>NC_051083.1:29656669-30856669 GCF_004664715.2 Peromyscus leucopus
CCTTCAAGTGGCATTTCAAATAAAAGAGCATCTATCAATGGCCTAGACATCAGGACTAATATAGATCGGTGCAAATTAAAGTGTGGGAGCTTGCTAAATATACAGAGTTTAGGACCCCACTTGGACCGCCTTGATCAAAACCTGTATTTTAATACTCCCCCCCATGATTTGTTTACACAGTAGGTTTTTTTTTTTTTAAAGCACTGATAGAAACTGTTTCCAAAACAATAAACCAGCCATTTCATTGGGCAGGATATAGGCCCTGGGAGCAGTTTCCAGAAACAGGAGACCCCTTGCTATGTACATCGTTTCAGGAGAACTGGATTCAGGTCTTTCTGGGATCAAGTGGCTTGCTTAGCATCTTAGTGCTTCCTCCTAGTAGGTGTGTGACCTTCTGGAAGCCAATTTCTCTATGCTTCACTTTTCTCATTCATAGCTAGAACAGCATGAGTTTCTATCAACTTCTCAGTGCTTTTAAGAATTCAGTGAGGTTAGTCATCTGCTAAGATGGCCATGGTGCTACTGGGTGATTTGGTCTTATGAGACCACAAGCTATACACTTGACCATTATTGATGGCCCTTGTGCAGCATGTGCCTTTATTTCTGATTTACCCACGAACTGCCTCTCAGTGTTACAAAGCCGACCTTGGACTTACTCAATTGTGTGCTTTTCCTATGATAAATGTGGCTCTTGAATCATTTCTGGGTGAAAACAAGGTTGTCGGATTGTTTTCTTGTAGTAGAAAATGAAATGCAACAGTAAATACAGAGTGTAAAAGAAAAGTCCTAGGATACACTGCAGTGAATCCAGGGCTTGTCCCTTCCCACAATACCATCCCCAACTACAAGAGAAAAGGAAAAATGGGGACTAGTCTAGAGATGAGACCACAGTATGCTTAGGGAGGAGAAGCAAATCCCCTATCAGGCCTGTCTTACCTTCATGGAGCAGGAGTGCCTGCTCCACACTGCTTTTGGGAGCAGCAAGATCAAGGGCGATTTTGCCCTGAGAGTTTCTGAGTTTCAGGTTAGCGCCATACTCAGTGAGCAGGTTGATGACCTCCACACTGGACTGCCTAGCAGCAGCATGCAGTGGGGTATCCAGCCACCGGCCATGGTCAACACTGGCTCCTTAATAAAGCAGATGACCACAGTCAAAGCTGAGAGGGAATGTAAGACACAATGAACTATTGTCTATAAAAACATCTCAAATACTCTGGCATATTTAACCAACCTGTGAGACTAAGTGACTGAAGCCTAGAACCTCAGCAATGCCTGTGAAGTCTATTCCAGAACAGATTGGAGAAAAGTGAAGTTAGGTGCTTTCACACACACATACACACACACACACACACACACACACACACACACACACACACACACACAAATTGTAACGTACAAAACAAAATATTTGAAATTCTTGTTACATGGATATTTGGAGGCGTTTAGGCAAGACAGAAAGAAATTTGTTTGGCATTTATATTATTGGAGACTGAAAAAAAGATTTCTAAAATCAGCATAAAATAGTAAATGAAAGAATAAAATAAGTAATATAAAACATTTGGAGGTCAAATTTCTCAAGTAAAGATTCTTACTATAGTTCACATGTTTATATCAGTAGCTAAATGTCTTAAATCATGAATAAAATGATAGTTTTGAAGTATTCTACTTTTCTCTGGAATGGTAGTTTCTTTATATGACATTCTGAAGTAAAAAAAAAAAAAAAGACTGCTTTAGCAGGAGAGAAGTCAGTCTGCTGCAAATGGCCACCACATTCCATACTCAGTTTCCCTTTGAAAAGCATCGTCTTGTGAGTCTCAGCTGACATATCCTGAGTGAAACCTAATGACTGCAGAGTAAACTGAAATCTAGCCCTCAGCCCATCAGTAGCCTATACTGCCTTGGCTTCCAAATCAACCGATTGGTTCAGAGATGGCCATGCATGCAACTCAAAGAGAGCCAATAGTCCTTCTTGTAACAAGCCCAAGTGTTTGTGGCAGCCATACTGCCACCACCAGGGAGAAGCATACTAGCCATATAAGGCCAGCATCAATGAAAGCAGAGCTGAGAGATAAATACTTGTTTCTCTAGATGAGTTGTGCATCTAGCTTTCAGGTATCCAATGCAATAAGAATCTTATCTAGCCTGAGAAGAATGCTATCTTTAAAGCTATTTTTAAAAAAGCCAAGAGGGGAATCTTTGGTTAGTATGTAAAATGAATAGAAAAATCTCTTAATAATAAAAAAATGAAAAAAAAAGCCTAGCAGCTTCATCTCATTAAAACTGTTCTAATAATTACCCAGTTCTAGAAGCTTCTTCACACAGTCGACTTTCTCGTAGGTACAGGCCACATACAGAGGAGTTCCTAGCTGAGGAAGCTCTTGCTCAATGTTAGCATTATTCGCCAGCAGAATCTCCATACACTCTCTGTGACCTGGTGGAATACAAAATAACCTCATTTGACCACTGTGGTGGCACACGCCTTTAATCCCAGAACTCAGGAGGCAGAGGCAGGTGGATCTCTGTGAGTTTGTGGCCAGCCTGGTCTACAGAACAACTTCCAGGACAGCCAAGGCTACACAAAGAAATGCTGTTTCAAAAAAAAGACAACCTCATTCAAACAGGGACAAGGTGAATATGCACAGAATTTCAGGATTGCTTTCTAGAATGGGCTTTTGAAATAACACATATTTGGGGGGCTAGAGAAATGGCTCAGCAGTTAAAACTCTTGCTGCTGCCGTTCCAGAGGACCTGAGTTCAATTCCCAGCACCACATGGTGGCTCGCAACTGTTTGTAACTCCAGTCTCAGGGAATTGATGCCCTCGTCTAGCCTTTGAGGGCACTGCATGCACATGGCACACAAACACACACAGGCAAAACACCCATGTGCACAAAACAAATAAATAAAAATCTTTAAAAAGAAGCAATAGATATTCTCTTTATGTTAGAAGAAAAACACTTAGTTTTTGGAATCATAAGCAGAAATCTGCAAACAAAACCATGAAAATGTTTCCTCCAGGGAACTTTTTTTTTTTCAGTCCTGGGGTAACTTCAGTGAAACTCAAGACTCTAAGGAACATAGCTGACCTCACTCTCTATCATGAAACTACCACTTTACAAATGGATGGCTATAAGAAGCAGAGGGATAAATGGCCTTTGTTATTACCAGCACTTAAACCAAAGCTCAGTCCTATTCCCAAGCTCGATCCTATTCCCTCTCCATTACTAAACTCTCAATCTCTTCTTCATCCACCCCTGTAAAAGAGAACCTGTGCTGGGGATGTCTTTCTGTACACTGTGAATATATGTTGTTCCCATTGGTTAATAAATAAGCTGCTTTGACCTATGGCAAGGCAGCTTAGAAGCAGATGGGAAATCGAAGGAGAGAGACAGGAAAGAGAAAGGCAGAGTCTGGAGAGATGCTACCCTGCCACCCAAAGAACAACACACCAGCAGACCAGTAAACCATGGAACATGGGTTAATTCAAGATATAAGAGCTAGCTAGCGAGAGGCCTGCCATAGACCATACGGTTTGTAAATAATATTAAGCCCCTGAGTGATTATTTTATAAGTGGCTGCAGGACTGTGGGGCTGGGTGGGACCAGAGAAACCTTCTAACTACAAACCTGCAATTTTATTTGGTTAGACTGGAAGACACAGATGAGAATGAATCCAAACCTTCAGGTACAGAATATACTCAAATGAATTTACAAATTCACTGGCTAGGGAAAACTCCATAAGTAAGCATTCTCTGTAGAGACTTTGTCCAATGACAGGATAAACATGATTAATTTGAAGTATATCAATTAATCCTTCATGAAGGAATGCTTCTGTGTTGCTGATGAAAGTTTGATGATAGTTTTGAATGTTCCTCAAAAGTTGTACCCTGAATGCCAGGCGGTGGTGGCGCACACCTTTAATCCCAGCACTCGGGAGGCAGAGCCAGGTAGATCTCTGTGAGTTCAAGGCCAGCCTGGTCTACAGAGTGAGTTCCAGGAAAGGCACAAAGTGCACAGAGAAACCCTGTCTCGAAAAAAAAAAAAAAAAAAAAGTTGTACCCTGAGGTTGGAAGGATGTTCAGTGGTTAAGAGCACCTGCTGATCTTGTAGAGGACTCAGGTTGAATTTCAAGCACCCATATTATAGCTCACAACAGGCTATAACTTCAGTGCCAGAGAGATACATACATACATGCAGACAAAGTGCACATATACACAAAATTAAAATGTGTTTTTTTAAAGCTGTTATCATTAATTAATTTAGCCAACCTTTTCTTTAGAGATAATCAGAACCAAAGCGTGCCTAGTAAACACACGGTAGCTGGTAAATATTTATTTCTGAATAATTCTTATCTCTTTCAAATTTTTGGCAGAACAAAAACTGAGCCTAGTTTGAGTTAAACATAAATAGGCTTAAGAAGCAAGTGTACAAGCCCAGATGTGGTGGCACATGCCTGTAGGTGAAAACATCTGGATCAACACTAGACCTTGAGTCATGCAAACTTCAATCAACCCACCGCCACTGGCTGTGCCCTGGAGTGGTTTACTTACCTCTCTTCACAGCTTCATGAATCGGTGAAGCCAGGTGGACCTCAAGCTGGACCTTGGCTCCAAACTCCAAGAGCATACTGACACACGCAGCACTGCCACTACAGCAGGCATTGAAGAGCGGAGTGGCCCCGTGAATTGTCAGTCCATTGACCTAGTATCGGGCAAAGGAAAACTCACAGAATTCACTCACTCATCGTCATGTCACCAAGTGTGTTCTCCTATGTGTGCGCCTGGAGAAATTCCCCCACGATGACGAAGGACTGAGAGCATTCCATATCTGTGGTGGTTTGAAAGAAAATGGCCCCCAAATGGAGGGGCCCTATTAGGAGGTGTGGCCTTGTTGGAGGAAGTGTGTCACTGTGGGCGTGGACTTTGAGTTCTCCTATGCTGAAGCTACTCCCACTGTCACAGACCACTTCCTGTTGCCTGTAAGCTATAGGACTCACCTACTTCTGCAGCTCCATGTCTGCTTGCACGCCGCCATCCCACCATTATGATAATGGACTGAACCCCAGAACTGGCAGTGAGCCACCCCAATTAAATGTTTTCCCTCATAAGAGGTGCTGTGGTCATGGTGACCCTTCACACCAACAGAAACCCTAACTAAGACAAAACTCAGTACCTGGAGTTGGAGTATTGCAGTGATAGGCCTGACCATGTTTTTGTTTGGAGAAATATGGACTTTGGGAGTTTGGATTAGGAAAGTAGTGGAATGCTTTAAGTGATGCTTAATTGGACATACAAGTAGGAACATGGGAGACAGTGGTACTGAGTTTGATTTGATAAACTGTGGGGAGCTGGCTCAAGAAGTTTCATAGAAGAATTTTAGTGTGTTGCCTAGTGATCATTCTTATGATATTTTGGTAAAGAACGTGGCTTCTATTTGCCCTTGTCTGAAGAATCTGCCTGACGCTAAAGTGGAGAGATTTGGATTAATTCCATTGGCAGAGAAAAATCTCAAAACATCCTTGTATAGACTCTGTCATGTGGTTATTAGTGGTAACTCTAATGAAGATTTATAATGAAAAGAAGAAAGAAAATGTAAAATTTGAAGAGAAAAGGTATGGAGTTAAGTGGAATGGAGTGAAGTCCTGTGTTCAAAGAGATAGATTAAGAAATGGAATAAATGGAATGGTGATCTCAGGGCAAGACCCACCCAGATAAGTTTCCAATTTGTAAAAAGGAATTAAGGAAAAGCTTAGAGCTAGGTGTGGTGTACACGCTTTTAATCCCAGCACTTGAGAGGCAGAGGCTGGCAAATCTCTGAATTTGAGGTCAGCCTGGTCTATAGAGCAAGTTCAAGGACAGCCAAGCTTAGGCAGTGAAGGAAAACAGAAAGCTGGTTAAGATGTAATTGAATGAGGGGGGCATGTTCCAGCTCCAGTAAGCAGCAGAACTTGGCAGCTTTGACCATGTGGTTCTGGAGTTAAGGATAGAAAAAAGGGTCTATGGAAAATTCCCCTGCAACTAAGGAAAGCCACAGAGGCCAACCATGTGTCTTGGGTGCCCCTGAATGAAGGCCTAGAGAGGCCATTGCGTGAAGCTGTGAGGTTGAAGCCTGGATTGCCTTTGAAACTCCAAGATGTTAGAAATGCCAGAGCCACAGGATACCTGCCAAGGAATGCTGCTAGCGGAATCTAACCAGCCTAAGAGAAAGAAGTGTGTTGCAGTCAACAAAGCTAAAAGCATTGAAGATCTGAAGAGTGCTTTGACATCAGACATGGAGATGCAGAGTTCAGAGTTTGCCCAGGTTTTTAGTCTTGCTTTGGTCCAATATTTCCTCACTATGCTCCTTTCTCTATGTTTTGGAACAGTTATGTATATCCTGTGCCATTATATGTTGGAAGCATGTGATTTGCTTTTTTTATTTTTATTTTACAGGGGATTACAGTTAAGAGATTGCATGAATCTCAGAAGAGACTTTGAACTTTAGACTTTTAAGTTTGAGACTGTTATAGACTATGGGACTTTTGAAGTTGGACTGAACTCATTTTTGCATTGTGATATAGCTATAAGTCTTTGGGAGCCAAGGCGTGGAATGTGGTGCTTTGAATGAAAATGGCCCCCAAAGGGAGTGGCACTATTAGTGGCCTTGTTGGAGTAGGTGTGGTCTTTTTGGAGGAAGTGTGTCACTGTGAGGGTGGGCTTTGAGGTCTTCTATGCTCAAGTTACTCCCGGTGTCACAGATCACTTCTTGTTGCCTGCAGATCAAGATGTAGGACTCTCAGCTCCTTCTCTAGCACCATGTCTGCCTGCATGCCACCATGTCCCACCATAATGATAATGGACTAAACCTCTGAAACTATAAGCCACCCTCAATTAAATGTTTTCCTTTATAAGAGTTGCTGTGGTCACGGTGTCTCTTCACAGCAATAGAAACCCTCACTAAGACACTATCTTTATGAAAATTTAAAAACTCATAGCATCATTGATAGATCAAGTGAGTTATTCTATGTGAAATACTTAAAATATTACCTTCTGATCTGATTTACTATTATTTTTTTCTCTTAGTTCATGTCAGTGAACATTTTCTGAGCTTCTTACTAGCTGCCAATGTTTTAGTTTTTTGGGTTTGTGTGTGTGTGTGTGTGTGTGTGTGTGTGTGTGTGTGTGTGTGTGTGTGTGTGTGTGTGTGTGTTGCTGTTTTCCCTGAATGTGTATATGTGAACTACATGTATGCCTAGTGTTTATGGAGATTAGAAAACCAGATACCCTGGTTGTTTTACAAGATTGTATTGAAGATTTTTTAAAAGATTTATTTAATTTTAATTATGTGTATAGTGGAGGGGGGGCAGTGGGTACAGATATCCACAGTGGCCAGTAGAGGGTGCAGGGTCCTCTGGAGCTGGAAGTTACAGGCAGCAATGAGCTACTCAATGTGGGTACTAGGAATCAAACGTCTGGTCCTCTGGAAGAGAAGCTAATGCTCTTAACCACTGAACCATCTCTACAGTCCCAGGATTATCTTGATTACCTTATTTGAGGTGGGAAGACCTGCTCACTGTGGGTGGAACCATTCCCTTGATAAGGGATCCTAGACCTCATAAGAGTGGACAAAGTAATGTGAGTACTAATGTACAGTGCATTCTCCATGCTCTTCCTCTGCATTTGGACGTACTGTAGCCAGCCGCTTCAATTCCTGACACAGAGACTTCTCCACCAGCCATAACAGACTATAACCTTGAACTGTGAGCAAAATAAACCCTTTCTCTTTTACGTTGCTTTTATCAAGGTGTTTTATCATAACAATAGGCAAGAAACTAAAGCAGTTCATAATGGGTTTTATCCCTAAACCTCATTTACTTTAGTAATGCACAACTAAAATGATGGTTGCGCATTGAATTGAGCGTCTTTCACTGTCTGTTGAAATTTGTTATATTTGTTATATTTTATGACAAAATGTTTTTTTAATGAACACATCTGAATATTCATATTTGGGTTATATAGGCTGAAAAGAGAAGAGTAACTCAAAAGATGAAATACAGACACGAATGGGGCCAGACCTTCCCATTGCTCAATGAGTAAGCACTCTGGAAGGTAACGCCTCCCTAGGTGTTTCAGCCCATGGACCTGGGCAGACAAAGCCAACTAGGCTGGGGAAGTACTCACTTGTGCACCATTTTCCAGCAAGGCTTTAGCACAGGCCACATGACCCCCAAGGCAAGCCTCATGGAGAGAGGAGACCCGGTTAATTGTCACAAGATTCACATTGACACCCTGCAGTTGGGAGAGAAGACAATTAGGTGCTGCATCAGTCCCAGCAAAGCAAGAATGCTGTTCAACAGGTTTCTGTTTTAGACAACTGGGTGTGGACAGCGATACCAGTGCCAAATACAACAGAGCAGAAGCCATGACCATGCCATTCTAAACACAGCACCGGGGGCTGGAGAGACGGTCCAGAATTAAGAGTGAGCATGGCTCTTACAGAGAACCCAAGCTTGGTTCCCAACACCCGCATCAGGCTGCTCACAGCTGCCTATAACACCAGCTTCTGGGGAATCTGGTGTCTCTGGCTTCCAAAAACATCTGCATTCAGAGTGGAGAGAGAGAGAGAGAGAGAGAGAGAGAGAGAGAGAGAGAGAGAGAGAGAGAGAAATAAAAAAAAAAAAAGAGGAGAGAGAGAGGTTTAGGCAATGTGCTAGGACATGGGTCTTTGAAGTTTATGGCCCGATCCTGTCTCCTTCACGAGTCTACTGGGAAGGAAGAAATTTAAACAAACAAACAAAATGCAAGAAGAAGAATGTCATGCTATAGGAAGCATGTTGAAATTTCAGCTGGGAACATGAAATATTCTGAAAGTCAGATTTAGGGAAGGAGAAAAAAAAATCACCAGACATTTAATCCCAGCACTCCGGAGGCAGAGGCAGGCAGATTCCTGTGAGTTCGAGGCCAGCCTGGCTATATAGAAAGACCATATCTAAAAAATATTAAATAAAATTAAAAGATTGTTTTAGGGTAAATTTCTTTTTGTTTTTAAAGAGAGGAAATGTTTGATCTGCATACCTATTGCTGTATACTATGTACAGTATAATACACACAGAGAGTGCTATAGAAATTTCTCTGCTGAAGGAGTATTGAGAAAAAAGTTTAAGAACAGTTAGGAATCATCCTCTCATTTTTCCTTTATCTTATCCATATATGATTTCCTTTTAGGAAATGAATACTTGATATTTGGTGATAATAGAAAAGAGAAAAGGAAAAGCAAATGAAGGAAAAGGAAAAACTGCGAAAGGAATGGGAAAGAAAATGACTTAAAATAGTCTAGTCCACGAGGTGGCAGTATTGTACTAGAAACACACAGTTCAAAACTCAGCCTCTCGGCAATGGAGCAGTGACATCAAGCAGGCCCGAAGGTCAGTGGTTCTCACCCTTCCTTATGCTGTGACCCTTTAATACAGTACCTCACGTCATGGTGAGCCCAGCCATAACATTATTTTCATTCCTACTTCATAACTGTAATTTTGTTACTGTTATGAATCATAATATAAATATCTGATACGCAAGATACGTGATATGTGACTCCTGCTATCCGTAGCTTAGGGGGCCAGCCTCCAGCTACCAGTACCCTGTGAAAGAGTCATTTGACCCTCAAGGGGTCGTGACCCACAGGCTGAGAACAGTTGATCTAGATTGGATCTTCCTTATTGGGCATGAGAACATAGACATACAGAAAATGCAAATTATTCATTCAGTAAGTCCTGAATGAATGAATGCTTTACTTGCATTTTCTCAAGGTTGTTGAATGTTTTACTCACATTTAGCATGTGACCTAAATGTAAAGCAAGTTTTAAACGTAGACTACATGGGCCAGCAAGACAGCTCAATGGGTAAAAAGACTTGCCACACACACAATAAATAAATCAAATTTTCTTTTAAAAAGCGAACTACAGGCGGCTGGAGAGTTGGCTCAGTGGTTAGAAGCACTTGCTGCTCTTCTAGAAGACCAAAGTTCAGTTCCCAGCACCCACGTCAGATTGCTCACAACTGCCTGTGACTCTGGATTCAAGGCCTCCAATGCCTCCTTCTGGGTTCCAAGGGCACTAAGACACACATGGTACACGCGCACACGCACACACACACACACACACACACACACACACACACACTAAATCTTAAATAGTAGTAGACTATATTTTTGACTAGTGCAAAGAGAAAAGAATTCTTACCGCATCAAGAAAAAGTTCTTCTATGTAATGCCCCTATACCCTTAATCACATTACTAAAATAACAAGTTTGTAGAGTAGTGGTGATAGTATTACAGACCTAGTTGGGCCTGCTGGTGCTTGACTAGAACCCCAGCCCTTGGGAGGCAGAGGCACAAAGATTATGAGTTTGAGGCCAGCCTCTACCAATTTCTAGTCCAGACAACATGAGGCTCTTTCTCAAAGAGCAAAGAAACAAACAAAATGGCAACAGAATCAGATGAAATGTAACATGCTTAAAAATGAACAAGTTAGCCGGGCGGTGGTGGCGCACACCTTTAATCCCAGTACTCGGGAGGCAGAGCCAGGTGGATCTCTGTGAGTTCGAGGCCATCCTGGACTACCAAGTGAGTTCCAGGAAAGGCGCAAAGCTACACAGACAAACCCTGTCTCGAAAAAAACAAAAAAAATAAAAATAAAAATAAAAAATAAACAAGTCGGGTGGTGGTGGTGCACGCCTTTGATTCCAGTACTAGCACTCCAGAGGCAGAGGCAGGTGGATCTCTTCAAGGTCAGCCTGGTCTACAGAGTGAGATCCAGGACAGCCAGGGCTACACAGAGAAACCCTGTCTTGAAAAACCAAATAAATAAACAAACAAGAGTTCTCTATGGTAGGACACTTGCTTAGCACATGCAGGACCTGGGGGCCATCATCAGAGCCTAAGAAGAAGGCCCTGAGGAGAGGAGAAGTTGGCAGTAGAGAACTGCCTAGCATGTGCGGCCCTGAGTTCCCTCAGAAACACAACTCGAGGGAAAAATAAATCAGTGACAAGATCACATACAAAGTCCAAGATTACTAATAGTTCTGTTCTCCTTTTGCAGATATTTGCATTTTCATACTATTTTGGAAGCGCTGGAGATCAAATGGAGAGCCTTGATGATGATGATGATGATGATGATGACTTTTTTTTTAAGAACTGACACGGCTGTGAAACCGGGGATGTGACTGAATTGGTAAAGTGCTTGCCTAGCTTGCATGAAACCCTGGTTTTCTCCTTGCTCCTCAGGCCAGCACAGGTTGGGTGAGGGACGTGCTTTTAATTCCAGAACATGGGAGGTGTGAGCAGGAAGATTAGAAATTCAAGGTCATCTTGTGCTCCAGCTAGAAAGCTGGAGACTAGCCTCGGATACAGGAGACTATGTCATCGAGATGGCTCTGCAGGTAAGGGCAATTGCTGCCAAGTCTGATGGACCTAAGTTGATCCCCAGTACCCATATGACAGAAGAGAACCACTAACACGAAGTTGTCTGCTGAATGCTCACCATGGCGTGCCCCCCTCCACCCCTATACATACACACAGAAATAAATATTTTGGGGAAAAAACTTAAAAGCAAAACCAAACAAAAGTAATAAATCACTGAAAAGGGAGGGGCACACAAAAAATGTCACTATCCCAGCTGTTTCAATTCAAAGGAGGAAGAAGGTTAGGTAGTAGAGAGGACATGGGAAAGAAAGCACAGTGACTCACTTCCTCTGCTCCCATGTAGAGTCCAAAACAAATAAAGCAGATGGAGGGTACACTTTCATTTATTTCATAAATCTTCACTCGGATGTTTGTTCAACATGCAGGGGATACAGTCACCAATACAAATACAGTGCCGTTAATAGCTAAGACTTTCCTAAATCTCCCCTAAGGCCTAAGATTTATCTGATTATTAACCTATTTAAGAGCCTAGTCTTGAAATATGCATTGTAGAAGTGGGCAACCTCTCCATCGGTACCCTGTGATGCCCAGTTCCTAACGCTGCCTCAGTTGGATAATGCTTTCTTGAATGTGAGCAGCACTTACTTACATCAAATGAGTGCAGTATGGTAGGAAGAGAATTGATGTCACTTCAAAGATTAGACTTAAAAAAATGAAGGGGCTGGGGAGCTGGGTCAGCAATGAAGAGCTCTGGCTGCTCTTCCGGAGGACCCAGGGATCAGTTCCCAGCACCCACGTGGTAGCACACAACTGTCTGTAACTCTAGTCCCAAAAAATCAGGCGCCCTCTTCTGGCTCCTGAGGGCATTGCATGCACATAGTCCACAGGCATACATGCAGGTAAAATACCCATACATACAATTTTTTTTGGTTTTCTGAGACGAGGTTTCTCTGTGTAGCTTTGCGCCTTTCCTGGAACTCGCTTTGTAGACCAGGCTGGCCTCGAACTCACAGAGATCTGCCTGCCTCTGCCTCCCGAATACTGGGATTAAAGGTGTGCGCCAATTTTTTTTTTTTTGAAAAGGTGTTTTGTTTTTTGTTTTTTTAAAATGTGACTTCCTTAAAAAAAAAAAAAAAAAAAAAAAGCCGGGCGGCGGCGGTGCACGCCTTTAATCCCAGCACTCGGGACGCAGAGCCAGGGGGATCTCTGTGAGTTCGAGGCCAGCCTGGGCTACCAAGTGAGTTCCAGGAAAGGCGCAAAGCTACACAGAGAAACCCTGTCTCAAAAAAACCAAAAAAAAAAAAAATGTGACTTCCTTCTTAGGCACCCTCTCTGGAGAAAGTCAGCCGCTACCTCATTACACAGCCCAGTGGTGAAGCCCCCGTGACTGTGTGTAAAAACAGATCTCCCCTCCCCCACCATGAATCATCACATGACCTACTGCCACTTCACTGCCTGGAAGCTGCACCCCAAACCCCTAGAAACTTCAAGAATCCAAGTGTTTGTTGTTGATTGGAGTCACCATGCTTTGTGGTGATTCATAGCGCGTCAGTAGCCTATGAATGCAATCTCAAGACTGATGTCATTAATGCACACTGGAAGAACATGAGGTGAGTTAGCATAACATAAATTTGGGGATTCCCTTCATGTCCTTTAGAGGGAAACTTCTTGTCAGGGAGAGGAGCACCCAAAAAGGAAAGGAGGAGAAGTGGGCAGAAAATGGAGCAGCTCCTAGCAAAAGCAGAATCAAGAGGAACACAGTGTGTGGGGGCGGGGATAGGGGTGGGGTGGAGACAGAGATGCCTGGAATGGCAGGGACCTGAGCACAGCTATGGCCAGAGCTAATTAGAAAGATTCTAGATTAGAGCAGGAGCACAGAGGACGGAGTCCGGTTTACTTACTTGTGCAATTAAAGTTTTAAGAGCCAGTAAACGCCCCTGCGCTGCAGCCTCGTGGAGTGGGGATCGGTCAGCCCAGCAGTCTGAAACACAAATCAAGCTCCTGGTCAAGGTCAGGAGACTTCTTCCTGCCACTGTTCCTGCTGCCCACCCACTGCGGGCCTTAAAGGAAGAGAAGAAACCCAACCTGCACCACGCATCCGGAATTGCTGGATACAGGAAGCTGGGCACCGTGGTTCATGCTGCCTTTCCATGGGCAGTTTTAACAAGGAATACGTTTTTTTGTTCGTTTGTTTTTTTTCAAATAAACAAAGCTGAGGGCTTGACTCTGATAACTCTAAGGTCAAGTGAAGGACTAAATGGACCAATTAGGCTTTGTTTTTTTTTTATTTCCCATAATTTCATCTCACCTCCATTCATATCCCCCCAAATTCAAAACCTGTGCGCTACAGAGTAAACACAAAGAAATATGAGAAAAGAGGGTCATAATATGGCTCAGTGGAAGATCATTTGGCAAAGCCCTGAGTTAGAAAGAAAAAGAAGGGAAGGAGAGAGAGAGGGACAGAGGAAGGAAGGAAGGAAGGAAGGAAGGAAGGAAGGAAGGAAGGAAGGAAGGAAGGAAGGAAGGAAGGAAGGAAGGAAGGAAATGCTTTCCTGAATTACTTAGGTGATCTGATTCTTTTGATAATAATATCTATGTATTCTGTGTATTTTAATATAAAATACCCTTTCAGATGATATGATCCCCCCAAATTTACCCTAGAAAGTTGTGTACATGGGGCCAGTAGATCCAGGCTGCCTGAGCTCAAGTCCTACTTCGACCACTCTCTGCCAAAAGCAGTGTATTGCAGAAAGCATTTGAACCTCAATTCCCTTATCTGTAAACCAGAGATATAGTAATTTATTTGGCAGGGCTCTCAGAAGGCCAATCAAGTATATCCACAGAGTCGGGTGCTCAAGGCCATTTGTGATTGATTAATAATTAGACATTGCAGGGCAGCTCTCTGAGGGACAGGCTCCAAACTGTTTTAAGAATGCATTTATTTTTTCTGTAATTGTTTCTCTACCACTGAGGCTGATCAGCTTCAGTGGACATTTGAGAAGTAACCCTAGATTCCAATGGACAATAATTTGTTTTGGAAGCAGCCCTGCTCCGGTTTGCAAAATCTGTGCAGTTTTAAAAGTGTGGCTATCCTCTTTCCATACTGAATAGAATGCAGTACACTTTGGGTTTCTTTAATGCAAAGGGTCCTTCTGATTAATGTCTTCTAAGTGATCCCGATGGTGGCCAGAGATCAAGTTTCCTATTGTCCACAAACTTGTTAAAAATAAAATCCCACCAGAAATGGAAGTAGGTAAATTTGAACTCCTACAAGCCTCAAGGAATAGTGCTGTTTTCCAATGTATGAGATGGGAAGCTGTGAGCATTTCAATAAGCCTAAGCCTCCTATCGACAGTACTCTTCAGGTTACCAAAATGAAGAGTGCTACAATGTACAGGGGTGGAGTGATACTGGAGCAATTGGTATGAAAATGCGATTTTCAAACTATGTAGACATAAACGTGTACTTAGACAGACAGTGTAGTTGTGCCCTGAGAAAATATAAACCAGGGCTCTTTGAAGGAGTAGTTGGCCCCAGGCTGGAGGGGTGTGCGTGTACTCTAACAGAAAGGAAGGATGAGGAAAGACAGAAAATGTCGAAAAGATAGTGATTCAGGGGCTTCTTGTAGTCAAATATGGGACAATTTGCACATGGAAATAAGCAATGAGAGTAAGAAAATACATTCTATCAAAACAGGAACCTATAAGTCCTTGCTGATATAAGTAATACATCAATATGGATAATGGGCTTCTTCCTAAAAGATACTAACTAAAGACAAATGTAGAAGAAATAACAGGATCAGGTTCACATTATCACTATATTAATAATAAAGGGAATGTGCATAATTTTATACTAGAAAAATGTAGAAACAATCTTGACCAGCCCAGGTCTTCAAAGGAAAACACAAGCATTGATAAAAAAAAAACAAGTTGGCACCGGGTGACATCTGATTGAATGCAACGATCCACAAGACATGGTATGAGAGGAAACACAGTGTGAAGGACACTCTATCCCCCTGCCTGAGTCTACTCATGCCCTCAAAGCAGAGCCTGACTCTTCAGAGCAAACTGTGCAGCAGCTTCCACCAAGGGGCAGTCTGTAAATGACCTGGCCCAGAGCCAGTTGCAGAAGAGCTGGGAGAACTTTCCTAGACCGAAGCGGAATGTGGAAGGCAAGACCTTGAGTGGGATCCCTTTGCTTGAAAAGACATTATTGGAGTGGTTAGCTAAACATGAATGGAGGGCTTTGGCAGGAGACTAGGAATTCTTTGTATGGATCTTGTAGCTTTTCTGTTCAAATTAATTCCAGAAAATAATTTTTAACCGAAAGGAAAAAAAAAAAAACCCAAAGGGATAAAAAATGGTCTGTCATCTCGTACTCCTGCTATGAATGTGAAATGCTTTTATAACAAAGAAAAAACATAAAAGGGTTTGATATAAACAAACATATGCTGTGTTTTATCTCCATTTTCTTCTGAGTTGGTTCAAAGCTGGTGAGTGTGACGGTTTACTTCAAAGGGAAGTGTTTCTCACTGTGCCACACTTTTCCCACTCAGGCTTTCCAAGAACCAGCTACAATTGAGGTGAACTGCCTTTGGAGAAGAACGGAACCTTTGTAAGACTGAAGGTGTGAGAGAAGCAGTCAAGTTGGGAAGAATTATATCGGTTGGTTCTTTTTTTTTTTTTTTTTTTTTTTTTTCTTCAAGACAGGGTTTCTCTGTGTAGCTTTGCACCTTTCCTGGAACTCACTCTGTAGACCAGGCTGGCCTCAAACTCACAGAGATCCACCTGGCTCTGCCTCCCAACTGCTGGGATTAAAGGCATGTGCTACCACTACCCGGCCCTGTTGGTTCTTAAGGACATCCAAATTAACACATTCAGACAAGTTTCCCCAAAAGCAAAAAATGATATCCTGTAGCAAAGTTGAGCCCAGAGCACTTCATACCAGTAAAACAGAAGAAAAATCATAATAATGGACATAAAGGGGACAATGAACTTTTAAGTCAAATTTAACCAACAGTTTTTTTTTTTTAATTTGTTTTACATATAGGTTACATCTTGTGGACCTTGCTTGGCTAGCCACCAAGACAATGAAAAGTGAATTTTAAGACATGGCTCATTTAGCATTCTTTTCTGCATCCTTGTTTTCATTTACTGAATACTGTAGCATTCCATACCATGTCTGAAAATAAATACTAGCTACCAATCAAGGCTGCTAATGAAATTGTTAAGCTAGAGGACAAGGCCCAGCTGGTGAGCAGAATATTTCTGAATCTCCTTGAACATCTCCTTGCATTTCATCTCCCGTCCCCTTCTCATACATCTCCATCTCAGTCCTTGGCAGCTCTGCTTCAGATACACTGGACATGAACACGGGCCCCGGGATTTTCAGGAGTCTTTACCCACACTGGCAGTCCAGCAGCCTGGGCAACAGAAGCAGCAAGTCTTTAGTGTGCCTTTGGCATTCTGTTGTTCTAATGCTAGCTAGTCAGCCCCGGGTGCCCAAAGAACTACAGGTTAAACATTTATTTCTACTCTGAAGATCAAAACTTTAGAAAGAATTTTAGAACACTCCAAAATCCAAAACTTCTGGAGTGCTGACACAATACTGCCATGCATAGAAAATTCCATCCCATGAACTCAGATTCATGCCCCCAATTTTTTTAAATGTTACATGAAATTTCATGTATGAATTTAGTATTTAATCTAGGGGTCCCCTCCCCAAGATATCAAATATTCTGAATTCTGGGAGGAAAAAATAATAATCTGAAATCTAAAACTTCTGATTCCAAGCACTTCATGTAAGGGAGACTCAACCTAGAGTGTTAACCTGGTCAAACATGAAAACAAGACAAGCAGCCACTTACTCCTAAAAGTTTTAGCTTAGGATGTCAACAGGAACTGAATGTATAATTCCCAAAACTTGCCTCTGTGCAGGCTCTGATGATCACTTTCCCTGTGAGAAGCAAGAACCTTAAGCACATCCGTTAGCCAACTCTAGACTTTCTAAACTTCCCGTTATTTATCAGGCCCATTAGACCCAAACCCTAGGCAGCATTTGGATAAACCACGCAAGACTAGTGAAAACAGCCCTGACCAAAGAAGCGTGCACCGTGGGGTTGGTTCTGTCTCTGTCAAGGAAGAAGGAAGGCGCACTCACCTTCGGTGTCAGGAGTCAAAAGTAAACTGAGGAGGGGTAGGGGCTGACGGGAACTGGGCATGGTAGGAGCTAGACTGACACTCGCCTCTCACACTTCCTGTCGGCCCTGCTTATGTTCACTAAGCCCCGGTGGACGTCTCTGTACTCGGGTCTTTAAAATGACTCCACCCCCCTCCTGAACTTGCACAACGCATCTCCCCCGGCTCCCAGCAGAGAACATGGCTCTCTCTGCTCCATCAAGCAGCTGGAGGTCCAAGAGACAGCATGTTCTTCCCAGGCCTCCCACCTCTTTTCTCCCAGGTGCTTTGAAGATGAAAAGAAGCAAGGGGGACATGGCAGCTGACTCCCAGTTCCCTGGAAGAGGCCAAGTCAGTCCCACTCACCGGGTCTCAGCCTGTCACAGGATGAGCTAGCATTCATAGTACTCTCCTACCCTGACTTTTGAAATGAAAATTAGGGCACCAAAATTGGTTTTGAAAAAAAAAAAAAAAGGATTTGGTATACTTCGGCCAAAAAGAGGAAAGGAGAAAAACAAAACAAAACAAAACCCTCCTTTTTGACTTTCCCGGTAGCCATCTTACAATTCACAGAAAGGCTGGGACAAAGGCCAGGAAACAGGAACATTTAGCTGTGGGTAAGAGCTCCATGTAGTCTCCCCCCAGGAGATGAGCTTTTGCCTTTCTAATACCATAGTCACCGATGAAGTCCCTCATCATGGAATTTCTTGGCGGGGGTGGGGGTGAGGGAGGCGGGGCACCTTTCAGTGTCATGGGCTTTGCTGTTAAATGCTGCCGAGGTCTCTCTGGGCATGTGACCCCTGAACTATCAGGCCTGCTCCTCAGCAGCTTGCTTACCCATTGACAGTGGCTTACCTGCTCCAGAGTCTCCTTAGCAGCGCCCCCCAACTCTCACTCATGATTCTGAGGTCACCTGCGTATGCCTGTGGTGCCCCCTGCCACTGCACCAAGAAAAAGGGACTGGTGATTGCCTTGGGTCTCTTCCTCACTTCCTCTCTCTCTACTTTGCAACTCCAGCTCCATGGCCCATCCCCAGGCTGTATAGCACAACAGGACAATTCACTCCGACATCTGCCTAAGCAGATTCTTTCCCTTACCTGCCCCGTGCCTAAAGCCCCATGACCTCCAGGAAAGACGGGGAGAGTGTTGCTTTATGCATACGAATACCCCAAAATGAATGACAACCATTTTACTCCCATTAAAAAGCTCTCATGGCTAGCAAGCACTAGAACAAAAGGCTAAACACCAGGCTCCCGGACTCCAGAAAAGACCTTGCTCTGTTTTTAAGAACTATTGCTCTCTAAATTCTGCCTCTCCTTGCGCTATACTCACTTGCACCGGGGCCCTTTGGCATCAGGTAATTCCTGGTGAGAGTGTGAAATCGGTGCTGGGATATAGGCAGCTAAGCTGGCAAAGTTCCGGCCCAGCACGCAGGAAGCCCTGGCACTGTAGAAAGCAGGGGAAGTGGAGCATGCTGTACTCTACAGAAAGAAGCCTAAGGAAGGATCAGAAGTTCAAGGTCATCCTCAGGTACACAAGAGAGTTTGAAGACAGCGTCAGATTGAGACTGTCTCAGGAAAAGAAAAAAGTTTGAGATGGTCATGGTGGTGTGTGTACCTGTAATCCCAGCGCTCAGGAAGCTAGCAGATCTCTGTGAGTTCGAGGCCAGCCTGGTCTACACAGTAAGTTCCAAGCCAGCCAGAGCTGCATAGTGAGACCCTGTAAAACGATGTGCAATAAGTCTGTTGTATTCCCAACTGGAAATAAAATCACTCTCTAGGAAATAACCTTTTCTGTCCCACTGTTGATGACTGTCCCCTACAAAGGACCTGGAAGGGTCTTCACACAACTATGTCCCTGAATCTGCCACAGCGAAGGGTGCCTTGTTTTTATTCTTGTTCCCAACACAGGATCTCATACCCTTCTTAGTTGCAAATTGGAGCAAATTGTAAGAAATTAAGGATTAAAGTTATTTGGCAAATTCAGAATTTTTCCATTGCTTTCAGTAAATATGTAACCAAGCTCTCCAAGTACATGAATACTTAAATAGGACTCAATCATTCCCTTCCAAGATACTCTATTTTTACTTCCTTGGCATCCTGCCTGGGTCACAGGACTGCAAATATATTATGAAGATAGTTTACAAATATGTGCGCGCCTGATGAGGTGTATGGAAAATGTTCAAGTGTGTTTTCATTTCCTCCTTCACATCTTCTTTCACGCTGTGATTTGTAGCTCTGGTTCTCAGAGTCTGAATAAAATTCACGACACCCCCCCCCAAATTATTCATTTAATAACAAAATCCATTCAGATGGAATATGTTGAAGTTCCAGGAATTCAAAATAAAAGCCAATAATTCTGTTACATTTTTGTTTCAAGGATTTTACCTTGTCAAATTTCAACAACAATGTGAGATGATTCTAGAAGACCACCTGTTTACAATATTTGGTCCACATGGTGTACAATCTTTGTTCAAGCATTAAAACCATAGGAAGCACATCTGTGGCGTTTATGAAAGAGAACAAAAGTCATGCATCTCATTTCTGAATCAAAATAATGATAAGAACTTAAAATTAATGAGATTTAAAGAACATGGGGTTCATTGGGAAAAACCATAATGAAAATTCCGGTATATCTAAAATGTTATAATATAATGGGGTTAAGTGAATATTCACTAGAACATCCAGTTCTGATCAGAAGCTGAAGTTTGGTCAGAGACCTGTATTAAGAAGGCTCCTTTGAACCCATTAGGGGCCAGAGAGCTGAGCTACAGGTTACGTGTGGAGGCAGAACCTTTGCCAGGAACTCGTTGTCCCTATTTGGAAATAGTCAGCAGGCACCGGAGATATTAACCACTCAGAGGACAGACAGGCCAAGGTTTCAGGAAATAAAGACGGAACTAACTAAGGCAAAAGGTTAGGTAGGTGCTGGGACAGGAGAGGAACAAAGGCAGAATACTGAAATGGAATGGACCGGAGTCATTGAAGGGCTGGCTCTCCAGTAAAAATCAGTCCCTTGGGAACAAAACCTAATGATTTGGAATGTAGCACTTAGAAAATGAACTAATGTTTTTGTCTTCCCTTCAAATTGTTTCTTTTTTCTTTTTTAAGAGAAGATTCTATTATTCTACAAGCTCACATCTGCAACTGTAAAATGTTCCAACTTCTAAATCCCTCACCCACTTTTATGGCTACAGCTTTGGCAGAAAACATGGCCAGAATTCAGGTTAAACAATTTCTCCTCTTTATTTGTGTTTTCATTTGGTGCAAATATGTCTGCATATTAGAGCTGAGCAATTCTGCCTTGAGCAGAGAGTCTTTCTAAGTCAATTCACTAACTTACTGAGTAACTATCATATATTTTTCCAAACAAACCTTAGCCTGACAGAGGAACCACAAAGATGATTTCTGGTGTGAGAATAACACTGTCACAAAAACCTTTTTTGTCTTGTTTTGTTTTTTCAAGGCAGGGTTTCACTAGGTGGCTATGGCTGTCCTGGAACACACTCTGTAGACCAGGCTGGCCTCCAATTCACAGAGACCCACCTGCCTCTGCCTCCCAAGTGCTGCAATTTATGGCATGCACCACTATCCCTGGCTCACAAAATCCTGCTGCTTTACATATGTAACTAAATAATGTCAAAATAAAAACAATGATTAGAATCATGCAAAAAAAAAAGCCCCACTGTTTTGGGCATGTTAACTGCCAGTTTATTATAGAAAGACATATCGAATCTGAGTGCATTATCATACATGTGAGAGGTATAAGGACACACATGTACATAGACAAATACACACACACACACACACACACACACACACACACACACACACACAAAATAAACAAACTAGCCTCACAACCACCTCTTTTTAACAGTATCTGAAAATGGGCACCATCCCAGCAGCCTGAACAGGATGGCTACACTAGAGAGTGAATGAGTCTCTTAAGGAGATTTCAAAATTTGGCTCCAGATTAAAATCCAAAGCATGTTTGCACAGGTTCTGAGTCTTCTAACACCCTTAGAAGTACACTTCACTAAGGACCAGGAAGACAGGAGTCATGCATAGGAATGACTGGAGAAAAACTTTTACCCACTCTGTCGGTACTATCCCTGTTAGATTTTTGTCTAATTGAAATCATATCACAACAGAACGTCAAATGCTAGAAAGTCCCTGCCCAAATTCATAAGTCAAAAATACCTTCCTAGATCACACTTCATTTGAAACTAAAAAGAAGCATTCATGTTTTTCCACCAAAGTTACATACCTCCCTGGAATGTGTGACAAATATAATCCCCAAAAGAAATCTCTTTCCACAGTCCAGGCCTTCTGACGCTTTCTTCACCCGCTAGTTGAAGCATTCTGATGCTTTGTCTTAGAGTTCTTGTGTCTTTGTGTAAAACCACTGATGCCTAGCGGTTTCCAAGTTGTCTAGTGCATTGAAATCACAAAGCATGTCTATTTTGAAAGAGAATCTTGGATGCAAACTGAAACAGACACCAACTAAAGCATGATGCAATCCAGGAACCCCTGTGAACACTAAAAATACATACAGCAACTCGGAACAGTGTTTATGACTAAAGCTGCCGCCTCCTCATCGCCATAGTCCTCTTCCATGAAGGGGCAATCCCAGCAGTGAGGGCATATCTGCTTCAGTTACTTCTGCAGTATCTCACCACAATTAAGGCTAATTGTTTCTGGAAAGGGATGTAGACCAGCCTCTGCAAAGCACGAGACTATCAGATGTTTTATGTTCTACCCAAACCTTAGTAATATTATATTGTGATGATAAGCTCCACTTTGGAGGGCTTTCTGTGGAGTCAGTGGTATACAGATGGGTTTAGTGACATTTTCCTGTGAGAAATGGCCAATCAATTCCATTTGCAAAGGACACCACAATATGTATACATACAGCATGCCACACTGACTGCTTTTCAATCAAATTAACTGGTCATTTAAATTCCCAAGGAAACTTCGTCTTACTACAATGCTCTTATTTATTAGTTTGACTGTAACAACTCTTTTGGTTAGTAGTCTCTCAAGATAGCCTTTATAACCCACTATTCTGTTTACTTCTTAAATAATAATTGGGACTAGAAAATAAAGTTGAAGAACCTTCAGAAATTGCTGCAGAAAACATCATTTGCTACTTCCAGTGACAGGTACACTTTAAGACTACACACTCAGCACAAAAGTACAGGGAACGCTTACCTTCAAAAAACACTATTCATCTGATTTTTCAGGGAGGACCTTTTGAGGTGTTGGGAATAAATTCAAGTATTTTTACCTGAGAGTCCACCATAGATCTCTTCTGCTATCCTAGCTGCCTCTTTTCTGTTTCCTTTGACGATATAGAAATGGGTTAGGAGAGCCAAGAAAACTTTAATTAAAAGCTTGAAGAAGAAAAACGTGGCAAACATTGTCAGAAAAATGTTTTTAAAGCCAAAGAAAGCAGGATCATCCTCCATGTTGGCTTCTGCTCGGCATGGGTTCCCAGGGCTGCAAATTTTTACTGAGTTATAATTGGCATCATATGACATCTATTTTAAACTGCCTAGCACTCAGTGCTCCTGTTACCAAGAACTCTGTAGGTTCTAATCCAACTCTGATGTAGTGACTGGCTCTGTTGATATTTGTGGCAATGTTAAACAACTTCCTTCTAGTAAGAAACACTCCTGGAGAGATGGCTCAGCAGTTAAGAGCACTGGGTTCAACTCCCAGCACATGGCTGCTCAAGACCATCTGTTACCCCCGTTGCAGTAGAGCCGATGGTCTCCTCTGGCCTTTGTAGGCACGAGGCATGCACACGGTACACATACAGACATGGAGGCAAAGCACCCACACGTGTAAGATAAATAATAACATAAAAATGTTAAAAATACTGGGTGTTCATAACGATACGGAATTTGATCAAAACACATTAGATGCATGTATAGAAGTCTTAAGTAAGAAAACAAAAAAACAAAAACCAAGGAATTCCTATCCTGACCTCACTTCCATTTCCCTTCTAAACCCTTATTTTTGGTATAGTGTGTTGGAAAATGGGATTGGAAAGATAAAAGGAACTCTACATTGCTACAGTAACAAAGCAATACAAGAAAGTGGGAATACAGTTCATCATAGAAAATACTGTTTGCGGGGGGGGGGGGGGGGGTGCGGCACTTTTACTTGCTTTTCATGTGGAGGTTTACACAGGATTAAGTCCAAATCTTAACTATGATTGGTCAAAAAAAGAAAGAAAGAAAGAGAGAGAGAGAGAGAGAGAGAGAGAGAGAGAGAGAAAAGACTCTTGGCTTTAACGTACTATCGAACACAAGGCCTACCTTGCATGTTTCTCCAAATGAAAGTTTGAATGTAACTGAAGTACTGAGATGATTCTGGTGACAGGCACTGACCCTCGTGACAAGTTCCCTCAGCAAGCTTCTTTCTCGATCATTCGTTTGAAGCTCCGGTGAAGATGGCAAGTCCTTCTGGAGGATGCGGCCTACCCTTGATCATGGAAGTGTGGTAACAAAATGGATAAATGCCATGCCCTAGCTTCCAGGTGAAGTCACCATAGAATCCATGAATCAGTATCTTCCTTAGCTGGGCAGTGATCTTATCAGCTGGCCAATACAAGTAAAACTGATTTGTTTTAATCTCCCTCACTAGTAAGTTTCTTCTTTTATTGTTTATATGAGGTTTTTTTTTTAAGTTTCTAAAATCTCCTGAAAGTGCAGTGTATTAGTCATGGTTCTCTAGAGGAACAGAACTTAGAAATCTCACTACATATATAGAAAGGAGATTTATTAGATGGCTTACAGGCTGTGGTCCAGCTAGTCCAACAATGGCTGTCTACCAATGGAAGGTCCAAGAATCCAGTAGTTGTTCAGCTGATGAGACTGGATGTCCCAGCTGGTCTTCAGTAAATACTGGAATCCTGAAGAAGTAGGCTCCAAGGCCAGTGAAGGAATGGACTTGCCAGCGAGAATGAGGGCAAGCAGGCAGAGAGCGAGCTTCCTTCTTCCATGCCCTTTCCACAGGCTGCCAGCAGAAGGTGCGGCCCAGATTATAGGTGGATCTTCCCACCTCAAGAGATCTGGATTAGAAGTGAGTCTTCTCACTGCAATTCATTTAAGAAAAAAATCCCTCACAGGTGTGCCTGGCCATTTGGGTTTTAGTTCATTCCAGATGGAGTCAAGCTGACAACTGTTATTGTGGTGAACTCTGGAAGATCAGAGAAGCAGAACAAGCCACAGCTACCTCACCTCGCCAGTTCCTCAGCTGATCCTGTTTCCTCAGACTGGAAGCCTCTGAGTCCTTATCCAAATGGATCTCAGCTGAACTGCTGCTCAAAAGCCTAAAAGCTTAACCAGCTCTAGTTCCTAGTCCTCACACCTTAGATACCTTTCTGCCTCTTGCCATCACTTCCTGGGATTAAGGGCGTGTGTCACCATGCCTGGCTGTTTCCAGTGTGGCCTTGAACTCACAGAGATCAGGACAGATCTCTGCCTTTTGAATACTAGGATTAAAGGTGTGTATGCCACCATGTTCTGGCCTCTATGTCTATCTAGTGGCTGTTCTGTTCTCTGACCCCAGATAAGTTTATTAGGGTGCACAATATTTTGGGGAACACAATATCATCACAGACAACCAAGGACAGCCCTCAGAGAAAGCCAAAGGACGATTTTAAGAGTAGAGTTTTTTGTTGGGTTTTGTTTAATATTCTTTAGGTATGAGTATTTTGCCTATATGTATATACGTGCACACATGAGTGCCTGGTGTGTGTGGAAGTCAGAAATGGGTGTTGAGGGACTGGAGAGATGGCTCAGAGGTTAAGAGCACTGGCTGCTCTTCCAGAGGTCTTGAGTTCAATTCCCAGTTACCACATGGTGGCTCACAACCATATGTAGTTAGATCTGGTGCCCTCTTCTGGCCTGCAGACATGCAGGTAGAACACTTGCATACATAATAAATAAATCTTTAGAAAAAAAAAGAAATGGGTGTTGAATCCTTCAATTGTAGTTACTGATGTCTGGAAGAACAATTGCTCTCTCTCATCAGCTGAGCCATCTCTCCAACCCCAGAGCAGTCCCCGCCCGCGCCCCCCCCCCCCACAGGGTTTCTCTGTGTAGCTTTGCACCTTTCCTGAACTCGCTCGGTAGCCCAGGCTGGCCTCGAACTCACAGAGATCTGCCTGGCTCTGCCTCCTGAGTGCTGGGATTAAAGGCGTGTGCCACCACAGCCTGGCCCCAAGAGCAGTTTTTAAATAAATGCTTTAGGTCAAAAATATGAGTTTCGGGGCTGGAGAGATGGCTCAGAAGTTAAGAGCACTTGTTCTTCCAAAGGTCCTGAGTTCAATTCCCAGCAACCACATGGTGGCTCACAACCATCTGTAATGAGATCTAGCGCCCTCTTCTGGCTTGCAGGGATATGTGCAGACAGAACACTGTATACATAATAAATAAATGAATCTTTAAAAAAATATGAGTTTCTCCAACAAATTAGAATAACTGTCTCTATAAGAACTAACATAGCCAACTTTTCTTTTTTTGTTGTTGCTTGTTTATTTATTTATTTTTGAGACAGAGTTTCTCTGTGTAACAGCTCTGGACCAGGCTGGCAGAGTCCCCTTGCCTCTTGAGTGCTGGCATAAAAGGCATACACCACCATGCCCAGCATAAGGTCTCCAAACCTCTTAAAGGTATCTCCTGGGGGACAAGACTGTCCTCCACCTTCCAGTGGATCCCCACTGAATCATAGCTTAATATATACAATAAAGAACAAAGTTAACTTCCCTAAGTCCTGTAAAATACAAATCCTATGTAGAATGTTAATTTGTCTGATTCCATATTTAAAAATCCAGCCAGAGACTGACGAGTTAGTTCAGTTAGTCAAGTGCTTGTCTTTCAGGAATGAGGACCTCAGTTCTATCCCCAGAAACCATGTTAAAAGGTGCCATGTCCTTCTAATCCCAGCACTGAGGAAGCAGAAACAGGCAGATGTCTGAGGTTTGCTGGCCAGCCAGCTTAATCTGCTTGGTGATTCCCAGCTCAGCAAGACACTCTTGTCACCAAAAAGAGAGGGATGAGTGACAGCGGAAGGCCTGATTCCAAACAGGACATCTAGATCACTCCAAGGTTCAGGGCACATGGAAGAAGAGGAGGCAGAAAGAATGCAAGAGTTGGAGGATGGGAGGTGTACTGCAAAAAAAAAAAAAAAAAAAAAAAAAAAAAAAAAAAAAAAAACGAAGTCTTCTGGATATGACCACTTCTCTCGAGAACCCATCACAGTTGTGGTTCCCTGTGCAAAATGGAGTCCATCAACATTCCATTCCGACACCAAGCCAGGTGGGAGGGGCTCAGAGGATGAACCACGCCCTTCGCCCCCCCCCCAAATATTGGCAGTCAATGGTTGCTGGGGAAGGGACGCCATTTTGTTCAGTGGTACAGCCACTGATAAATTGCCTGTGTGCCAATAAATACATTCTCACCCACACTCTTACAAACAAGTCTCGTTTAAAAAAAAAAAAAGACATGAAAGGAGGAAGATTTGGCAAGAAGGCTTTCAGTGGGAAAGGAGGGGAAACGAGAGGGTAATGAAGGGCATGGAAACAACTGAAATTCTTTATTGAGATGTATGAAACAGTCACATAAAAATAAACATTTTTAAAATCTCCCTGAATTCTATTTGTCAAAGAATCCAGGGCATAATAATATTCTACTCTCCTTTTTTTTTTAACTGAATGCTTGTGGAATGACACTAGACATTGTCAACCTCTACACAAACATGCACACAAATATGCAATGGGACCCACCCACCCCCAACCCAGCCACTGGACAACCTCATTTTAGATCAGGCCGCCTGGGGTCTGGAGAGATGGCTCAACAGTTTAGAGCACTGACTGCTCTTGCTGAGAACCCCAGTTCAGTCCGAAGCACCCACACAGAGGCTCATAACCATCTATACCTCCAGTCCCAGGAGATCAAACACCCTCTTCTGGCCTCCAGGAGAACCATCTATGCAAGTGTTGCAGACATACATGCAGACAAAACACTCATACACACAAAATTTTAAGATATAAAAAAAATGTTAAAAGGAGATCAAGCTACCTTCCTTTGTGAGAGAAATCTGAACATGAATGAAAATAACTGCTTACCACCACTCCTAACCCAGAGTGGGGAACGATAAGCCCTGTAAATAAAGTCAAAATTCAAATTTCTCTTAAAACAGCTGGCAACATACAAAGTAAAATTACGTAGTTCACACACACAATAGTGTGTGGATGTATTCATTTGCCTTCTGTGATAACTAACAGGGAAAAACAAGGGCTTATTGGAATCAGGAAACAAAGGTACAATTGAACTTGCTATTTCAAGAATACAAAAGAGCATATATTCTAGAAATAAAAGATGACAGAGTGGTGCATCAGACAAAGGACACTTCCTGTTTTAGCAATGGACCAAGCAACACATTAGATCTACTCAAAAAAGGGGAGGGGGGGGTGTTCCACAAGGAAGAAACATCCTGACCACAAAATAAGACAAACTGAGAAAACTACTAAAAGATGGTTCTCGTCTTTATTATTGGACTCGAGCATGTTTTAACAGACCGGTTTTATGTGTGTGACTGCAGCATCAAAAGAATACAGTGTCTTTTCAACAAATGCCTCATCCATGTTAATTTCACTTTTAAATAATTATGAGTAGCAGCGTGGAACAGTGTTTCCACATACTGACCAGTGCAACATTGACAGTTATAATTAAAGTATCCAGGAAGCCTGAAAATGAATTCTGTCACACAAATACGTTTATTTTCACTTGTTCAAAAAAAGGAAAACAATTTTAATTCATAAATTACACATTTACATACAAGAGCAAATTACTTTTCAATTCTATTTTTTTTTATCTTAAATAAAGAACAAATGAAGCATTCAGTGATAATTTTGGCAAAAACTAGAAGCAAACAAACATACAAGAAGAAACAGTAGTGTAGAATAAATAAAGCCAAGTGTTAACATGTCTCAGTCTACCATGAATATTGGCACTGTTTGCTAGATGTACATCTGTCTCAATGCATAAAGATTTGAGGAAGACTCAACAGTTTGGACCAGGTCATTTGTCTCCAATAAAAGGAGCCCTAACTTCTGTATTTTAAAAATCACTCTCTAGCGTTTGTCTTTTCATATACACAAAACACAAATATATCTCTTTTATATCAGTGGCAACCACGTAATAGGCATGTGAAGATACTCTTTAAAAAGTTTTGCAAATGTCGTCCTTAAAAAATCCTGTACAGAATCACAATACTGACAGAATCGAATGCCCACAAGCGCCTTGCTGCTTTTATTTCAGTCCTTTTCCCACAAAACCCATGCAGAAGAGTTCAAAGGATTATTAATACTTATCATAGATAACTTGGGATTAAACAACCCATGGCTCTGGATGCCTGGGACTCCGACTGAGACATTCCACCCACAAAGAGACTGCGTGCTCTGACATCTTTCAGACTTGATACTCTATAAATAAACCACCCTGGAGGCAAACCTCTCCACACACTGGCAATACTTATCAGAAATCAGCTAGGCCATAGTGATGGCGAGGGAGGTCCATCCAGAGGAGAGGATAGCAGCTGCTTTGGAGATGGCACACCTCGTCTGTTCTGCTCAGAAACCACAAAGGGTGTTTACAGGGACTAACCAGGGCACTACAAAAGCAGAGGGTGAGCCTGCACTAGTGTCAACAGTGGTATCGGTCCGTAGAACTAAAAAAGCAACATTTCTTTACACACACACACACACACACACACACGCACGCACACGCGCGTGCACACACACGCACACACACACACACACGAGGACAAGGGCTCTTCCTAGGAGAATGCATAAAACAGGTTCAGAGAGGTACTTGGAGTATGCCAGGGATGACTTCTTCTTCCTGCCATTCACTCGCTTGAGCAGTGTGGCATGTTCGCTGTCTTACCACTTCTTGTTTACTAGTCCTTAGTCTCAGCAACCATCTAGTTCAACTTTCATATGTAGCAGATACACAAACATGCTGGCAACCACAGATGGTCTTGCTCAAGAAATCAGATTCCCTGTAACCCTTGAGTGGACCCAGTAAGGGTCTGAGAACATGACTTCAATGTCCAATGAAGGATACATGAACTTGACTTAAAACAGTTTACATAACTGTTATACCTCCCTAAAGAAAGCTTGTAAACATCTGGTAAATGTGAATTAATGGTATAACGTTAAAAACTGGCCAAAAAAGATCCAGAAACATTTGGCCTTTCAGCACCCAAGGCTCCCAAAATATAATGTTAAAACATCTCTGCAAGAGGGATCTGAGTAATCTGAAAAAGGTCATACCTGAGTGGCTAAACCGTTCTCCCGAAAATTTTTAAGAAGTGCAAGGAGTTTCCACACTCAGGAATTGCATAATTGTTTATCTTTCTTCAAAAAACAAAAATAGTGAATGATACAGAGGTAGCGTAATTTACTAAACCAACTTTGAAACTCAAAAACAAAAGAGCAAGGTAATTTTCAAATGCTAACAGGAGTATTGCAAGTGCCTAGGACTTGTGGACTCGGGCTTGCTTCTACCTGCTTTTGGATACCTTATCATTCTCATCTCTTTTCTTATCACGTGGACATTGATGAGTCCAGGCTCCCCTTGGCCCAGTAGCATCGACCGCAACATCAATGACAGAGTCTGGAGTCATCCATTGCAGGAAAATGAGGAAGAGATAGCTAAACACTGCCAGCAAAGCAAAAATGTAGCCTGTCACTGGGCCACAATGAGAGATGAGCCTGTTCAATCTCTTGTGCATTGGCAACACAGTTTCCTTCGACACACGCTCGTACACCTGGAAGAGAGAAGGTGACAATGAGCTCTCTGAGCCACCACATGCCTGTCCCAAAGGGTGAGCCATGACCCGCACTGACCAGGAGCATCTGGCAAACACGTGTTGAGAGAATCACTCACGTTTGCTGTCATTTAGCACAGTGCTTACCATTGACTTAATTCTGGGCTAAACACTGAGTGACACAGAGAACAGGTGACAGTCAGCTGACTACTGGAATATCAAAGTCCTATAAGGTTGGAAGACGTTTTTCGGCAGGCACACTGTTGAGCTGGGCCAATGCCTTGACAGGGTAAAGAAAGCTCTCACTAACCCTGGCAGACGGCACACACAATCACAGCACTGTACTGAGGAGGGATGGAGACACTAGAGAAATGGCTTCTACGTTGCAAGGAAAGCAGGAAGAAGATGCTGAGCGGCAGAGTAGGTGAAAATAACGGTACGGAAAACAAAGAGGACTGTGCTAAGAACTGGGAGTTGATGCCTTGCTTTGTAAACCACTGCTGATCCCGCATCCTGAAAACAACGTTAGACATGCAAACTTGTCTCCGTGGGGAATGGGGAAAATCACAATGGACAGTGGACAGAGCAAGCTCTTCTGGAGGTGGGTGGCCTTCGAAAGACACGATGCATATTCATCCAGCTCTTCTACCCTGGGGACATTTTAAGTATAAACATTTTAATCAGAATGATGTTGAGAAACTGAGGCTGGTGGATTGTAACTAAAATAAATAAAAATTAAGAAAACAAAATAGAAGTTCCTTATAGCAGAAATGCTTAACTTTTGTTTGGAGACAGGGTTTTATGTAGCCCAGGTTGGCCTCAAACTCATTAGGTAGCTGAGGACAGCCCTGTCACTGCCTCCAGAATGCTGGGATGACAGGTGTGTACCACCATGGCCAACTTCCCAATTTACTTTTCAATCAATGTTCTAAGCAACCCAGCCAAATTAAAAGGAGTTGAAAAGGATCAAAATGTCCATGAGGTAAAAGACAAAACAACTTGTCTGTCCATCTTCACTTGAGGTCAATTAACTTATTATCTTAAGTAATAAATAATTTATGACTATAAAGAGAACACAATTATTATTATAAATGAGGATTAACTTTTTTCTGTTTGTCTGGCTCTTTGAGATAGGGTAGCACAGAACTAGCCTGGAACTCACTTTACTGCCTAGGTTGGCCTGAAAGTTGTGGTCATCCTCCTGCCTCAGACTCCCAAGTGTAAATCACCATGCCCGACTGGATTTTTTTCCTTTTTCTTTTTTTTTTTTCTTTCCTTTTCTTTTGCAAATATGCACTATAAATAAGCCGAGAATATAAAAGAAAACATATAAGATGTTTTCCTATTACCTCAAAGCAAAACTACAAGAAAAGTATTATTACAAAAATGCTACTTGGAGCCTTTAACACAGGCTGGTAAACTGCCACCACAGTTCTTTCCTGAGCTGCTTACCAACAACAGCTCAGACTTGGGAGGTTTACATGATGACAAAGTCAAATCACAATTTACAGAGCTATGATTCCAAATCAGGGTGGAGTCTACGATCACCCAAAAAACCTGTCTGGCCAAATATTCCTGCCAACTATAATCCAAACTGCGTTTCTGTTCCACAAGGGACAAGTCAGAATCTAAGGAGTGGTTAGGGAGGTAAGGGGACAGAAAAACGGAGGACGTAGTCTGAAGAAGCTAGCCACGTGATTCTGACATGCGCCCCCACTCAGTCCAACTTCCAGAAGGAAAAAAAATGGTAACTATTTTCCTAAGCTGATATACCTCTCCAGTCAAAGTTATATCTGTTTCCAATACCTCTTATGTCAATGAAGCATATAGCATATGCCCATTTTTAAATGAGAACTTGTATCTCAAACCAAGAGTCTCCAGGATGGAAATCTTCTGTATTTAACACCAAATGCATAAAGCCTGAGTCTAAACTATTGACCCTTTTCATGCTCCACTCAACTGTCTTTCTGGTACAGGGTTTATTTGTTTGCTTTTTTTCTTTTTTCCGAGACAGGGTTTCTCTGTGCAGCCTTGACAGTCCTGAATCCAGATCTGTAGACCAGGCTGGCCTCGAACTCACAAAGATTTCACCTGCCTCTGCCTCCCAAGTACTGGGACTAAAGACATGCACTACCACCACCCCGCTGGTACAGGATTTCTATATACTAAGAAAGTAAGTTGTTTCCTTCAGCTTGGCATGTGGTAACATGAGGAATGAGGCAGAAGTAGACACAAGGGGACTTAACAGATGAGATTGAGTAGAATACACATTACAGCATTCCTACAACTGTCCTCTCTAAGAGGATCTGTCAATCCTGTGTGTGTCTTCTTGGAACTTTGCTGTGGCTTCTTTCTTACCGGTGACCATTTGCTCTTAATTTCACATATATCTTGAATTCTAAAACAGTGTCATCAGCCTAAAGTTATGACAATCCTTTCTGGCAGAGTATCATCAGTCATCAGGAAAAGGGCTACCAGAGTTCTGGGAAGTATTCTGAATCAGCATTCACAACTTGGAACCAGCACTGCAATCATCTACCCATTTACTAACAGAACAATAAACAGCCCCAACACAATGATTTACTTCTCTTTTTGCTTCTGACTGCTGCCACTTCTAGAAACGTTTGTGACTTCTTTAGAAAGAGTTGAGTGAGACTAGACTGTGTTGGTACTATTTTTAGAGGCCAGGGCAGTGAATGATGTAGAAAATTAGCCAAGCACATGCACCAAATCTGGTGCAAAAATAATAATTCTTTTCCATTTGAGAGGGCTCATACCCTTAACCAAAAGGCAAGGGGCAAACCTGTGTGTGAAGAGAAGCAAATGTGTGTACAAAACATCAAAGAATTCAGACAATCTTTTCTCAACACGTGACATACTTTTTCAGTTCTCTCCGCCACATTCCGCCAGGTGTAGAAAGCCTTTACTACATTGTGGATATTTTCTGGAGCTGGCAACGTCCCCGACTTCACTTGGAAAATAGCTTTTTCCAGGCCTTCACACAACGATTTTACTGAAGGCTCACATAAAATAATAAGATTTTCCGGAAGGACTTCAGGAATCCCACCAACCTTCGTGCTGACAACCTTAAAAAGACCAGAGATAGTACATAATTCACTGTAATCATTTCCCAAGAAAAGCAAAAGACCAAGCTAAAAAAATAACAATTTGGCATGTACTACAAATACAGAATCCCAAAGAGAAGCCCTTAAAGTGTTTTACCTGCAGACCACAACTGGCGGCTTCCACGATGGCCATGCAGAATGCTTCAGTGAGGGAGGTGTTGAGAAAAATATGTCCTTGAACTAAGACATTTCTAACATCCTTGTGTTCTAAAGCTCCCAAAAGTTGCACCCTAATTTTTGCAATGAGAGGGAGAGAAAGGTGTAAAATTTAAAAAAAAAAAAAAGTCATGCCACAAAAGGAATTTAATTCCTAAGCTAAGTCTATTATTTATATTACTCTTACTGGTACTGATGTTTCCTACCTGAAAAGACTAGATATGGCCAAACACCAATGTAATAGAAACAACCTTAGAAACCTATTGTGTTACAGCTAATACAATGCAATTTCATCTTCTCCAAAACTAGTTTTGGTTTAATGAATATTAAGTTTTTGGTTTTCTTCAAGACAAGGTCTCACTATGCGGCCCTGGCTGTCCTGGAACTCACTCTGTAGACCAGGCTAGCCTCAAACTCAGAGATCCGCCTGCCTCTGTCTCTTCCTCCCAAGTGCTGGGATTAAAGGCATGAGCCACTACACCTAGCTAATGAACACATTAATGACAAAACCATAATTAAATGTTAAAAGCGTCATTTCTAAGTGGGAAACTAACCTTTTTAAAATCAGCACTTCCCATAACATACACTGTGTGTTACAGGAATTACGGAGGAAAAGATATGTCCGAACCTGTATGTGTACAGCAATTTCCATGACTGGATCATGACACTTAAACCACACACAAGATGGCTTGGAAACCTGCAACCATTTCCAACCAAGGTTCTCCCCCAACCCCTATGCCTCTCATCATGCCTCCAACACCTGCCCCCAAGTCAATATTCAACTAACAGACAAAAGTTGTGTATTCTATAAGCTTTCTGATTTGATATAAACTCACAAAAACATGCCTTATATTTGTATGCTCCTTATAAACAGAAGCAGGAGCACACCTAAGTCAGGCATGCAGTCAAAAGCAAACACAAACAGCTGCCATTTTCACACCCACAATGCCTGGGAAGCCGTTAATACCTGTCATGTAGTTGGTATCTTTCCCGTACTTCTTCCAAAATGATTCTCTTTGGTCCCTCTCCTCCAATTAGGAAATTTAATTCTTGATATTTCTGACAGAGTTCAGGTATTATACCACTAAGCAAATCAGTCCCTGAAATTATAAAGTTGAATATTGAAAATATTAATATTTTCACATTTAACAAACTCAGAGTCCCAGAGAATCCACTTGTTTTAAGTATCAACTACAGCTAGCCTCTTTGAAGTAGACAAACCAAGCCTCTTAAACTTTTCCCAGAAGGGGGGAATTATTTACAACTGCTATTGGTTCCCAAGAGTTACAACACTTGAAGATTCAGGTTCTGACAGGCATTGGTCCTGCTACATACCCAAGTCATGAGCAACCCTGTTGCAGCTCTGTATCCTTTAAGCCATTCACTTGTTCATATCGCCTACTTCGAGAACGGTGTTGAAGATAGCTAAGGTTTGTCAGCTTTCTCCAGAGCACACAGCTGACTAGAAATCTAGGTCTCAGTCCAGCTCTTTATTTTTTTAAAACCAGTCCACCCTCTTATCCTGGCCTAGTAAATGCAGAGACATATATATATCTAAAGTCCAAAGTCTCCAGCTATAAAAATCAACAGGACTATGATTCCACTTTCTGCGGCAGGAAAGGGCTAAGCAATGGCTTTAGCTCCTGCCTTCAGTGTGTTAAGACTGCAGTTTATACAGAGAATTTCAGAATGAACAGCAGGGAATGAAGGTGGCAGGGCCTGGGCTGGAAGATCATTCTAGTCCACAGGCCTATGGCTGTATCTTTCTTTTGTTTTTAAAAAAGAAAATGGTTTTCATATAATATGTAAGCACGATCTCAGGAGACAGAAAGCAATAGAGTAAGTCACAGCCTACTGGCATAAAGAGCAGCTAGCTAATGCTACAGTAATGCTGACTCTATTCGGGAACTTAGTTCATCAGCAATTACAAACCATACATTCAAAAGCAAACATGAAATAATCTATTGAGCTGAGCTATTCAATTAAAATATGCACACACATAAATTTGCATATGCACACAAACCACATTTTTTTCCCATCAATCTTCCTCAAAATAAGCACAGTGGGAGAATATAGGTTCACGTGGATTTTCTTTTCTTTTCTTTATAGATTACAAACCCACCCCTTCTTTAATATTGTGTGAATAAGGCGGATAATGATGAGTCCCTACAGACTCTCATTTAGTGTTCTTTTGAGACAGCTAAAAGTAACAAGCAGATGCTGGGTGTGGTTTGTCATTACCCAGTCATACCACCCTAGCAAACACTCGGGCAGTTCCCCACTGTACGAACAGTCTGACTCTACACTCTCAGAATGGCTGTCCACTGACTGATTAGGGACCCAATGAAGTGACTTTCCAGATAAAGGAAATTCCTTTATTCTTTACTTTGAGATATTGACCATATAGATAAAAATACCTGTTCCCTGTATCTGACTTCTTTGGGGACATTTTCTGCTCTAAGCTTCTATCTGACAAGCTAAACCATAACAAAATCACTTCTTCCACAGATTCTTTCCTTTATAAGAAATTTAGCTTTGGCTATTGTGAGGTTCTGAAGGTGCCTGTGTCTCTGGAAGCTGTCAGACTTTAGTCACTTTGTGGAACCACCAATGGATTTTCAATGACTATATACACCAAAAAATCGATTCAGACGTAGGTTTCCTGAATGAAGAAGGCTTCCCACTTGCTATCTTTGTTTCAAGTCTATACACATCGACCAGATAACCAGGAAGCAGCTTAGTACCGCTTAACACTCAGCTTCCCACCCTTTCTCCCTTTCCCTCCTTTAAAAGAGAATATTAGGTGCCCATTCTTCATACAAAAAAAGATGTAGCAATCATTACAGATACTGACAATGGCTACGTTTACGGAACTGACTATATTCACAATCTACATAAACGTACTCGGTTATTTAATCCTGACAAAAACCTCATACGAAGCGAAGCCAGCGACTGCCATTGATGCTTTATTATAGTACTCTAGGAATAAAGCAGGTTTTTCCCTCCTCACTCCATAACAAACAAACCAAACACAACCAACAAGCTTATTCTGGCTAGATTCTAACAGAAAACACACCACACAAAAGACTACTGGTCACCACATTCACACAAAACAGACAAAAAAAAACCCCAAAAAACTCTGATTCAAATTGACTTTAAAGCACAGTCCAACCATGCTTCAAAGAATGTTCAGATCTGTTCTAGGATAACAATGGCCAGACTGTGGGCAGGGTCACAGGGAGACCTTGACTCATGAGCTGGATTCGTTTGTGATCTGTTACTTACTGTGTAACCTTGGGCAAGCTACTGCCCCTCTCTGAGAACTGTTTCTTTGTCTGTTGCATGCAGGTAACATCTACCCTACAGCTGTTGGGGCAAGTGCGGTACTGTCCCATGCACAGGCTTTACCAGCTGCAGAATACAAATGTTATGTTGTCGTTACCACTACAGCAAGCGGCTGGAGGTGCCTGCACATACAGAGAACAGTGGGGAACCCTGACTAGATGGAAGCGAGAAGGTACAGAAGGCAGTCTTTCCTCCATGAAAGCTGGGCAAGGAGAACATGGCTCTATCCTTTGACATTACTTCATTGGCCCTTGAAAATCTGGTCCACTGAACATCTCCCAGGGGAATAACAGTATTAGGAAGGAATGGACCATAATATAACTACTCACGTTTGAGCTACAGACGTGACCATTGCTCCTCATGTAACATTTGGCAGGGTGCCTGGCCTATGGAGAAGGTTCAGTATATCTGTTGAATTACTGAATTGAAAACAGGAAGGGCTATACTTTGACTCCATTGTAGCTAGCTCTGAAGGTTAATACCACATTAATAAGATAAAGTAAGACAGTTAACCTTTATGAGTAGTTGTGCTGATTTTCAATCATACATGCCATTGTATTTTCTCATCCATCTCACCAGGGTAAGCTATTTGATTAAAAAAAATAATTTGGGCAAAGTTTTGAAGTTATAATAAATACATCACCAGTATCCCAGAAGGGGTGCAGAACACAGAATTCCATTCACAACATCTTGATTAAACAGCAAGACATGATTTCCTTTATCCCAGAAAATGTAATTGAGTCCAAGTTTTCTAACAAACTTCCACTTAAGGGGGTTGTCCAGAACTACTACAGTCATCACCTATGCTGACCACTGTCAACTCCCAGATACGCTGCTACATGACAGAGCATAGCCTGTCGGCATTTCTCCACAAAGTCATCTTGCACCCATTCTCCTTACGACTGTACTGAATAATTTAATTAAATATCACAGCAGCTGACAAATTTCTACAAAAGCTAAATAGTTTGAAAGAGCCAATAAATCAATGCCCAAAAAAGGCCTTGCCAGATGACAGGTGACCTAAACTGGAGAGTAAAACTGAGGGAAAAAAAAATGCCAAATCCAGCACAGTGTTTCAAACATTTCAGTCCCCCTCCTTTAAAGGAAACCCAGAGCAACTGTGCAAGATGGCGCAGCCAGAATCAGTGAGCTGATCCTCGACTCCTACAGCTCTAAACCAAGCTCCCTACAATTCAGCATGTGCTCAAATGTTTTAAATTCGAACAGTTAAGGGGAGCATGTAGTATTTGTTACTGACTCCCCACCCCACAAACCTTCAATGCTATTTCTGACTACTGGACAGCTTTTCAAATACCACCGGGAGAGCACTTCCATGGTAAGAAGCAGGTTGCTTCACATGTGTAATCAACACAAATGCTACAGTGGGGAGTGTGAATGCCACGGAAATGTGAAAACCAGCAACAAGAACAAAATACTCCTGAGGGATAACAGAAGGCGGAGGTGGAGTATAAGCTAGGCAAAGGTCTTTATGAGAGTTGTCTCGGATCCTTCACAAAGTTCCTGTTGTGACCTAAACAAACAAACGCTGTCGCAGAGCTAACAAGTGACCTATCTTTGATCAGCAATAGGCCACCTACTCCTTTCTTTACCACTTGACTGCTGATATCAATGCTTTGCAGATGACCAGATAAAACCAGCAAGCCACAGAAGAGCTATGTGCCCTGAAAGGCCTACTGATTCTGAACAATGTGTACAGATATACAAAAGACAAGATGTTGCCAATGAAAATAGTCATCATGGCCATCTCTGAATTTTTGGTCATAGATGCTATGTGAGCTTCGAAAACATCTGCAATTAAGAAACCATTACTTCTGCAATCAAAAAGAAAAGGCCACAGAGCACATTCTATTCTGACTACCTGTGCAGGGCTCCTGAACTTCTACGAAGAAATAACTGATTACAGGACATGAGGTAAATGCTTTTTGTTGTTGTTATTGTGGTTCAGTAACCATTAGAACCTCAAAGGTTGGGGCAGCATTCATAGCCACTCTATACGTTTCTCTTCTTAGATACATAAACTTGATATCCAACCTTCCCTTGCAATAGTTACAAGGCATTACAAAGCTACCACACAAAATGAAAAGGCAAGCAATCGTTATATACAAGTATTGAACAGTTTTCTACAAGGAATAAAAAAAGTCGTCAATGCAAATAGAGCTACTATTTCATTACCTTTTCTGTAAACAAGTCTGCTGACAACAACAATAGTTATTAGACTATCATGCCTCCTAAATGGCTCTGGAGTGAAGTCAGTAGGATCTACAGCGTTAGGAATGACGGACACTATTTCAGGATTCAGTGCTGCTCTTAGTACAGTGTTTTCCTTACTAGTGTAAGAGACACAAATGATGTGGTTTGTGTCACAGAGAGACACAGTTAGAAGCTTGTTTGTAAGCACCGAGCTGACATCAGCAAATCCAAAAAGGGAATGGTCCGTGAAGACTGTCTGAAGCCCCATTGTCTTGGCGTGGAAGAGAGCATCATGGGCCATGGCAGAAAAAGAACTGTGGGAATGGATTATGGTAACTCTCTCCCGGACAAATATGTACCTGAGCAATGGCAGACTGTGGAAGAGAGTTGTGGCTGTAGATTGGTTGTACATGACTCTGAGAGGCAAGTAATAAACTTTGAGGCCATTGGTGAGGTAACGGACACCCTTTCGATTTCCGTAAGCATGGGTGATAATTATGACTTTGTGCCCCCTCTCAATGAGGCACTGAGAGAGCTGGTAAATGTGGCTCTCCACACCTCCCATGTTGGGGTAGAAAAAGTCAGACACCATGCATATATTGTGGGTGCAGGTCCTATTGGTAGAAAGACTTCGAGGGCTAAACCGGGACGGCGTCACTGAGGGAGGCCGGCCATGCCCACCTCGTCTTCTATTGGCCATGCTGAGGTGGTTCAGGCATCAGTTCCCAGAGCAAGCCAGTTAAGAAACGTGTCTTCCATCACCTGAATGAGAAAAATAGGACATCAGCTCAAAGCCACATCCCATTTCATATTCCAAATCCTGTTAGAAATAGTTTTAATGTGAAGGCATCTTTTAGAGCGTTCCCCCTCAATTTATTCATTTGACAACACTGACTTGCTCAGCATGGTGATGTGTCATATGACCAAAACTAAATTCTATGATGTGTTAACTGAGCTAGGAAACTGGTACATTTCAAATGTTAGGACATCGTGCACAATGGTTTGCCACAGTACCAAACCAATTCTTTCCAATAATAAAACATACAAGCATATATTTCCCACCTCCTCTTATCACTTTATCAGCTTCTACTTACTAAGTCACTATATATCCAACACTACACAGACTAAGAGTTTTCTATATGTTACCGTAATCTAGTTGACACATCTAAACAAATCTTTGACACCGGCCTATAAAAGGTCTGATGGCTTTCACTTCTGTAGTTACCACGTAAGTCATGCAACTACTGGTCTAGAAGGACATGGGGGAAGCCAGGCATGCTGGCGCACACCTTTTAGCCCAGTACTCAGGAGGCAGAGGCAGGTGCATCTCTGTGAGTTCAAGGCCAACCTGGTCTACAGAGTGAGTTCCAGGACAGCAAGAGCTACACAGAGAAACCCTGTCTCAAAAAAGACAAAGAAAACAAACAAAAAAAGAAATAAAGGAAGAAAGAAAGAAGAAAGACATGGAGGAGACAATGAAGAGAAGCTTACAAGCTACATGGAGAAAGGTAATGACCTCGCCATCTCTATGCCCTTACCCACGCCCAATCTCTAGACAGACTATTAGCTAAACTATTAGCAGCAGCCTTCCCCGGCAACCCCTGAGAAGAATCACAAAAGCACCACTAGTTAAGTCTAGTAGCAGATTCCAGAATTATGAAAAAGAGCAAAAAGACTGTTGTTTTCTAGCACTATCTTTTGTTCTGGTTTGTGAGGCAAAAAAAAAGATACTAAAACAGGCTAGGTTCTGAACCTAATTAAACCAACACAGTGTCTATTTTTATAAACAAAATTTTACAGGAACATGGCTTGCTCATTCATGTGAATGGCTACTTCTATGCTACAATGCAGAATGGCTTTGAAAGAGATCATAAGACCCACAGAGCCTAAAATATTTACCATCTGGCTCTTCACAGAAAATGTGCTGATGGCCGCTGCACAGCTTAGCCAGCGATCCAGTTCATCCCATAAGGTTCTGCTGGTTAGCTCTGTGGTTTCCACTCAAATATATCTAGAGCTAGAACTTTCTTTTTGAGAGCACCCTCTTCAAGTGTTACCTGGAGCGCATTCTGCGGACAATCCAGTTTCTCCTTCCTTATTCAAGGATGCTGAGACTCAAGCTGCTCCCTTCTCTTTTCTGAACCTCTTTTAGTTATGTAGCCTTTCCGCCATGAGGGCCCTCCTTTCAGTGCAGACTCTGAAAAGAAAGATAGAACTGGGCATGGGATGCATGTGGGGCTCTTTCCTACATTTATAGTAGAAAATGTTTTTCTCTTTCTTCTTTTCTTTTTCTTTCTTTCTTTCCTTTTTTTTTTTTTGTTTTTGGAGATGGGGTTTCTTTATGTATCTCTGGCTATCCTGGAACTCGCTCTGTAGACCAGGCTCGAACTCACAGAGATTCACCTGCCTCTGCCTCCTTGGTGCTGGGATAAAAGGCATGCGCCGCCGCTGCCGCCACCACCACCACCTGTTGGAAATGGTTTTTTTTAGGAGTCTCCTAAAGCTATGCTGATATGAAACGTTAATACAATATTCAGTTCTATAGATGCTTACACTTTTAATGCTAGAGCCTTGGAGATCTGGCAAAAATCCTCCTTAGCTGAGATCTACAAGGCTGCAAGAACTCAATGGAGAATTACTATCCTAAATGCTGAGTTTCAGGTCTCACCTGCAAACTATGTGTCAATTTTCTCCAACAAATTCATCTACACTTAAAATATTCTCGGAAATACAATGTGGGGAGGCAAGGGAGGAACATGGACTTGGGAGGCAGAGGGTTGAGGGTTCCAGAGCAGGTAAGACTGGGCTACATGGCAGGGGGGCTATGTCACATAAACTGGAAAAAGAAGAAAACAGAGAAGATCGAATTTGTAACCAATAAATAATGAAAGCAAAATAATATCAAGTTTGCAGAAAAAAGGAAAGCCTCAAGTTAACACTTTTAAGTGGCTAATGCTGTTCTACTGCAGTGTGGCATTTAAACCTGAACCTTTAGTCCTATTCAGTTTAAAGAAATGAATGATAAGGAAAACAGAAATAAAGAACCAACTGAAATTATCTGAAAGTCTGCCACTGACCTCCAATGTTCTGTTACGAGTCTGCCTGCCAGCAGGTTATCATCCTAAAATCTCTATTGCGTAAAATCTCAGCATATTGCATACTCACTGAATCTTAGCTTCTATAGGTTAAGGGAGAGGCTGTAAAACCTACTGAATTCATAGAACAGAGGCTGTAAAATAAGGTGGATTCTCTCGAGCATTACAGGTTGAGCAATCTGTTCAACGTAAATGACAAAGTCAAGAAGACCTCAAAATTCTCGATCATGGCCAGGGAGCTCCCTTATTAGTAGAAGCTCCCGAGGAGCCTTAGACCGGGATCGGGCGGGGCTGAGGAATCAAGAGAACCGTACTTTAATCCAGTCCCAGGGCAGTGGACACTCCCTGAGTGGCAGTTGAGTGCACTAGAGCCAAAGAGAGGATCAGCCCGGGTTCAAAAGCCACCCCTCCAGGATCAGGCAAGGTCTGGCCAGACCCAAAGGGAGTAAAAAAAAAAAAACGTCCTGAGGTTCCAGTCCCTCGCTCTATTAAACTCAGTCTAGGAAGCGGCTCCAGCTCTCAATGAAACCTCAGCCCCATTCGACTCCGGAGACCCTCGGACCCGACTTCCGGGCCTCAGGCAGCGTGGGCTTCATCCCCTCCACAGCTTGTCACGCTCCTACAAGTACCGCACAAGCCCGTCTGCAAGAGCGGCTGAGCATTAGAAAGGATAGCCAAGACGCGCACTTACCCTCGAGTCCCATGGCCGCCTCTGTCCGGACCTCCCGCGGCTGTAAGCAGAATCCTGCCCCCCTGCTCCAAAGCACCAATCAGAAGCGTCCGCGACCCGGGCGCCGCGCCCCCTTGGTAGCCAATCACGCAGAGGTTCCGAATACACGTGAAAGAGAGACACCCAGTCATTCCCAACTCTCCAGCGCCGGGTTGTAGCGTCAGCGAGCGCCGGAGCACGTCTCCTAAGAGCTACGGAAGGTCCCGGGCGTACGTACCCTAGTTGCCTAGTTACAGCGTCTCTTTTCAGGAAGCCCGCTCTCTCCGCACCTCCTTCCGGTTAAAGAGACTTAGGCGAGAAAAGCTCAGGGAACTCAGGGTCAAGGTGTTTTATGATCAGTACCACAGCCAACTCAACCACGCTGGTTCTTATTACTCTGGCACGGTTGCTAAATGCAATAAACAAAAGTACACAGTTGAAAAAAAAACAGCAAGTCAAAACAAAATTATGAACTTTGAATTTCAGATGTACATTTCAATGAACGTTCCAAAGATTTCTTTTAAAAGTTCAGATTTTGGATTTTGTCTTACAACTCTACAGTCCAGGTGGGAAGAAATGTTAGGTATAACCTGAAATGCTCCCACTCAAACTGTTGCAGTCCTCAGCCGAAAGTGTCTTGAGGTCTGGAGCCAGATCATGGTATAGTGGTGCTTGGCGAAGAAGACAGAATCTATGTGATTGTTCTAGTGGTCACCCACTCTTTACAGTTGGTACTTGCAGTTCCCCGGCACTGCCATTCCTGCAATTTCTAGACTAAATTCTTTTCTGAGCAACATCACCATCTCCATGAGTGGCATCCCTTTGAAACCTGTGCTAAAGTTAAGGCTAAATAAAGTTGTAGTACAGTTGAGTTAAATCTGGGGATGATTTTAATTGTAGTATTCTGTCTGAATGACCTCAAAGCATGCTTTTAGAGTGCTTTTTTTTCTTTTTCTTTCTTTCTTTCTTTTTTTTTTTTTTAGTTCTCAACCTGTAGGTCTCAACCCCTTTGGGATCAAACAACCCTTTCACAGGAGTCACATATCAGATATCCTGCATATCGGATATTTACATTATGAGTCATCATAGTAGGAAAATTACAGTTATGAAGTAGCAACAAAAATAATTTTATTGTCGAGAGTCACCACAACATAAGGAACTGTATTAAAGGGTTACAGCATTACAAAGGTTGAGAACCACTGCTTTAGAGAATGTTATTGGAAACCACTAAAATGTTGATGTGCAGTATGTTGTGATGATACTTCAAATATGAAGGAAGTCAGAACCAGTTGTACTATCAAATGTCCCAAACAGAAAAGATGTAAAATTAATGTAGGTATCATCTTCCCTTGAAATTTAGTTCTTTGCCAATCCATATGTAAATAAGCTTCCTTGAATAATTTTAGAGTGGGCAGGCATCACACATGTATTGAAAGCTTGTTATCTATATGCAAAGTAGATGAAAAGAAAATCTGGCATGAGTACTATTTCCAAACCAAGATGAAACGAAAGCATATGAAATGGTCTATGAGAAAAGGAATTGCTAAGTGTCATAAGAGAAATACATGGAGAAATACTGGGAGTTTCAAGGGAAAGAATATTTCTATCTGCTAGCATTTATGAAACGATGGTTAGAGGGTAGGCTATCCATACAAGTTGAGAGCGAGAGCCTTTTAAGAAAAAAGTGAATGAAGTTACAGAGACAGATGTTGACTGTTCAGTGGATAGTTTTCTGTAATTATGCAAGAAAGAAATAGGGAAGAGTGGCATTGGCAGTAAGAATAAGAGCAAACTGGTAGAATGCTTACGAAAATTTCCTGAAGAAAATGTACTTGATGCTGACCCAGATTTCCATCTAATATGACATTTTTCAATCATTATTTTGTGACTGTTTTCCTTGTTCTGCTTCAAATACAAAAATCAGATATAATATAAATGAGAAAGGTATGTGCTTTGCTCTGTGTGTGTGTGTGTGTGTGTGTGTGTGTGTGTGTGTGTGTGTGTGTGTTTTAAAGAACCCAACAGATACAAAATCAAAATTCCAAACTCTTAATCAAACTAAAAGCTACATAGGCCCAGGACATTGTAAGTGGTGGCAGTGAAATATGGACCAGGGGTTAGCTCCTGTAGAATAGTAGATACTGGCAGGATCCATGTATGGCTAGGGACAGGAACTAGTCCTGTGAGAGACTTTTACATTGGTGGCCTTCAATAAACCACCTCTCAATTGATCATCTTTATTTAACTCTCTCCCACATCGAGTCTGAGGTTTGACCATGTGGCTTGCTTCACCAAAGGTACTCTCAGCAACTGAAGTGCAGCAAATGCTTCATAAGTGTTTATGAACTGGCCCATGCCCTGTTGGAACCTTTGCTCTTGAAAGCCAATCGCTATGTAGGTAAAGAAGCCCAGGCAAGATGTTAAATGAGAACAGCTATACGGAAAATGACTCTGAAGAATGAGACTTAGGTTGGTCATTCCAGCTTTAGATGAGTTCTACATTGATAGAATGACTTCAGCCTGTACTGTGTGGAGCAATATAACCTCCTAGCCAATCCTTGTCAACCAACAGAATCAGGAGAAATAAAATCTTGAGAAAGTCAGTATTGACTGCAGATACAAAGTTTTAGTGATGTTTGTTACACAGCAACAGATAACTTGCCTGAATCTCATCTCCCTACTAGATAATGGATATTGAAAAACTTGGTTGCAACAGTTGGTACCTGTCTAGAGATAGAATTGAGCTACTTAAAAAGTGATCTTCAGTATGCCATCATCACTGCTAGTGTGGTCTATGTCTCACAGATATACTCTCATGGAGGTGAGAGAAGCATGTTCCAGCTCTCAGGAAATTTCCAAAACATTAGAATAGATGTAGTACTAAGAAAGACAACACAGAAATGTAGCAAGGGAAACTGAATTCACTCCAAATCCCATTAAAATAATAGATGAATGTGAAAAAAAACTGAAAATACAAGTTTTGAAAAAAAGTATGTCAAAATGAAACATAATATCAACTGATAGTAAATAACCAATTAGAAAATTTGAAGAAGTTATTAGTGAATTTTTTAATGTAGGGCTGGAGAGGGATGTAGTTGAGCAGTCCCATGCTTGCCTAGCATACCCAAGCTTTTGGCTTTGATTCCCAGCACCACAAGTAAAACAAAATGCTGCATTTCCTCATCCTAGTAAAATGGAAGCTATATAGCATTAAAAACAAAAGCTGTGAGCCAAAAACAATCCCTTCCTTTAGTTTCGAGTATTTTATCATAGCAATGAGAAACCTAAAAATATAGAAAATTAGTACTTGGAAGTGGGGCCGTTGCTATGGTAAATCTGACCATGTGGTTCTTGAGCCTTCGAAAAACCCTGGAATGTGGTAAGCAGAGCCTAATGGACCATACTGGTGGTAGCTTGGCAGATAAGAATCCTGAGAGAAACACAGGCCCTGGAGGACTGACTGGCTCAAGAGGCTTCAGATAGAAAGAAGAATCTCATCAAGAACTGAGCCAAAGGGAATCCTAAGGCAGGACAGAAAGAGAGGGAAATTTATGGGGCCATGAGAAGAGAAAGGAGCTAGATTCTGCTTGAAGCTGTTCACCATCCAAGATCAAGAGTTCCGTCATAGCCAAGTGCAGTGGCACACACCTTTAGATGTCAGCACTGGGGAGGCAAACACAAAGGCAGGTAGATCTCTGTAAGTTGGAGGCCAGTCTACATAGTGAATTCCAGGCCAGTCAGAACTATCCAGTGAGACTGTAAATGGCCTGGCAGAAATGAAGATATGCTAAAGAGACTCTTGTGTCTATCAGCTGGACTATCAGACAGACAGTTGAAATAATGGACAAAAAAAAAAAAACCCTGGAAATTTCTCCAGAAAACTCAAGCTGAGAGAAGCAAAAAGAGCCATCTAGAGGGGTAATTTGTCTCCCAGAAAGAGATTCCACACTGTTCTAACAACTTTATCTGACCACTTTATAAGACAAGACTAAAATCTAGATGATAATGAGTTTAGAGTGAGCAGGACTACTTAGATGCTATGGATATTGTTCTGTATAAACAAAACACTGATTGGCCAGTGGCCAGGTAGGAAGTATAGGCGGGACTAACAGAGAGGAGAATTGAGAGAACAGGAGGCAGAGAGAGACACTGCCAGCTGCCGCCATGACAAGCAGCATGTGAAGATGCCAATAAGCCACAAGCCATGTGGCAAGGTATAGATTTATAGAAATGGGTTAATTTAAGATGTAAGAACAAGACAGCTAGAAGCCTGAGCCATTAGGCCAAACAGTTTAAATAATATAAGCGTCTGTGTGTTTATTTTATAAGTGGGCTGTCAGACTGCCGGGGCTTGGCGGGACCCAGAGAGAAAACACTCTAGCTACACTTAGATGTGTATATCCTTGGCCCTCTGTTTAAATTTTGATCTTACCTCAGGACCCAGAAGAGGAAGGACAGACTTGAGGGCTTTGCTGGACCTCTTTGTCCCTCTTCCTGATGTGGCCACATTGAATACATCCACTTTTCTTTTGGCTCTTTTCATTGGCTTATTGAGAACAGGTAGCCAGGCCTGGCTTGGGACACAGGTTCTGACCCCCAAGTTTGATTAAAAAAAAGACCCAGTCTCGGGCTGGAGAGATGGCTCAGCCGTTAAAGGCTAGGCTCACAACCAAAAAAAAAAAAGACCCAGTCTCAAGAGAGAAAGACAGAGAGAGAATCCTAGCACAATTAAAATTAACATCTGACTCAAAGATTACTGACAGAGATAACATTCCTTTCCTATATGGATATTATGAGTTAACATAGCAAAAACTAAGGCTTAAGACCTGAATGTACATGGCCTTGAGGGAGTGCTCATTCCTTCCCCTAGTCTTTTTCTGGGACTCTCAAATAAGACTACTAGCCCTGTTAACAGTAAAGATACAGCCCTGCATTCCTGTCATTTACGGCAGTACCTTGTCATTATTATCCTGTCCCAGGCCCTTTGGGAACCACCCTGTGATCTCATTTAGGGTTCTTAGCAACCCTTTGAAATTATTAGCTCCAAAACCACCCAAATTCTATATGTGGCTCTTATTAAAGACAATGGGGTGTGAGTTTCTCAGAGAAGCCCACACCCATGCTCTTGGGTGTGTCTTCCTTTCTTCCCACACATACCTTTCCTCCTTTTAACCCTAGTGCTGAAGAAAATCTATATTAAAATATCATTTAGGGAACTCCAGCTCTACTTCATACTGTTTCCCCTTAAAGTTGCTTTCTGTGTCAAAGTTAAGGAACCTGTTTTACCTGAGCCAAAGTCCCTAAAAGATGAGGGCAAGCTCCCTAGGCTGTTGCAGGTTACAGTACAGAGCCGTCCCATCACCCACTGCTGGCAAATTATGTTATGTTTTGGAAAAGAATGTGGCTGCATTCTGCCCATATACTGAGAACTTGAGTAAGGCTGAATTCAAAAGTAATGGACTCACTTCTTTGGTGGAGAAGAGCTCAAGATGGGCCAGGACTGAGGCTGTGGCAGGTCTATAGCTCCGGGTTATCCGGGTCCACAGTGAGAGAAAGTAACAAATGGGGACAGCAGGAAAGACGCTTGAGGGCAAAACACTCCCCATGGAAGACTTCATCTTGTGAGAACCCAAATTCATTTCGAAGGAGAGTCTAAAGTGAGAATGCTCCTGAGGAGGTTCCCTTGTCAGAAACAAACATGTAGGGAAGTTTCCCCAAGGTCAGCACAGAGAAGCTGCTATGAAACTGCGATTCGGGGCTGCCAGCCTACATCTCGAGCTGACAACAGAGCTTGGTAGCATCATCCACATGATGCTGGTTTACAGGCAGCAAAGATGTAGAGTGAGGGGGGTCATGGAAGCTTATGCCAAGGTTCCAGAAAGCCAACAAAGCTGACATATGTGGCAAGGTTGAGTTCCCTGCCAAGAGGCCCTGAAGACAGAAGTTTGTGAAGCTGGCAAAGGGAAGCATAAGTTGCAGTGGAAATCCTAGGGTGTCTGAGATAGCCACTGAAAAAAGTGGCATGCATGGAGAAGAACCAGCAAAGAGAGAGACTACATATGCTGTACACAGCAGAGGTGGAGTGGCAGAACTATCTAAGGCAGTGGCTCTCACCCTTCCCAATGCTGCAACCCCTTAACACAATTCCTCAGGTTGTGGTGACCTCAACCATAACATTATTTTGTTACTGCTTCATAACTGTAATTTTGCTACAGTTATGTTATGTAACATAAATGTCTGATATGCAAATTTTCTACTGTTGTGTTATGTAATGTAAATACCCAAGGGGTTGAGATCACCAGGTTGAGAACCACTGATCTAAGCCTCATTGGAGCCCATATGCTTCCATCATAACCCCAGATATCCTTCATGGAGCTGTGAGATTCAGTGCTTAACATGATGAGCTTTGATCTTGCTTTGATCTGTTATGTTATTTCCTTCCTATGCCTCCGATTTCTCCGTTTTGGAATGGCAATGTTTACTTCATGCCACTGTATATTGGAAGTATGTAATTTGTTTTTGATGTTGTAGGGGTTCACAGTTAAGAGATCCGAATCTCAAAAGACACTCTGTACTTGCACTTTTGAATAGTGCTAGAAATGATTTTTATTATGGCTGTTGTTCAATTTTTTGAAATTAAAATATAATTACACCACCTTCCTTTTCCTCCCTACAGTCTCTCCCACCACCACCCTCAAATGTTTGACCTCTATTCTCTTTCTTTAATTGCTGTTGATATACATGTACATATGTCCCTAAATATATAAGTACAGCCTGTTCAGTCCATACAATGTTACTTGTATGCTAACCACTTGGTGTTGGATAACCAATTGGAGAGCTCTTCCCAGAGGAAGACTTCCTTTCTGCTCTCAACATTTCTTAGTTGCCTGTAGTTCTTTGTCCGGGACTGAGGCTATGTGAGCTTCAACCCTTTCCCTTAGCATGTCTGTAGGTGTCATCTTTATTCAGGTCTTGCTTAGGCAGCTATGTTGTTAAGATTTCATAGGTATGGTTTCCGTGACATGTCTTTTTTTGTTTGGTTGGTTTTTGGTTTTGGTTTTGGTTTTGGTTTTGGTTTTTCGAGACAGGGTTTCTCTGTGTAGCTTTGCACATTTCCTGGATCTCGCTCTGTAGACCAGACTGGCCTCAAACTCACAAAGATCCGCCTGCCTCTCGAGTGCTGGGGTTAAAGGCGTGTGCCACCACTGCCAGCTACTGTGATATTTCTAAGACATAACCTCAGGGCAGACATCCTGGCCCTCTAGCTCTTACAATCTTTCTGCCTCCTCTTCTCCAATGTTCCCTGAGCCTTGCGTGCAGGACTTGTGTTGTAGATGGTATTGGGGTTGGCCACCACACGACGTCTTGTTCTCTGCATTGCTATTGGTTTTGGTTTTCCATAATGGTCTCTGACTATTGCAAAGAGATATTTCTTTAGAAAGGTGAGGGCTGAGAGCTATACTGATCTGTGAGTATAAGGGTACATATTTAGAATACTGTTAGGAATTATACTGGTTTAGTAAAGTGGCAGGTGTAGGCTCTAATACAAGATCTGTGACCTCACCAGACAACTACTCAGGGCTAGCTTGGCTAGATTTCCAGTACCAGTCATGATTTCCTTCCTGTCAAATGAGCTTTAAGTCCAATTAGAGAGCTGTTGGTTATTGCCAAGATACAAGGTGTCAGTATTGCACCCTTAGGGTTATTAAGCCATACTGGTAACCGTTGTAGTTCATAAGTATCACAGCTGGATAGGACTATTGGTTGCTTTCCTTGTTTGGAATCTTTATGGTTCCTTTTGGTACCACCAAAGCTAGTCCTTGGGGAGGAGGCTTTCAGCTCAGATCCAGCTCAGATCTGAAGTTCATGCTATCTTCAGCAATAGGAACATAACATTCATTTCTGGGTGTCGGGGCAACAAAGGACAATAACAATAGGCTATAATGTTTTGAGAGTATCTTTGACAACCCTGACCAACAACTCAAAAAGAGGATTTCTCACTTCTGGTGTTGGGGGTCTGTTTTTCCCACATCCCCCCTGTGATGGAACTGTTCAAAACTATGGACTTTTGCAGTTGAACTGAATGCACTTTGTATCGTGAGGTGGCCATGAGCCTATGAGGACAAGGAGCAAAAGGTTATTACTTTAAAGTGGCATGTTTGGGTGTCAAGTTGACAAGGAGTGAATTTGCGATGGTTAGTATCGTCAACTTGACAGAGTCTACAATCACCTGGGAGAGAAAACTCTAAACATGTCTGTGAGGGAGCTGCTAGATTTGTTTGACTAAGGTAGGAAGGCTCACTGTAACAGCTGACAGTACTATTCCATGGCCTGGGATGTCAGACTGAGTTAGAAGGAGATAGCTGAATACCAGTATTCCATCCACCCTGCCTGCTTTCTACAAGCAGGCTCCACATAATCGTCCACTCCGGCCTCTGGCCACTATGCCTACTCCTTCCACAATCTTCAAATTGTGACCCAAAGCAAGCCCTTCCTTCTGGAAGGTGCTTTTGTTATTTCTTTTGTCACAGCAACAAGAAAAGCACGTAGTGACGTGAGATTTGGTTGAGCAATGTCTTCCTCCATGTTCTAGTCCCTAGTTTTGAAGATTTTGTGATGATTTTTAAGAAGGATGTCATGAGAAGGTGGGAAGGAGTAAGATTTTCTAGGACTCAACATGTTTACATTGTACTTTTCATCCTTCGAGTTTATTCATACTTCCTGGAGCAAATACTGTGCTCTGAAATGCTGTACTTTGTTCTTGGTATAGACATGGTTTCATTATTGGTTCTCTATAGATCAGGCTCTCTCTGCCTCCCTAGTGCTGGGACTAAAGGCGTGTACCACCAAGCCTGGCTTACTTCAGGATTTTTGTTTGTTTGTTTGTTTTTCAAGACAGTGTTTCTCTGTATAGCTTTGCGCCTTTCCTGGAACTCACTCTGTAGCCCAGGCTGGCCTTGAACTCAGAGAGATCCGCCTGCCTCTGCCTCCCGAGTGCTGGGATTAAAGGCGTGTGCCACCACCACCCGGCTACTTCAGGATTTTTAAAAGTTTATTTTCATCTTATGCATGTGAGTGTGTTGCTCGACGTGTATATATGTGCATCACATCCATTCAGTGTCTGTTGATGTCAGAAGAGGGTGTTAGATCTCTTGGAACTAGAATTAGAGATGGCTGTGAGACACCATGAGCTGCTGGGCACTGAACCTGGGTCCTCTGCAAGTGCAGCATGGGCTTTTAACCAGGGAATCATCTCTCCAGCCCCGGTGTCTTTGTGTCTTTGATTTTAATGTTTTTACAATTTTGTACATCTACATCATACATACTGACTACTCTCCCTCTCCCACTCTCCCTGTCCCCCTCTCTACACCCCTCTCTCTCTCTCCCCCATCACACACAAATTTAAAGTAATCAGATAAATCTTTTAAAAATCTGTTGACTTCTTGGAGTATTTACTCATGGCATTGGAAGAGAATCAAAGTACATAAATCTGTTTTTCATTTTTCTATTTATTTATGTATGTGTTTATTTTTGAGACAGGGTTTTACTATGTAGCCCTTTGTAGCCTGGAACTTTCTATGTAGACTAGGCTGACCTTGAACTCAGAGATCTGTCTACCTCTGCCTCCTGAGTCCTGGGGATTAAAGGTGTGTGCCACCATATCTGGCAAATGAACTCGTTGTTTTTCTTTTTTCTTTTTTTATGTATTATCCATACTCAAAGTCCATGTGGGCAACTATAAAATGTTACAGCTATGCCATAAATGTGTCTGTAATGACTTGAACTGCTAAAACTTAAAGTGAATGAAATAAAAGGAGGAGGCCATGACTACTCCTAAAATATGGAGAAGACTGTTACTGTAGATATAAGGGAGAAGGCAGGCAGAGGGAAGAGTCGAGGCTGAACGTGGCCGGCAGACTAAAATGGACCATAAGAGGAGAGAGGGGAAGCAAGACAGGAGCCACTGACCAAGTGGCCTGGGCCAAGAGACCGAGAGAGGTGGCATGGCCAAAATGGCTACATTATATAGGGAACAGGCTGGGGGAAGGGAAGCAGAAGCCTACCCCTAGGAAAGAGAGGTTTAGGGTGTGGGGCAGGTGAAGAGTGCTGGGAGGAGCCACAGGTACTGAGTGAGATTTGTCCTGGGTTTGAGACCTAACATTCCAGCCCTTTGTTGATAATAGGGAGTGATATAATTGCTTCTCTAACTACTTCCTGATGAAATGCCAGTCAAGAGGCTGGGAATGGAGGAAGTCAGGCAATGGACAGGAGCTTCTGGCTTTTTGCTCACCGCCTAGGTTCTGTAGGGGCTAGCAAAGTCCAGGCTGCCTTGAAATAGTCTGGAATGCCACTCCAAAGCAAGGCTCAGGCTGGAAGGCGATGATAGGAGGCCTGGGGAAATTCTGTCAGAAGCATCTGGTTTACCAGCCATCAGGTAATTTTGCTAATTCTTTCCTGAAAGAACCTGAAGAGACAGAGAGCAATCATTATTACAAGAAATAAGAAAATCAGTGGGCAAAGGATGTATAGGAGCCCAAGGGAGGCCAAAATGAGAGTTCTGCAAAAGAGCTGGCCCCTGGAGGCCTTAGAGTCTTCCCCAGATCATGGAAGTTTTTAATCCTTTCTTCCACCTGGCCAGACCGGTTTACGTAGTAGCAGCATTCTTCTTTGAGGAAGAGGCAAGCACGTCCCCTTTCAGTGGTTTGCAAGTCGAAGGCCCTTTGATTTTGTAGGACCACCGAGGCCAGAGAAGTGAGCTGGTTTTGGAGAAATTGTAGAGCCAAGGTTGATTCCTGGATGGTATCTGGATGATACCTGGATGGTATCTACCTGCTGAGACAGATAGATTGTGACCCCAGCTACCTTCAGCCAAACCTGGAGCAGCCACTGAGAATGCCAGACTACCGTGACTGGGGGGCTGTGGCTGGTTGATGCCTGTGTGAGATTTGGAGGAGAGTATAGCATTCTCCTTCTGTGGAGAGGGTGAGTTGGGGAATCAGGGACCATGCACAGGTTTTTCCTTCCTTTCATTGGGTTGCACACTTATAGAATGGCAAAAAGAAGGTAAACCCAGGTCATGGGTACAGCCCATTCAGGCTAGGTGATTTTTTTTTTTCAGTAGGGATTCAAAAAACTCTCATTCCTTCTATTTATTGTTAGTTGCCGATACTTGACAAAATAAAGACTATTTTATACCATGAGTTGATTACATTTTTCTGAAAGGGACCATGAAATATACATTTGAAGCACTCCGGGGTATCAGTTAATCAATTCTGTTGGTATGGGAGCAAAAGCAGCCAAAGGCCATATATCAGCAAATAAGCACATAATGTGTTTAGATAGAATCTCACCTGCCACAAAAAGCAGGGTTACAAAACCAGCCAGTGGGTCATTACTTACAAACCTATGTTTTTTGTTTGTTTTATCGAGACAGGGTTTCTCTGTGTTGTTTTGGTGGCTGTCCTGGATCTCGCTCTGTAGACCAGGCTGGCCTCGAACTCACAGAGATCTGCTGGCCTCTGCCTCCCCAGTACTTGGATTAAAGGTGTACGTTACCACCGCCCGGCCAACAAACCTATGTTTTAAAACAAACAGCATCAGTGATGAAATGACCACAGGCTAATTATTTTTTAAGTTATTGGAAGGACCAGATATCAGAGGATTTGGGGATATTTGGTAAATATTTTGAGAACTGATCCTTCATTAAGTTCTTAGCAAGAGTTACAACATTGGAATAATCCAGATATCCATGTCATCTAAAGGAGTCTGAACAATATGGGTTGCGTAAAGTTACTCTTGGCATTATTTTAGAAAATTTTTCTTTGCTGACCATAAGATCGGTGAAATGATTTGCTGTTTATTAAGCAATTTTTATTAAGGGTTTACTTTATTCAAAGCTTTGTTTTCACACAAATGCTAATTCCATTCCATTCACAAGTTTCACTGTGCTGTGAAATGCTTCCAGTGATAGAAAGTGGACTGTTTATGCCATGTCATTTTGCTAAGTGTCCCATCAAGTATTTCAGTGGTCATCATTGTGCTGTCCAATTCGTTTCAGTCTCTACAGGGCTTCCAAACACATTGCTTTGGTCATAGATTTATAATGACCACTGCACACTCTTGCCTTGTGGCTTACATGATCAGGGACATCATGTGTTGCTGCCATTCACAGTTTGCTTCATGCTCTTGGAGAGAGCCCCATCATATTGTAATTTTTTGACAAGTTGAGAATTTTCAGCTAATGTTCTAGTACTTAGTATGACAAATATTCCTGTACTGTGACTAGTGAATTTGAATAAGCAATATACCAGCCACTCTACTTCCATCCTATGATCATTAACCTTCATTGGGAACTTGATTGGATCTGGAATCACCTGGGTGTGTCTGTGAGGGTGTTTTCAGAGACATTTACCCGAGGCAAGAAGACTTACCCCAAATGCTGGTAGCACCACCCCATGGGCTGGCTCATGAACTGAATCAATAGGAGTAAAGGAACTGAGCTTCCTGCCTGTAGACTTGAGTGACCAACTGCCTCACGCTCCTGCCACCATAACTTCCCCACCATGATGGACTGTGCCCTCAAAACCATGATTCAAAATACACCTTGCTCCCTTAAGTTGCTTTTGTGAAGGCGTTTGTTGAGTCACAGCAATGACAAAAGAAGTTAGTACACATGTGAGGGCTGAAGTTATGTTTTAAGTTTAAATTACTGTACTTAAGAGATCCATAAAACAAAATGCCTCTAACCTGTAAGCCCCACTTGCCTAGGGACAGATAACTTCTTGGAATGCTGGGGGATGTTGTTTATGTAAGATAACAAGTGACATGTTTTCACTTCTGTAAACAAGCATGTTTGTACCAGCTGCACAAGATATGTGCTTGATCACATGTAGGTGGGAGGTACATAGGCAGGAAGTACATCAAGATGTATGCTTGCCCCAATTGGACAAAGGTGGGAAGTACGTAGCCTTGTGGGTTTTGTCTTTATAAGCACCAGACTAACATTTATTTTTGGCCATTCTCTGGAAATCCCATGTATGGACCTGTCCAGTGTCCATCTTCCTAGCCAATATTTAATTAAGCTTGCTTCAAAGCAGGGTGGTGGTGCATGCTTTTAATGGCAGCACTCTGGAGACAGAGGCAGGCAGGGCAGATTTCTGTGAGTTCAGGGCCAGCCTGGTCTACAAAGTGAGTTCCGGGACAGCCAGGGCTACATAGAGAAACCCTGTCTCAAAAAACAAAACAAAACAAAAAAGAAAAAGAAAAAGAAAATAAAAGAAAGAAAGAAAGAAAAAAGATGCTTGTTTTAAGTCACACCCTCCAGGACCAGTCCCATCCTGACCAGCCATTGGGGGGCCAAGTACAATCTCTTGATGATTGTTGGGAACTGAGGCAGGAAGGGTTGCCAGGCTTATAAACCGCCAAGCCAAGCAGAAGTTAATTTGGCCCTGGCCTCATGACTTCCTGGGATATCTCCCTATAAATGGCAGTTAGGGAGCTAGAGCCATTTTTAGCCAAAATACTTTTAATCCAAAGATTCAGTATAAGTCCAAACCTTTCGAAGGCCCCAAATTTGTAGGATTTATCCAAAGTCATCCTTCTATCAGATAAGGCCTTTGATTTGTAAAATATGTTGTATTGCTCAATTTGTTTTCACTACTAATAACTAAAATGGAATAAGGGAGCTGAAGTTCAACGAGGTTGTTCAGCCTCCCAATTAGATTAGGTGGTGGAGCTTCTTCTTAAACATATGTCTTCTTTCCTCATCGGAGACTTGACCTCTCTCCCTTTGAACCTATCAGGAATGAGCTGAGGGCTGGAGCGAAGGCTCAATGGTTAAGAGCATTTATTGTCTTGCAGAGGACCCGGGTTCAGTGTTTAATGTCCACATGGCAGTTCACAACTATCTCTAACTCTAGTTCCAGGCTATTCAACACCCTCTTGGGCACCAGGCATACATGAACTACACATACATACATGCAAATAAAACACTCATAAAACAAAATCTAAAAATCCATTTAAAAAATGAAGGAGTGGAGTGACTCATTTATCTCTGCATGGTCAAAACACTTGGATTGTCTTCTGTCTGCATCATCAGGGTAGTGTCACCAAATACCTTGGAAGAGTGTATGGTAGGAGGATGTGAATGAAATGACAAGACAGGGAATTGAATGCTAAGTGCACTTTATAAAACCTAGTTGTTTGTGAGCCCGTTCAGAAATTTGATTTAAAAAAAAAGGGGAGAGAGAGAGAGAGAGAGAGAGAGAGAGAGAGAGAGAGAGAGAGAGAGAGAGAGAGAGGAAAGGCCATCAGCAGCCCTGGGGGCACAGAGGGAGAATGCAAGCATTCAACAAGAGAGGTGGGACTGGGCCAGTAGCAGGAAGTGTCTGAGCAAGGATAGTGACAGCAGAATCCGACTACTTCGGAAATCCAGATGAAAACCTAAGTAAACCATCTGCATTTCTTGCTTTCAACTACCTGTTTTCAGCTGACTGTAAAACTCACTAATTCTGGAGGCTATGCAGCCCAGGATGTTCTTATTCGCCCTCCCTCAGCCCTGCTGTACATGACACTTCTGACCTGTGGGTCATGGTGGTAACAGTTGCCTAGTGCACTTCTCAGGGGTTTAAAGGCTGCTTATGTTGTACCTTCCAAGTAGTCCCTTGGGCCTGTGCAGAAGTCCAATGTGTGTGACCTTTTGATGTGTGAGGTGTGTGTGAAAGCTCCACCCACGGCTCTTGCTAATATCATGGGTCTTGCTAATGCTGTTGTTTTATGAACAAGTGTTCCATGGAGAGCCATGAAGATTAATTACATATTCATAGAGCGTCGACTGTGTCCCCTTTAATCACCTTTCAGCCTACTTCTTTATCCCATAAATATCCCTGTGCTCTCTCCTCTGGAAGGCAGGTTTGAGATTTCGGTCTCAGCCTTTCACATTTCACTGCCACTTTGTGAATACACTCTTTCTCTTTTTGCAAAATTCATTGTTTTGGGATGAGCAGATACTTCATGGAACTGCTCCAGGAAAAGTCCCATAGCTAGGTACAAAAAGAAAGGAGAGAGAGAGAGAGACAGAGACAGAGACAGAGACAGAGACAGAGACAGACAGAGACAGAGAGAGAGGACAGAGAGACAGAGGGATACAGAGACACAGAAAAAAATCAGGGACTAGAAATAAAGCTAGAAAGCATTAAAAGCCCCCAATCTACAAGCTTCAGACAACTTAAACAAACAAAGGGAGAACTCAGGACCTGCTTAGCAAATTTAAAGAGGAAGGACAGGCATTTAGGCCAGGATCCAACAATACCACCATGGGGTTATATATATATATATATATATTTTATCTCTATCTTTCTCTTTGTGACTGTCCTGCTCCAGGGTGGTCTGACCTGAGTGAGAAATTTGGGTTACATACTTATGATCAGGAAATTCTCCAATCCTAAAAGAGTTGTGGTAGACAGATCTGAACACAACTATTTACACAATTGTGTGGTAACTGCTGTAATAGAATGTGTGTGTGTGTGTGTGTGTGTCCCTGTTTTATCCATGCACAGTGCTCAGAGAGATCAGTGCTATTTAATTCCCTCTGATGAGCCACACCACCAGCAGTAGGAGCACTTTAGGCACAGAAAAGAAAAAAAAAAGGCCTTGTGCTCCCTTCCAGGGCAGCTGTGGGAACAAGAGAAGAATCATGGTGCCACCCAAGTTGACATGTGGATGAGTGTTGTAGAATAATATATTTTAAGTTATGTTATTTTTGTTTATGCTGTGTTCGTTAAACTCTGTGAAACTGTGTTGCTGTGCCTGTCTAACACACTTGATGGTTTAATAAAAAGCTGAATGGCCAATAGCAAGGCGGGAGAAAGGATAGGTGGGGCTGGGAGGCAGAGAGGATAAATAGAAAAGGAAGATCTAGGATAAAGAGAAAAGAGATGGAGGAGTGAAGAGAGAGGAGATGATCTAGCAGCCAGAGAAGGAAGAGGACTCCAGGGGCCAGCTACCCAGCTACACAGCAAGCCATGGAGTAAAAGTAAGATTTACAGAAGTAAGAGAACAGGAAAAGCCCAGAGGCAAAAGGAAGACGGGATAATTTAAGCTAAGGAAAGCTGGCAAGAAATTAAGGCACGCTGAGGGCAGGCATTCATAATTAAGAATAAGCCTCTGTGTGTGATTTATTTGGGAACTGGGTAGTGGAGCCCCTACAAAAGAGTAAAATACCAACAACAGAGGAGACTGAAAGATGCACACATGCAGGAACACTGAGGGGCATGGGCTTTCGGAGGAATCTCAAACACTCAGAGATGTGAAGAGCAGGGCATGGAGAAAGGTTCAGCAGTTAAGAGCACTGACTGTTTTGCCAGAGGACCTGGGTTTGATTCCCAGCACCCACATGGTGGCTCCCAAGCAAATGTAACTCCAACCACAGGGGATATGGTGCCCTCTTCTGGCCTCCAAGGACACAACATGCACATGGTGCACAATCATACATGCAAGTGCAACACACACACACACACACACACACACACACACACACACACACAGGTTTTGTTTGTTTAATTCCAGGTCGTTGGGAGATGTTAGCATTGTTAGGTTGCTCTCCATAAAAGGATGATGGTCAAGTTTAATTTATTCACACACCACAAGGTTATTCACACACACCAACATTCCTGTGTCGCCCTTGTTTAGAATGATAAACCTTCTGGGAGCTCTGCTTTGGCTTCCCAAAACTGAGGTATAGTTTTAGTCTATTTGTGTGTTCCCTGAACCTCCCATTTCTAGATTTCCTTTTGTCTTGAAAATATTTCCCATTAGCATGAAATGTAGAGGAATAGCATAGTAAACAACATCAAGTTCTAGGGTTTGAATAATGATGTTTATTTCCTTTAAATACATTTAAATATGAAACATCAGGCAGTGGTTCAGGAAACTTGAAAAGTACAAGCTGAACAGGAATTACATCAGTGCTGATCATACAAATGAAATTCCACATAAGAAAGAACCAGAATAATTCATAAGCATTGCACTCGGACTTTGCCAGTCTAAGTGATGAATCACATGGCACCTGCTAGTTGATGGCAAGCAACCCTTGCTCATTCATCAAAACAATGGGCTCTCCCAGACCCCTTCCTCTCTGAGCACTGGTGTGCAGAGGCATCTGAAGCTAGAAGTAATCTGTCAGTGACCCAGAGAATCACCCAGCAGCTATTGCATGGAAATGTGGATTCACCATGGCACTAGAGAAAATCGATTTCTCTAACACCTGGGGGTGGGCACCAGTGAGAGCAACTAGCCAAAGCAGCATGCTGTTTATAGTGACAGGGGTGGGGAACTTGGGAGAAAGCTGAATCAAGGATTCTCCTGACTGTGGAGTCCCTGGGCCCTTCTCTCCTTTGGAAAGCGCCAGTGCTTTCCATAGGCTGGCTTTCTATTTGCACATGTTCTGGTATGAAAAGGACATCTGTCCTCACAGCTGTAGAAAAGAAAGTGAAGACGAGACTTTAGAGGCAAGGATCAACTTCAGATAAAGCATTCAGTTCTGATTTCATTTGATTCTGCTTTCAAAGGAGAATTTCCAGACATGTATTTAAAGTGTCAATGTAATATTCTAAATGGGCACTCAACCGGCTGAGGGCTCAGCCTTATCCAAGTTGTTGATGCCGCCTCCTCTAAAGCTCGAGGCACGTAGCAGAAGAGGGGCTGGGAAAATGTCAGAATCAGAAGACAGAGAGAAGGACTAGGAAATACCATCCTCTAGGCATGTCACAGCCTTTGCAATCAGGACCTCATAGCAGCAGCAAGAATCTGCCCTAGCCCTACACAAGATGAAACTTCTCAATAGCTACTTGCGCATTTGTGAGGGTCTCTTGGGGTCCTACCCCTCTGTAATGAACTGTGGGCTGGCTACTGATAGAATCTGGGAGTTGGGGAGTCACCGTCTTCAGTTGTGGATCTACTGGTGGGTGAGCGGAATGAGCTCTGACAGAGAGTTCCAAACCTGTGGTCACACAGATGGCCCCAACTGCCCTTAGTGGGTCACAAAACAAAACAGAAAGACCTGGGTGTAGGAAAGGGACTTGCAGGGAGGAAATGAGTTGACAAGAGTGTGCTGGGGTTCATTAGAATGCATTTTATATGTGCATGAAATTTTCAAAGAACAAATTTAATTATTTAAAAAAAATCTCCGTGGTTAGTTTGGGTAGGTTTTGAAATTGATCAAAGCCCAATCAACGACCTCTAAGAATTATAGTCATCCATAAGTTTCTTGCCTACACGAATCTAGTGCTACCTCTTCATCAAAAACACACACACACACACACACACACACACACACACACACAGAGAGAGAGAGAGAGAGAGAGAGAGAGAGAGAGAGAGAGAGAGAGAGAGAGAGAGAGAGAATTAGTCTGCTGATCTGAACCTCTCTTAACCTGGTTGCTTAAATGTCAGTGACTTCTTTTTTTGCTTATGATAGCATAATAGCAGGCATGGTGGTGCAGGTCTGTAATTCATGAAATCCTGTTTTGGAACAACAAAAAAAGTTAATCATTACTCTATATACTTCCACTTATGTCTTAGATGCCAAACCTCTGTCTGTCTTATTAAGGGGGTGCTTGGGCAATGAGAAAAAGGAGCCCCATGAAATCAGATTAGGATGTCCTTTAAATGCCACCAGTCAAGCAAGTTAAGGGGTAAGCGAAAAGACCATTGACCTGCAGGTTTCTGGGTGAAAAATCTTGTGCTTTTGGCAGCAGCTCTCCAGACTTTCTTTGCATTCAAAGCAACTGCAGTTTTCTGGGTGCTGAATGAGATCACCAGCACATGATGTTTTGCAGACACACTCACAACGATCTTCATCAAACTTCATGTGTGGTCCACAGAGAACTGGTTCCTGGAGGTAAGAGAGGTCTAAACAGAAACACAAAAGTGTTGGTTTGGCAGCCGAAGCCTAGAGGATCCAAGGATCCAAATTAATTGCAAGTTCTACATCTTCCCAATAAAACGTGGATCCTCCCAATTTCCTTGCCTGTAGATTTTTGGCCTTAATTTTCTTCATAGGGTGAGTAAGATACACCTGTGATTTCACAACATAAACATATAACTCATATGTTTTCTTAGGTTTTTAATAAAAACTATCATAAGCTGAATATTTCCGACAGATTTTTATGTTGCCGAGTGACCTGCTAAGAATATATACTTCTGTGCTGGAAAGATGGCTCAGGGCTTAAGAGAACTCCCCGCTCTTGCAGAGGACCCGGGTTTGGTTTTCAACACCCACGTGTGCGGCAACTTAAAATTACCAGTACAATCCCAGAGGGTCTGTCGCCCTCTTCTGGCCTGCACAGGCACTGCATGCAAACCACGTGCAGACAATGACAGCAAAACACTCATACACAAAATTAAAATAAATCTTTAGCTACACACACACACACACACACACACACACACACACACACACACACAAACTTATGCAACCAGCCAGTAGTGACAAGACACAGGAGTATGAATGTAGTCCTTGCCAGTGTTTCAGGAGAGTGGGAACCAGGAGTACTGATGTTGTAGAAATATTTTCCCCAGGACTTCCAGATAACCAATGATGCATTTCCTCGTCTCAGATCACCACACTTGTAGGAAACACATAAAGGTGACAATGAACTGCGGTCCAGTCTCAGCCAGTGAACTGGAATTCATTGCCCAAAGAGGAAGAAGAGGTGTGGGGGGGTGGGACTCCACTGGTAGAATGCTGTCCTAGGGCCCACGAGAAGTTCTGCGTTCAGTCTCCAGTGGCTCCAAAACTGGGTGTGGTGACCCATGACTGCAATCCTAGCACTCACTCCAGAGGTAGAGGCAGGAGGATCAAAAGTTCAAGGCCATCCTCTGTTACACATCGTGTTTAAGGCTAGGCTGTAGCACGGAAGCATCCGTCTCCAACGAAAAGCAAAAGCAAACAAGTGGAGAAGGTGAAAAGTTTGGAAGAACTCGTACTTTTCGCCTCAGCATTCGTGACGGTTTTGGAAGAAGATGACTATCTCTTCCCCCAAACCGGCTTCTTTTTCCGTTTGCCTCATTTGGGGACTGGCACCATTGTCCACTAGACTGTGTGGTCACTGTGTCCACTCGGTCCCTTGTCCATGCCCTCCCTTCTCCATTGCGCTACCTCTGTCACAAGTCACTCAGTCCCCTTGTATTTCTTATATTGGTGGCTGCCACTCGTGTCACAGCCCCAGCGTGTATCTCTTCAGTCTCCCCCTCGGGTGACTATCAAATGCAAACCTGATCCCATCTCTCAGTAACCCTGGCTATCCTGGAACTTGCTATGTAGACCACACTGGTCTAGAACTCATAGAGATCCACCTGCCTCTGCCTCCTGAATGCTGGGATTAAAGATGTGAGCCACCATGCCCAGCCATGCTTTAAATGTCTTAAAAGTTTGCCTTCACACACAAAAGGGCAAATTTTATACCAGAATCTATAATCATTAAAAGACCTTCCATGACCTTGACCCCTCATTCTCACCCCTTCCTTCCTCCCTCTCATCATCCCCAAATGGCAATCTCTCATGATCCAGTCTCATGGTTTTGACTGCTCTTTAATTGTCACGTATTTAGAAATTACATGGACTGGATATCCACAAAGATGCCATTCTTTGTTTCATGAAGAGGAAAAAGATGAGCAGCATATGCTGTAAGTCACTGAGGCAAATGTCAATTTAGGTCAGGGCTAGATGACTGAAAAACAGTTAAGACTCTTAAGAGTCTTTGAGTCATTGAGCACTAGGTGGCAGCAGAGACACACATGAAAGTGTCATGCAGTCCCAGCTCCATTCTTAGAGTAGTTTAGGGGAACACAGTCCTGAGGTGTTCAGCAGATTACATAGCAGAAGCAGAACATTATGTCCTTACAAGAAAGTTAAAGGGAACAGAGACTGGATGCAGGAGAACTCCGTCAAACAGCAACCAGCTGAGGCTGACACCCCGAAGTCTTACATATCGATTTCCATCCCTAGGGAGGTTGACTCTGGGTTCCTGCTGCATTCTGTCCTCGGCCTTCTTCCCTTCACTACTATTGCTATGTTTTATTCATTATAGAAATGATAGGAAAATGAGTTGGATTTGCACCAACCGCATCCATTTGGAGGGTAAATAAGTGTAGAGAAGGCAATTAGCTCAACAGCTTTGTATGCAGAAAAGGTGTTTAGTGCATAGAAAGTAATGTGTCATCAGTTGAATGGGACCACGGAGAAACACACGGGAACTTGGGCACATGAGGATGTTATGAGTGATGAAAACTAGAAGTAACTGGGATGCAATCCACCCTCTTTCCTCACTTCCACCATTGTGACAGTTTCCCCAGAAGTTCCCTGCTCCCTCCCCTGCTCAGGTCAGCTCATTCTTTTCTGCACTGTTGCTCACTTGATCTTTTTACAATTCCGACGGATGTTACCACTCTCTTTCCTGAATCATTTGGCTGGTTTCCATTTGTCCAGAAGATCACAGCCAGGCTCTTCCAGCACAAGCTTACTAAGTCCTTTCACGCCAATCCTAGGAGGTCCCCCAGCTTTGTCTCTTCAAATGGACTCCTTTCCCCAGTAAGATATATGTCTTTGTGATATGGTTAATCTTCTTTGTTGGCTTTAGTGGATTCTAGAACCACCCAGGATGTATACCTCTGGGCATGCCGATGAGGACACTACCAGAGAGGTTTAACTGAGGAAGACCCACTGTAAATGTGAGCTGGGTACCCAGTCTGAATAAAAGGTGGGAGAGGAACAGGAAGGGCTGATGGGCAGGAGCATCTGTCTCTGTCTGCTTCCTGGCTGTGGATACAATGTGATCAGCCCTCTCCTGCTCTTGCTGCCAGGTCATCCCCAGCATGGCAGGCTGTTCCCCGTCAAAGCAAAAACCAAAATAAGCCCCTTCTTTTCTCCCTCCCTCTTGCCCTCCCTCCTTCCCTCCCTCCCTCCCTTTCTTCCATCCATCCTTCCGTTCTTCTTTCCTTCCCTCCTTCTATTGCTTTTGTCAGGTATTTTGTTACAGAAACAAGAAAAGTAACTAACATACCCCAGCCCACTGCTAACATTTTTCAGCATTGGGTTTGTACTTTGCTCTCTCACCTCAATGCTGAGCTCTTACAGCCCCATTGCTGATAGCACATCTCTCCTTCCTTCCTAGGCCTTCCATCCTCAATACGTGAGCCTACCCAATGAGTCCTCACCAAGAATTAACCTCCCTCAGAAAGAAGAGGTCTCACCCCAGGTTATAACCCCTCCCATAGTCTGTACGACCCAGTCTGCTTATTTGAGATGGCCCCCCAGGGACCTCCTTGGCTCTGACTCCAGGTAGGGCTGGCTGATGACTTCTGAGTAACTGCGGTGTGGTATGCTGCCTTGCTTGTCACCATTTGATCTATTGTGTCTGTGTTCAATCTATATGTGTGAGCCTTTCATTACATGACTTTAAAAATCTGTTACTTCACATCCCAGTTTGAGCTCTCAGAGAAACATTTAGAAAGCTGCTGAGAACCAGAAAAACAGGACAACTGTAAATAACAGCTTGCTATTTAGTTTCTGTGACAGATACCATGAGGCTGAACCCTTGCTATTCTTGCTAGATCATAGTTTAAAACAAGCAAGATTCACATTGCATGATCCCCTGTGATAGTTTTCAGTGGAACTATGTGACATGTTATGGGGAGCAAATAAAAAACTCATGCATGTTCCACCATATATTCATCCCAGGACTCACAGATTTACTGACTGGGAGACAGAATGACAGGCTAGCAATTCCCAGTGTGGCTGAGACCAATACCATGGTTTGCTCCAACTCTAGAAAAATGTTTCCCCATGTTCTTCTTCCATCCTTTATTTTTTCCAGATTATTGGCTTGATTTCAAATGGTACAGTTGGAAGAAACCAAGTCCCAAAAGACCTTGTGTGCTTCACCCTGAAGTAGTTTTAAAGTTTAATGTTTGCTTTTGAAAGCATGCTTTGGGATGCTTTGGCCATTCTGTACTTTTCTTTGAGAATGAACAGTAGAGTGATTCATTGGTGGATATGGTCACAACAGAGAAGGTTCTAGAATCCAAATGTTTCTGCCACTGTTATCTATGTGATGGTGAGATTACTAGATATCTTGGGGTGGACACTGTGTACTTGTGAAAATGAGCAATCATAGGGTTGTCGTGAAGATTACAACATTGCCTGGTGTTATAGCTTGAATGAGAAATGGGCCCCATTGGCACAAGTATTTGAACACTTGATCCCCAGTTGGTTTTGTTCCGGCAAGTTATGAAACTCTTAGGAGGTAGGGCCTTTCTGAAGGAAGTACATCACTAGAGGCAGGCTTTGGTGGTTTATAGCCTCACCCCACTTCCTGTTCTTTTTTTTTTTTTTTTTTTTGCTTCCTGTGTGTAGATGAAATGTGATTAGCCAGTTTCCTGCTCCAGATGCCAGGCCTGCCTGCTCCACCATGATGGATTCTATTACCCTTGAACCATAAGTCAAAATACGCTCATTCTTCCTGAAGTTGTTTTTGGTCATGATATTTTATCACAGCAACAAAAACATAACTAAATAAACCTGGTCATACTAAGCACAATAATGTTGACTGCTTATGTTCTTTTTTATCATTGTGGTTATGACTTCACTATCACCATCATTACCTGCTGTTCCAGGGAGTGGATTTTCATCTTGTAAAACACATTCACATTTGGTGTTATCCCACAGCATGTCAATAGGACAGAGTTTCTTGGAATGAGAACATCTAGGAAAAGAAAATAATGAGCCATATTTTAAAATTTTTCAAGGTAATTCTACTTTGGATTCTTAATATTTAATATCTAATCATTAAAATGTTCCGTGTGGAGCATGTTAGTGCTTTCAAATTTTGTTCTAAAAGTGATACAGGAGAACAAATGTTTGAGAGCACTGTGTCACAGGGCATGGTGACTGCTAAGAAAAGACAACCATGTGAGAACAATTACAGTTTTAAAGACCTTAACTGTGGGGGCTAGAGAGATGGCTCAAGAGTTTAGAGTGAGTACTGTTCTTCCATGGGACCTGAGTTCAGTTCCCAACACCCATGTGGGTTGGCTCACAACCACTTGTAACTCCAGCTCCAAGTGATCCGGCACCTTCTTCTGGACTCCAATAGCACATGCACACATGTACACAAACCCACAAACAGACATACACAGACAGAAACATAAACAAAATAAAATATAGAGCGTAATTTATATTTATGAATGGCATCTTATTAGATAGTAATTCTATAGTTGTAAATATTCTTTTTAGGAAAACTTTAGAAAGTAAACTGGAATTTAGGAGAGTCACTGCTTGCTCTGGAGTGAGGGAAGACATGGCAGCTTTGTTAAGAATAAAAGTGTTGGGCCAACGTGACAGTACATCTTTAATCCCAGCACTCAAGAGGCACAGGGAAGCAGAACTCTGAGGGTTGAGGCAGCCTGGTCCATATGGTAAGTTTCAGGCCAGCCAGAGATACAAAGTGTGACCTTATCACAGAAAAGCAAAAGCAAAACAAACCAAAAACTACACACACACAAAAATCCTCAAAGGTGTCTGCAAGTAAACATATTGAGTTTATAACCATCAAGGTGGTTTGGGGCCCTACTGCATATATATATACACACACAATATATACATATATATATACATATATATGAGATATATGAGATATATATCATATATATCATATATATGAGATATATCATATATATATATGATATGTTTGTCAAATACTATGGATAGATCTGTTTTTGAAGCCAAATGATGAAGAATTGTAATGAAGAGATAATAATTTTATAATTTTGCTTGTATCTTTGCTATTTGTTTCTTCAACATTTTTATTAATCTATATTGTGAAAAATAATGGTTTTGACCATGCCCTATTCAAGCATGCATAAAATATACTTTCTTTTAGCTTGACCTGTACTTTTACCATCTCCCCTCTTCCCCCTCCTCTTCATCTCCTTTCTTTTCCCTAAAAATTCCCCTTCCACTTTCATGATTTTTTTGTTTCTTATGTTCCACAAGACAGAAACCATGCAACACATGTCTTTCTGGGGATGCCTCTATATTGAGTAAAGGAATAAAAGAATGTACACACAATTTTGTCAATACAAAAACAGACATTATCAAGTCCAGGAAATGCTTACTGATCTTCTTCTGGGATCTGAATGGATCTTCTGATAATTGAGTAGGGATGGCGGGGGCCCGTGGGCAAGCACTTACAGCCTGTATGGTTGGCAATTTTAACAGGCACTAACTCAGGCACTGATGTCAGAGGCACTGATATCTCAAAGAGCTACAGCAAAGAGAGAGAACCATGATGTAAATTTTATTATAGACTTTTTTCAGTTTCCACAGTCTGTATTTTTGCCCTTGTCCTTTATGGTAATGACTTCAGCGAAGTTATCCATGCAGAATGGAGTTAGTCATTGTAAGAGGCTTGGAATACTGGGAGACAGGAAACCGGGGGTTTCTCCAGCTTGGTAAAGTCTCTTAAGTGTTTTCCAAATCTGTTCTTTTTGCCATCACTAGAGTTCTTGAAAATGGTACCACTAGTCCCTGCTCTTGTTTTACATTTGAGTATAAATTGTAAGGATAAATGAAATAAAATCCTTGGAGGTTCTTTGAGATTTGGGTAGATTTGATTGCTATTTAAACTATTTATTTATCCCTTCCCAAACCATCACTATTAATGACAGACAATTTCCTATGTTTTGACTTTGAGGTTGGCCATGACACTTGTTTTGACCAATAAGATGTTAGCTGACATGACATACTACAATGTGGGACTGTGCATGCCTTGTGAGATGTATTATTTCTTGGTTATGGTATAGCCACGAGAAGAATATAACCTGGAAGCCATGCTGGTCCAAGGGATTGGGGACACGGGAAGCAGGCCTGGACTCTCAGCACCTTGGAGTATTTCGAACCTCAGATACACAAAAAAGAATAATTTATCATTGTCTAAAGCTCCTGAGTTTTAGGGCATTTGCTATAAAAGCATTGTACAGCTAAGTTAAAATCATACCCAGACAGATAATTCTAGCTAGTGTGTCTATTTCTATGTCTCTATATGCCTGCTCTATTGTAAATACTTTATAATTAATTTAGTTATCACTTGTAAACACATTATATTTGAGGGAGCTGAAAAGATGGCTCATCAATTAAGGGCACTTGCTGCACCTGCAGAGGACCTGAGTTCAATTCCCAGCACCCACATCAAGACAGGTAACTTCAGCTCCAGGGGGATCTGGTGCCCTCTTCTGGCCTTCACAGGCATTTAACACACACACACACACACACACACACACACACACACACACACACTGATATAAATAAAATTTTTAAAAATTTAAATTATATTTTTAATGGTCTTTACATGACAGATTGAGAAAGACATGCCTAAAGCGTGTACAGAAGTTTTTAGAGTGGTTCCATGAAGTGTAGATGAATTTGAATTTCATTTTAAGGCATTTCCACTCAATCACCATTCCAGGAAGTTCTATTTACTTTGTTTCTAAGAAGCAGTTCATCACATAGTCTGCACCTTTAAAGTAGGAACTGCCAAAGTGCACACATATGCCTATTTGGAAAGAAAAACTTCTGTGCACTTACACTTGAATAAATTCCTTCATATGAATCATTTGTTGAGTGCAGCAGTCCAAACAAAGCAATCAACGATCTGCTAATCCATTAAGGTTGTGTTTATTTGGACCTTTCAACATGTCATGGAACTTCCTTGAGAACAAGTAAGGGTGTTTTTCTGCAGAAACTTCATGTTCTTGCACAATTCTTCAGCTATGTTCCACGGAATAACATGATCAGACACTGAACTCTTGTATGTTATGCAAGCTTTGATTTACTAACCGTTTATCATAGCCATTCTTATGTCATTGTTTCTAATTATCAAATAGTAGGGGTCAGATACCTTGAGTTCCAAAATTCTCCAAAAGGGTTCAGACACAAAATTTCTATGGTTTCAAGGACAGTTTAGATGGTAGTGGGGAACAAAACTAAGAAAACTTTAACCTATTAGCAAAACAAATGGGCGTTTAGAACATTCCTTGGCATGGATGTATTCAGCGTCTATGTAATTGTCTTTTACTGCATGATCGTGAGGAGACAAGCAAATGTGATAAACGAGTTGTAGTAACACGTGAGGAATTCAACAGTGGACCAAAAGGAATGTGGCTTGGTTTCCAGCATTTTAATAATGCTTTCCTAAGGGGGTTACTTCAGGTCCCACATGCAGCATCTACGTTTACAAGAAGATGGTAGCCAGAGACACTTAGCTACAGGGCAAAGGTCACTTGATTCATGTATTTTATTTATTTCCTTCCTGGACACTGCAGGATTCTTTCAAAAGTCTCATGTGCTGCGCATTCTCCCTTTGTCCCCCACTCCACCCGAGAGATCTGTCCTCTCATCCTTTCCCTTTCCAGCTCCATACTGGCTGTCACCGCCTCAATAACTGGCGGCTTTGACTCTCCCAACACCTGCTTGCATTCTCTACCATGCTAATGGGTGGCGGTCACCAAGTGGGAAGTCCTCTACCATTTTTCCTCTGTTCCTCTGCCTTCTTCCTCCTTCGGCCTCTTCAGTTTGGGGGTGAGACCCCCCTCTTAGCTGGTTCTTGTTGCATTCTTCCTCCTTTCTTCCTCCAACCCCATCCACACTCTCATTCAACTCTACTCAGTTATTCCAATTAAATTCCACACACCCAAACAGCTACATAAGACAGCATGGCTTCCTCCATTCCTTTTAACACCCTGTTCTAGTAATGTCCGAATGTACTGATTCTCAATATTACAGCATTAGGTAGATGGTAACTGATGAGGCTGTGTCGTGTTGGATATTATGTTACCTCCCTAAGCCTCAACGTCTTTCTCTGAAAAGGAGGCTAAGATATCATCTGAGTTTGTCTAGGGAATTAAATGAGCTTTACCACATGAAGTATGCAGCTCAGTGCTTGGTAACAAGGTCAGCGGCAATGTCTTCATTTCCTCGTACCTGTTTGGAGATGTAGGAGGTGCTTGTGTTCATACACATCACACTCTCTTCATTGCAGCAGCCTCCACACCGGAACACGTTCACACAGGGGGGCTTGAAGAACGTGTTGGTTGTCTTTCCCAGCTCACTGGCGACTTCTACGCAAGTCTCTCTAGGGCTGCACTGGGTTCTCTGCCATTCCTCATCTATAACTGAAGTAATAAAGTTCATTGAGGCCAGCAGACAAAAATGTTCCTGATACACAACATAGGTGTTCTCATGTCCTCCCCCACACCTTTTGGTACTTGCTTATTTCACTAGGTGGGTATTTAAACATTTCTTTCAGAAATGTATTTATTTTATTTTGTGTATATGGATGCTTTGCCTACATATATGTATGTGCACCACATGGGTGGCTGGTGCCTTTGGAAGTTAGGAGAGGGCATTGGATCCCCTGCAACAGGAGTTACAAATAGTTGTGAGACATTGTGTGGAAACTGGGCCAGGTCTCATGCAAGAGTGACAAGTGGTCTTAACCACTGAGCCATCTTTCCAACCCCTAAATAGATATTTTTATTCATCCTTTAGCCAAAGATCTGCCTACAGAAAATTTTAAAACTGAAATCTCTGTGTTTTCCCATTGATACAATCACTTCATAAAAGATTTTATTTATCCTTGTGGGGAGCACTGTGTCCTGCAAATAGCCACACCCGGGCCATATGCAAAGGCTTGATAATAAGGAAGTCGGTGGACTACTGTGAAGACATAACATGTGTCTTTTATCAATCAACTTGCAGGGTACAACTGGATAGCGTTTCTTCTACCTGAAGCCAGGTGTGAATAGGTTTTAAAATCATATAGAAATGAATTTCTGTTGTCTGCTTATATAAGTGCATTGAGATTTAAATCTGGTAAACACATAAGTAGACATTTCAATGGAATTAATTTTTCCTCAAATAAGACTTTCTACGTTTGGAACTATCCAGTGGTTTACAGAAGAAGATGAGATGAGCTCCCTGGCCATAGCTAATTTGAGGGAAACCAGAAAAAGAGAAATACATCTCTGGCAATAAAAAGGGAAATACAGGGTGTTGTAGAACAATCTTTTTGTACACTGTGAAGATGAATCTTTGCCAAGGCACCTTCTGATTGGTTTAATAAAGAGTTAAATGGCCAATAGCTAGGCAGGATAAGGTTAGGCAGGATTTCTTGGCAAAGAGAGAGGAAGAGGAGATGAATTGAGGCGTGAGAGAGACACCAGAGGACACAGAGAGGGAACAGGAGGTGCAAGATGGAAGAGAGGTAAAAAGCCATGAGGCAAAATGTAGATTAATATAAATGGGTTAATTTAAGTTTTAAGAGCTAGTGGGGCAAGCCTAAGCTATAGGCCAAGCTTTCATAATTAATAAGGCGTCTCTGTGTCATTATTTGGGGCTGGCAGCAGAAAAGAACCGTCCATCTACAACAGGGTTTGGGAGATGGCTCAGTGCGGTGGGGTGGGGGGGAGTGCTGGCTGCCCAAGTGCAAGGACCTTAGTTCAGATCCCCAGAACCCATATAAAAAGCTGGGCACACTGATTACTCCTGGAAGCCTAGTGCTGGGAAGGCAGAGATTGGTGGACCTTTGGGGCTCGCTGACCAGCCGTGCTGTCCAAATCAGTGAGCTTCATTTCCAAAGACAGACCCCATTTCCAAAACTAAGTGGGAGAGTGGATGAAGAAGATGCTTAACATTGATCTCTGGCCTCCACATGCATGAACAGACATGGGCACATCTACCTGTGTGCACATACATGCACCACATGCATGCTTGAAAAGAAATTACATATTTTTCTTGCACCATTTTTTAAAAAATTTTTGACACATGGTATCACTGTGTAGTCCTGGCTGGCCTAGATTTTGTTATGTAGACCAGGTGTTGGCCTCAAACTCGAGAGATACACTTGTCTCTACCTCCTGTGTGTTGGAATTAAAGGTGTGCGCCACCATACCTGGCTTTCACCATTTTAAAAAAAAGTTATTTTATTTTTAAGTGTGTGTGTGTGTGTGTGTGTGTGTGTGTGTGTGTGTGTGAGAGAGAGAGAGAGAGAGAGAGAGAGAGAGAGAGAGAGAGAGAGAGATGCCTGCAGAAGCCTGCAGATATCAGAGTCATCAGATTCCCTAGAGCTGGAGTTAAGAGCAGTTGTGAGCTGCCTGATGTGGGTGCTGAAGAACCCAATTTAGTTCCTGTACAAGAGCAGTACCTGCTCTTAACTGGTGAGCTCTTTCCAGTCATACTTTCACCATTTTTTAAGTTAGATGTTGACACTTAATGCTGTGAGCAGCCCCTCTTCAGGTTTTTTTTTTTGGGGGGGGGGGCTTACTTTCAGCTTGTCATAGATAGAACTGCAGACTATGATATACTGGAGACATATTGAAACCTTTTTTTATTAGGAAGCCTTAAAATTGACCCCTAATGATCCCTAGTTCCTGGAGGCCATGCCCTATGCAATTTCCCCTCTTTTTGTGTGTCAATGAAACTGATTAATTGGATTTTTGCGAAGAGGGTACAGCAAAACAGGATGCTACTTAGGAGCTTAGGTTGAAAAAATTCTCTGACTCTGCTTCTCTCCTACCTCCACCTCTCTTTACCCCCTCTCCCTACCCCCTTTCTTTCTCACCAAGGACCACTTTTAAAAAAGATTTTCTTATTTCAAATTATGTGTATGTGTGTGGAGGGTGATGTGCTTGTATGTGGGGGTGGGGTGTACATGAGTGCAGTGCCCAGAGACACCAGAAGAGGGAGACAAATGCCCCCTGGAGCTGGAGTTTCATGGATGGTTGTGACCTCACCCTGCACAGGTGTAGGAAACAAACATGGGTCCTCTGCAAGAGCAGTATGTACTCTTAACCTCCAAGCCACTTGTCCAGCCTGAAAGTCATTTTTGAAGCTACTTCCAACTGAGGGCAGCCTCTGGCTAACAGCCAGTGAGGAAAGGGGCCCTTTACAAGATCCTAGGCTGTCCTAAGCCTCCACAACCACATGCACCCAAACACACGCGCATCTGCACGTGAACACACAGACTGTTTGAGACAGCCAAAATTTGGGGTAATATTGTTACAGACAAATGTTTCTATACACTATATTAAAATAATATGTATTGATGGGTGTGGTGGTTTGAAATAAAATGGCCCCCAAGGGAGAGGCACTATTAGGAGATGTGGCCTTGTAGGAGTAGGTGTGATCTTGTTAGAGGAAGTGTGTCACCATGAAGGCGGGCATTGAGGTCTCATAATATGCTGAAGCCAGGCCCAGTGAGAGAGATCACTTCCTATTGCCTGTGAGTCAAGATGTAAGAACTCTCAGCTCCTTCTCTAGCACCCTGTCTGCCTGGATGTTGCCTTGCTTCCTACCATGAAGATAATGGACTAAACCTCTGAATTATAAGTGGAACACCACAATTAAATGTTTTCCTTTATAAGAGTTGCTGTAGTCATGATGTCTTTTCACAGCAATAGGAACCCTAACTAAGACAATGGTCCTGGAGAGATGATTTAGAAGAGGACCCACATTTAGTTCCCAGCATCCATATGGCAGGTCATATCTCTAACTCTAGTTCCAGTGGATCTGATGCCTTCTTCTGACCTCCATAGGTACTGCACACATGTGGTGTGCTGTGGGATGGTCTGTATGTCAAATTGCTCTGATCGGTCAATAAATAAAACACTGATTGGCCAGTGGCCAGGCAGTAAGTAGGTGGGACAAGGAGAGAGGAGAATTCTGAGAAACGGAAGGCTGAGGCAGGAGACACTGCAGCCACTGCCAGGACAAGCAGCATGTAAAGACACCGGTAAGCCACAAGCAACGTGGTAAGGTATAAATTTATAGAAATGGATTAATTTAAGCTATAAGAACAGTTAGCAAGCCGGGCGGTGGTGGCGCACGCCTTTAATCCCAGCACTCGGGAGGCAGAGCCAGGCGGATCTCTGTGAGTTCGAGGCCAGCCTGGGCTACCAAGTGAGTTCCAGGAAAGGCGCAAAGCTACACAGAGAAACCCTGTCTCGAAAAACCAAAAAAAAAAAAAAAAAAAAAAGAACAGTTAGCAAGAAGCCTGGAAGCCTGCCACGGCCATACAGTTTGTAAGCAATATAAGTCTCTGTGTTTACTTGGTTGGGTCTGGGCAAGAGTTTCCACCTAAAACCTGAGAAAAGATTCTAAAATGGAGCTAAAAACAGCTTCCTAATTGTCTCTCTCAAATGAGCAGCAACTGCCGGTTTGAGTTACTGGCGGGTTCCCGGCGTGTGTGCTTGACCTGCAATATGGCAGGAATGAGGCCTCTGCAAGTGGCACATTAAACTGCATGGTGGATTTAGCCTTTGCTAGTACAAAACAAAAAGAGGTTTCTGGGCTACACGCTGCTTTGATAAGAAGCATAGACCCACTATTTCTGAGAATTGATGGCTCCCAAAGCTGGCAGAAAAGGTACCACCACCATGTTGGGAAGCTGAAGTGGGAGGAGCCAGCAGCCACAGCGCCTTTTCAGTCTTAGAATGGTGCAGTTTAAAGCAATAGGCTCAAGGTAATATAAAAAATAAGCCACGTAAAGATGGCTACCACACAGAGAATCTGGATTATGTTCTCTTTGATATTCATAACTGAAGAAAAACATTTGATTGCAAAAGCTGTTGAGTTATGCCAAAATGTATATTTTAAAGGTACCTTGACTTCAAAATTTGGCTATAAGGATATGTTGCTTTGGAAAAGAGGCTCTGCTTTTGTTTCTACAGAAAGCCAGAGGCTATTGATTTGTTCCAGATTAAGATACATCAGGTTTGACCAGCCAAGACCACCTGAAAGGTCTCCGATGACACCATGGCCCAGATGATCCAACATCCAGAATCGTTTCAAGGCAACTGACTCAGATGATACAGCCTCACGGACTACTCCATGATCCTTAAATTTTTTTTGTCTCCCCATAAGATACAGCGCTCCCCTCCAGCAGGAAGTAGTAAGAGATGCTACGCCCAAATTCCCAAATATACCAAGCTGGCTTTGGAGATGTGTAAAAGTTAAACCCTTCCTTTTTAAAAAAAGAAAAGGGGAAGTGCTGTGGAATGGTTTGTATGTCAAATTGCTCTGATTGGTCAATAAATAAAACACTGATTGGCCAGTGGCCAGGCAGTAAGTAGGTGGGACAAGGAGAGAGGAGAATTCTGAGAAACAGAAGGTTGAGGCAGAGAGACACTGCAGCCGCTGCCATGACAAGCAGCATGTAAAGACACCGGTAAGCCACAATCGACGTGGCAAGGTATAGATTTATAAAAATGGGTTAATTTAAATTATAAGAACAGTTAGCAAGAAGCATGCCATGGTCATACAGTTTGTAAGCAATATAAGTCTCTGTGTTTACTTGGTTGGGTCTGAGCGGCTGTGGGACTGGCAGGTGACAAAGATTTGTCCTGACTGTGGGCAAGGCAGGAAAACTCTAGCTACAGTGGTACACAGACATATATGCTGGCAAAACATCCATGCATACACAGAATACAAAATTAATATTTTTAAATTTCTGTTGATAAAAATTCATATAAAGTATCCTCAGATTGAATGCATGAGACACGAGCTATTTAAGCATTACTAGGGGAGCTATTTAAATTGGTACTGTTAGTCATAACTCTTTGAAGGGGAGAGTAATTGACTTAGGAAAATATCCTTAGTTTAAAATGTTGTTTAATGTTACTTTCTACTTGCTTTTTCTCCTTAAAATTCTAACTTTTAAAAGTTGGACAAGATTATAATCAAAATCTCATGCAGTTATGACCAATGCCACTGATTAAGATTTCATAAGGCCAGCGTTCTTTACTACTGCCCAGGGAATTACCCTGAAATCCATGAGAGAGAGTAGATAACAAAACATAATTGGTGTGACACACTTATTTGATAATCTACTGCTTCTAATTTAGTGAATAACTTCAGCTAATCCTCCATATAATTAGGAGGGAAACCGTGGAGGCTGCAAATTCTCTAATTTTTTTTTATGGTTTCCTCCTTAGAAAATGTCAAGCTGGCTGACTTTTAAAAATCACTGACTTGTGGTTTTATGGTAAAATTGTCTTCTCAGGTCATGTGTCCATTCCCTGCAGGTCTTCGGCGAGGTAATCTGATCAAAGCCTGTGGTCTCCGGATATGCGTGTTTTTGTAAAGTCCATGTGACATTACAACAGGAATGAACAACTCGACTTTCACTTAGACACACAGTGCCATGCATGAGCACAAAGAACCTTCTTCACACTTACACTGCAGTAGGATTTGCCTCACCTCCACACAACTTTCCCTATAGCTGAATCCTGTGCAATCTATTCTTTAACAAATGAGAAAAAAGACAACTCTAGATAGAAAGCAAAGAATAGTTTTTGCTTAAGGATCAACTGAAATTAAGCAGTGGATATATTCATGTGCTATGTGATCATGTTTGTATCTAGAATGCTAAATCTAACAATGGCGCTGGTTTCTTAAGTTGTTTTGATATTTCATCAGAGAGCTAAAGGTCTAATCAAGGACACGCAACTTTCTTTAAAAACATTTCATTCATTGTGGCACAGTATGTATAAACAATAGTCTTGTAAAGAGTCTATATCTCAATCTGGATATCATTAGAATGGCAGAAGTAGACTCCACACATCCATCTCCACCCCTACCCCAGTAATCAACTTGGAAAGATGATGGTCCCTTGATATCTATGGAGGATTGGTCCCAGGAATCCTTACAGATACCCAAATGCTTGGGTTACCAAGTTCCTTATATAAATTGGGCTAGAATTTGTAAATAACCCACCTATATCTTCCAGTACACTTGAAATTATGTCTAGATAATTTCTGTCATATAAATAGTTGTTACAGTATACTGTATGTCAAGAAAAGATCTGCCTATGCTCAGTACACATGCATTTCTCCAAGTATTTGACCTGTGTGATTGGCTGAACCCATGAGGGTGGGGAAGACCTGAGGATACAGAAGGCTGATTGCATGCTATCTATCTTTCCAGTCCTAAGCATTGATTATTTTATGTCAAGAAATGTCTTTGTTATTCTCCGAGTAACCAGTACCCATTGTTATGCTTCATCTTGCAATTTATGCTTCTCACTTTTACATAAAAAAAACCCACAGGATTTTGAAGAAAAAAAAAGCTATAGCAAAATTCTTGATTTTCCTCTCTATCTGCATAGTAATTGAGAACTCCATGTTGATGAATACTGAGGTTTTGTTTTTCAGTAAACATGTTTTTTTCTCCCTAAAAGCAGTCTTTCTCTATTGCTTTGTACTCAAATTCCTGAGTTAAACATATTTTGATAATTTGCAATGTTCTTGTGTTAGATGTAGATATCAAAACCATATTGAATATTCTTCTTTGTGGAGTAGACATTTAAAAATCAGAATTCTTGAGCTGACAAGTTGGTTCAGTGGGTAAAGGTGCTTGCTGCCAAGCCCGAAGACCTGGGTTTGATTCCTGAGCTGCACAAGGTGGAAAGAGAGAACTGACTCCTGCAAGCAGTGATTGGTTTACATTTTTATTACATCTATTTATTTAAGGAGGGGCACTTGTGTGGCTATCTGAGAACCATTCCCAACTTTATCCAGTGAACCATCTTGCCCTAAGGTCAGACTCCCTTTTGTTCCCCCTCTGATATATAACCACCTGTGCAAACTTTTGGAAGGAATTGGTACCTGTGGCACTACCTGATAAGGAAACAATCTGCCATTTTACTCACCAACCTACCTTTTAGCGTTTCCGTATCATAGAAAGTTGCCGCAAATCTGGTGGAGCGATGGGATGTCGAGCGCGAGTCCATACTGGCAAGACTTTTGAGCTTCAGCCGGCATCTCCACCGCTTCCAGTCTTCAGAGTGTGCGATACGCAGCAGCTCCTCCAAACTAGAAGCAGCTCTGATCTGTTGTTCAGATCGTTCCAACATTGACTGGGATGATCGCTCGAAAGACAAATCCTAGTTTAAGAGTGAGTTACAAAGATACCTTGATAACTGTGGTTGCTAGCAGTTTAAACTATAGACCATCTGAAAAGAAACTAGACAATATTTGAATGTGCACCTATGCCTAGGCAAAACAATGTCTAATGGCGGACTTCAAAAGGATGGGTCTACTTTCTTACTGCCAGAGCCTGTGGATGTATAATGGAGGAAAATTCCCTGAGGTATTAGTCACTTGAACCCAAAGTACAAGGTCCAAGAAGCCAGGAGAAGACATAGACACAGCGGGGCCATTTGAAGACGGAGGTGGAAATGACATGATGAGGTCACAACTCAGAGATTGCCTCAAGCCACCCAAAGCAGAAGAGGCAATGGCTTCTTGAACTTTGGGATTCTGTTGTTCTGAGACAGCAGATTTATGGTACTTTGCTACTGCAGCCACAGAAAAGCAGTGAAGATTCTTTTTATTAACCTATTTCTGTGACAGCAACCTGCTGTTTCCTAGTTTAAGCTGAAGGCTTGCTTTTTTCTACGGTTGCATCTGAATCGTGTTGGCTAATACAGTGCAACTGGACTAGATGGGTATATCCGTGGGTTTGGGGAGCCCAAGAAAAGATTTTCAATATGTAACTGCTTATGCAAAAGTAGGGGCTTGGTTATATGAAATAATGATGCATACATCCATATACTATGCAACCATCAAAACCAATGGAGCCCATTTCCTACTAGAGTTACCTCCCACCCACCCCCCAGCACTGGGGATTAGTATGTGGGCCTTTTAAACATGCTTGATAGGCGTTTTTTCCAACTGAGCTGTCTCCCCAGTTCTAGAGCTGAGGTCTCAATGGCTTCTCTCTCTCAGACTCACATCTATCAGTCCTACGGCTTCGACTTTATGGTTTCATAGTTAATTGGCATTTAGCATTTATATTGCTTTACATGTTTGTTTACTATTGTTTTATTAACCGTGTATAGTCTATGAACTAAAAAAAGTCAAAATATGTATCTTCAAGGTCATGTCTTTTGTGTTGTTGTTGTTTTGTGGCAAGTTCTCATTATGTAGCCAAGGTTGGCCTGGAAATTGTGATCCTCCTGCCTCAGCTTCCAGAGTCCTGATATCTCAGGCTTGTGTGATCATACCTGGCTAAATTTACCTTAGCCGTTTTACCTAGAAGTCCAGATGGAAGTATACACATGAACACATATGCACATTTTTGCCTGATTTAGGAGAGTATTAGATATGTTTGTAAGCTAGGGGAAAGAGCCGACAGAGAAGAAACTGAAAGCATATACAATGGACATAAAACAGAGCCTGTAAGGCTTGATATATAGCGTGAGTGTTAGTTGGTCAGTATGAAGTGCTAAGAAGACCACCTTTTGAAGCAGGGGAGCCACAGGGAGCCCAGTGAGTGGTCTGTACAGAGCAAGGCTGCCTCAGAAGCTCAGTGAGATTACATTGGTCGTTTCTTGTATATCTCTGGAGTTTGAACAAAGACATTTTTGGCAAGGAAGAGAAGGAAGCTTAAAGAGCACAGATGGGGTTTGTGAATTTGACGTTGAACTTGTGTGGCATGCCGCAGCTTCTGTAGCTGAGAACCCTAGAGACAAAGCTGGTTAATTGCTCATTTCCCTGACAACTCTTAAACGTGATGATCCTACATTAAGGCTAATTTGTTAATGGCTGCTCTTTGCCTGACCATTCATCTCCTCTTTCTAGTTCTATGGCAAAGCTACCTCATATCCCATTCAATCTTCAAGATAAAATGTTTTGACAACACTGCTTCAATAAGCTAATGAGGAAGCCTAACAAATACTTTAAAAAAGATTATTAAGTTGGGCTTAGTAGGCTGTGTGTGTGTGTGTGTGTGTGTGTGTGTGTGTGTGTGTGTGTGTATGGTGTGCATGCCTGTCCACACTGCTTCTGTGTATAACAATAATTATAGAAGAAGAGGTTGTGAATTTGAGGAGTTGGAAAAAGACACAGGAGGAATCGGACAGGGAAAGGTAGGAGTGGAAATAATATAAATACAAGTACTTGTGCATGAACCCCTCTAAATTTTTAGATTAAAAAGTATTAATAAATTGTACATTGCTGCAAGAATATTTATGGAGGTTAAATTTCATTCAGTACTATCCCTAAATAAGGCTGATGTATGGCTGCATACGTCTTACAAGTCTCAATTCAATTTTGGCTTCTTTAAAAAAAATCCTATGATTAAAAAACCCAGGATAAAATATTTCCTGCAGCCGGAATTAAAATGATTGGATGATGTTAAGACTAAATAGTTCCTATGACTGGTTTCTTTGTAAAACCACAACATCTACTTACATACTCAAAACTATTTAAGCCTACTTTACTAAATGAAAACCTAGTTTGAAATAACTGAGAAATTGGCAAAAGTCATTTTGATAATTCTAAATGGAAATACAACAATAGCAAGTAATTCATCCGGGCACACATTTGGGAAGGGTTGAAAATGAATCCCTTTCCAATTGGCATTCATCACTCCTTGATTTTCGTGTAATCAACTCTATGTTACCTGTATGGGCAGGACAAAACTAAACATCAAAAAGTGTGTCCAGTGTCCAAAATGCATACTTAAGCCCTTGATTTCAATAATTTTCACTGCCAAACTATTGCCAAATGAGTTGCTCTTTATTTCTTCCAATTTTCCGATACAAGAGCTAGTAAAATCTAAAATAGTTCTAATTTAATTCCGCAAAATGAGAGGATGAGAGAGGCCTTCCTGGGTCTCTGCTTATTAGAGTGGCAGCCCTTGGTTCTGTCATTAACTCAAGACTGTTAGCAATTCTCCTCCTAAATAACAAATCATTCTCTGATGATTTTTAGCTGCCAACAATCAGTTTTTAAAGCATGGGGCCTAAGGTCTCTGCAACACTACTTTGTCCTCATATAAATGTTACTATATACATAGACTAACTTTTTCCCACATGCGGTTACATTCCTAACAGGACACCAAGCAAGGGCCACACTGTTGGCTGGCTTATTCCCTTTTGAGAAGGATTTGGAGCAGAGGTTCCCAGACTTGCCTTCACCTTGAATGCATGTGAGGAAAAGCTTTAAAAAATACTACTGATTGGATCTTATCATCAGAGTCCCATTTTGCAGGTTTTGACTACTATTCAAAAGAAAAAAAATCCCATGTCTGCTTCAGTAGCAGCCAAGTGAAGGGCTTGCAGCAACTTTCTGTATGTCTTTGCAACTTTTCCATAAAGTTAGAATTACTTCAAAATAAAGAGTATTCTGAAGAACTCTTTAGGAAGGGCTGGTGATGTAGCTCCATTAGTAGTCTGCTTGCCTGAATTTACAGAGCTGCACAAACCTGATGTGGTGGTACACACCAGTAACCAGCCTTGATGGTAGAGGCAACTGTATTAGAAGTTTGAGGTCACTCTCCAATATGTACTGAGCGAGTCTGGGATATGTGAGACTTTGTCTCAAAGAAAAAAATCTTCCCAAGTGATTTTAAGAGAACCAGTAATTTGGAGCCAGGCAACACTGATTTAAGTTCAAAGCCCTGGGTTAATATCCGAGCTCTGTATAAGAACTCTGATTAGCACGGGATAAATGGCTGATATATGTTGAAAAATTGTCCTAGTCTTTGCATTCCTTTGTGTTATACCTTAAGGTCAGAATATGTGCATGAGTATTTGCTGAATTGGAGTTTGAAAGCTGGCCCCTTACTCACATACCCTGTCTGTTGAATGTATGAAATGTATTGCCTCCCCAACTCAACTTAAAGCCTGTGGGCATTACATGCACATTCGATTCTTTTTATCCAGTTCTCAACTTGTATGACTTTTAAACGACTGAATAACAGTGATATTTTCTCACTTAAACAGTGTGATGAAGTTCTGTCATCCGAAATGATAGTCTAAATTGCTTCTCAAATTCCTCCAAATTCCAAACAGTCCATTTCTCAAGATAAATAAATTTTTAAAAAAAAAGCATAGAATTCAACAGAAAACTATACATTCCCTCAAAAGCCAGTCCTGTAAAATATCTCAAGGAAAATATAAATGTCAAGTGGAAGAATCTTGACTTAGGGGTATGTAGCTGGGCCCCTATTCCAGCTCTGGGATCTACAAAGAATTGGTCCATAAGCATCCTGGCTGCTTTCCTTAAAGAGCTGCAGAATGCTTTTCCTGCACCATTGTGGTCCTGAACTCTTAAGACCCTCATGTTGCAGATATGGAAAGAGAGAACAGCTGTGCTGAGTTCCTCATAGGACCGACCTCTTGAGAGGCATGAGGATCAGACTATGAGTGCAGAACTGCACTGTCTTCAGGAAGTTGGGTGGTAAGGTCTGTGTGCTGAAACCAGGTTTGTGAGAGTGGAATGTCCGGGCGCTCTGGGCTGAGTTATGGAGAAAACACACTTCACATAGCTTTCCCTAGATTTGCTGAAGGAATTAGAAGTTGTAGCATGAATCTTAAAAGTTTTATTAATAAAATCAAACCTGGAGTCAGGTACTTCGCTGGAAGATCAGAGAAGCAGAACAAGCCACAGCTTCCTCCCTCACAATTCCTCAGCTGATCCTGTTTCCTCAGAATCTCAGCTGAACTGTTGCTCAAAAGCCTAAAAGCTTAACCAGGCTCTAGTTCCTGGTCCTCACGCCTTAGATATCTTTTTGCTCCCTGCTATCACTTCCTGGAATTAAAGGCTCACTTCTTGGGATTAAAGGCATTAGTCACCATGCCTGGGTGTTTCCAGTGTGGCCTTGAACTCACAGAGATCCAGGTGGATCTCTGCCTCCAGAAGGCTAGGATTAAATGTGTGTGTGCCACCATTTTCTGGCCTCTATGTCTGTCTAGTGGCTGTTCTGTTCTCTGACCCCAGATAAGTTTATTAGGGTGCACAATATTTGGGGGAACACAATATCACCACAAGAAGTGTTACCTGAGGGCACAGTTCTCTCATAACCCATCTCTGCATTTCAAGAAAATACCACAGTCACCCATTTGCCTCTGCAGTGGGTTGGGGGCGATAAATTCCAAACAGTTCTACCTTCCTTCCACCTCTTAGCGACTTCTTTGGTTTCACTCAAGGAACACTTGCATTTCATCTTTACCTTCATGGTTAAGGATTGGCCTAAACCACTACACTTTTCCTGGCTTGATAAGCAAGTAACATTGTGATGCTCCACTCCTGGTTGCTCTGCCCAAGGTCCTCCTTCCTCTCTCTGCCAAGAAATCTGCCTAGGCCACACCAGACTCATGAGTCTAAGTGAATATCTGAGATGGCCCCATGCCCTTGCTTTTAAGTGGAAATTATATTGCCCTAAAAGAAGTTATGCCTACTATCATAAATTATACTGCTGCCTACTCAAATGGCTTGTTTTAGAGGCAAGAGCACAGATCCCAATTGCTCCAAACTAGCTTTGAGTGACATGACACTCTGGAAGTTTCTTATAAACACGTGCCCATCATATGGCTAAGTAACCCTACTCCAGGGAGTTTGTCACTTGATAAATGAAGCCTACACTGAACAAAACTCTGTACATTAAAGTTTGTAGTCACTGTTTTTAAATCATAGTCAAAACAGCTGGAAAAAACACATGTGTAATTCCATGAGCCGTTCATGGCATACTACTCATTAATAAAAAGAACTATTGGTAAATGGGTTAAAGGTTAAAGAAGCCAGTCTCAACATGTTAGACTGCATTATTTTATTTATATGTGATTTTCTTTTTTTATTATTAAGAAATTTTCTATTAATTTACATACCAACCACAGATCTCCTTCTCCTCCCTCCTTCCACCGTTCAGCCTTTCCCCCCAACCCATCACCCATTCCCACCTCCATCAAGGCAAGGCCTCTTATGTAGAGTCAGCAGAGTCTGGTACCTTCAGTTGAGGCAGGTCCAAGCTTCCCCACACACACTGCACAAAGGCTGTGCAAGGTGCCCCACCATAGGCACTGAGCTCCAAAAAGCCCACACGTGTACCAAGGACGGATCCTGATACCACTGCCAGTGGGTCCCTTGAGCAGGTCAAGCTACACAACTGTCTGGCTTATGCAGAGGACCTAGTCCAGTCCCATGGAGACTCCACAGCTGTTGGTCCATAGTTCATGAGTTCCAAAGCCTGGTTCAGTTGTCTCTGTAGGTTTCCCCATCATGATCTTTACCCCCTTTGCTCATAGAATCCCTCTTCCCTCTCTTCAACTGGACTCCTGGAGCTCAGTCTGGTGCTTGGCTGTGGATCTCTGCATCTGCTTCCATCAGGTACTGAATGAAGGCTCTATGATGACAGTTAGGGTATTCACCAATCTGATTATTATCAAACCGGGAATGACTAAGGACAGAATGCTACTTGCTGGAGGTTGGAAAGATGGTCTCACTTTGACAGTGTATGGATATGGAACAACTTGTATCCAGGCTATGGTTGTGGTTACACAATTTGTATGTGTGCTAGAATTCACAGAACTATACCTACAAAAAGGAAAGTACAATCACAGTACAATTAGGAAATAAAGTAAGCCGGCTTTTAACCAAGGCATGACTCCATTTTGACTGAGTGTGGGTTAACTTCCTTCAGATTTGGTTTCCCTGTTGATGTTAATAATAGGTACTTTACAGGTCGGGTGGTGGTGGCACACGCCTTTAATCCTAGCACTCGGGAGGCAGAGGCAGGCAGATAGATCTCTGTGAGTTCAAACTAGCGTGGTCTACAGAGTGAGTTCTATGATAGCCAAGGCTACACAGAGAAACCCTGTCTCGCAAAAACTAACAAACAAAACAAACAAACAAACAAACAAAAGCAAAAAGCGAAAAAGCACACACACACACACACACACACACACACACACACACACAAACCTACCCCCAGCTCTCCCCCTAAAAGAAGCAGTCTAAATAGAAAGCCATTGAAGAGAACTCTTAAAAATTGTGATAAGGATGCTGCAGTGTAGCTCTCCTTGGCTGATGGCTTCTGGTGGCGATGCAAATGGGGAAGAACTTAGTTTTCTTGAAGGCGCTGGCCGCTGGGAGTTTGACCATGCTCCAGTGAGTGTATGGGCAACACAAATTGGACTTGTTCCTTTTATTCTCCTGTTTGGGGAGGGGAGGCAGGTCACAAGGCAGACCTGGGAGGATTGGGAAGTGATGTGATGGGGTAAATTCCAAAACAGTCAACAATATAAAAATGTTTTTTTTTTTTTTTTGGTTTTTCGAACAGGTTTCTTGCGTACTTTGTGCTTTCTGACTCATTGTAGCCCAGCTGCTCGAACTACAGAGATCGCTGCTCTGAGTGCTGGATAAAGCGTGCCACACACGCAATATAAAAATATTATGTTGAAAAAATAGTTACTCCTCAGAGCTCAGTGGAGAACCTAGGAGTTCAAAAATGGGAAAGGGTTAGAGTACAAAGCAGGAATACAATTAATGTGCTGCTTCTTTTCTTTCTCAAGGGTGGGTCATCTGGACCTACAAGTTGGGGTAGAGGTTTATGCTTTATGGCCCTTGATAATCCTTAGTCACCAGAGAGATGGGATTTAAAATATTGAGACTTGGCAACTCTAATCCTTGCAAATACTATGAAACACAGCAAATCCAAACAACTTTTCTAAGGTAAACTGTGAGCTATCTTTTTCTAATGAGAAAAGCATTCTTTGAGTTATCTGTAAATGGAAGCAAATTTCCAAGTATCTTCTCAGGGTTAGGTCTGTCTTTACAGATTCATGTAGAAAAAAAACATCATGCTACTTCTTAACCTTTTGTGATTTGCTTTTGGGGTCCAGCATTTTGGGATCATACTAGCTGAGGGAAGGGAGGAGACTGTCCACTTGTGACTGCCTGAGGCTGTGGTTATGCAGGTGGAAACTCCCATGGCTCTGCTGCCACATCTCTGAAATCCAGAAACCTGACCACCTGGGAATAGAATTAGGCTGTTCTTCATTTGGGGGCCCTAATGGTACTGGTGGCTCTTTTGCTGCCCTGCTTCTGCGTTTAAATGCATAAGTCAGAAATCCTGAGAGCTTACTCAAGGAAGGAGCTACAGATGTAAGAAAACTGTACATGTGTGCACGCAGACAGGAATGCGTGAGCAGGACTGCCTGGGTAGTTTAAGGCAGTGGAAAGGGGTTTGTTTGGATGCTCAGAACGGCCACATCTTCCAATTTGATGAGAATTGTTGGTGATCTTCTCTCTAGCGAAGCCATCTAGCATTTGGGGAGATGTCTGTGTCCCCCTTTACATATGTTAAATCTGTGTTCTACTCAAATGCTTCTGCTCCTACTTGCCACAGAAATGAGAAGAAAGATAGATGTGAGGTAGGCTTGGGTGGCAAGATAGTCTCCGACCTTCTGAAACTGTGCTCTGAGCAAGCCTTATGGTGGTGATTCCTGAGCTGTCTAACATTCTCTGTGTCATTGATCTCAAAGATCAAGGAGCCAATGCCCCCCCCAAAAAAAAACAACTCAAAACCTTTATTGTGATGAAGTAGAACTGCAAACAATTCCATTCTGCCTCTCTATAGCTGTCTTGGTGTTGGCTCATGTGACCTACTTTGACATGTTGCAAGCACAAGTTGACAATGAATTCTGACTCATTGCACTGAGCTTCTACATGTCTCCCACCTCTGCAAGCACATGCTCCTGCCAGCCCACTCATCAATGGGAGGGTAGACACGTGGAGCAGAAATGTATTCAGCCTGAGGTTTGGCCTTGATCCAAACTCTCAGCTGACCCACAGAGATATATGTGAGAATAAACTATTGATGTGTTAAGCCACTAAAATTTGTATGGGTGTGTAACCGCATGATGTGACTCTATCTCAGCCAAAATGCAGCATAATCAACTTCATGGGAAGACCTTTGTGCAAAACATTATGGTCTCCTATAAGGTAGTTCTGCTTGCCACTGGCAGCCAGCCTAATATGCCAGCCTTTAAAAATATTTATTTCTAAACATCCAGTGGTCCTACATCATCATTTACCCATCATCTTCTCTTCCTCACCAACATCTATAACACTGTGTCCAGTGATCCCTAGCCTTCATATAGCAATGTACTTATGAATTTAGCATGCAATTGCAAAGACCACTTTCATGTTTTTATCCTGCTTTCTCTCTCTTTCTATGTGTGTGTGTGTGTGTGTGTGTGTGTGTGTGTGTGTGTGTGTTTCTTGATTTTAAAATACCCATTAAATCACTACCTTTGGCTTTTACAGTCTCTCCGCCCCCTCCTATAAAATTATCCCTGAGCCTTGCTTGGGAGGAGGGGGTGCAGGGTAGATGTTCCACATGTATATAAATATACGGTCAATACAAATTAGACTCTGATGGGTTAAAAAAAATGAAGACACAAAATTGAGTAGGTAAGAAAAGGAGATAGGTCTGGGAGGAACTCAGGGAGGGGGGAATATGGTTAAAACTCAGTGCATGAAATTCTCAAAGGACTAATAAAAATGAAATAGAAAGTTATGTATTCAATCAAAACTATACTTTTCCTAAAGAGTTCCGCTCACAACAGGACAGCAAAATATTTATCATGCTATTTTTCTCTCTGCTGTGATAATTTTTATTTAAATGTAGATCTTTCAAAAAGCAATACTCATCTTCACCTTGTCAGTGCTAAGGTTATTTAATAAGATCCAGTCAATGGTGAAATAAGCCTTGTTGAGATTATAGTATTACTTACAGTTTCAGGCATTAAAATTATCCTTCCTACACGCCAAAGTGAACTCCCTGGTGGTTGGTAAGACACGAAAATGACTAAGACATCTTTATTTTATAAAAAGTGTCATTTCCACTCATGTGCTTGGCACATGGAAGACATTCCACAAATGTTTACTGAACAGAATGTACAGCTTTCCTTCTCCCAGGGAGGAAGGGTTTCCCGAACAACTGTCTCTCTTCTACGTGCCTTACCCTCGACACCAACCACAGAGTTTCCAGTCTCCAATGGAGAGTTTCCATGTGAAATGCACATTATTTCACACATTAAAAGAGGAATAATGTAAACCAGTGACAATGTATTCTCCAACACTGCTCTAAGACAAGAAATATTAAACATAGCCAAAGTTGTGTGTGATAGTTATTAATAGTGTTCCTGAAATATTTCCCGCATCCTACCTTCAGAAGTCAAGGTAAGAGTGCACCTCCTGGCTCTTTGCACCTAAATGGGACAGTGGATCCATGATGTGTGCCACTCACTTCTAGGTCAGAGCATGCAATGGTCACAGTGATCTAGAACATTCTACATGTGGGTGCTCAGCTAGCTTCATACTGATAGTGAGTTGACTGTGGATGAGCCAAGAGGGTTGTGTAGTACAAGCAGCAAATAAATTTGTACTGATTATGAACCACCAAGATTTTGAGGGTGGTTGTAATTACAGTATACTCTCACCTTACCTCACTAAGTATCCGACCAGAGATATTTTTGTCATAATTTGCCACACCTTCACAAATCACTCACGATGAAAACATAGGTAGGCATCTGAAGGCTTTCAGAGATAAAGACAGGAAGGTGTCTAAGTTGTGCACAGAGACACTGTGTGACTAGATGCTGCTTTGTGTAACTTTCTGTGACCATCAGGCTGAAATAATGGGCTAAAGTGACTCCACTCTAGCTTTGGGTTCTAGAAGTGAACATCCTATTGGATGGTCTAAGACTAGAAGGACATTTCAGGATTCTTGGACATATTCACCTAAATCTTACCCCCATGTCCACAGTAAAATATCACAGGGTAAATACACTGCCTCAAAATGTGCTTTTGGATTTTATAAAAATCATGCAATCAGGCAAGCCATGGAGATGATTGATGCCAGAGACCGTTTAGTGTTGTCCTTCACCTGGCTGTCTCAGGATCCTCCAAGGCTAGTCTATCAACCAGTCAGCAAACACTGCTTTCAGCATCTTCTGTGTGACAGGTTTTGCAAGCTGGTGGCTGGGTACAATGCCATAAACAAGACAACGAAACACTCCTGTGTTGAAAAGCTTTCATCCTACTGGTGAGGGTGTAATAAACCAGGACAAACATACCATAAAATGTCAGGTACAGGTGTATGCCGTCAATAAAATAAATAAAATAGTGTAACACAGAACACTGTATGTAAACTGTGACCCAGGAGCAACATCCAGTGTGCAGCCTGTTTTTGAACAGTCTATGACTTAAGCACGTGCTTTTGCATTTTAAAAGGTTGAAATGAATGAAAACAAGGTTTCCTGGTGCATAAAATTAAAATTGTCGTGTCTCTAAAGTTCTGTTGCAGCTTACTCCCACCTGCATGATCTCTGGCTACTTTCCCAACCCTGAAAGCTGCACTTCTGAGTTCAGCTTACCTTCCACCAGCCACTCTAGTTCTTTGGCTCATCCTCAGAATATCCAAGCTTTCCCTCTTCAGTCACTACCCTGATGATGACCTCTGCCTGCTTCACTTCTTTCAGTACTGTGCACAAATATAACTGAATTAGAAAAATCTCCCCCTTTATCTCATTCTGTGTCCTCTCCTTCATTTGAGTGCTTTTCATTATTACTGTCCCTGACATGTTACCAATTTGCATATTGTCCACTTCTACCAAGCACAATCAAAATATGCATTCCAAGAGAGCTGAAATAGTTATTTCTCTCTGCATTCTCAGATCCTAGACACAGTAGATACTCAATAAACACATGCTGAAAAAAATTAATGAGTTATCAAATATTGGAAAGTTGTAATGAGAGATACAGGACAGTCTTTATGGGTTAGGACATCTCAGCCAGTCAAGGCTTTCATGATGCTGAAGATGCCCCAGAATGCCTTTGATTTATAATGCTCTAGTATCTTAGACTATAAAAACGGGAAGCAAGAGAGAGAAAAATGGATTTGCCACCAAAAATACAACCTAACCAAAAATGCTCATTTTATTGTCTCCTTTCATCACAATTCATTCCCAATTATGCTAAACTCCCACTCTCTGCTCATATCATATGATAGAAATGAGTTATACGGGATGGAGAGATGGCTCAGTGGTTAAGAGTATTTGCTGATGTTGCAAAGAAAGTTTGGTTCCCATTAGCCAAGTTAGGTGGTTAACAACTACTGGTGACTCCAAATCTAGGGGATACAGCACCCTCTTCTGGCCTCTGCAGGTACCCACACTCATGTGCACACTACACACACAAAAAGCTTAAAATGAAATAAATCTCTCTCAAAAAAAAAAAAAAAAAAAAAAAAGAGCTGACCCCTAGATATTGCTCAGGAACAATTTTATTGTCCTTTGTATCCCTATTTCTCTACTGCCTTTGTCCAACTGTGGAAATATTTGTGTCTAAGAGATCCAGGTCTTTTTTACCAAGGGTTCTTTTATGGGACCATTTGTATATACAAATACCTTGTTTCTATTTCACAATTTATCTTTGTGATGTTTATAGCAACATTTTATTCACAGGTGTTAAGTCAGGATTTTTCAATTTAAATGAGCCATACAAGGAAGTATTATACACAGGATGTAAGGTTCTATTGTATCTTGGGTACTACAATATCTTAGAGTGATATAAAAACTGTAACTGAATTCACGGCAAGACAGAAAAATCAGACAAGAGCTCACTGGCTCACCTGACTAACAGCAAAGCCAGGAAATTCTCCTGCAAGTTATTTCCTAGACCATTTCAAGAGAAGTCAAATGGCATGAAGGTGATGAAGTCTTGTGAGCCATGTGAATTTGGGACTTATTCCAATCCGATGTAGCACTGAATGACTCCATCATCTAATGATACCCTTCTATACACATTACAATGCCTAAAAAGATAGTATAGAGTGAAGCTGAAGAAGAAAGAAACTTTCAAAAGAGTTCTGGAAGCTATCATGACTTAGAATTGATCCTCTATTACCATACCGACAGGGCTTCATAGCACCATGGAAAAGATGTATAGAAGCTAACTTCATCAGTAATTATAATGACTTCCAACATACCTGGTGACAACAATTATTTATTAGATCAGCCAGAAACCATGCTGGCTAGAAGGACATGTTGAATGGCAAGAGTATATGGCTGTTGGTAATTATTTACTAAGTGTCTAGAGGGTACAATATTGTGATTAGAAGTATAACAAACTGTTGTAAAGTGCATACCTTGGGGAACTATCTCTGTTAATCTCAAGTGTATAAAGAGCTTGAGAAAATAGAACTTGAAATAAACCCCACACCTAGTCAGCAATCTGATTTTATTAATGAGTCAATCAGGTTTTTTTTTTAACTTAAATTTTTTTTTGAAGATTTATTTATGTGTCTGGATATTTTTTTTTCTGAATGTATGTTCACATGTGTGCCTGGTGTCTGTGAGGTCAGAAGGCATCAGATCCCCTGGAACTGGTGCTAGGGATGGTTGTGAGCCACTGGGAACTGAACCTGAGGCTTTTGTAAGAGAAAGAAGTGCTCCTAACCACTGAGCAATCTCCCCGGATCTTTGTTTTGCAAAGAAAATGTTAAGATTTCTGCAAAGGTTTTCCTCAGCTCACACTTTCCAAGCATTGTTGACCCCAAACAGCTAGTTTTCCAAGCATAAGCTGCAAGAACTAGTGAAATGAGGATGTCTTTCACTCGAATGGCATTAAGTAAATTGTCCTAGGTGGTAGTAGCCATCTGCATGCTTATAGTAGAAGAAAAATGTTCACAGATTCATAGAAGTGTACCATAGTCTCTGCCTGTCTAAGCTGAAAAAACAAAACAAAAAACCAAACAGGACAATTCTCTAAGCTAGGAAGTAAAGTTCAGACCAGGGAAGGGGGCAACATGGAAATAGATTTGGCATCACAGCCATTCTGGGACAGATGTGGTCAGAAAAGGGAGAGTGGAGAAAAACATGTTCTCATAGACTTAGGACTGAGGAGGACCACAACAATTGTATAACAAATGAATATTCTTATAACTAAAGCAAAAACTAATCAGTGTCAGTGTCCTAATCCATTACTACTCTGAATATATTTTTTATGCTAAATTTTCATTTAAACAAGAAAATATCCATGTTAAGAAATAGATTTCATCTAGTATCCACTTATGAATGAGTACATACCATGTTTGTCTTTCTGAGTCTGGGTTACCTCACTCAGGATGATTGGAGGAGGTGGGAATGGGGGTGGATTGGGGAGAGGGATGGGGAGTGGGAGGAAGGAGGACGGGGGAATCCATGGCTGATATGTGAAATTAAGTTAATTATAAAATAAAAATATTTTTTAAAAAGAAATTTTTAAAAAGGCAGTGGTAGCACACGCCTTTAATCCTAGCACTCGGAAGGCAGAGGCAGGTAGATCTCTGAGTTTGAGGCCAGCTTGGTCTGCAAAGTACATGCTAGGATAGTCATGGTTGTTTCATAGAGAAACCCTATCTCAAACAAAACAAAAGAATTCTTTGGTTTTGTTTTCTCTTGAAGAGGTGGGGAGGGGGAAGAGAATATATAAAGCAAAATGATGTCTGTTGTTATGTCTCAGAACCCAGTCATGCGTAGTCCCAAACTTCTATTTAACCACAGGCAACACTTTCTTCACCTAAGAGACAATCTAATTTAGCTGGGGGCTGGGTGGCTCTAAACTCCCTGGATGTAGCTTCGCTGTTCAAAGGGAAAATAGGTCACGTAAGAGAAACATTGAGAGGCATGTTAGTAAACACAGGCTGTACATCGGCCATCTGTTAGGGCATGTTTTCGGTCCCATGAAAATGCAGTCAGTTTCTTCCATTGCCCATTCAAGAAATTTCAGTGGGAGAAGTAACTTCAAAACGTGTAAAATTTCACTGTGCCCGGGACACAGGGAGGATTCTGGTAGCTGTGTCTATAAAAGAGTCAATTTTAAACATTGAAAACTTCACTGGGGAATAGGGTTGAAGACTAGTGTTAAGTGAAATGTTGAACAGCATTGTGCTGGGGTAGAAAGGTTTCCTGCCTAGCAGCCTGCACCTTTCAAGCTTTGCAAGTCCCAAATGTACATGGCAGAAAGGACAGCTCTCAGCTCTATGTGACTGCCACCAGCCTTGATGTTGGATCCCCATCTCAGGCTGTAGGTGAAAGGAAATCCACTGTAAATGTGAATCCCAGTGCCAGGAGCCTTTGAGTCTTGCCCTATGAAGCTTGGGTGCAGATTTAGTACCTGATTAATGACTACATGCATATGGTGCTTTCTATGCAAACTAGTTAAAATCCTTATGAATTAATTTTCTGCTCTGGGAGTGGAGATATGTCCCCCTATTGAAAACGCATGCCACAAAGCTCAAGTCCACATCTGATTTCTGTCTGTTCATAGCCAGAAATTTCTAAATCAGTCATGATTTAGTAGCATTGCAGTCAAAACAATTACATCTGAGTCCTTTTCAAAAAAATAAAAAGGCTTTAAAATACACAACATTGAGTGACAATGTTGTTCTGGCCATCAGTAGCACCCTAGTTCATCCTTTTTGCATTGTTCTCAATTTCTTGGGCTGTCCTTGATGCTTGCTCATAGAACCAAAGATTTGCCAACTGCTTAATTTTATACACATTTTCAAAAGCAGACGCACAAGAACAAAAACAGACTCTAAGAAAACTTTTTGTCCCTGGTTGGTAGCGATTGGTAATTTGCAGAACCAGACAGAAAACATCCATGAAAAGCACTGTGATTTTCAATTTACAGAAGAAATTACTCAACCTTGCTGCTCACAACCAACCTAAAAAGCAACAGCCCATAAAATTGTGTGTGTCATAAAGACGAATCCCAGCTTCATCAGAAGCCACTGTGCCATCATCAGGCACAACTGGGAGCAAACATTCCCGTGCCATGTCAAAAGTTTCCAGAATGCTTGTGTTCTATTCCCATTCCAAATACACACAACACATCAAAAACAATCATACAAATTTTCTTACACATAAACATTTTCATACACTCATGGCAAGAAAATGATTAAGTCTAAGAAACAAAGCAGTCACTAATACATGAAGGCTAAGCCTGAGCTTTTATATTGTTTTAACAACAGTGAGGGCAAAGGACTTTTTCTGTGAAAACCAACAAAAAGAAACATTATGAAAAAAATCGAGCTCACCTACCTTCACTGGTCCATGTTCACTATTGAAGCCCTGCACCAGGTACACGTAGGACATCATGAGAATATTCACCACTGCCCACTCTCTATACATTTTGAATATTTTAAATGTCCACTGATGACTAAGCAGTTGATACTAGGCAGCTACTAAAAAGTGCTGCAAGACATTCTCCAGAAGCAAAGTTCGAAACCCCACAACTTTACATGGAAAAATCACATGATCAGTTGTAATCAAAATCCAATGAAATGACTTGAGTTAGTCAAGGGACACCCCCTGCCACACACAATCTTAGTATGGGAGAAAGACAAAAAAAAATTGTGAAGATTCCTGCTGCAAAAATAATCAGGAGCTGGCCATGTCTTCCACTTTAAGCTAGAAAATACTCTACAGTCATTTCATGTCCAGAAAGTTGAAAGAAAAAAAATCCCCACTATGCCCTAGGTTATGGCTGCTTTATAAAAGGAGGTGACCGACACTTGCAGCTCTAGCAGGCTGGAATCTAACTATGGATTAAAACTTTTTCACAATCTTCAAGGAAGCGCGCAGGAGCATGTGTCGTAAATCGGACACAGACTTTGGCAGAAAACTGCAGGGAAGCCTTGGCTGGAATCCTGCTGTGTCCCTCGCAAGAGCAGGGCAGTTTTCAGAGCTGACTGACTCACATGGTCAGGACTGCTGTGTTTCTTCAAGCAGATAACCTGTAACATGAAACCTAGAACAAAGTTCTGAAGGCTGGGAGGGTGGCTGAATTGCAGTAGGACAGTTTAAGATGCTCAGATAGCGGCCGCCAGTGACAGAAAGAAGGAAAACATGCTCGAAGGAAACCCCAAAAGGCAGAGACTAAAAGGGCATCTTCTCACATATAAAAAGCACATGTACATAAGCAACTGTTTTTAATAGCTTAATAATTTCCACCAAAAGGAAGAACATTGATTTTTAAAGAAGTAACGATTAGAATTATTTGCATGTACTACTACCATTTTTATTGTTTGTACTTTGCCTTTTTAAAATAGTTAAATCTGTTCTTTGACAATTTCATACATGTATATAATGCATCCTGATGACTCACTACAAAAACCACCTTTTCATTTTAATGTGGAATTCTTTTTTATTTTTTACTTTTGGGTTTTCAAGACAGGATTTCTCTGTTTAGCCCTGGCTGTCTTGGAACTGGCCTGTAGACCAGGCTGGCTTCAAACTCAGAGATCTGCATGTCTCTGCCTCCCAAGTACTGGGATTAAAGGCATGAGCCACCACCACCCAGCTAAATGTAAAATTCTTTAGAAGCATCAGCTAAACCAGCTTTGGAAATTGAATATACTGAATGGCCAGTCCATCCAAATGGCAGAATTTCAGCATTTCACAGGTTTCCAATCTTTGACTTCCAGGTTTTGGCCCCCTCAAAACCATTTTTTGCATTCCTGAAATCAAGAATGGCCTCAGAAATTTCTTCATTGGTGTTCATCACAAATGGACCTAGGGCAGAAAGAGACATTTACAAAGTTCTGGGTGATAACATTTTCTTCTACCACTGAAGTGGTATGTATTACTTGAGTTCCTCATTTGAAACAAAATCTAGGCATATCTGGGCAGCAATGGTCTCTTTTCACAGTGTTCAGTCCTACAGGACTGTAATTGAGTTTTGTGGCTGGGACTGTGTATGAGTATAAGTTAGCATACAGACCAAACCTAGATAAACACAGTTAGGTCTTACTGTCCACTGCAGGTTCCTGACCAGTCATGACGACCTCTTTATTTACACATTCTTTGTAGTTGCCATTTGTACAACATGAAGTGATGTCAGGAATGGAACCCACCTGGTGTTATGAATCAGCTAGATCATAGCAGAGTTCTGGTGTCTGTCTAAGCAGTGGGTGGGGCTATGTGTTTCTGGGATGGTTCTAAGTCGGTTTTGAAAACTAGCAGTATTTTCCTGACAACAAACAGGGGCTTGAAGTGCTTCTGAACAGCTTGCACACTAATAGTTCTTTTGCAGTTCCCCAGATAATACCTCCACGTGCCCTATAGCAACCACCGGTTGCGTCAAGTTTTTAAATTTGGCTAGTTTCTCCTTCCTGTCATGAGTCACTATCATGTGCTTGCAATGAAAGGTGTTTTTATCTTCCTGTAAACTTTTCTGTTTCTGCTCCTATTGTCTTTCATTTTAATAATATCTTATTCACCCACCATTCCAAAAGGTACATCACACTAGCGTGACCATCCTCTTGCCAAGGACCACTGGCACCATGGCTTTAATAAATTTTACTAATAAATTTCAAGTCAAGAAGCACTTTTAAAAAAAAATATTCCTTAGAGTCAACTGATTTTTATTCAGAAAAGGGCCTGGGATTGTATACTTTAGATTTTATGGGTCAAACGAATCAAATACTGAGTCAAGGACTGACCTGATATGCAATAATTTTCCTATGGTTTCCCCAGACAGAACCCCACGATTCTTATACCTCAACTCTTTTTCTGTAGTTCATTCTATATTCGATTTTTGACACCATCCCATGTCTCTCAGTTTTATAAACTGTCCTTGGGTCACCTAAGACGTTATGCAGAAAGGGGAATGCCTTGAGTGAATGTCTATTATTGACAAGGACCAATGTCTCCAACTCATGGGAACCGGCAAAATCTTAAGTCAGGCTCAGGAAATTGGCAAGTCTTCCTCTGGTTTGTGTGAGGACATGGCAGTGTATGTGAAAACTAATAACCACAGCTTCCTCATCCTGGATGATTGCAACCTGAGACTGCTCCCCTACAGAGACCTCCCACAGACAAGAGCTAACTCTCGCCCCTGTGCTGGACATAATTAACTTGCTGAGGTTCTGGGTTGGTGCATAGTAGGTAGATCTCCATCAGATGAAGTACAGGCCACCCAATTCCAGCTTTCTCTCTGTGTGTCTATGTGTCTGTCTTTTCATCATTCTCTTGTCACCCCAGTCAAATGTTCAGGGTTGTTTTGAAGATTAAATAAATTACCACTTGAAAAACACTCTGACTGATACTTAGTAAACAGTAAATGGTATGAAAGTATACGTTAAGAAAATGAAATGTGTGCATTTTTTCTCACTTGTAGGAGGGACATAACTCCACTAGAGTTAAGGTTCTTTTCTAATCCAACATGCTGTGAGGTCTTTGCCTAATGTCTTCATTAAGAACCCTCAACGACAAGTGGAGGCGGGCATTAATAATTCACAGAAATGCAACCAGTCCCCAAATACTCTCAAGATGTCTGTGGCTGCCTTTGAACATGAAAAGGTTAAAAAAAAACTTAAAAAGAAAAGCAAATTAGGCAAACCAAACAAAATGCTTTGTCTCTCAGTAACTGACAGTTCAAGAGACATCCATCTATTTTGTCTGATTAATGTGGGCTTGTGCTTACAAGAGCTCAGAGGCTCTGGAAGAGGACTTACATGCACAGTGCACAGTGCCTACGGTTTTGCTTTGCCATCTTCATTCAACTGGACTCTTGTTTCTCATTACTGCCATGGAGGGAAGAGCCTAACATAAAAGGTTTTCATCCCAAACACTCTTTTCCTATACAAATTCCAGTCTATGACTAGATGACGACCCGACTCCATTTGTTTGTAGCTTTCTTTGCCAAAGAACAATTTTATTTAGTCCTGACAAAAGGAAGAAGGGGCTATGAACCTTGGGAGTGAAATTTTGAAGTGTGAAAAATTAACGTGAGATGTCACAAGCTGGGGGCATATGATTTAATATTCCCCCTAAATTACTGCTAGAACAAAAAATAATATTTTCTAAATATTCAGTGTTATTTAAATTTATGACTAGCTGGCTTATCTGAGATCATTGTGTATGCCTTGGAATTCATGCCAAAGTAATGGAATACAACGAGATCTTAAATCATGTCTAATTTAATGATTAGTGAACCGCACAGTATATTTTGCAAAGGTATAAATAATAAATTGGGTTCTAGGTGTTTCTCATTTAATCAAATGCCAATGATACAAAGACATCAAGATCCAAAGTGATAATGTACCTGTGTCAGTATTTTTTGCCTTCAACTATAGTACTACCTCTTCCATACAATAATTAACTCTATTTCTTTTTCTTTAAAAAATATTTATTTTATTTCTCTCTCTCTCTCTCTCTCTCTCTCTCTCTCTCTCTCTCTCTCTCTCTCTCTCTCTCTCTCTGTGTGTGTGTGTGTGTGCACGTGCATGTGCAGATACCCAAGGAGGCCAGAAGAGGAAATTAGATGTTCTGGAGCTGGGGACTAAATTTGACTCCTCTGCAAGTGCAGCATGTACTGCTGAGCCATCTTCCCAGGCCCCCTCTATCGTAAAAATTTTCAAAGAAGTACTATTCCTAAGAGGCTCATATTTTTCACAAAAATATAATAGATTACAAGGATGGTGTTGGCTTGAATATTGATCTTCCCCTCCATAATTCATATTGAAATCTGAGTGTCCTTGGGCAGTATTGGGAGCTGGGACCATCAAAAGGCGATTAGATCACAAAGATGAGGTAAAAGTTTTTCCAGTGGGTAAGTCTCACTCTTGTGGGACTGGCTTAATTTTTTGGTGTAGAGAGAGACTGGCTTTATTACCACAACAGCAGATTGTTATGAAGCATATCTACTCCTCAAGTTTTGTCTCTCAGGAATATAACCATTCACCTTCTACTTTCTGTCCAGAGTTGAAACAACATGAGGCTCTTCACACACACACACACACACACACACACACACACACACACACACACACACACGTTGTTGGACTTCCAAGCCTCCAGCGATGCCTACCAAAATAAATTTCTTTTCCTTAGAAGTTACTCGGTCTCATGTATACTATTATAGCAACACAAAACAGTATCGAAACCACTGTTATTTTAGTTAAATGATATTCATGTCCCTAGTGGACAACGAAGACTTTTTTCCCTTCAAGTTGAAAACCCTTATGACAAAACAAAAAGAGTTTTCATTCTTCCCACAGATCTAAGATCAATCTATTACACATCATAGGTATTTAGAAAATGTCTTTTTTCAAAAAGAGATGAGTGTAGACATAAACACCATGTGCATATTTTCCTCTGAAAATGGAGAAATGACTTCCTGGTAATACAACACACACACACACACACACACACACACACACACACACACCAAAGGAAAAGAATGTCAGCCAGGAAAACCATCAAAATTTTGGACTTACCATGTTGGACAACTGGTTCTCTTAATGGCTCCCCAGCAATTAAGACAAAATGGCTTTTTTGGGGGTCCTAAAGTAAACAAAGAAGGTATCAAATAATGAATACATTTATTTTTTTAATGTCAAAGTGGACACAATTATAGCTAACATAGAAGTTAAGTGGATGGAGATACAGGAACATTTCCTCTGTAGTCCTTGCTATGGGAATGTCTGTTCCTTAGGATGGTTAATATCCTAGCTAGCAACAAGAATTCAGCACTAAGTTCAGGTTACCTATATATTAACATCTGTAAATTAAAGAAGGGAAATTGTAGTGAAAGTGTTCTTTTTGTTTGGGCGTGTATGCAGGACCACATGTATATGCATGTGTGTGGAGGCCAGAGGTCTTTGTCAAGTGTCTCCCTCAGTAGCTCTTCACCTTATTTTTGGAAACAGGGTCTCTTACTGAAAACCTAGCTCACCCCTTGCCTAGACTGACGAGCCACACACTCCAGGGATCTGCCTGTCTTGGCTTACCTCCTGTGTAGAGTCACAGATATATACTATCACACCCAGCCTTTTACATGGGTGCTTGGGGAACCAGCATCAGGTCCTCATTCTTGTTAATCAGGCAATTCACTCACTGAGCCATCTCCTTATGGTCTTCCTTAACAGAAACATCTTCACAATGAACTATCTGAACTAGCTTTTTTCTCATTAACAAAATCATTTTTAAAAAAATTTTATTATTTTTTTTTATTTTAAAAACTTTTTTATACAACAGATTTTGGTCATCTTTCCCCTCCCCCATACCCTACTTTCTCCCTATCTATATAATTTCATGTTCTTTCTTTCTCTTAAAAAAAATCAAACCACTCCCCCAAAAAAGCGCACGCACACACACACACACACACACACACACACACACACACACACACAAATACATGGAGTCCATTTTGTGTTGGCCAACTAATCCTGAGCATGGGGCCTGGCCTAGAGTGTGGTTGAAATACCCATTGTCACTCCACTGAAGAAAACTGATTCTCCCTCTTCCAACAGCTATCAACTGTAAATAGATTCCTGGTTGGTGGTGAGACTTTGTGCCCACTTTCCCCTTTCCATGTTGGGATTGGTCCCACTAAAACTTGTGCAGGTCATATGAGTGCTGTCACAGACTCTGTGAGTTCATATGCACATCAACCCTGCTGAGTCTGGAAGACACTGTTGCCTTGGAGTCCTCCACTGCCTCTGGCTCTTACTTCACTCATATTCTAATAATATAGCATCTTTCTAAATATGCAAAACTATCTTAAATTATACCAAATATTTATACATGTCTACTAATGCAAAGCTCTATTATCTTAAGTTACATAAAATATTTATGTGCTTCTACTAATACAAAGCTCTTTAACTTGAAATAATTCCAATGTCTAGTCTCAGAAGATTTACCACTGGAATCAACAAAATTAATACTTAACCTTTTCTTCTTCTGTAAATTTAATAAGCTGCAATATTTCAAAGGTCTGAAATGTGTTTATCTTTTTGGCTTCAATTGAAAATAAATTAATAGCCAGGCAATGGTATGGTGATATTTTATTTGTGTTGAAATGTGATTTTATTTGTATGTTAATAAATAAAAGTGCCTGGGGGTCAGAGCTAATAACAAGCCACAGAAGAAGTCTGGCAGTGGTAGCACACACCCTTAATCCCAATCACATGACAGGCAGATCTTTGTGTGTTCAAGGACACCACTAGCATGGAGACACATGCCTTTAATCTCAACACCAACCATAGAAAACCTGGAGGTCTGTATAGACAGGCAGTGACTAGGAGGTCATGTGGTTGGGTTTACAACCAATGAGAAGGCAGAACAGAAAGTCAATAAAAAGACAGATATACAGGAAGTAGCTCTCTTTTGGAGGGGAAGGACGGCAGCAGCAGCGAGTGGTAGGAAAGGGTTTTAGTCTCAGCTCTTAGCTACTGCTCTGACCTCTTAGCCTTTTAACTCTGCATTTGGTTCTGTGTTTCTTATTTAATAAGACCATTACATCTACACAATGGTGGTGCATGCCTTTAATCCCAGCACTTGGGAGGTAGAGGCAGGTAGATCTCTGTGAGTTTGAGGCCAGCCTGGTCCACAGGGTAAGTCTAGGACAGCCATGGCTATACAGTTAGAAACCTTGTCTCAAAAACCCAAATAATGATAATAATAAATACAAATTAAGTAATAATGCATGGCAGAATAATTTCTTCAATTTTTACCCCCATGGGAGTGTGTTTGAAAGGATATGTCTTCAAAAGTCTTAATGTATTACTCCCTATATCTGAGGGCTGGTAGAATTTCATACACACACCTGGTTGATGTTTTAATTACTTCTTCACATACAAGAAATACATGTCAGGCCTGGAAAGATGGCTCAGCAGTTAAGAGCACTGGTTGCTTTTCCAGAGGACCCAGGTTCAATTCCCAGCTCCCATACGGCAGCTCACAACTGTCTGTAACTCCAGTTCCAGGGGATCTGACACCCTCATACAGACACACATGTCGGAAAAACACCAATGCACATGATATAAAAATAAATAATTAAAAAAACAAATATATGTGTAAACCTTCTTAGGTCTGTAATTTTCTAACCATCATGGCCTTACAGACTCACATAATCCAGCTCACTATCAAAATGCATGTAAATGTTAACCTAGCTGGAAATCAGTCATTTGAAAACAGATGTCTCACGCACTAAAATTCTTTCTTTGCTGTAGGCACAGATCTTCATCCACTCCCTATTGACTCTTGCTTCTGCACAGTCCTAAGAGCTAATCATTGTGCTTTGTTCTAGCTTGCTTCTCTGGTAAAACATTGGCCAAAGCCAACTGGTTTATTTGGGTTACAGTATGTCATAGATGGAAGCCAAGGCAGGAACCTGGAGGCAGGAACTGAAGCAGAAGCCACAGAGGAAGGCTGCTTACTGGCTCACTTCCAGGCTCACGTTCTGCTCTCTCCCTCCCCACTTCCTTCCTTTCTTCCCTTAGAATTAGTTATTTTATGTGTATGAGTGCTTTGCCTGCATGTATGCCTGTGACCACACATGCCCGGTGCCCACAGAAGTCAGAGGGGGCGTGGGATCTGCTAGAACTTGAGTTCCAGATGGTTTTGAGATGCCATGCGGCTGCTCTGAACCTCAACCAGAGGACTTCTGCAAGAGCAGCCAGTGCCCTTAGTGGCTGAGCCTTCTCTCCAGCCCCTCTATTCCCTTTCTTACCAGCTGAGGCCCACTTGCCTAGAGATGGTTGTGCTCACAGCTAGGGCTCTCTTACCTCCTACATCAACCAGAAATCCAGAAAATAACCCACAGATGTGTCCACTGGCTAGCATGATGGAGATGATTCCTCAACTGAAGTTTCCTCTTCCCTGGTGTGCCAAGTTGACAACCAAGATTAGCCATCACAATAGTTGTTCAGTCTGTACAACATTCGGAGATCCAAGGAAAGGAGGCATTGTTTTGCCACATCGCATACCAAAATTCCACCAGATTCTAGGGCTGCTCGTGGTGTTTGTGGTGAGCTACTGGCTGACACAGCTGGGGAAGCTTTTCATCTGGCTTGAGCGCTTCTTTTTCTGTTTCCAGTGTGATGTGTAAATGGCTAAGACCTCAATAACAACTCATTATCACAAAGGACTTATTCTCTAAGGGGTTTGGAGAGGTGAGGTTTTAGGTGAAAAAGAGACATGGGACAGAAGGTCCCAACTCTTCAGGTGTTTGGTTTGGTTTGGCCATGGCCAAAGCAACAAACTTAAGTTGCAGGGTCCGGAAGTGGAAGAGAAGGGGTTAATGGAGCAGAGAAGAAAGACTGGCCTCTATGTCATGTACACGGTGACTCTTCAGAATGGAAGTTTCCCAATCACAAGAGAGGTCTTTGGGGAGTAATAAACATGCCCTGTTTCCACACTGTGAAATGAGAAAGTGCTAAAAAGAAAAAAAAAGCCTTGCTCTTTTATATTACTCAAATAAAATGATGACTTTCCAATTATTATTTGGACTGCATGATAAAGGGACACGTGCATTTTGTCTGAAATCAGAAACTATGAACCTTTCAGGAGTTAGAGAAGTTTCCCATCATTATAAGGCCCTGGAGGTTTCTGCTCCAAACTTCTTTCAGTGACTTTCCTACAGATTTACCATCTGGGTGGCCCCTTCTTTAATCTAAGCCAGATCTCTTTTCTGCCTCTTGCTTTTCAAATTTTTTACATTGTTTATTTATTGTGTGCGTGGGGGATGGTGCATGTGTACCATGGTATGTATGTGGAAGTCAAAGCAGAGATTCTGATAGTTGGTTCTTTTCCTCCACTGGAGATTGAACTCAGGTTACCCACTGACCCCCTTCCCTGTGCCCTTGTTTTTCATTTGTTAACTAGCCTTTAGCAAAAACCCAATAGCCTCTCTAGCTATTTAGGAGCGTGCTAATGTAGTTCAAACTCCCAGTAGAAATTTGTCATCAATAGTGTCAAAGGATGAAAGTCATGCAAGAGCAAAGAGGATGCGAGACAAGTCTCAGACAGTCAGTCTGTAGGTGCCTCTAGGCCAGTGCCTTTATGAACACTGATTTCAAAATCCTCCTGCAGTGTACTAGAGGCCCAGATGACTGTCTCATGTAGAATGACTCCAACTCCAAAGCAGGACCTTTGAGAGTCTGGCTCCTGCCTTTTGCTTTGGTGTGTCTTCTGCGGTTCTTGGCTCCTAGGTAAGTCTTTTGCATCTTCCTTAAACACTAGATTTCGAAAATTGCCCTTGGGGCCAGCAAGATGGTCGGCAGTTAAAGGCACTGGCCACCGAGCCTGACAGCCCAAGTTCTATTCCCGAGACCCACACGGTGGAAGGACAGAACCGACTCCTAAGAGCTCTCCCTTGACCTCCATCAGTGCGCCATAGCACACGCATGTGTGCCCACCCAGCCACACTCAGTGGTCACTAACTAAATAAAACCAAATAGATAAGTTGTCTTTGATACCCATAACAGTTACAGCCTGGGCACATGCTGTGTCTCCTGGAGACCAACAATACATGATCACAGCCTAGAGGAAAGGCCCAGGGCTCATTTCATGTGTTGATAACTTCCAAATTATGAGTATGCAATTCAGTTCAACTGATTACAAACCCGAAGACTGCCATAAGAGCAGAATGGTATCACTTCTCACCCTTTGGGCTAAGATCAAGTGTAGAGCAGAATGGTGGGAATGAAGCTGTGGCATGCCTTTTGACTACACCCCCATTTACTACTGTGATGAATTGCCCAGAAAAATTAGCAGAAAGAAACTGAACTGCAGCATGAATTAATTGCATGCACTTGTTCTTTCTAAACTTCACTGTTTTTCCTCAGGGTGTCAATGGAAAGATCAAGCAGTAAACTGTTCTCAGTTAAAACAAACAAACAAAAAAACTAGCAGTCCTTTTTATCATGAACTCTTACACAGACTAAAGCAAATCACTGTCGTTAACTTCCATAGAGCGCTTTGTTTCATTTCTGTGTTTCAGTGGTTCTTTTCATCAAATCATTTGAATGAGATATGATGGCCGTTGACAGTTTAAGAGCATGGTTGTCCTCAACCTACCTCACTACACTTACTACAGATGAGCTTGCTCTCTTCTAGGACTTCGGAACAACATGGGTCTAAAGATTCGAAGGAATTATCTTTCTTAGTGCACTCTGGTGCTTCTAACCATGGGTCCACTAGAGCAACCATCACTCAGAAGAAAAGTCCAGCACACCAGTTGCAGGTCAAACGCACAGAGGGAGCTTTTGAAACAGAGGCAGCTTGAGGGCAACCTGAACTAGTTCAGGATTGTGTGTCCAGAACAGCTTGTGGTCGATTCCAATCTCCGAGAACTTTGAAATATTTGAATTCATTATAAAGGCTGTATGATTTGGGCTTTGTCCATGAAGTCAAAGGGTCTGGTCCAAAGACTTTCAAGCCTGGTATAAACCAGGGCCACTGTCATTGTTAGGTGTTACAGAAGACTTAAGAATAATGGAATGGGCTGGGGAGATGGTTCAATGGTTAGAGCACTTGTCATACAAACATGAGGACTGAAGTTTGCAACCCCAGAAAAAAAAAAAAAAGAAAAAGCAACAATGGAAAAGGCAATCTATTCACTGAGGAAGGAAGTTTAGGTTTTCATGGGCTAGACCACATTAGCCTGAGATAGATCAAATAAATGGTAAGAAAACTGAGGTGTGGCTTTGCACATCATTTTATTCTTAGCTTCTTTTCCTACCCTACAGATTGGTCACTCTAGAGGAATGGCCCATACTCTGGTCCCCAAAGGAGAAGGGCATGATGGTGGAGGACATGGGGTGAGGTGTACTGAAACTGCAAGCAGATCAGGGCTAAATGAAAGTTAGGTGCCAAGTCGGTTCCTCATTCTAAACCATAACCCTGCGTTTTTTTTTTTTTTTTTTTTTTTTTTTTTTTTTTTTTTTTTTTTTTTTTTTTTTTATGGTTTCTTTTATAACATTACCCTTGGTCTTTCTTCTTGTCAGAATCCTCAGGGCCTTTTCTAAGAAGTGAACATTGTTATGTGGGACTTGAATCCTTACCAGAGAATGCATGTGTGAGTGTGGTAAGCCAGGTGCTGTCAGTAGCTCCATTTCCCCTTCCATTACTGGGTACCTTCCTCTGTACTACCCCAGGGACTAAAAAACTTGCTCTGTAAAGGGCCGGAAGTCTTAGGCTTTGTTAGGTTGTTCAATCTCTGCCATAACCGACTTCTACCCACACAGTGGAAGGATCCCCAGAAATGAATGCGAGTGACAGTGGACCAAGAAAACACAAAGAAATGTATTTGGATCTGGCCCATTGGACATCATTTCCTGACCTCTATGCTAGATCTGGAACAGATGCTGGCAGAGGTAAGCCTGCTTCGTTTGAATAATCCTAACAGTTGGTTGGCTTCCATTATTTCAATTTTGCAGACAAACGAAATGAAGCCTGAGCCAGGGAGACAGCTCAGTGTATTTGCTGCCAACCTGGATGACCCAAGCTTGATGCCTGGTCACCACACCTGAAAGTTATCCTCTGGGATCCATATGCACGCTGTGGCCTGTGCACTCCCGCACACATACACACAAGTAAATAATAACTGTAAAAGAAACGAAGCCACCGAAGCACAAAGCCATTTAGAAACATGTCCACAGTCTCATACCCAACAAGAGGCAAAGTCAAGACCCAAGCCTTCGCAGCCTCTATCCTCTTGTACTGTAAAGAAAACTTCTGACTTTCCTACACACATACAACCTCTTTACATAACAATTCTTTTCAATACAGATTTTCATTCTAAAGTCGTCATGACCACATGAACAATGACAGAACTGCATGCAACAGTAACAGGATGCCCCCGGGTCAGGGATGCCCCGTTGCCAATGAACGAATCCTTATTTTTGTCTAAGCTATCCTCTGACCTGCAGGTTCCCCTATCACTTCTTTCAATTTGACCTTCTAAACTCTTATCTGCAGCGTGTTCTCTGTGACACAATAGGAAGAACTGAGGTGGCCAAATGCATCCAGATCCAACTAGAAACTAATACATCAGCAAGTTCTGGGCTGTGAATAATTTTCATGCCTTTTCTCTGTACTGGGTTGAGATATGTGAAATTGCTTTTTTTGAAAGTCAAGCATGGAAATTTCCTATGGTTTGACATAAAATCAGAGGGCACAGGCCTGAGATATGCATTTTTCTGGTGTTCCTAAGATTGTTTTGTTCCATTTATTGTTCATAGAGGGGCTGCTGTTGATCAAGGCAGCAGAATGTGAGCTGTCAGTAAATTGGACTGGAATCTAAAATTGCCTGTAGTCCACTGCGTTCAATGATAGCAGGGTCAGAGGGCGAGAAGTGTGTCAGACTGCCTCTTCCTTGGTCAGCTTCTGCCCAAACAGTTCTTATTCCTGCTTTTCAAAATGTACCTGTCCAGGAACTTGTACACAATTATCTCCTTAATCTTCCTCACTGGAGTGACACAAAGCAGTCAGATTGGCTTAATGGGCTCACAGAGTCAATTGTTCAGTGGGATGTAACAGACATGAGAAAGAACCGAAAAATGTCCCAAGAGCCCTAAAGCTTAACTTTAAAAGCAGAGATTCTCATTTAAAAGAACTATGAAACACATCACATGTTTTTCTTAGCTCCAAATGGGGATGATTCTGAAAGGGCTCTTTGTGAGCATGCAGATCTGGATTTATATTCCTAGAGGACTAGCCTAGTTTTACTTATGCTAAATAAAAAATAAATCAGTTTTGTGACAGAGTAATATTAAAAAACAATGAAGATGCATTGCCTCTAGATTCAAATGTTTAGGGGTAAGCAATACAGACAGTAAGCAATATAGACTTTTACATGATTGCCGAAGGCAAGAAATGAATAGAGATGAAAGTTTGAAATATTACCAATAGAAAGCTCAAAATAGAGCAATGCAATCAGCAGAGATTAGTAAAAGGGTTTGATAAAATAGTGGCAGAATTTATTTCCCAAAGAAGAGAAGAAGTTTCCAGTTTTATGAGAGATTGAAGCATTTTCATGGAAATTAGTAAAAAGTATAAGCTAAGAAAATTAAAGGGGAGGAGAAGATTGTAAGAGCCAGAGGCAGTGGATGTCTGTAGTAAGACTGTTTTCTGGACATGATGGGCCACTGCACATATGAATTCAAAGAAGCTGAGACTCCTTGCACATGACCTACACAAGATCAAGCTAGACAAAATCCCATCATGAATGGAGGGTGGGCCATGAAGTCCCACCCCTACCCAAGGATCTATTGGCAGTTGATGGCTGCTGCTGGTGGGAGAGTTAGTTTGCTTTAGGAATGCAACCTCTAAGAGGCTACCCATGTTCCAGAAGATGGTCCTACACAGATGCACATACAGACAGCATGCTAGGTAGACTTGGTGGGTTAAAAACAGAGACAGTACATGGAGGACTACTGAGAAGGAATAGTATGGGAGAGGAGAGTAAAGAAGGAAAGAAAGGAAATGGATTCATAAAACTCTCAATTTTAAAAAAGAAAATTAGATGTTTGGGGCTGGGTTAATGGCTCAGTTGGTAAGAGCTCTTGTTATTCAACCATGAGAATGTGAGTTCAAATCACAGTCATCCACATAAAAAAATGTGTGATCACTCATACCCATAACCCCCAAGCTTGGGGGTGTATACAGAAACAGCCAGATTGCCTAAATGTAATAGTGAGTTTCAGGTTCAGAGACAGACCCAGGACTGGACACCCTCCCTTGACCTTGGCCTCTGCATGTGTGTGAATGGGCATGATCTCTCTCTCTCTCTCTCTCTCTCTCTCTCTCTCTCTCTCTCTCTCTCTCTCTCTCTCTCACACACACACACACACACACACACACACACGGTGGGAGGGAGAGACAGAGAGACAAAAATTATAAGTTTAAAATACCTTATTTTCCACCTGGACACTGTCACCTTCTCCAAGCACAGCTGTGTGATGGGGTTCTATCTTTTGCTGAGCACCATCAGGTCCTACAACAAAAGATGACCCAGTAACTTTGGTGATTGTTAGAGTGCATCCATCCAATGCCCACACTTTTGGTCAACTACGTAGCACTATAATACTTGTTTTAGTTTCAGAAATAACAGACGTAGGAAACCTTGAATTTCTGGGCTGTTTACATCTGCTATTACTAAAGGCTAAAACTGATTGGTTTTTCAATGTAGGAAACAGCAGGAAAGTGAACCCTGCATCATGCTTCCATTTATACTCTTAATTCCATGACCAAATGTTTTCATTGACCCTTTTTTATTTTGTTTTGTTTTTTGATATAGAGTTTCACTGTATGTCCCAGGCTGGCCTCAAATTCACAGAGATCCGCCTGCCTCTGCCTCCTGAGTGCTGGGATTAAAGGTGTGTGCCGCCATCACCCAGCTTTCATTGACTTTTAAAAGCCCTTGGAATTACATATTCATAAAAGTGTTGTCTTGTGTAAAATACAAACCTCATAAGAAGCCAACAGACCTAGAAAAATGATCAAATGTCATCAATAATTCATTTCACCAAGAATTTACTGAGCATCTCCAACTCTCAAGAACTAGAGAAAAAATGCAAAGATGTGCAAAGTAGATTCCTTATATCTAAATACTTCAAAATGTTCTTGGAATCAACCAAATATAAGCACATGCAATTATCAGAGAAGAATTCAACTGAAAACCAAATGAGTCAGATAGCATCTTATTGCATAATGAACAAGGTCTGATTCTAAACCATCTCGAGGTGGGGTGCCAAACCCTTTGGAGGGTGGGTGCTTTCTAAACCCTCTGGAGGGAGATGCCTTCTTTTTGTTTTATAATTTTTTTATTTAAAAAATTTCTTTCCTTTTAAATACCAACCCCTGCTCCCCCTCCTTTCCCATCTCTTATCCCCCCCATCTATCCCCATCCCAACCCCATTCCCTCCTCATAGAGGGTAAGGCCTCCCTTGGGTAGTCAACACAAGCCGGCATACCAAGTGGGGGCTGGACCTAGCCTTTCCTTCCTGCATCAAGGCTGAGTAAGGCATCACATCACAGGGAATGGGCTCTAAAAAGCCAGTTCATGCACCCAGGATAAGTCCTGGTCCCATTGCCAGGGGATCCACAAACAGATCAAGCCACACAACTTTCACCCACATTCAGAGGGCCTAGTTCAGTCTCATGCAGGCTCCCCTGCTGTCAGTCCAGAGTTACCTTCTAAACCCACTGGAGGGGGTGCCTTCTAAATGCTTCTGGGGATGCCTTCTGAACCCTCTGCGGAGTAGGTGCCTTCTAAACCCTCCAGACGGGGAAGCCTTCTAAACCCTTCTGGGGGTGCCGTGCCTTCTAAATCATTTGGAGGGGGTACCTTCTTCTGGAGTGGTGCCTTTTAACCCTTTGGGGTGCCGTGCCTTCTAAATCATTTGGAGGGGGTACCTTCTAAACCCTCTGGAGTGGGTGCCTTTTAAACCCTTCTGGGGGTGCCTTCTAAACCCACTGGAGGGGTGCCTTCTAAGCCCTCTGGAGGGGGTGCCTTTAGGATAGATAACTTTCCTTTCCTTCTATTCTAAGTCTGGCAGATGAAGTAAAGCTAGTTAACACTTACAGGTAACAAAAAAGATTCCTGAGAAAACAGGAGTCTTGGGGACTCATTCAGGTTGAAGCACCCCAAGCGTTTGTTCTGGAAGAAGTAAGACTTGAACAGAGCTGTGCAATGTGCAAGACAGGGCAGATCTGCAGGAAACAGAGCTTGGAAAAGGGTATCACAGACAAGAAGACAGGGTGTCGGAGGTAGTGGGTAAAAATTTCTGGGGAAACTGTGAACCTCCTATCATGACTTCAACATTCTATTGGGAAGGAGGATGAAATGTATCAAGGAAACCCTCCAAAGTCTTTCTTATCTATACAAAGTGAGTGAGTGAGCTACACACACACACACACACACACACACACAGAGAGAGAGAGAGAGAGAGAGACAGAGACAGAGACAGAGACAGAGAGAGAGAGAGAGACAGACAGACAGACAGAGACAGAGACAGAGAGAGGGGGAGAGAGAGAGGAGAAATAATGAGATCTGTGTCTTGCGGATTTGAAAGGAGAGCAGAAAAGGAAATGGAGGACAAGTCTGAACCTAGGAAAACTTGTTGGGAGTTCTCTTAACAGGCTAAAGTGCAAATGGATTACAATGTGAACAGAGTGAAAAGAGAAAGACCGGTTGGAAGAGCGGGAAGGAGGGCATGAGGGAGTTGAGAAAGAAGCTGAGTCTGACATGCTCCTTTGTAAGCATGTGCTGACCTGCAGACTATAGCAGCAGTTCTGCGAGAGGGCTCTGGACAATGGAGAGGTCGGAGTGGGCTAGAAGAGCCACAGGGAGCTTTAGAGAAGGGTGAAATTTAGGCTGTCTTCCAGATGGGTGGAAAAACAACAGACACGTGAACAGAAAACAGAAGGAAGATCCCAGATCCAGCATTCAAGGGGCTAGGGAGGAGGCTCAGATGGCACCTCCTGCGCAAGCGTGTGGACCCGAGTTCAAGCCCCTATCCTTCACATAAAAAGCCAGGCATGGCTGTGTATGCTTGCAACCTTAACACTGTGGGGAGCAAGCAGTCAGGAGGATCACTGGGGCTGGTTGGCCACCAGCTTAGCTCCAGGTTCAGGAAATGACCCTGCCTCAAGGGAGGAAATGACCCTGCCTCAAGGGAATAGGGTGAAGAGTGACAGGCCAGGTCCTCCACATATGCATGCACTATGTGAGTACATCTCACACACCAAAGGCAAGAAATAGCAAAGACTTCAAGCTAAAACTTAAAGCTTACTAAGGAAGTGACTAGCTAAATAAAACAATAACTTGATGAATTATCATAGAAACAGAATCACAATTTGTAAATTTTGGCATATTAGTTAGCATTAAACGGCTATGTTTTCTAAAGAAGTCATTTTTCAGCCTATATTTTGCAGATAGGGGATATATTTTACAGGGGGCATATGGCTTACATCGTTGCTGACAATCATGAAGCAGGATCCTGAAAGAACAAGAGTTCTTTCTACACAAGTCCACAGCTAGAACTGAGTGTGGCCTTGGATGGGAGACAAATCACGTATGCAGTTTCTTCAACAGCTAACTGAAATGGAGCTTTTCTTAAGTCACAAAAGTAGCCAACAAACCACAGCAGTATTCGCTCTATGGATAGCTCTGTCTCCAAGAGAAGCTGCAGGTATTTGTATACTGTGTTATGGTGCAGTGCATATCTCCAAATATAGTTTATGCTAGTTGTCACATACATTCAAGAGCAGACCTGCTACTAAATCACAACATTTCAAATGCCACTAGAGAAGCATAGATGTCATTGTGTCATAAACTGGTTCTTTAATACTTTAATAATGTCCCTGAATTTAAAAACATTGTCTGAGGGGTACTTAGCAGATGTAAAAAAAATTCACAGCAGAAAAAAATTAAAAAATGTGTTTAATCACTGGCTTTGGAGGACAATGGTAGCCAGAGAATAAACCCAATTTTGGTGTATCACAGTTTCCCTGATGAAAATACTTTGCCAATTCCGAAGATTCAACATGAGCTCAGGCACAATCAGCCTCTGCATATTAGCAAGAGCCACCCCCAACATAATGTCCATTCATCAAAGGTACATGTCAGCAAATGTCATGGAGTGAATAACAGAACTCCATTGACTTTCCACTTACACAGAAATTTGGCAAGAAAAGTCTGGGAGTCCAAGAGGAATATCATTTAGAGCTGGGTAATATTTTAAACTGTGACAGGGAATGACATTTTATTAGGTGTGCTTTACTGACATCCTCTGCAGAGAATGAACCATTTTTCTATCTTCAACTAATTCATATGTAACAGCCAGTACCCACGTGATCCATGCCTGGACCCGATTTTGTTATGTAGTGTATTTTGTGATATTGTTTTAATAGAGTGAGCTGACAAGAGGCAGCACTCAAAAATACTGCTGAATTGGTATTTCTCTGCACCCCGTATCAGGGCAGTGTGCTTGACAGCAGCATTGACCAGCCTGTGAGGAAATCTTAATTTAGAAACAGAGTTAAGCATGTCCAAAGGCCTCTAATCCTGACTTGATGTTGGGTGCTGATGCTGTCCATGCTCCCTACTGATGGAGAAGTGAAATCATGGTGTCTATACAGAAGGGGCCATTGGAAATGTTCTACCCCAAGGAATACTTTCCTCATTGACACCAGAGTCATTTCCAGGCTGATCATTTTCAGTCTACCATGAGTTTCCAGCCTCCTACTCGAAGTCTTCAAAACAGTGCCACAGAAATCGGGCCAGCTGCGTCTTCCTTTTCCGATCATTTCTGTGATATGTCACCCATCTATTATCTCCTGAGCCTCAGATAAGTCCCTCCAAAACACATCCTATTGTTTCTGACTACTTGTAATTATAAAACGAGCCAGATCAGATAATAAAATACTTTCCATTGGCAATCTTTGCCAAGAATGTTAAATTGAATAATGCAGTTAAGGAAAATTTAACCAAAAATGTAATTGTAGGGTAGGTTTTTTTTTGCCTAAACTATCATAAAAGGGCAAAATATTTAAAAATATTTTAATATTGGGGTCCACCTCCAGAGTGTGAGCTTCCTCTTTTCATTTTCTTCTCTTTATGAGAACTAGTGTCAGACACTGTCCCACAAATTCTGGTAACTTCCATCACAGATTCTAACATCATCAAATATATATGTATAGCAGAAGCTCTTCTGGTACAGCAGAGACTACTAATTAAAACACAAACTGCTTCCAGCACCATATTGTAAAGTGTAAATGTACAGTAATCTACATGTTTTGATAAATACAGTTGACGTGTTTGATACCTAGACTGAAGCATTGTCTTTCATTTTAGTTATTTCTTTAGCATGTGTTTCTGTGTGTATACAGGTGTGTGTGTGTGTGTGTGTGTGTGTGTGTGTGTGTGTGTGTGTGTGTGTGTGTATGGTAGTCTGGCTAGAGGTGGACATTGGGTATTTTCCTCAGTTGCTCTCCACCTTGTCCTTTGAGACAGGGTCTCTCACTAAATCTGGATCTCACTGATTGGTTAGACTGGTTGGCTAACAAGCTGCAGGGATATCCTCCCGTCTTCCCCAACACAGCACTAATTTTACAGGTGACCACTACCACCACACCCAGCTTACTTTTTTCATGCGTGCTAAGGATCTGAACTCAGATCATCATTCTTATTTTTTATTTTATATAAGAGATTTTCTAGTCATTTTACATATCTGCCACAGATTCTCCTGTCCTCCCTCCTCCCACCCCCCAGCCTTCCCCCAATTCTCCCCCCATTCCCACCTCCTCCAAGGCAATGTCTCCCCTGGGGATTCAGCCCAGCCTGGTAGATTCAGTTGAGGCAGGTCCAGTCTCCTCCTCCTACACCAAGGCTGAGCAAAGTGTCTCAGCATAGGCCCTAGGTTCCAAAAAGCCAGCTCATGCACCAAGGACAGGTCCCAGTCCTACTGCCTGGGGGCCTCCTAAACAGTTCAAGCTAATCCACTGTCTCACTTATCTGGAGGGCCTGGTCCAGTTCCATGGGGGCTCCTCAGCTAATGATTCACAGTTCATGTGTTTCCGCTAGTTTGGCTATTTGTCCCCAGATCATCATTCTTGAACAGTAAGCACTTTGCCTACTGATTCATCTCTTGTCTTTTTTTAAATGACTACCCATAAGTCCCTACCTAAATCCTTCTAGATGATTAGTTTCACTAATCTTTTACTGTTCTGTCATATTTTCTACAGCAATTTAATTTTATAAATAATTTTACTTAGTCTTAGATTTTTAATTTATTCTATTAATTTACATATTATCTATTATTTTCTGCATTATTCTTTTGAGACAGGGTCTCTCCCGGAGTCTGGAGGTAGACTGATGGCCAACAAGCCCCCACTGATCCTTTCTGCTCCTCTACCTACCACTGGGGTCACAGGCACATATACCCATGTTTGGCTTTTTGTGTGGGTTCTGAGGATTTGAAATGAGAATACTTGGTCTATGCCTTGGGATGCCCAGCCCTATCCACATCACTAATCACTGAGGATAGTGATGAAGAAGAAGAAGAAGAAGAAGCCAAAGGCTGAGAATCTCAGGAGCTCACTGACTAGCCAGCGTGTGAAGTCTATGACTGAAACTGTGAAGTCCAGGTTCAATGAGAAACTCTGTTACAAAAAATAGTGTGTGGGGGAGGGTAACTGAGGAGGCAACTTGATGTTGACCTCCATGTGAACCTACACACATGTACACACATCCACACTAACAAATACACCACATGTAGCATACTGTACACACAAGACAACATACACATTTTTAGGGATCTTATCATACTGGGTTACATAAGGCCATTCCAAGCAAGTATATAATGTACTTAGAATATATTTACCTCATACCTCCATACTCTAACCCTTCTCTTCCAACCCCCTTGCTTTGTTCCCAAATTAATAGCACTCTTAAAGTTTTATTTTATGCAGTCTTCCAAGATTACTTTTGCCATCCAAACTGTGGCCTATTCTAGCCCAACACACTACCTACATATGTCAATGTTTCATTAACTGAACAACGGTGTTTGACATTGTATAAAAGAGAATGACTATCAGTTCCTGCCATCTGGGGGTGGGTGAGGGGTGCCATTCGTGTTTATAGGCAAGATAAAAATGAGGTACTAATATTGGGAAGCATTTTCTGGCTTCTCTTTCTAAACTTGTGAGGACATTTTTAACAGCTATTTCTGTTGGGCCATTTCTTTTTCTCTGGTGATGTGTTGCTGCCCTTTTGTTTTTTATTTTTTCATTAGCAACATCATGAAGAGGTAGAAAGGAGCACAGCCAGGAGACTGGATTTAAATGATGTCATCTGGCCTGGTGTTCATCGGTTGAAGCAGAGTCCTAAGAGGCCGGTTTGGGGAGCTGGATTCTGTCCATGGTCCAGTTTACTTTGGACACACATAACTTCACTCAGAGGCTAGAGACCATAACTCCATCTTCTGCCAGATGTTTTGTACACATGGTCCATGGTCATGGGTGTGTGGGGGGAATAAGCCAGGGAGAAGAAATGACTCAGGACATTGTGACCTCATGTCCAGAAGAAACAAGTGGAAGTGTAGGTCCCTCTTAGCCTGGAATTTCTCAACTCTTTATTTATTGACTCCTTAGGCTACAGGTCTGTCTGGTTAAAAGAGGCTGTAAATACTGGTTAAAAGAGGCTTGGCAGATTATTTGTTGATCTTTCTACCATTCATCCTCTCTTTAATGCCATATAAGACAAAATCATGTGTGAGCTTTTGCAGAGTCAAGACGCTAAGAAAGATCTTCACCTTAAGAAAAAAAAAACAGCAAAGAATTAAAAATAGTAGTTCAGGGTACATGAAAAATACATGAAGTTCACAAAAACTTGGATTACAATATGTATCCCATTTATTTATGCACTGTCCACAGTTGTTTTCATACTACATGGGCAGGGCATAGTAGTCCCAGAGATAAAAATATTTGCTCTCTGGACCTTTCCATAAAGTTTGGTCCCCATTACTTGTTATTATTCTACATAAACATTCCTAGAATCCTCAACACCTTAAAACTAATGCCCTTTCTTTATTATATTCCATTTGTGCAAATTTTATCTTAACATCATGTCTAGGTGAGACCTCCAAAACAGATTTTTTTTCTGTTTTTATAAAGTGCTATATGATTCTCAGACTATCAAAATGTTCATGTGCCTCATTCCTCTCAGATGGTTAGTACACTTCTTTGTGCACACGCAGGAGCTTACTGTACATCTGCTGGAGGTGTTTTGTTTGTTTGCTTGTTTTTTTTTTACAACTTGAATCTTTACTCTCTTGAATGATAAAAGAAGTAAATTTTGTTTGGGGCTTATAATTAAAATGCTATTCATGAAACAGGAACCAAGCCCAATTACGCCACATTAGGAATAAATTCTAATTACTGTGATTTCCAGAAGTGTCAAGTGATTGAAAACCAGATTTTTGGAGAGTACAAAGAATGGTTTCAATAAATTACCCTGGCTATGGCACAACAGCCTGTGCAGATGTCATTAGCAAGCCATCTGTCTCTCCCTTGAGAATATATTGTCCAATGAAGATGTTCACTACAAATGGAGAATGCATTGCCCAAGGAGGAAGTTCTTTGCTGGCATCACCCACAGGAGTGTGGTAGAGAGCAGGTCTCGGACATGGGGAATCTTGGCCTCCATCTTGGGATGCCACATCCACATCCATGTCACTCATCACTGTGGATGGAGATGAGGAGGGGAAACCAGTGACTGATTCTCTAACTGTAGCTTCTTCCTGAAGCACAGTTCCAATGAATGTTCTTGTGTAAGGAGCTGATTCAGGAGATGATGCACCAGGGAACAGCAGTCCAGATATGAGTAGAGTTATTCAGGAAAAGGAAGTGCAGTAGATGCCTTTTGATTGCTATGACTACGGCAACTTATAAAAGAAGTTGTTTGATGGGGCTTATGGTTTCAGAGGGTCAGAGTCCATGATGGTGGAGCAAAGGCGTGACGGTAACAACAGCTGAGAGCTCACATCATGATCCACAAGCAGAAGGTAGAGAAGGTACACTGGGAATGACATGAGTCTTTTGAACCTCAACGCTCACCCCCTCCACCCCACTCCTCCAACAAAAGCCATGACTCCTAAATCCTTCCTGAACAGTTCCACCAATTGGGGACCAAGTATACAAACATAGGAGCCCATGGGGACCATTCTCATTCAAACCACTACAGCAAGGAAGGACAGGTATCTGATCATACACTTCCACTGTGAAAAGAGTTGAAACAGAACTGCAATGGGAAACTCAGGCATGGGCTCTGAGATAGCCTACCTGAGAGGTCAGCAAACTTCCAGAATGTTAATTCTCCAGAGCTTTTGTCCTTCCTGACCAGGACAAAGCAGTCTTTCCAAGTTTCAGAAAAGATGGCATAGGTAATGGCAGTTGGAAGTCAGTCAGCAGGTTCTGAGGAAGCAAGGCCTTGTGGGATTTGGTGGGGCATTCACAGCACATGCTATCACCCAGCCATTTGCTGCCATGCCCACATAGAGCTCTTTCCTGCTTCCAGGAAGATGGGAATTGTTGGGGGTGGACACAAGTGGAGGCAACCTGCTCTACATGTCCTTCTCCTATCATCTGGGTTCTGCCTCTTCTGCTACCATGTTGGGTAGGCTTGAAAACACAAGCTGGCTTGAACTCTACATTGCAACTGAACAGTCTACTTAGGACATGGAGACTGGGATTGAGAAACAATTGTGTATCAGTGACCTTTCTATTGCTGTGATTTGAAAAATAAATGACAATCAAAACTAATAGAAGGAAGTGTTTATTCGGATTATGGTTCCTTAGGGATAAGACAAAAACATTTAAGTGGAAAATGCTGAAGGACCACTGAACTCGATGTTGTATTCACATATCTATATCTGTATAAAATCATGATTATAAATGTTTGTTTAAAAATGTGAAGTGCAAATGTGCATTTAACAAGAAGCTGTAGATTTTCAACACTGTACCCAAACTCCTTTATTACAAATCAATATTTATGTTTCATAAAAAAGAAAAAGACTCTGTCCTGGTAGGAGAATACGGCAGCAGGCAAAGCAAGGTGGCTGAGCCTGGAAGCTGAGAGCTTGTAACTTCAACAGTGAGCAGGAATCACAAAGTAAGAACCAGCGATGGCAGGAATCTTTAAACTCTCAAAGCCTACTGCCGGTGACACACTTCCTCCACAAGGCCACACCCCCTAGACATCCACAAACAGCACCACCAACTGGGGACCCAGTTCTCTTTCGCACCACCATAGCTCGGCTCTTGTCTTGGGTGTACAGATGTGAAAACTTGGCATAAATAACTTCTTTTGGATATCTCACTGCTCATGTATAAAATGAGAGTTGGTTTGTTCTTAAATATGCATTTCTCAACAAGCAACAACACACAACCCTTGGAAGGAAAAGAAATTGGGAATATCTGGAATATCTAACCTGTTTTCTTCTACCTCCAGAGGGGTAGTCAGACTTCTGCTCTCACTGGAGCTCAATCTCTTTCTGGGCATGGAAACTGCTAACCCCTCAGATTTAACACACATAACCATGCCTGTACCTTTCACCTGGGCCTTTTGTTCATGTTGACCTCTGTCACTGAACATTCTGCAAGCTGTAAGGCATGCTGCTCCAGATGGGTGTGGGAAGGAAGGAGGCACAGTATTCAATTACATACAACAGTCTCCACAGTTTATCCTCTCGGTAGTTTGAATTAAGCTGCAATTGAATCCCAAGTGGCATACCCTTTACTCACCAATATATACATCTCCAGAGATGGTGTAAATGAAGCTTGTCCATCCTGGAAAAGGACCAGAGACATTACGATATTAGTATGCATAATATCAATTTATACATATTTATTGCATATACATTTTGATTATACTATATATATGATATAAACATGTAATAATAAAAAGTTGAGGATGAAATATTTTATTTTCTTTTAGATATATATTTTAAGATTTTAGTTCTGTGAGCTATTTTTAACCTATTATATATTTGCATATTTCTCCTCTCTCACACACATGTACACAGGCATGCACAGACAAACATACTTCTCTACCTAAAGGACTTAGAGTCCTTGCTATTTAAGGGACACCCAAAGTAGGCACTCTACAGTTCACTATTTGCCAAAAGTTGTATTAACAAATTATTTTATTTTCATTTGTGAGTATGAGGTGGGTACCCACAAAGGTCAGAGGAGGACATCAGACCTCCTGGAGCTGGAGTGAAGGCATCTGTGAACTGGATGCTGGAACCTGAACTATAGTCCTCCAATAGAGCAGTAAGCACTCTGAAGCTCTGGGCCATCTGCCAGCCTACAGATTGTTTCTTCCAGCTCTGTCCCCATGCTATAAGCTATAGCACTCCAGTCTTGCTTCATGTCCAATTTGCTGTGCTTCCAAGTAGGCCGGTGTGAATAATCATACCAAGGACCATTACATTTATTTTTCTATCCTAAAAGAGTGCACACATGAGTAACAGGTGCCACATCCTGGAGGGCTCTAGAGATTGACCTAACTGGGATATCAACAGAATGAAGACACACACACACACACACACACACACACACACACACACACACACACACACTGAGTGGGGAGAGACGCGGCAATCTGGGATCAGGTGGGCTTGGCTCTCAGAGAAGCTGCATACTATATATACAGTTGTGTGTGTGTGAGCGTGTGTGTGTGTGTGTGTGTGTGTGTGTGTGTGTGTGTGTAGTTGAACAGGGAAGCATTGTTATTACATACAGCTGAACAAGGAGCCAGGGGTTATGACATATAGCTGAACAAGGAGGCAGGATTGGCAGGAAGAGCAGGGAAGCAGTCTTCAGGTTGGAAACAACCCAAGGGGAGATGGAAGCTATGCCAAACATTTTCTGCAGAAACTCTTAACATTTGCACTTGAAACAGAGAAAAGCTTTGCCATCCCTCTGAGCCTCGCCCAAGAAAGGCTCTGCCACTCCCATGCTGAGGCACTGGAGTCCTTGACATGCCTGTGCTCATGTCAACAACACGTATGTACTCAGGACTTCACTCACTCCCTACATAGGAGGAATCTAAAATCTTTAGTGATTAACAGGTTTCAGATGGCCTGTGAGCTCCCTGGAACTGTCCATACAAGTTTTCAAAGAAAAGGATACTGTGACCTGTGGAGCTGACAGCAGAGAATCAGTAAGAGCCCATCCTCCACACGCTCAGCAGGAGCAACTAGTTTCCATAGATATTTATGCATTGTACCCACGGCTCAGAAGAGATGCTGTGTTCCCACTGAGAGAAATGGAGCCAGAAATGGCAAAGTCAGAATAGATGAGAGTATCACTCCATATTCATTCCATGGAACGATTAAGAAATGGCATTCATGGGTGGATGGTGGGCATCAGACTGGAGTTCGTTTGGGAGTTGGCAATATGGTGATACAAAGTGAAACAGGGGAACAGGGAGGGCAAACAGCCCCTAAGGGTGTGGTTATGATGGTAAATGGACTGAAACACAATAGTGGCACAGAAGGGAAATGACCTGGCAAACTTCAATATAAACTGAGTCATTAAGAGAATTTGAATGATGGCCAAATAAACATACTTAGTTGGGCCAGGAGAGACCTTTTCCTTCTCCTATGCCACAGTTTTAGGTTGTTATAAATTTCTGTGTGCACATACACGTGGAAGCCAGAAGTCAACTTAGGTGTCCTTCTCAGAAGCCATCCACCGTGTTGAGATTGGGTCTCTCTCTCGGACCCGGGGCTTCCAGATAAGACGTGGGTGGCTTGCCAGCAAGTCGCTGGGATCTGTGTGCCTGTCTCCCCAGTGCTAGCATTTCAAACACATACCACTACTTCTGGCTTTCCCTGGGGTTGTATGAGAATGAATCTAAGCCATCTGAGATTAATGCTGTCGTGTCTCCTCCTTCGTTTAGTCTCCCTCCAGTAACTGAACATCTGCCACTGGTCCATGTTGTGGGCGCAGATACAAACATCAAGAGGGTCCAGCCGCTGGTATTCAAGTGGGACACCGTGAGGGTGGAAGGTCCCTCATAGATGTTGAAAACACATGCCGATAATCTATAGCCCCACTCTTGTGTGCACAGCCTGGCTCTGCAAGGACCCTTGTTTCTCGCTAATGGATGACCAGCTTTCCTATTCCTATTTAGCCTAATTTAGAATTCTACTCTTTTTTTTCCTTTTATTTTACAATACCATTCAGTTCTACATAACAGCCACAGATTCCCCTGTTCTCCCCCTTCCTGCTCCCCTCCCCTTCCCCCCAGCCCACTCCCCATTCCCACCTCCTCCAGGGCAAAGCCTCCCCCGAGGACTGAGATCGACCTGGTAGACTCAGTCCAGGCAGGTCCAGTCCCCTCCTCCCAGATTGAGCCAAGCGTCTCTACAACTAAATCTCTTTCCTTTCAGCACAAAAAAGTTTGGATTTGAAAATGGTTAACATTTCTTTTTCTAAGTGCAGATGGCTTTACTTCTTTTATCTTGAGAGAAAATTAACATGTTCTTTTAAGAATACCAAAGCACGGGCCATCTAAACTGTAAATTTTTCTGTAATTCTCAGAACTACCCCATCATAAATGGTGAGCAATTTGGTTTTTGTACTTTGGGGACTTTTTCCTTTTATGTACTATATATTAATTGCTTCAAAAGTAGAAGAAACTCAATGTTGTCTTTTAAGTATCTTTCCATGTCAAAACACATCCTTAGGAGAGAGTGCAGAGCGTTCCATTGTCATGAATGTGTTTCCGTTCATATAATCAATCCTCTCTTCACAGTTTCAAGTCAGCTAAAAGGTAAGTATTTCTACACCTGCCAAAACCTCATCATTCTCAGTTGCTCAGCTGAGGTTCTTATTTTGGATCTTTTAAATTATCCGCATCTCATTTCTCCTTCACTTGCCGATTCACTCTCCAAACAGACACCTAGCCCACAGTAATCACTGAGGTCTGTTTTCTTTCCTTTGAAAATCCTTTCTTGACAAAACCCAGAAGGACAATGTGAGCCTCGAAGAGCACCAAATGAGTGTTCTACATGCATTCACCTGTCTTTGCTCCTTGTTAAAGTAGTCTATTGGGACACACAGTGTAGCACAGCTCAGTATAACACAGTTCACGTAACTGGGTGGACAGCCCAGAGCAGCAGAGCTAGTGAACGGGGGCGATGGAGCAATCCACCTCCTATCTTCTTTGTAGCAAGATAGCCACCTGCACATGCTAGCAAGCTTTGTTTCCTTTCTAGGGAGCACTGTTTCTCAGGGAAATAAATGTCAAATAACAGAAATGAATGTATTCTGTGCGCTTAAGAAGAAACACATTTTGTTCAAATTACTGCTTGCTAAAATCAGGATTGCATTAGCCAAGGGCTCTCCCCTGTGTGATTCAGGTTCTTCTTTCCTTCAGCTCTCCTCTCACTTTTATGTCCTGCACGAGGAATTGATGCCACCCTCAAGTTTTTGTCATTCTGCCAGAGGTCACATAGCCTACATTTTCCTTGTGTCCACAAACATGGTGGCCACCCTACTGTCTCTTTGCAGCTGGGAAGATCTTCCTTTCCCTTGAGAAATAACGAATAAAATGTGTTGAGATGAAGATCATGTTTTTCTTCCAGTCCCCTAGGACAGTTAAGTCAGCCACACATACTAGTCTGTCAGCCAAACACAAAACAAATGTACAACGTGGCTTTCAAATATGTAAATCATTTTCTGTGGCATTTGCTCTATTTCCAGGGAGGTTCCCGATTCTTAAAAATATCCCTAGTGAGAGATTTCCTCAGCCTACATTCCTTGGCTTAAGCCAGACCATTTTTCTCCTGTCTTCATTACGAGTTCATAATTCCAGTGAATTTACAGCTACTCTTATGCCTGTATGTGGCGGAAGAAGTAGAAAAACACGGCCTGCTGACACACCAAATTCCTAACCAAGTCAGATAAGTAGAGAAAAGGAGAGAGGACAATGAGGCTAAGAAGAAAAGAACCATCCCCCAATTTAGGCTTACACTGTGTGCCAGACCCCAAAGCAGCCACCATCCTAAGAGCCTGCATCAGAAGCCTCTACATTCACCTTCCTCAGGCCACTCCATCACTGCGGACCTGACATTTGGCCTCTGTGATAGGAGGCAGAACTGCCAGGTCCTCTCCTGCCTGCCCCTCTTCTTCAAAACAAACTGTTTTTCAAGTTTTGATTTGAAATCATTTTGGACTCGTGGAAAATCCCAAAGATACTACAGAGAATTACTATATAGTCTCCCAAAGCCAGCACATTATCCCACATGCCTGATCATTCTTCTGCTGTAATATAGGCCATTCCTTACACACACACACACACACACACACACACACACACACACACACACACACACATACACTGAACAACTAGCACTTAGATATTTTAAACAAGCTTTAGCTCATTGTCCTTCTCATCCCTTCCCTTTCTCTTTTCCTCAACATCTATGGAAGTCAGCACTTCTAACGGGGCGGTGACCTAGGCCTAAGATGGACCCAAGTGCCCCAAAACACCAGCCCAAGTACTCTGCTCTTGGATTACAAAATACACTAAGCCAAGAGTGGCAGGGTCACTGTTACCCAAAACATAGTCAAGAATTCTGCATATTAGGACTGTCTCCCAAACATGGTATACAGGTATAAAATTGTCAACAAAAGAAAACAAAAAAAAAAAAAACCTACAGTAGCAACAAGAACCCTGTGGCACCTAGGATTGTGTATTCTCCTGAATATTGCAATTTAAAATAGCTGATAATAAGATGAATTTTCTGGCCAGGTAGTGGTGGTGCACACCTTTAATCCCAGCACTCAGGAGGCAGAGGCAGGAGGATCTCTGTGAGTTCAAGGCCAGTCTAGTCTACATAGTGAGTTCCAGGACAGCCAGGGATACATGGAGAAACCATGTCTCAAAAACCAAAAAAAAAAAAAAAAAAAAATGCATTTTCTGATCTCACAACAACTGAGAGCTCACCATAAAAAGTAAATAAAGGGATAGATCATTAATGTCCATCTTATAATTAAATATAAATAGCAAGAGGAAGAGAAGTCACTAAAGGTCCACTAATTGCTTGAGTATGGAACAAGATAGTAGGTGAAAAATCACAGTAACATTGAACTGGTTGTAAAATCTCACCTCAACAATTACTGCCTAATGGATCTTGAAAGGTTATACAATCTCTCTGTACCTCAACTTCCTTATCTGAAAAATTGGGATAATCATACTGGCCCATGGGTGTTGCTTGTTTTTTACTCTTTGCTTTTTGTTCTTTGCTCTTTTGGGGGGGCATACCACCCAGCTCCCAAATAAACCACACACAGAGGCTTATTCTTAATCATAAACACCCGGCCTTAGCTAGGCTTGTTTTTTTTGTCAGCTTTTCTTAACTTAAATTATCCCATCTACCTTTTGCCTCTGGGCTTTTTCCTTTTCTTACTTCTGTAATCTTACTTTCACTCTTACTCCATAGCTGGCTGGCCCCTGGAATCCTCCTGTCCTTGTTCTCTTGCTCTTTCTTCTTCTTTTCCTCCTAGATTTCTCCTTCTATGTATTCTCTCTGCTTGACAGCCCCACCTATCCTTTCTCCTGCCTCACTATTGGCCATTCAGCTCTTTATTAGACCATCAGGTATTTTAGGCAAGCACAGTAGCACAGCTTCACACAGTTAAACAAACACAACAGAAAACAATGCAACACATCTTTGCATCATTAAAACAAATGTTCCACAGCATAAACAAATGTAACACATCTTAAAATAATATTCTACAACACATGGGATTAGGAGGATTGTAGATGTTAATACAGGGGGAGCTCTAGAATAGTTATAACAAACAGTAAGTTATGAGTATTTGTATTACAACAGAATTGAGCTGCAACTACTGAAGATGTTCATGACAATCCTTGTCCTTGGGTGAGCCTCCTAGGTTCTTACTCCCCTCCCTTTCTCCTTCCCTTCCTTCTTTCCTTCCTCCCTTCCTTCTTCCTCCTCCCCTTCCTTTCTTTTTTTAGATAGAGTCTCACTAAGTAGCTCAGGCTGGCTTCAACTTCACTGTCTAGCCTAGACAGACTTCACACTCCTCTAAGAATCCTCCTGCTTCTGCCTCTTGAGTGCTGGGATTAGAGGAATGCACCACCACATTTTAAAAATGTAGTTCTACATCGGTGCACTAAAAACAATTTATCCGAGTGTATAAAATTTCAGTTCAATAGTACAAGTTCAAAATGCTTATTTTTACAATATGGTACTAAAATTACTAACAGTGTAAATTCTCAGAAAAATGTTCTGTTTAGGGCTATGAGGTAGCTCAGTGGTTACGAGTAATGTTGCTATTGTGGAGAACCTGAGTTCAGTTTCCAGCAGCCACAGAGTGGCTCTAATTCCAGGGGATCCAATGCTTTTTACTGATTTCCACAGGTACTAGGTACACATGTGCTAAACATACATACATACAAACATACATACATACATGCAGTCAAAACAATCATACATGTGAAATAAAACAAAAAATTCTAAGCTATGTATGGTAGTGCACGCCTTTAATCCCAGCACTTGGGAGGCAGAGGCAGGTGAATCTCTCTGAGTTTGAGGCCAGCCTGGTCTACATAGTGAGTCCCAGGACAGCTAAGGCTACATCATAAGATTCTGCCTAAAAAATGTTCTGTTTCAATCATTAAAATAACTGTGTGAGGTAGTAATATGTTAGGTATCTAGATTTAGTCATTCTACAATGTATCTATACTTTAAGACATGTTGCACAGGAAGAAGTAATACTAATTTACTGGCCAATTGAAAATAATTTTAAAAAGAAGAGCTGGGGATGTGGCTCAGTGGTAGAGCAGGCTTATGTCTCTGGGTTTCAACCCCACCACTGCAAAGAAAAAAAATTACAAAAAAAAAAAAAAAACTAATTCCAGAAAAGTAAACACACCAACACAAAAGACAAACAACAAAACACCTGGTAACCTGGAGAACATTTTCATGACCTTAGGTTTGGAAATGATGATTAAAGAAACCAAAGAATGTACTAACCATTAAGGAACAGATTTGTAAACTCAAGAAAATTTTTTATTACAGTATAGAAATAGTACAGAAAATGAGAGGTAGAAAGGAGAAGATATTTATAATGTAAATGATGATGACTAGAACTCAGAACACACAGCGTTGCTACAAATCAATAGGAAAAGGACACACAGCTCACCCAAAGTAATTATAATTTAAAATTTCTTGCTGGATAAGTTTAAAACTGCCTCTGATTCATGTCCATCAATGCTTGGAAGACTAATTGATTTATGTCCAAAACTGTTAAATGTATATCATAATTACGAGGGAAGCTGAGATCAAATATTCTAATGCACTACTAAGCACTTTGCCAAGCTCTCTACTTAGTAATAGTGCATTAGAATACTTAATTCACTTCAATTAACAAGCAAAACGATCCCTTACAGACATGCCACAAGACAAGTTGAATATTTGATGTAGTGAACAAAAATCACACTTTCTCTTTAACAACTCCTTCCAACCTACACATACTATTCATGTTTGGGGCCCCTCCTTAACAACAGACACACTGTTAGAAAACAGGTCAAGAATTCTGAGACACCTCCCCCGCATCATGCGTTTCTCTAGGCTTTTTCAGATAATTAAAAACATCACAATGAGATGGGGATATGGCTCAGTGGTAAAGCAATTGTCTATCATCCATGAGGTTCTGGGTTCCGGACTCATTATGAAAACAAGTTACAAATTAGAGGGAGTTAGAAACACTACTCATTGTTTGGCCACTGGCCATAAGAAAACTGGGTTACACTTAGCACGGAAGCAGAAGCTGTATTATGATTGCTCCAATTCTAATTTCCTTCTGCTGCTGTGATAAAATACCCTGACCAAAAGCAATTTGGGGAAGAAAGGGTTTATTTGGCTTACAATTCCAGGTTACAGGTCATCATTTCAAGGAAGTTACAAAGGCTGGAGCTTAAAACCCTAATCTCATCACACCCAGCCAGGCAAGACCAAAGACAAATGAACACACTTATGCTGCCTGCCTGCCTGCCTTCCTGCCTGTTTGCTTGCTTGCTCTGAGCTAGCTTTCTTCTTACAAAGTTCACGGCCCAGCCCACAAAAGGTGAAGCTCACATGCAGGATGGGTCTTTTCACTTCAGTTAACAATCAAGACAATTCCTCACAGACATGCCCACAGACCAGCCCGATCTAGATAACATATCATTGAGACTCTCTTCCCAGGTGATTTCAGGTTGTGGCACATTGACAGTTAAAACAAACCAGCACAGTGGTGAACTCTCATGGTTCCTGCCTTCTGGTGTTGTCATATTAATAACAGCAACCCAAAGCCATCTCTTTGAGTGTGGCCAGCACTTGGTGGCTTACTTCTGGCTAGCACAGCAAAAATGACAAGCATTGCTTCTGGGATTGTTCATTCTTTTTCTCCCTCACATGCAGCTTTGATGGAGCCAGAAGCCATGAGAGCCATCCCATGAAGAAACCCACGTGGCAAGGAACAGAGAACAGAACAGTCAGTGAATCCTGCCAACAATCACATGAGCATGAGTTTGGAAGTGTCTCCTTCCCAGTGCAGCTAAGGATGACAAAAATGTTGGCAGACATCTTTACTATAGCATTGTAATAGTGCCTGGGCCAGAGGACACAACCATGGTATGAGACAATACAAATTGTCTTAAAGTGCTGAGTTCCGGGTTGGTTTGCTACATAGCCACATTGGCAACTTGTACAATAAGATTCACCTAAAGATAAACTATATAGTCTGGTATTAATGTTTAGTATTTCTAGTAAGATTTTTCAATATTACAAAGTCCAAAATATGAAAAATGAACTGAGTTACTGGAGATTAGGGGTAGGAATTATCTGATACTCTTACCTCAACAACTTATTGTGTATGTTATCATCATCATCATACACTAAAAACAAGCAAAATGCTGTGGCCAAATATTTCTGTGCCACAAACCTTAGTTATCCTTTTGAAAAATAATGGAGTGTTCCATTAAGAAATAAAATAAAATAACGTACTAGGAAATGCTGAAAGAAAAGTTTCAGTAGCAGAATTTTACAACAGTAAAATTCATACTAACATACTAGCTACATTAAAAATAATTCCCTAAAGACACCTTATTGTGTCTTATTAGTACCCAATATTGAAAATCACTTTTAGAATTGAATGGAAAAGAAGTGGCTCTCTCCCTTTTTCCTTCATTCCAAGGCAAACACAGAAGCCAATTTATACTGACATTGTTTCAGATGATCTCTTAGTTTCCCACTGCAAGAATCATCCTGACATTACTCTGCTTCTACATCAGAGTTCCTCTTGCTCTAACTTGCCTGATATCTTCTTTTATCTTCATAGACGCTGATGATGACAGCATGCCCACCTGGGTTGCCCAGACTAACCTCTCGTCATTAGTTGGGCTCCATCCCTGGAGCAGTACCTAAGGCAAATCAGCTTAAAAAGACGAAAGTGGATGTTGGCTCCTGGTGTAGAGGTCTCACTCCATCCACGACCAGCTGGCCATGGACTTGAATGAGGTAGTGCTACATGGCAAACACGGGTGACATACAAAGCATCTCGATTCATAGCAGCCAAAAAAAAAAAAAAAAAAAAAAAAAAAAAAAAAAAAAAAAAGGAAAGAGAGAGGAGGAGAATCCAGGGCCATGGTGTCCTTTTCAGGGGTACATCTCCAAAGACCTAACCTCCTCCAAGCACAACCTTCTAGAGTTGCCCATTTCCCCTCCAGTAGCAACATAGGCTGAGGACCAAGCCTTCATCACACAGGTTGAAACCATAAAACACTCCACCTCAAGAGCCTTAATTTACTCATACCTGCAAAGTTCTCTTCCTTTCTTTTAGACAGAGTCTCAAGTAGCTCAGGCTGGCCTTGCATTCACTATGTAGGTGAGATGGCCTTGGACTCCTGATTCTCCTGTGACTATGTCGACCTCCTGACTACCATGATTATAGGTCTACATTAACACACATGGCACTTTTTTACTGTCATTTTGAGACAGGGTCTCATGGAGCCCAGACTGGCTTCAAATTTTCTATGATCTTTAACCTGCCTAGAGGTGCTAGGAATTATAAGTGAACTCTACCATACACAGCTGTAAAGTCCCTTTGCCATGTAACACAATTTCAGGGCCTGGGAGTTAGTACATGAACATCCCAAGGGAGGGAGGATATTATTCTGCCTACCAGAGTGGTACACTATACATTGTCTGAAGATAGTTTTGTTATCAATGTATTTACACCATAAAGAAAAATTATAAAAGAAAGAAAAGGTTCAATGAATGAAAAAATTTCCACACCATAACAGTTTTCCATAAGCACACTCCAAACCATGCTTTAAAGTACATAGAAACAGAGATGCTATGTAGAAAGGTAGAGAAAATAGTCAGTAGACAAAGGGGTCCTGAAGATCAGAAGGTATAAGTTTCTTGGAAAAGACTGAAATTTTCCAAGAAATGCAAATTTGTGTCCTTCATGATGAATGATAACAATGTTGTCGGCACATCAGTTTACAGGAAGAAAAATCAGATTGCCTTGCAAGAGATGCTAAAAGTCACCATGCAAAAAATGGACCCTACTCATTCTTATTTTAGCCAAGAGCTAATGGGGAAAATGTGTGGTCAATGCAAAAGAAATCTAGTACTGTCAAAAACTCGACGGATTGGATTCTTTGCAAATGATGCATCGTCAGGCTCAATTCCTGATATCAACTGTCTTCCAAATCACCACTGCATGAAACATCTGTTTTCTGCGAGATTTGCACAACCCAATGGAAACGTGCCTAGCCCTAAGGAAAGAAAGAGATGGTAAAAGTTGATTCTAATGCTATTTATGGGAAAGAATTCAGATAGACCCTGGTAGTGTTCAGGAAGAATGTATCCAGGCTCTCCCTTAACTGTGTTTCCCTTGGGACACAGGCATTTTCTTGGTATCAGAGGTGGGATGGTAGCAATGTGTGCTTCCATTTCTACCCAATTAGTCTGATAACGACACAACCAAGTCAACACTAAATTAGACTGCTTATGCCAGAAGCCAAACACAACCCAGACATCCATGTCAAATCACTTTACCATGAGTAATAACACCATCAAATATGATAAACGAAACATGTCTGGGACAGAGCCAATGGGCCACACATTTCAAGGAATATTTGATGCAATCAAGCATCCAAATAAAATGAAGTTAGACAGTTCTTGGAGCTGTAATGGAATTTGACCTAGAAAAATGGTGACAGCAAAGAGAGAAGAAGTAACTTTGATTTAAGTAACTTCATAGTAAAATACAAGCTGTGTGAGTTGGTGCCTAGTATGTTTGAATATAGACAGCCAATGCCATTGAAACTACAAATAAATAAGTAGTTTTAAATATCCAGTTGATTGTATGGCAGACAGCAGACAGGAAAAGTGTCAAGCTTTTGGATTTCTCACCTATTCTATAGAAGCATGCACATGCAGTCTTTGCAAATTTAAACAGAAAGTTCCTAGAATATTATGCAGAAGTTTGCATTCCCAAGAAAGCGGCAGCTTGGGCTTTGATTTCATTGTCTTTTCTGACATGGCTACCAAATTCCAGAACCCGTCATACCTTTAGGAATAGGCTGGGAATGCTTTGCTCCTTGGTCCAACTTGAAGTCCAGATATAAGGTTGGTGTGCGTGTATAAACCTTAGACTGAAAAGAAAAAGGAAACCATCAACAGCTTTCTAATAATAAGTTTCTTTTAGAAAATATTTATTGTATATATATGCTCCGTGTGTGTGTGTGTGTGTGTGTGTCTGTGTGTGTGTCTGTGCTGTGTGTGTGTGTGTATTGTGTGTGTACATGTTTGTGTGTAAGGGCACGTGTTTGCCACAACTTGTGTGTGGCAAACATGTCAGAGGGACAACCTCAGGTAGCAGTCCTCATCTTCCACCTTGCTTAAGAAAGGTTCTCTGTTTGCTGATGCTCTGGACACCCCAGGCTAGCTGGCCTGGAGCTTCCAGGAGATTCTCTTATATCCACCTCCCATCTTACCACAAGAATGCTCAGATAACTGACATGCACTACTGTGTCCGGCTTTTCTATCAATTCTGGGGATCCAAACTCAAGTTGCCAGGTGTGTGAGGCAAACACCTTTACCTGCTAGGCCATTTCCTCCTCCCCTCTCCCCCAGAGAAGATTCCCTCCTTCAGCTGAGCCTTTCCATAGTAGGTGCTTGTAGCCTCTCTACAACAAACTCCTCAGCTGAGGAGCTGGTGAGGTGAGAGGTGGCCGTGACTTGTTCCTTTGTCTCTCTGATCTTTCAGCATTTACCCCAGTATCTGGCTCCGGGTTTTTAATTAAGACCAATTAGGAGTTGTCCTACATCAGGCCTGGGCCTGGAGCCATTATATTTACACTTCTTCCTGCCTTTATAGTCTGATCAGCAAGCTAATTTCAATATGGCATTTATCTCCCTACAGCTCCAAGGGCCCAGCATTAAGTTTTTCATTGGCCTATAATTTTTAGCCTTACAGTTGATATCGAACATCATCTCATAGCCAACTGCATGTTTATTCCACAGAACTTGATAACGCCATTTTCATTTTGAAATTCAGATAAGGGACCCTCATATTACTTTTCCTCATTAGATCCTTGTAGGGGGGAGGGGGGAGGGGAAAGCTGGTCGGCCACTGCTGGTTTAACAAAAGCTCAACCCCAGAGTAAAACAAGCATGTTCCAGTTTTCTAGTATAAACAGTGGATCTGATTTCATTAACAGCTCAGCAGAGTTGGAAATTCAATATGATGTCATCCTGAATTGTGGACACAAATGAAAGTCTAAGGGATTAATACTTGCTGTAAACTTTATGATGTCTCATTGCTCACACAAAACCCCGGTGACTATTGGATTTTGTTTTTCTGCTTTAAAATGCACGTGAAAATGAAAGTCTGTATAATGCTGAGCATGGCAAAAACATGGAGTGACAGGCAGGCTTCATACACTGCTGTGAGATTGAAATGTAGTGCAAACACTTAGAAAAAATACTTGTTGACATGTAGCCCAGGTGAATAAATACATGAGTAACTTTTGACCTAAGAATCCCACTCGTGAGTGTATTCCCAGTAGAAATGTTAACCAGAAGATGCATATAGGAATCTTAATAGCCCCAACCAGAAAATACCAACATCAGGACTACTTTCCACAAATATGTAACAATAGATTAGACAAATGGATTCTAATACAATTTAACAGTGGACTAGTAAGGATAATAAATAAACCTCACCACATACAACGACTCAGAGGCATCATATAAGCATAAAAGCATAAGCAAATGAAGGTAGATTCCATACCTATAAAGTTCAGAGCAAGGCAAAATAAGCATATGATGCCAGAAGTCAGGAAAAGTAGTTGAGAAGATGAACTGGAAGGCTAAGAAGGAGCTTCAAAAAAGAAAAACACCATTGTAATGCTCTGTTGTTTGGTCTGACTGCTTATTTCATGGATATGTTTACTTGATAAAAATTCTCCAAGCTATAGTCTTGACTTGTACACTTTTCTGTATATAAATCACATGTTTATACAAACCTCATATTAAAAACATACATTTGTAAATAGACATAAAGAAGAATCCAGAGTCCAGAAATTTTCAGTACCTTTGATAAGGACATGATTTTGGAGAGATAATTATGGAAACTGTATATGAACATTTCTGCCTTTTCAACACTGAGTCTCTAGAACCAATCCACAGTGTCTGTAATACAGCAGGTGTTTGTTAGACCTTGATTAAAAGATGTTTCACAATGGAAAATACCAAGTGACACTATACGTAAGATATTCATGAATATCTTTACCTATATGTAGTCACCTGCCTGTCTTCAGGACAAATGAATTTGGTATGGTCAAAAAAATTTGTCTATGCATCAAATTAAAATTATGAATCATGAGGACAAACAAAAGATTTTTTTCTTTCTCTCCTAAGAATGTCTCCTATGGAAGCCTTAGATTCTTAAGATGTTCTGGTATTACATGGTTTGGAAGGTCAAACTGCATTCATTCATCTTCAAAGACCAGAACACCAAATCCCCCTGTACATACCTAAATGAAACCAGAATGCCCCGTGACATCAAGTGCAACTTGAAGCTAGAGATTTACAACCTATCTGATGAGGTTGAAGTATACATGAAACAAGAGCAGCACATGAGAGACACCAGATCCGGTTGCCTAGGATCATGAGGTGTGTAATACACCATCTGGAAAGAGACTGGTTTCCGCCAAAAAAAAAAAAAAAAAGACTTCTAAAGTTACCTCTTAAAAGATCAAGGGTGAACTTCACATAGTATCAGATGACCCCTCTGCTCAGGCAGCACTGAACTCTTTCAAAAGTTCCTCGTTTGGCTTAAGTATCTTTCCCAACCTCTGCCTCAGTAGCAGATTTGGTAGCCCTATCTAACTTACAACAAGGAGATTAATCACAAAGAGATGCTTGGCTTAATTTCCCTAGCATGCTCCCAGAATGCAAGGCAGGAGTACTGTTTAGTATTGCTTTGCCCCAGTCATCAGCAAAATGCTCGTCTTCTTCCGGTTGAATTCACTCATCAGAGAACTTTATGGGGAGGCTTGGTTGGAGTTTAAGTCTATTCAAGGATTGAAGTTCACCACTAGAAAATGAATATCCTTCTCCATGCTATAACTGTTCAATTTCCCTTCTGATTTTGGAAATTAGGGCTGCAGAGAAGAGAGAATGTGGCTGGGATGAGGAAGGGCACTTGGCGTGAATCCACTGGCTAACTTGCTCTATTCTCACCATCAAGTTTACTCAGTAGCTTTGCCCTGAGTAAAGGCTGTCTCATTTTCTTTCTTCCTGCCTCTAGCATTGAGATATAATCCATTCTATAAGAAAACAGTAATTTACCTCTCTAAGATGCAACTACACAGATGCATGCAAACATGTACACACACACACACACACACACACACACACACACACACACACAGTGCTTTGTATTCAGTATATGGATTCATTAGAAAAATTTGAATAGGAGCCAGAGAGACTTTACAGATCCACCCACACACTCTGTTACTTTACAGTGAGAAAAGGACTAGAGGAAAGTTTCATATTCATTTTAAAGGTGCTTTTGGCAAGTCTAAAATGTGATTTCCATTCTAAAATTCTTTTGTATTGAAAACTGGATGAAGGATATCAATATTACTCAGGGTGAACAACCAATTCCCCACTCACCCAAACTTAAATGACTATTTTTATCCTTTAATTCCCGTGAGTGTGTATAGGTACACATATATATCCATACATACAGGGTGTGTGTGTGTGTGTGTGTGTGTGTGTGTGTGTGTGTGTGTGCATTTGGAAAGCAAGTAGTCTTGGTTTTTAATGTCTCACCTCTCTGGGAACTCAGTTAAAATAGTAAATGTAAATTGTGTCAACTTCAAGACAGTAATGCCAATCTCAAATGCACTTTGAGAAAGTCTGAATTTACTGTTTTTGTTACATGCCAATAGGCACATTGTGTCCTTATGTTCTGTTTTTTGTGTATTTTTATGTACAACATTAAAGAATGGTTCCTCAAAGTATTGAGAACTCAACTAGATCATATGCTCTCTCTCTAACTAAAACTAAACTATTTGTTATGTGACTTTAGCAGAAGTAAGATAAACTGGTCTGTGAAAAACTGAGTAAGATCCCTGAACAAACTTCAGCACGAACCCAGCAAATGAACTTCAGTTCTGTCAGTGAAATCGCTTTCTTTCCTTCACTCTCTTTTCTGTTGTGGTTTCGATTCCCAGTGCCCAGTAAGGCCCAGGAATCCAAAGCCATTCCTCCTCTTCCTCCTTTCTTTTCATTTCATAATTCTCGGTTGAAAATGTTTACCCTTGTATCACTTAAACCCTATTGTTCAAGAGGCATGCAGGGAAGCTTCTAGAACATAAGCAATATATCGTAAGAGGTTAAGGGTAAATTTTCCTAACTACAACAGGGGTACTGCCAATTCGGGGGGGGGGTCCTCTCTATATATATAAACATGTCAGAACTAAACCCCTAATGAGTCTCAAGCAACACTCCTATAATGATTCCTGAACAACCCAGACAAAACAAGGCCTATTAAACCACTTCCTTCCAAAAGTCAACTACCTTCATTTTCCATCCTTCAAAGACTTCCCACTTACCCTGGCTTTTGGTATCAGACCCTTGTCAGGCTGACTTCCTTCCTCTACTTTTATTTATAAGTCTGACCTTAATTAGGAGATGGAAATTACTTCCATATGGAAGCCATGTGCTTAAAAACATTTTCCCAGGACAGGGAGAGTGCTGCATTTCTCTCTTGAGTGTGGCAAAGTTAAGTATCTTCCATTTGACCATCGTTCCTTCCACATTTGAGGGCTCTTCATTCCTGAGTGTTGATCCTTCTCCACCATGCTGCGCTTCACTGACAACAAGTGTCAGAGATCTAATGTCACATGGTAATAAATGTGCTTACAATTCACTACCTTGTGAGTTTTCAAAAATGCATCAAATTTATCAATCTGACTATAACAGTTCAAGGAAGTGAATTATTCTAAGTAGCTGCATAAGGGAATAGCATTCTTCAATACTATGTAAGAGAAGCAAGCAGAGTTGTTGCTGTCCTAGGCTCTCATCACCCTCCTGGGACCCCCTCCTAGTGCTGGCTATTGTGTTTTATGTGGTGGTGTTGTTTTTGTATGTGCATGTGTGTACATGCACATGTGCCTGCCGTTACCAGCTTATGATGAATGTTACTGTACATAAACCTCTAACCACATTTCTGGCTGTTTTCCTTGCAGAAATTATGGGTCTCCAGGTCTAGACACCACAGCTTAAATCAAATTGTCAACATAATTATCTAGTTAGACATCTTTTTTCCTTTTTTTTCTTTTGCTGAAAATATACACTGCTAGTCAGGGTCTTCTCTATGTTTAAAAATTTTGCTACTCTCCAGAGCAGTTTTGAAACTCTATACCTTTCCCATCTAATCTGCTGTTGGAAGGTTATATATTCCAACAAATTTCCTATTTGTACATTCCTATTTTCTGCTCTTTATAAACATAAACGAGAAGATTTAATTGCTGAAGAGGAAAAACATAAAAACAAAAGAGCCTACCTGGAAATTTTTGAAGTGTGTGTGTGTGTGTGTGTGTGTGTGTGTGTGTGTGTGTGTGTAACTTAGAAAATAAACAAGCTTAAAGGCAATGTCTCTATAATACAAATAAATGGTTTTTTATTGGGGTAAACACCATTTTATTCTTTCTTACAGTAACTGGCTTACTTTCAACTAAATTTTCTTTTGTCAAATCACTTGGTAAGCACCTGTAAAAACAGTGCCCATCTCATTAAAACACTGAGCAGCTTATTTTTATTTAATTTAAAAGACAGAAATTGGTACTACCATACTCTTTCAATCTAGCAATTAGTTCGGACGATATTATCAATCTAACAAAGAATACTAAATATTCTTACTATAAGAATAACTAAATAAAATGAACATATACTCTCTCTGTATGTGTGCATTTTTCTTTTCATCAGCCAAGTATCAGGCACTAAATAGGGGCTTCACGTGTATGAGTTAGGCCACTTGTACTTCCCTTAAAAAACTTTTTGTGGATTTATTTATCTTATGTGTATTTTTTGCCCCCACCTATTTAGGTGCATTTATTATGTGCCTTGTGCCCACAGATGCCAAAACAGAGACTGCATCCCCTGAAACTATAATTAGAAATGACTGTGAACCACCATATGGGTGATGGGAATCAAACCTGGGCCTTCTGCAAGAGCAGCCAGTGCTCTTAACTGATGAGCCATCTCTCCAGCCCCATATTTCCCTTTTAATAAGCTGTGTACTCATTAACATATTGCTTTCTCTGATTCACCTATTAATTCCTTCTTTCAAAAAATACTGATGGAGGGCCTATAGTATTCTCTTCTTTAACCTCTCTCTTCTCTCACTGCTGCTGAGGCTCAAACTCAGAGCCTTGTACACACTAGGCAAGCTCTCTAGCATGGAGCTGCATCTTCAGATGATAATCTATAATATTTTCATGGTTGTCTTGTTTCTACGTATACTTGGCTCAATCTTGGCTGGCTCTTTTTCTGCTGGCAACTTGGGGACATCTCAGTGGGGAGACCCAGGTGTGAGTCACCTACCTCAGGAGCCTCACTAACAGAAGATCATTTAGAACATAGGGAGCTCATAGAATCATCTAGTACATCTCTCTCATGGCTATCCAAGCTCCCCAGTTTTCTTTCAACCACTTTTGCTCCCTGCCCCCACATGGAGATCCATACTTCCAAGGCTTGAGGAAATGATAAGTAGATTTTCCACCTTATTTAAAACAAACTCCCAACTCATTGTTTAGAACAGAGCGATGGTCTTTGACAAAGTGATGTCTTCTGTCTCCAATCCAAAGCAGTCTGATTTCTGAATTCTTGATTGAACAATTCTAGATTCGAAGCAGCAAAGATTAGTTTCCATCCTCACTGCCAAAACACTGTGGAAAGGACTAAAACCCTGTAGTCTTAATTGACATATCCATTGCGTGCTACATCAAACTCTTCAGCTATGAACCAATCCTCTGTGCAGGGTGGGAGCTGGGGATGGCCAGAAAGCAATCTAACCTCTCAACAATAATGGATTCTAGACAGGTTTAAGCATCAAGCTTCTTAACTGTCTGAGAATGTGGGACCCAGCGAAAGTTTCCTTTGGTGTGATCTCCATAGCATCATCTTCTAATCAGCCCTTTAATCAACAGTAACACTCTATCTCCTCTTCCCACCTTTTCTTTATGAGAGAGGGAGTACGGAGAGGAGGACTAGAGGGGATGAGAATGAAGATGCTGATGAAACTCACAGACCTAAAAGTTAACCAGGAACAGGTTCATTGTGTAACTGGAGTTTGGTGTCTTCCCTCTTTGAGTCAGCATCCTTCCCCCAAAGATACAGATGTACCAGACAAAGAGAAAAATCTCCATCTTCTGAAAAATAATCCATAGCCCAATAAAAGTAACAGTATAAAGAAACCACAAATGGCCCCTATAGCTGCCAACAAGGAGCCTTCCTATTCTTTGTCTCCAGTCCAGAGGCAATAAGTTCCAAAATTGAGTCAGCAAGTCTATTATCCAATGCTAAAATATTCCTTACGTGACATTATGATATTTTTTAAATCTGTATTAGCTACATTTGGTATTTACTAAAATATTTTAAGAGTTCTTGCAAGAAAGTGCATCAAGATCTAACATGAGAAACTATTTGGCAAAGATAAGATTTCATCGAGCTCTGGGAACTAATACCTTTGTGTAGATAAGATCCCTCCTTGTAAGATAAAGAGGAAATGCATCATGGCACAAGCTGCTCCTCTGTGATTGTTTGCAGGACATTCAGACACAGACAGACAGGAGTGGGTGTGTGTGCAGATATCTGCTGAAAGGTACCATTCTGGTAATGAAAGAGAGGGATGGTCAGTTTTAAGCTTTGTTCCATGAAACTTAGTTCAAAGTCGAGTCATGCCAACAAATTCATACACAAGGGTTGAATGATGTGACAGGGAGGGTAATGTTCACATAAAATGAGGCAAAATTCAGGAACCTTGATTTGGGGTCAAGCCCTTTTTTTTGCAATGAGCTATGTGATCTTGGGGAACACTTTGTGCCTGGCTGGATTACAGCTTTGTCATCCACAAAGTAATGAAATTTGAGAACTGATTTCATGGGTTTATTTCTGCCTGGCATTTGGATTCAATGAAGAGGCCAGAAGAAGATGATTAGAATAGGACTTGGCTGGCTTTGAGAAGCATCAAACTAGATCAGGAATTTTAGATTTGCTGCCATAAGGAGTTCATTCACATTCTCTAACACTCTATTACAACAATGGGGTAGCTGAATGAATGGAAATGTTCCTATTTGGCTATCACAAAAATAGGGCAGCAACAGCCCCCTGTACATTAGGTTAAAAGGACCTCCCATGTTGTTTACCTCCGCACAGCAAGCTAAGACCCACATCTGCTTGTGCCAAACTCAAGTTCTGAAATGTCAAATAGCTTCGAAAGGTGTTCTGAATAAGCACTGGCAGCCATCTGGAACCTACCTACTTTATGCACAGCACAACTATGTCCAGTATCTGCTGGCCAAAGGGAGCCCAACAACCCTTACCTGTAGTTCTAAAAGCCCCAAACTGCTGTAGAACTTCAGATCTAAATGCTCTACCCAACTGAGGAGTGACATCATTTACCCAACTAAGTCCCCTTTCTGTTTTTCCTCACTTACCCAGGAAGTCTCTTGTTCTATTTCCCTTCTGGGTGATGGCCTCGTGCCACACTCTCCCTGGATGATTTTCAGCTGGGAGTTCCCTCTCAATGCAACCTGGCCCAAGCACTTCCCCAGTAGATTCTCTGTGTTGCTGCCTGTCATGAAGATGCCTCTTCTTGATCAATCACCAGATCCCCAACCTTACCACACCAACCCATTCAAAGTGGAATAAGCATTTTAATGGTTTCCACGAAATATCAAATATAGAGCTGAAATTTTCTGTTGTTCCACAACATCACACAGAATCTGAAAAACACTGACCAAATATGCTGAATAGACGGAACCTTGCGGAAGAGGTTATTATATTTCTAGGTCAGGGTAGGGAGCTGTTCATGAATTCTAGGGAAGTCGGAAGTTTTTGGTTACTTAGCACAGAGCCACATGGGTCAAGAGTTTTTTTTCTGAACCCTCAACATTCACCTCTCCTCTTAGGTTATCTTTAAAGCTTCCATAGCAGCTAAGATGTGCACTTAGCTCAAATTTTGACTAGTACTGGGATGTGCTGAATGGGTAAGGACCCATTGTAAGCTCATGGTCAGCCTCTTACCTGAGACCACCTAGTTCGAATTCCCAGTCTGTTACCCACTACATATGCAACCCTGGGCACGCTGCTAATCTGTCAGAATCCTCTGTCATGTGGACAGAATGACTGGACACCTCATGTGCCTCCTCTGGGTCATTGGTTGCTGCCCTACAGTGTTGTCACTGGTGCCATCCACCCCTTCAGGCCCCCCGACTGACCACTAAGTTATGATAACCTCAATTGTCCCTGCAGTGGTGGAGGCCACAGCAACTCCTTCACCTGACTAACCTATTGAGGTTCTGGATCCTTCCACACTAAGACTTCGGTGAAGAGCTAAACCACAAGATGCGGTTTGCAGTCTCTTCAGAAGTTACCTAAAGGGGCTAGGGAATACAGACCAGAAGAGCAAAGAATCCCCATTCCCCAACAGGCCTAACACTGACCAAAAAAATGGTTGGAAGGTGTGGACAACAGATCAATTTTTTTGTTCTCCCTCATTTGGAAAGTCCTGAGACAGTTTTTAAATAGGCATTTCATATAGTTGTGTGTATGTCTCATTTCCTTTCTTCCTTACACATACTGCCCTGGAAGTATGTACTGGTTAGGTTTGGGGGGTCTTGTTTTTTTGTTTTGTGTTGTATTGTTTCTGTTTTTGTAAACTTCAAACAAACTAGAGTCATTTTGGAAGACAGATCTTACTTGAGAAGATGCCTCCATTAGATTGGGCTGTAGGCAAGTCTGTGGAGAATTTTCTTGATTAATGATTGGTGTGGGAGGACTCAGCCAACTGTGGGCAGTGAGAGGTACAGGAAAGGTAGCTGAATGTGAGTCTGCAGAGCAAACCAGTAAGTGGTGTTCCTTTATGGTCTTTTCTTCAGTTCCTGCCTTCAGGTTCTTACCCTGAGTTCATGCCTTGACTTCCCTTGGTGATGGACTGTGACTGGGACACATAAGCTGAAATAACCCTTCCTTCCCCAACTTGCTTTTGGTCATGATGTTTTATCACAGAAACAGAAAGACAATTAGGACAAAGTACACATCAGACTTGCTTACATCTCTTTTTCCCAAAGAACGTAAGTTAAATCAAGATCAAAAGAGTTGACAACCTAAAGTAGTCAGAACAGTCAGAACACTGTCCAATACAATTGCCACTTAGCCACTTAGAGCTATTGAGCACACGAAATGCGGCAGACTGTACTGAGTAGTAAAATGCTCATATCCCTTGAGCTTATGATGGAGTTTGTAGTAAAATCTCCCAAGTAAAGATTTACACCTCAGAAAAAGGATTTATTACTGGGTTAGTTATTGTAACATTGCTTATGATAAGAAGCATTTACATGTGATTTTTTTAATTATCAAGAAGAGGTTCAAAGAGTAAGGACATTCATGTATAATACAGTACTTGAATATTAAATTTGATATGACATTTTTAAAAGTGGAGAGGTGGCTGATAATTTAACATTATTTGCCAAGTCTTTTTTCTTTAAAAAAGTTTTTCATACAGTATATTTTGATCATATTCTTTTCCCTTCCCTAACTCCTCCTAGATCCTCTCCAACCTCCCTATCCACCCAACTCCATCATGTTCTTCTCTATATATCAAAAAGAAAACAATCAAAATCAAAACAAACAAAACAAAAACCCCAATAGCACAGACCAAAAAAGCACGCACACACACACACACACACACACACACACACACACACACACACTCACAAATATGAAAGCATCCCTGTTGTGTTAGCCAACTACTCCTGGGCACAGGGCCTGCCAATCAACTGGAGTAAATAGATTTTCCCTTTCTAGCAGCCATCAAATGCAAGTAGCTTCTTGGTAAGGGTTTAAAAATTCGGAAATTTCTAAGTTGTAGGCTACTTTCATTGTGAGCTTTGGTTTTGACCTTTGGCGCTTTGCTTTATAAGTGCATGAAGGTTCCTAGCCATTTTCATTTCAGTTGGCAAGAAGTTCTAGAGCTTTTTGTCAATAACGTCGATCACAATGTAAGGCCTTGTGATAAGGAATGTGGGAGCAGAAAGACATAGAGAAAGGCAATCATCAGTAAGTACACTCTTCTGCTACAGTCAAATAACTCGGGGACTATGTAATCGTATTTCCATTTGGAAGATGACGAAATAAAGGCAGAAAAATCATTTAAAATAATCTTTCCTGGGTTACAAAGATACTAAAATGGCAGAGGGGAGGTCTGAACACACAGTCCACACTCTTTTGTGTCTACCATGCCATTGGCAGGTTGGCTCTGTAATTCTAGGTATAGTTTTGATAATGCGACAATCCAATTTTCCACGTGTGTTAGGCTCCCTAGAATCCTTCCAGCCACCAAAACGGGTGGTCATCTACACCAACTTCATAAAAAGCAGGCATGTGAGCCGGGCGGTGGTGGCTCACGCCTTTAATCCCAGCACTCGGGAGGCAGAGCCAGGCGGATCTCTGTGAGTTCGAGGCCAGCCTGGGCTACAGAGTGAGTTCCAGGAAAAGGCGCAAAGCTACACAGAGAAACCCTGTCTCGGAAAAACAAAAACAAAAACAAAAACAAACAAACAAACAAAAAGCAGGCATGAATTCTCATTCTTTCTCCCTTTACCTCTTCTCTCTTCTTTCCTTCCTCCCTCTCTCCCTCCTTGATTATTGTATGGGATGGAACTGGTCATAGATCACAGCCCATAACACTCGGGTACATGATTCCCATCAATCAATGAGAACCTCTTGTCCTGTATTATTTGGTTATGATCAGTGGAGGAGGGGAAGTATTAAAGCCCCCAAAGTCTTGGGTTCCAGCCATACAGTCTTATAAACATTTGATTGGAAAAGAGGATGGTGTTCGCATCCCCATCCAGTCACCTTCACAGTCTGTCTTAAGTCATTCTACACTGAGAAGGGAAAGAAACCAAGTGTCCTTCTTTGGTCTTTGCAGCCCTCTATTTGATGTCTATCAGTCCCAGGCCCTCTTCAACGCACTTCTTTCACCCGGCTGACAAAGACTGTCAGCTACAACCAATGCAAGTATCTAGTGATGCTCACCAGAAACTCTTGCTCAAACCCTCTTTGAGACTGATAAGTACCAGATGGCCTGAAATCAGTGTCTCAGCCAAGTTTTGTTAGTTAGTCCAAGACATTCAAAGTCTCCCATGATAGAAAGTGATGTTGGCAAGTACTGATTTCTGACAGGCAGATATGCCACTGCCACGAAGGGAGGCTAACTGGGGGAGGAAGGCATCCAGAAAGACATAATTGGAAGGAAGCCCACTGATGAGGATGGAGTGAGACAATCTGTAAGACCCCCTAAGGGACTGGAGATGTGGCTCAGTTGATAGAGTGCTTGCCTAGCAAGAACACAACTCCAGCATAGCATAAAACTGGGTACAATGGTGGATACTGGTGGGGGGATCAGGAGCTTGAGGTCGTCCTTGGTTGTGTGGGGAGTTCAAGTCCAGTACAGAAGCCTTTGCCTCAAAACGAAAGAAAGAGAGGGGGAGGGGAAGAGAGGGCAAGGGGAGAAAAGAACAGAAGAGAAGAAAAGAAAAGCTGGTACCCAAATGGTGGAAAATCAGAGAAATGGCTGGTTATTTTTCTTCCTCCTTTTCACACCCCAATTCTTCCTCTTTCTTGTGGAACACTTATTTGTAATTAGAGAGTCATGGAAGGAGGTCAGGATGATGAAGCCAACATTCACGTCACAGACTAAAGATGAGAAGAAAACTAACCAGATTCGTGTGTTTGAAGACTGTAGAGAAAAGAGCCTGGCTGTGGACCTCAGATTGCCTTCTTTTAAAAAGAAACACTGAAATCTCTTGAGTTACTATTTATAGTTGGTCCAAGAAAAAAGAAAACTTATGAACATCATAATGTTAATCCACTGTCTACATGGAAAGAGACAAGGTTTTTTGTTTGTTTTTTTGTTTTTAACATTTTAAGAGAAAGGCAAAGTTTTCATCGTTCTCTTTTCTCAATGATCCTGGCCAAGGTAGACATCCATCAATGTATGCTGTACCCCATGTGGAATAGCTATACTCTCAACATGAAAGACTCTCATACACATGAAAGTAAATTGCCAGGAAGTTTTACATGCAAACGATTCAAACTTAACCCTTTTTCATGCTTAGGACAACACATGTGTATTCTGAACATTAGCTGAACACTGTCTCACATGTGGCACAGAAGCATCCTTAACTGTACTGTTCCCATCCTTCTTGTGTATGAATGCAAGTATGGTGTGTGTGTGTGTGTGTGTGTGTGTGTGTGTGTGTGTGTGTGTGTGTCTTCATATGTGTATGCTTCCAGGTTTGTGACGGTGTGGATGTCTAAACATGCCGGTAGAGGCCAGAGGTCAACACTGGGTGTCTTCCTTAACTGCTCCCCACCTTATTTTGTGAGACGAGGGTCTCAATGAAACTAGAGCTCAATAATCCATCTAGACTGGGTGACACAGCAAATCCCATGGATCCTCCTGCCTCCACCTTCTCAGTGCTGGGATTACAGGTGCATTTTTTTTTTTTTGAAGATCCATTTATACTGGGGAGAGGAGTTGTGCAATGCCCCTGGAGCTGGACTTACAAGGGTTGTGAGCCGCCCCAAATGGGTTCTGGGAACCGAACCTGTGCAAGAGAAGAAGCACTCTTAACTGCTAAGCCCCATCTCCAGCCCCATGCCCGGTTGGTCTGTTTGGAGTACTGGGAGCTCAAACTCAGGTCCTCAGGCTTGCACAGCAAGCACTTTACCACCTGAGCCCTCCCCCAGCCCTTCCCATACTTGTCTGGCAGGTCAGTTCTCTCTTTTAGACTTAGTCCTGCCTTGCCTGACCCTGACATTGCCCTGAGCCCCGTTCTGTGCCTTCCCAGGGACTCAAGACTCACAAGTCTGCAAGCCCACCACAGTGCGCTCATCTCAGCAGCGATATGTCTGGCTCTTCCTGCCTTTCCAGCTCCTCGATTTTGTCACCTTTCCTTCCCAAGTCTTATGCAGGTGGCCAGAGTACATGTTAGCTGAGCTCAGGTGAGCTAATGGTAGGTTTTGCTGGGGAATCCTTTTTCATTTCCCATGGATGATTGTGGAAGACCTTCCAGGAATGGCAGGTGTGTTCTTTTTTTCTCATCTCATTTTTCGAAGATAAAAGAATGCCTCTGGATCTGCAGTAGATGCTGAAAAGGATTCCCTGTGGTTTTACGACCACACCATGCTCCTCTTCTTAAAAATACAGAACAATTTCAATGCTTTACAGCACATTTGAGTTGGAATTTTAAAACATTTGAAGTGCTTATTCTCTATCCATAGTAGTAAATTATTTTTTAAGACTGATTAAGGTATAAACAACGTATCATTTAAGTCTAATGCTTCAAGTAAACAGCATTCTGTCTGGCACTGAATTTCACTAATCACATTTAGTTTATCTGCCAATCAATTAATAAAGCACTCTGATCAAAATGAAGTGCTGGTTTATAGCTATTCACTTAGCTTTATATAGTAGCATACACCTCAGCTTTTAATGCATCATACAGGAGCCTGAAGACAACTTTTTGAAGCTGCCTTGTATTTTTGGCTGTAGTTGAAAAATATTTAATATGTTCCTGAGGAAAGACTTATTACATCCTAAAAATCCAAACCTTGACAGCCATTGGAATGAGCACAATGGTATGCTAACACATTCACTTGCCTTTATGAAAGGTGATATCCTCATTTTCTATAGCATTCATTAGGCTTTTAGCCCAAATTTCCTTGCAACTTTATTATCCTCACCAGTCGGGTCAAGGATATATGAATGGTACAGAATGTAACTTCTGGCTTTAAATGCACCTATCTATTCTTCTGTTTCTTGCAGAACAGAGCTTGTCAACACCGATGGAATGCACTTCCTAGGTGATTAGGTCAGCGGGGGCATCTTGAAGAAATAAGAACATCTGGCATCCATAGTGCACACCAACAATGGTATTTCTGGGGTGAGTGGGCTGCCCTGGGCAAGAGTAACCTTTTGTACAACTGATTTGAACAGATCTTGACCATTGTTTATTTGAACATTCCTAACTCCAAATGATGTGCCAACTATGGCTGCCTACCATAGGTCAAGTTCTTTGAAGTTGGTGGGTGCATTTCTTTGGTGTCCTCTTATTTACTAAAAATACTAGCAGTCTAATTTTGCCTATTCTCAACACCAAATCAAAGCCAAGTGTTCACTTTTCTGTGGAATGAGGCTGAGAATCAGCAGGAATCACCTAGCCTGTTTTGAGCCACTCCTACAGAAAAAAAAAATAGCTTCGTGGTATCAGAAATGAAATAGGACTATACAGAGATGCTGAGGAGCACATATACCTGAACCTCAAGGCTAGCTATTTAAAGAAACGCTGAGTGTGACATGTATTGTAATGGTAAATTGTCATGTAGTGTTTGAGGCCAGTGAGAACCTGGGAAGTGGGGCTGTCTCCCCCCAACTTCAGATCCAAGCATGTTAGGTCGCGTGTCCTCCAACACTGCCCCCTCTTGAGTCAGGCTGGCCCACTGGCTCTGTGATGGGGAGAGGGAACAGCAAGCCACTAAAGGTATTAAAATCACTGTGTCCTCGAGAAGAACTCAAGAGTTAAATGATCTCCAACAGAGCTTACTATTGTTTATTCCATGGTACAAAAATGTCTGCAGTAAGAAAGAGAAGCCAAAAATTCAACCATGAGGGCCTCATCCATGGAGAGAAAATTCAATCCAGAATCCAATCAGGTTGTAGTGGATTTTGCAAGCACCCAAACTGATGATGTTAGCTCTGTGTTGCTATTTGTTCTTTTACTCAGAAACTTCATCTAAGGAGACATTGCACTGCCTGGGACTCTATGGAGAGCTCCAGCTGACTGTCTCTCTCAATGGGGCTTTCCACACTCAATGTCTGCTGGATGCTTTGACTACCCAATCAATCAATTTGATGATGTTTTGCTTGCTATCTAATCTATCTATCTGTCTGTCTGTCTGTCTGTCTGTCTGTCTGTCCGTACTGGCTGGTTTTGTGAGTCAACTTGACACACTATAGTCATCAGAGAGGGAGGGGTCTCAGCTGAGGAAATGCCTCCATAAGATCCAGCTGTAAGACATTTTCTCAATTAGTGATCAATGAGGGAGGGCCCCGCCCATTGTGGGTGGTGCCATCCCTGGGCTGGTGGTCCTGGGTTCTATAAGAAAGCAGGCTGAGCAAGCCATGAAGCACAAGCCAGGAAGCAGCATCCCTCCATGGCCTCTGCATCAGCTCCTGCCTCCAGATTCCTGCCCTTTTTGAATTCCTATCTTGACTTCCTTCAGGTGAATAACAATGTGGAAGTGTAAGCCAATTAAACCCTTTCCTCCACAACTTGATTTATGGTCATGGTGTTTCATCACAGCAATAGAAACCCTAACTAAGATACTATCCATCCATCCATCCATCCATCCATCCATCCATCCATCCATCCATCCATCTATCGTTCTATCTATTTGCAATATACTTAATAAACTCACTCATTCAAAACCAAAAGCACGGCCATCATAGATCATTCTCCCAACCATATAGAACACCGGAGAACAGATACAGAACCATATATATAATTAATGTCAGCCTCGGAAACAACACAAAGTCAAACTTCCTTGTGAAATTCCCTTCATTCCAATATTTCAAATCATCTCCTCTTGCCCTTTCACAACTCCACCAACACCTGGTTGCCTAGGTAGCCCCGATTACCATTCTAAGTCGTTTCCACTTTACTCTCTTTTACTCTCTTAGCTCCCACTGTTTATTTTTTGTGTTTGCACACAGGCACACACGTGGGAGGTGCACATGCAAATGTGGGCTCCTGGAGGCCAGAGGTCAATCTCGGGTCTGATTCCTCCTCAGATATCATCTACCTTGTCTCTTGAGACAGAATCGCTCACTAGAACTCAAGGTTTGCCAAGTAGACTAGGCTGGCTCGCCAGTGAGATCCAGGGATCAGTGTGTTTCCACCTTCCAGTTCTGGCATTTCAGGAATGTAGCACTATACCCAGCATTTTCATGTGGGGTTTCGGATTGGATTTGGGCCCTCATGCTTGAACTGCAAGCACTTTACCTACTGAGTTATCTCCCCGGGCCAGATCTAAGCTTTTTATAGAAACCACTATAAGACACAACCCTATCCCTTCTGTTTCTGTCACTCTCTTCCTCTACCAACCTAAGCAGAATTCATCCTCCTGTCTCTGACTAATCATGAAACTTCTTTGTTTGGTGCTTTTTTTTTGGGGGGGGGAGTTGTTGTTTGTTTGTTTGTTTGTTTTTATAAATGTCCTCTTTATTATGTTTTTTTTTTTATTTATTATTTATTATGTATTATAACAGTGTTCTTTTGATATTCTCGGTTGTATCCATTCATATAAGTAGGGTGAACACATACACGATGGTGGGAATTGCTGGAATTGAACTCAAGACTCTGGAAGAACAGCCAGTGTCTTAACCTCTGAGCATCTCTCCAGCCCCATCCTCTTGTTTCTTTATAGAATCCTATATAATTCTAGTGTGCAGCTGGAGATCTGAACAAAGGGGGATTCTAGGTTTGCACTTGTGAGCACTAGCAAGCTGAGAAAACATTGACTCTAACGTTTTCTATACCATTTAATATTTTTTTTTGACACTAGTAAACTAGTTTCATTCATGTCTCTGTGTCACAGAGTACAGAAGCTCTTCTCCCATTTCATAATAGATTACCTTTCATCTCTTTTCCATCTGTCTCTTCTGTTATCCGTCATCTCTTCCTCTACCGCCACCCTAAGCAGAAATTCAATCCTCCTGTCTCTGACTAATCATGAAACTTCTTTGTTTGGTGCTTTTTGCGGGTAGAGAAGCAGTTTGACTAAATCATGAAACTTCTTTTTGGTGTTTGGGAGTTGTTTGTTTGTTTTTGAGACAGGGTTTCTCTGAGTAGCTATGACTCTCCTGGAACTCGCTGGCGTCTACCTTACAGAGATCAATTTTTATATATGGCCTTTTTATTGTTTTCCCATGTCATATTACACTTCTGATATTGCTGGCTTCCTTCTCCACCCTAAACTGTGAGCCTTTTTTTGAGGCTAGTGGTTTTATCTCATTCACATCATATAGCTAAGTTACGAAAACAAAGTATACACCGCAGGTACGAATTACTGAAAGAATAGAGATCCTGGAGAAATGGGAGATGTAAATAAAATGTCCAAAACTTCCCTGAGATGTGAAGCTAGGACAGCTGTGTGGATCTGTACAGAAGGCAAGATGCTTCTAGTGGTGACAGCTGGGAGGATTGAACCAAAGGGGAGGATTCTGGGTTTGCCCTTGATGAGTAGTAGCAAGCTGAAGAAAACATTGACCTTCTAAACGCCATTTTCTATAGCACATTTCAATATTTTTTTCTCCCTAGTAACATGTTTTCTCACTTCCTCTGTGTCAACAGAGTACCAGGAAGCTCTCTGCCCCATTATAATAATTCCTTTCATCTCTTGCCCCATCTTCCCATTACAATATACTTCTTTCAGAAGAGAAATTGAACCAGAATTCAATATAGTCGGTTGTGATTATTTAAGGTAACATTTTAAAGTAATTCTCATATCATCTAATTAAGTTAGATCCTAAAAGTAAAATCATTGTAAATAAAAACTAACAAAAATGGAATTAGCAAAGGGAGAGAAAATTTGCACCATTAAATGCCTTGAGGAGCTAGTAATACTGTAGAGTGCTCTGAAATAAAGTTCCAGTGCAGTGGAGGGGCTTTGGTTGATTCATTGATTGATTGATTGAGATTAGTGAAGCCAGGCCAGGTGTGGTCACTCATGGCACCCGAGGTAGAAGAATGGAAAGTTCGAGACAAGCTTGGGCTGTATAATGGGACAAACAGATAAAAACAAATAGAAAACACCAGAGCTAGTGAAAGATGCCTCAGCAGTCAAGAGGAAGTATTGTTCTTGCAGAGAACCCAAGTTTGGCTCACAGCACCCATGTTGGGCAACTTACAATTTCCTGTAACTCCAGCTCCAGAGAATCCAATACACTTTTCTGGCTTCCATGGGCCCCTACACTCACATGCACACACTTCTGCACAGACACACATGCATACACATAATTAAAAATAAAAATCAACCTTAAAATAACAGACCAGGTAGAGGTGTCACATGCCTTTAGTCCCAGCACTCGGGAGACAGAGGCAGACAGATCTCAGTAAGTTTGAGGCCAGCCTGGTCTACAGAGCGAATTCCAGGATGGCTAGGGCTACACAGAGAAACCCTGTCTCGAAAAAAGTCAAAATAAATAAATAAAATAACAGTCTTGGATTACTAAAATTATTAAATCATACTAGGTTCCCAGAAACTGCTCAAAAGTGGATATTTACCTTTTAAATAAGTATCTATTTAATACTTAATTTGACATTGGATAGTATATTATTTTCTTAGCTTGTTTACATTTGTATCCATTTTTCTTGCACTGAAAATCTTCACTCCTAAGATATTGACAAAAAAAAGTCCTTAAAAAGTCGATGTTCTTCTCTGTTCTGTTATGTTGCTGATTATCTTCATGCCAATTTTAGGTTCTTCATTTGTTCCTGTTCATTCCCCCCACCCTTTTCCAGTTTAACTTGGCATTCTAAATATGTAAATGCTTCCATCTTCAAAAAAAAATGGAGTTCAGTCTCAAGTTTATCTACCCCTGTGCATCCCATGGGAATGTTTGTTCAATACCTACACATCTATAGTCACAGATTTGCTAAAGCTTTCACAGAGCTCTGCTTTATAAAACAAATGACCAAAGCGGCCTTGGAGAGAGAGGATTACTTCCTGAGCAAGCTTTCTTTTGCTTGCTCTCTAGACCAGCTGGAGCTTGTTCTCTGGGGCTCCCTTTGTCAGAAACCCACTGCCCCACCTAAGTCTTGTATCAAGACAGCACCTCTCAGGCTTGCCCCATAAACTTGCTGGAATAATTAAAGGCAAAAAAAAAAGGTTGTGCGTATGCTACCCACCTTCCACATGTAATCATTTTTAAAACGCTACTTGGTGGACTCATTCTTTTGAGTTTGGGAAGGAAAGGGCAGCTGTCCATGGATGAGCAACACTGCCCACATCACTAAGGGGACAAAAGCAAGCTCAGGTAGGCAAAGGGAAGGGAAGAGCTCCATGGCAAAGGCACGGAAGAGATCCAAGAAATCAAATTTCCTCTGAAATGGGGACACAGGTAGAATGCAAAATGAGTGGAGTGGATTACTTTAGATATATGGCAAATTCCTTTGGTAACTGGGCTTTTTAAAATGGAGTCATCCAGCCCATGCTTACATAAGTTTGCCCATCCAAAAGAAGACTCTTTATGTTGTATCTGTAGACCACATGACATTATCTATGGTTTTAGAAAGGGCATGAAAATAGCATATATATGACCACATAGGACTTCCATATAGGACTTACTCTTTGCCACACACACACACACACACACACACACACACACACACACACACACACACACACGGGAGGGGGTGTATATAATCAATTTACTCCTCCTAAAAACTCTCTAATGTGGTTACCATGGCCATCTCCATTTTACAGATTAGAAAACTGAGGTTCAGCTAGCTTAAATAATTTCTCCAACGTGTTTCAGTAGTGAAGCTAACCTTGAACCCTGGCCACCTGGCTCCAGATTGTCTTTCTTTGACTTCCTTAAGGCTTGTTTTTGACATAACGGAATGTAGAGCAGCAGGAGTCAAAGAGAGGCATTGGGTGGGGGGGCAGCATTGTGTTCCAAAAGGAGCTGGCAATAAATACAGTGGATTGGCTGACTGATAAGGATGGAATGGGGTTTGGAAAACTGCATACTCTCATGAAGCAAACATGCAATTGTGTCCTTTCAAAAGTGACAGAAACTATTCAAACTATCCCATTTTTCTTCTCTCCCGTTTCAACATTTACTCTAGACTGTGTTGTGTCCTGGCAGAATCTTGCTCAAAATTGGCTATGGCATTTCAAGGTCTGTGTAAATGATTAGACACGACACCCTGGGAAAAAGTGACATAGTTACCTTTGGGCACATTAAAAAAGATGGTTTTGCTAATTGTAAGCCTTATAGCATCTTACATTGGCACTCTTCACCCCCTTTTTTGCAGATATAAGTACTCATGTCTAGAATAATTAAGTAGGATTTGCTAGAAGTCACTGGATTGAACTATTTAACATTATCTACAAGAGCCAAACCAAACTTCCTAAGGATGAGTATATTCCCCTGGCCTGGATGCCATGCCCATTACATAAACTAGAGTGGTTCCTGGGCAACAGCAGAGAAGCACTCAGAAGCCTCTTTAGAACTGTGTAATCTCAGACTTCACTGCAGATCTGTTACACCACAATCTTTACTTTGTCCAAACCTGTCAGGCAATCCATATCAATATTATTCAACTGCATTGCAGTAGTCACCAAATCCATTTTGCAGAAAGTTTACCTATAGCAGAAGTTGTTGGTGAGCCTATGTTGATTATAAGTAGATCAATCTTTTGTAAGGTATATTCTTCGTATCACTTTGTAATCTAACTTAAAATTATCTTCTTTTTTAATTTTAACTTTGTATATGTGTGTGTGCATGTGGACATGTGCATGTAAGAGCATGTGCCCTCGGAAACCAGAAGAAGGCACCTGATGCCCTGGAGCTAGAGTTACAGGCAGTTATGAACCACCTGATGTGGGTACTGGGAACCAAACATAGTTGCTCTGTAACAGCAGTACACTGAGCTATCTCTCTAGCCCCAAATAATGTTTCTGATGCAAAACTATCTTTAGTGCCTCTTTATGGTAGCTCTAGATCACTTCAGACTGAAACATTCATTGGTGAGAGGATATCCAGTGCTGTGATGTGCAAAACTCAGTCCCTTAGCAGACCCACAAAGAAACAGCCAATAGTTCTCATTTCTGCAATGACTCTCCCATGGTGACCGTCCTTCAAAGCAGATTAACTACCTTTTCCAAATTGCAAAACACTCTCTCTAGCATTGGTGACATACATAAATCTCCACCCCATTTCTACCCAAGTTCACATAAAACAACATAATATCAAGAGCTACCACCTATGTAGTAGTTACAAAACGAGTCAAAGAGAAATCAAGCCATTTCCTTAACACCACACAGTCCACACAGCTAGTACATGATGAGGCGCCTTGCTATCTACTCTGCCTGTCTCCAGAGTCTCCAGAGTCCACTGTGGGTCCATGGATCCACAGTGCTTCTAGAAACTCAAGGCTGCTCAAGGTTCCAATGGAACCTCATTAAAAGGCCCTCAAAATAAAGACTAATCATTTACTTTGGAAAATACAATTTGCTTCAGAAATTTTACTCAACAAAAGGAAATAAGTGAGGCCAGCAGCTACCAAGATATCATTTCACTAAGTTAAAACATTACTTCTGGCATCTAAGCCTTGCTGCAATTGCAACATCACATGGTCTGCTAGGTGTGCTTTAAAATGCCTATAACTGGAACTGACTCCAGCCTCAGAAGTTCCTTGTGTTTTCTGTAAATGAAACACCATTGCAAACTCTATGAATTTATGATATTGCAGGCTTTGCTTATTTATTAATTCACCAGTTTGATTTCTCCTTTTTGCTCCCGACAGACAAATTGTTTGGGGATAGAGGGTTAGATAGGGTCTCACTATGTATCCCAGACTGGTCTCAAACTCAAGATCCTCCTGTGCCAGCCTACTCAATGCTGGGATTACAGTTGGCTGTCACCACACCTGTATTCTAAATGGAATATCCCAGACAATTCTAATAGACTCAAGCAAGGTCTTGCACTTTGGTTGAAGTGGAGAGGCAGTCTCCTACCCTTCAACATCCACCTCAGTGTCCCTTGAATGCACGCCTCTAGAATGTGAGGGTCCTGGAAACAGGTAACAGAAAAAATAATGAGAAGTGTTGGCAATTTCACTTGTGTGCTTGTCTGGTGCACCTTAGTGATGTTCTCTGGCCTTTCATCAAAAGACCTCACAAGGTCTTAACTCTCCTCGGCAGAATGAAGGTGGGGAAACTTCAAAAAGGCTGAAAAAGGAAGGCTCCATGTTTGATGAATAGAAACAAATCAGTCACAGAAACCCAAAGAAAGGCCATTTCCAAGCACACTAGAGGATGGTGAACAGTAGTCGCATGTGCGTACCTGTGAGCAAACACTGCTTTTCATTTTTTCCTTCGATTATTTCTGTGTGCACCTGAGGCACAAATAAAAGCAAACATTTACTGATGTGTGCTTTAAATCTAGAACTGTGGTTTCAATGAAGGCTAAAGAAAAAATAGTGAGTCCAGGCTACAATCCAAGCCCACCTGATAATTATGCAATGTGTGGCATTGAGTGATTATTATTCAATAGCCACTGACAAGCCATTATTCTCACACATACATAAAATGATGAAAATTTACCAAATGTCATAGTAAGCTCTAATCATCAACTTGACACAGCCTAGTGTCATCCAAGAAGGGAAGCTCAATTAAGGAATCGCCTGGATCCCATTGGTCCATAGGCATGTGTGTGGGAGATCGTCTTGATTGGTAATTGATAAAGTAGGGCAGCCCACCATAGCCAGCATCATTCTCTGGAAAGGTGGTCCTGTGCTGTGCAAAGAAGCTAGCGAAGCATGCCCCAGAGGAAGCCAGCAAACAGTGTTCCTCCAGTCTTTGCATTAGGTTCCTGCTTGATTTCCTTCCCTGATTTCCCTCAATGATGAACTGTGACCTGTGAACTGAAATAAACCCACCTCTTTCCTTAAGTTGCTTTTGGTCACAGCAACAGAGAGGAAACTAGAACACTTAAGGTACTAGTTAAAATAGTCTCAAGTGCTAGTTGCTCACTGGGAGAATAGCAAAGTACTTTACAATATTCTGATGTTCTTATTGCTAGGTGCCACATCTCCAGGCCCCTTAACAGATTCCCTTGGCTACTTTTACCCTCCACTCAAGAATCAAAGGCCAAATGAATGACTGTTCGATGAGGGAGCATGAAAACCCTACTGTCTTTCCTGTGACATGCTGATCCTGAAGAGTCCCCAATGGAGTCTGGTTAAAGCCTCTCTTCCGATCTATGCCCGAGACAGTGACACTGCTTAGCATCCTTCCTACTTCATCCAGATTCTCTTTACAGTTTCCCTAGGAGCACTTCCTTTAAAACTTTGTGCACAGGAATCTGCATCTCAGGGTCAGCTTCTAGGCACCCCACCTACCAGGTTCTGTGACCAAGCTCGCCATTACCACAGACTGGCTGCTGTGTGGTTCCTTAGCCCTCCCAGAAAATTGTTCCAGTAGGCAATTACTATAATACCTGTCATACCTACTTCATAAATTGATTTTTATTTCATTAAAAAGTAAGACCCTAACCCAAACAGTAATTAAGACCCAAACCCAAGTCTTAGTTAAGTCTCAGTTAAAATATACAAAGCATGTCCCATATAAGTTAAATGAATGGCGAATTTTGATTTATTCTTTAAGATTTTATTTTTTAGCCGGGCGGTGGTAGCACATGCTTTTAATCCCAGCACTCATGAGGCAGACGCAGGTGGATCTCTGTGAGCTTGAGGCCAGCCTGGTCTACAGAGTGAGGTCCAGGACAGCCAGGGCTGTTATAAAAGAGAAACCCTGTCTTAAAAAACCAAAACAAAAAAAAAATTTATTTTTTTATATATGTGTGTGTGTGCACGTAGGAGTGGGTACCCATGAAGGCCAGAAGAGGGGTCAGAAGCTCTGGGGCTGGAGTTATAGGTGGTTGTGTTTCAATGTGGGTGCTGAGAACCAAACCCAGGTCCTCTGCAAGAGCAGTAAGTACTCTTAACTGCTGAGCCATCTCTCCAGTCCCAACAGCTAATTTGGTCTTAAAAGCCTACAATGTTGCCCGTGTGCTTTCCTTGCTTACTAAGTGAGGCATAAATTATTTGCATGAATCTGGGGTGACACTGATCCTGGTTTTTGGTTGCGTCATAAAAGCAATGACTTTGCATGATTAGAGTGGACTTAAAAATAATAGGAATTAGAGTAAATCTGCACATGCATTAAGATACACCTAGAAAATGTTTCAATCAAACTCTTCATATGAGCATAGTTTCTTGCATGGATTCCAACTCTATGAGTTTGCACAAAACAAACCATTTCTGGGTTCCCTTAGGTTTCTCTTATCCTGATACCTATGAAGCATCCCATCCACTGGGACACATACTATGATAAACTGAGAGCTGACAATGAAGCTAGAGCCTCCCTGATGTCACCATACATCTCATGTTTCAGAGACACACAATAGGCATGACTTACTTTTATCCCCAAGGCTTCTCCTGAAATGACAGCGACTGTCACACCATCCTTGGTGGGTTTCGGGATCTCTTCACTTTTCAGTTCCTGGTATTGAGGCTCCACCATTTTTTCTGAGCGTCTTAGATTCACCCACAGCTGTAAGCCATGGGCTGGCTCCTCTGAGCAGGGCATCTCCGCATGCAGAATGCCCCGGCCTGCAGTCATCCACTGCAAACACCAGAACAAGAGGCTAAATGTAACACAGCCCCTAACAAGTTTGTACATGTAACAAGTACAATGCTGTGGTACATCCAACAGGAGCTGTGGTCAGAGTGCCTGGGCATCTCAAGAAATAACCAATGTCTATGACAGGTCCTGGGGCTCTTCCCCATTTCCAAAGCCTTCCTCGTTTTTGAATTAAAGCATCAGAATTGGAAAGAATCCTTTCTGTGATGATCGAGTTTCATGTTGAGCTCCAAGATAAGGAGTTAGAGCCAAATAGTACTAGGGTATGATTTAACTTAAGAAGGGTAAGAAACAGTACTGGGCAAGGAAGATGGCAGTCAGCAATGCAGTTGCATTACAGGCCTAGCCAACCCAACAGGGAGATATGCAGTTGGGCTGAATCTTCAGGATTGTCCTGAAATCAGCCAAGAGTTATCATAGGATTGCTCCTGAGTAGGAAGCACAACCTTGGGAAAGTCAATTTCCTGCCACAGAGTACAGTTCCTAGGGAGGAATGCAGGAATGAGCCATCAATGGATAGCATGCCCATCAGCTGAAGTGAAGCGTGATCCTAATTAGCCTTACCAATAGAAACCAGGTAGTCAGATAACTGGTAAAAGCTGAAAAATCAGAGAAGCAAAGGAGCAACCACAGTCACTTCTTACCTCTCCAAATCCTCCGACCAAAAGGGCCAAGATCCTGTCTCCACCTCACTTTATCACTTCCTGTCTCTGCCCAGCCTTATTACTTCTGGTCTCCTGTCTGTACAGCTCTCCAGACCTCTCTATGGTTAATGGTTAACTAGTGGCTAGCTCCACCCTCTGATATCCAGGCAAGCTTTATTTGTCAGAACACAAACAAAATATCACACAACACTGTAGAATATATATGTGAGATTAAATAGACATGGGAAAGCCCTCAGCATCCACTACCCTGGAAATGGCAAGCTTGGACAATGGCATACAATTACGGTAATGGAGCCCTTACTACTGAGAGAAACAGTTGTCTCTGGCTGTTGGACTGAATTTTCAAGTGTTTGTTTACATGTTTGAGAACATACGGGAGGCCTCCTCTAGGCACTAGCCTCAGACTCTGAGGATGCAGGGTTAGAACATGACACATCCATTTCCTGCTTGTCTTAGTTTGGACTCACCCATAGAAGACACTGAATCAAGGACCTACATACAGGTTGTTTATTTGAAAGGTGATACAGAAAGCAAAATGGAGGGAGGAGGGAAGGGTAAGACAGGTAAAGGAGAGAGCCCAAGAGGAGTGTTCATGAGCAAGCCCAGCTGTGGAGGCCTGGGACTTAGTCCCACTGGGAATCCTTTAGATAAACTTCAGAATTATTGCACAGAAGACAGAAAACACTAAGACATTTTTAGATTACATTTGGCATCCCTCAGTGACCAGGAGCCTCTGAGAGAGGCCCAATGCATGCACTTCAGATGGGGTGCTATGTATGGATACATGGGAACTGTCACCACCTAAACTCAGAAGCAGGCCATCAGCAGCATCTCCCACCCAGCCCTTGGAGAGAAAAAAATCCTTATAGACAACCGATCAAAATAATCATTGCCATTATCTCTGTGCTTGGTTGGTACAGTGAAGAATGACAATTCTACCAGAGTCCATGTAGTGGCTCAAGTTGCCTTGGCTCTACCATCGGGCTGAAACCCAGCGTAAGCATGGACTAGTGGAAAGAAACAGGAGGAGTCCAGAGAAAGGGAACAGCAGCATGAGAACGAGAGTCTGAGACAAGTATGAGGACCTGAAAGAAAACTACTGCATGTTTTGGAGATTTTTTTTTACTTCATTAAGTCTAAACACATTTCTCTCTACTCTGTTGGATAAGGCTGATAGAACCATCTAATGGAGAGATCCATTATTTTTCTGTCTGACAATAGCTATTGGTGTTCCTCAAAGATCTCTTTCTATTTTCCTCCTCCACTAAAAATTCCTCTCTTGGTATTTTTATTTATTTTATTTATTCTTTGACAATTTTTTACATGTATACAATGTATCATAACAATAGCCAACTCAAACCCCCCTCCCATAGTTTCAATCTCTTGATTAACTTTTTAGATAAAAAAATAGCTTGGTAATACTTAAAACAGCCCACTCACTGGGTTTGGATGAGGAGAACATGGTTCTCTTTCCATCCCCATCACTTACTAACTCTGAGGCTTTTCAAATAACTCTAATACCCTTTCACTATTAAATATCTTTAAATGCCTATTCTCTCATTTAAAACTGGGATGAAAAATACTAATGATCTCAAAGAGCTCATGGAGATGGAAAGGTTGAATAAGCTGAAAGATACTATGCCATTATTATCCTAAGCAAATGAGAAGTCTGTTTTGTTATTGCTGTTACTGGGGTTGCTTTGAGATAGGATCTCATTATGTAACTCAGGCTGACCTTAAATTCTTGATCCCTCCAAATTCTGCGATTATAGACATAAACTGCCATGCCCTGGTCCCAGCTATGAAATTGTGACGGTCCAAGTGTGGACCAGCATCTACAGAGGCAGCCTGATGAGGTGAACAGCAGAAGTCACCAATTCCATGAGCAGGACATGCCCTGGAGTTCTTATCTGTCTGTCACTCTGAAAAAACTCTGTTTTATGTTCTGCTCTAATGAGAGGTTCCTTTTTCTTTTGTGATAGCATTTTCCTTTTGCTTTTGTTTTTTATTTCATTTTCACTGAAACATCATGATCCAATATGTATACTTTGCATCCCACAAAATATGTAAATGGTCTCACATAGAGCTCCTACCAACATAACTGACCAAATGGTCTAAGCCATTTCAGGGGGATTAAATTATACCATCACAAATAAAAGTAATATGGCACACAGTTTGAGTTATTATCTTTTATTTTCTTTTTTGAGATAGGTTCTTACTATGTAACCTGGCTACCCTGAAACTCACTCTGTAGACCAGGCTGGTTTTGAGCTCGCAGAGGTCTACTTATCTCTGCCTCCTGAGGGCTGGGATTAGAGGTGAGAGCCACCTTGCCTGACCTTGGGTTACTAACTTAAGTGACAACACTGAACCATGCAAATGAATCAAAACATAAATAATGAAGTGTCACAAGTGCAGAACCTAAGTCTAGAAGGACTGAATTGAAATGGTCTTCAAGTGCTGAGTTTGGCAGTAGGGACATCATAAATGATCACTACCCGAAGAGCTTCAATACAGGTTGAAGGGAAGGATGCGGAAAGACCAACTAAGGCTTCTGTGAATTCAGGAAGGAATAGCAGTTGGGACAGTCACTCTTGATTACATTTTAAGAAAAGTAAAAACAAACAAAACAATGACAACAGAACCACTGGGTGAGCACTAAGAAGTGACTGGCGATATCCAAAACTGAAATGGCTCAGCAGGTCAAGGCACTGACAACCTGAGTTCGATCCTGGGCATCCACTTGGTAGAAGGAGAGAAACGACTCCCACATGTTGTCCTCTGAGGGCTATACATGTGCCACGGCATGTGCTTGCATACACATACAAATAAATAAATAAATGAAATGAAATATCATAAAGATTGCATCTGATCCCCAGCACCACAAGAAACAGTGATTGAGGGATCAAGGAAAAGATGAGAACAGAACACGGGAGATCTGTGTTGGTTTCCCGGTAGCATAGAAGAATACCCAGAAAGGGGGGTAAGATGGCTAGTGTTCTCAGCTTGATAGAATCTGGAATCACCTGGGAGATGGGCCTCTGTGCATGCCTGTGGGGATTATTTTGATGTGTCAATTGATTAGTAATACCATCTTTACTGAGGCAGGGCTTTTTTTTTTTTTGGTAGGGGATTCTGAACTGTATGGAATGGAGAGAGTGAGCTGAGCATGCATTCATTGCTCTCTGTTTCTGGTTATGGATGTGATATGAGCAGCTGCTTCAAGCTCCTGGAGCCTGGACTTTGCTGCCATGATGGACTATACCTTTGTTATGTAGCTAGACTGGCATTAGGACCCCTGTAAAACACTGAAGAGGGATTCCTCCCTCATGGTCAGCTTTGGCTCCCAAACACTTTTTTCTCTGGTAGTACTGCTGAAAGAAAAGTATCAGTTTTGCCCCTTCCTAAAATTTAAAATACTATATGACAAGGGGGAGGTTTCAAGGTTCTGTTGAAGTCCATTAAGGGAAAGCTACTTCATCCCATCAAAAGAATGGTATCTGAGTTTACCCCGGCCTTGATAGAAACATGGCATTCTAATTGTCCTTAAAGATTGGAACATTACATACTGCTTCTCCTTCCTAAAGAATTAATCCAGTGAGATAGTTGTGTAGCTTGATCTGCTTAAGAGGCCACTGGCAATAGGATCAGGATCCATCCCTGGTGCATGAGTGGGCTTTTTGGAGCCCACTACCTATGGTGGGACACCTTGCACAGCCTTGAGGCAGGGGGAAGGACTTGGACCTGCCTCAACTGAATGTACCAGGCTCTGCTGACTCCCCATGGGAGGCCTTGCCTTGTTGGAGGAGGGATAGAGGGTGCGTTGGGGAGAAGGTGAGAGGGGCAGAAGGAGGGAGGAGAGGGGGGATTTGTGACTAGTATGTAAAATGTATAAAAAAAAAATTCCTTAAAAAAAGAAAAAATACCCGGGTGGTGGTGGCACACGCCTTTAATCCCAGCATTCGGAAGGCAGAGCCAGGTGGATCTCTGTGAGTTCGAGGCCAGCCTAGGCTAGCAAGTGAGTTCCAGGAAAGGCGCAAAGCTACACAGAGAAACCCTGTCTCGAAAAATCAACAAAAAGAAAGAAAGAAAGGAAAGAAAAGAAAGAAAGAAAGAAAGAAAGAAAGAAAGAAAGAAAGAAAGAAAGAAAGACAAGAAAAGAAAAGAAAAAATAAACAGATTTAAAAAAAAAAAAAGAATCCAATTGGACCTGTCAGTCATGTAGCCACAAGACCATCCCTCAAGAAAGCTAATTCACCAGAAGACAGGCTAAGGAGGTGGAAGGAATAATTATCCTCTTAGTGAGACGATGCACCACAGAAGCCCCTCCCTCGGGAAAATGCTTGCCAATCATCACCCCTGAGCTTGCCTGCTTTCTGAATTCTAACTCAGAAAAATGTAACTTCCTTTCTTTCCTTCTATCTCTTCTTCAGATACTGACCAAAAGCCTAAGCATGCTTTCCCTGATCCTCTGGACTTTCTCACTCTGTCTCTGAAGTGCCTCTCCCCTTCCAACATGCAGCTGCTTGCCAACATGCTGAGCTTTCTTAGACCCCAACTCAAAAGACGAGACTTTCTCTCAGCTTCTCTATGTGCATCTTGCTGACAGCGGCTAAGTTTCATAGCTTGCCGGGTCTGTTGTTTTTCCCTCAAATGCTAATAAACTGTCTCAAGCTTCCATCTGAGTCTGGTTGTTTTTTTTTTTTTTTAATTCTTTATCAATGAGACTGAAAACCAACAAGAGAGATCCCTGTTTTCCCTGGTAACACTATGAACTGTGAACTAAAAACGACTCTTCCTCCTTTGAGATGTTTTTGTCGGGGTATTCTGTCATAGCAACAGAAAAGAAACGAAGGCAGGAGAGATCAAAGTATGAGTAGGAGAGAAGTGGGAAGGATGGTTATTGTACTGGAAACAGGCAAGATCAAACATACACCATCTAAGACTGCTAACCAATCAGCAAGCCCCTGCCATGGCCATACCTGTAGGTCTCCTGGGTTCATTTTACCAACATGCCCGCAGAAGTCTTCATGGGCCATGCTGCCCCCTTCCAGAAGGTAAGATACCTTTTTAGAAACAGAAGATAAAGTTGATCCTTTGACTATTGTAAAATCATGTTGTTTGGGATCTCTACTATTGACTTGCATCAGTTCCATATTTATTTTAGATATAAACACTACCTTCATTTGTAAAACATTTTTCCTATTTCAAACTGCTTTTCCATTAAAATAATAGACAAAGGATATGAATAGATATTTTTCCAAAGAAAAAATGCAAATGGCTGGCGGGAATGGGAAGAAATGCTCATCATTACTAATCAGAGAAATGCAAATCAAAACGACAATGTGGCATCACCTCACACCTGTTAGTTACATACTCTCCAAGTCAAAACACAGGGTATTGTAAAAAAGAATGTGGGAGAGGGGAGCGCTTATATACTGTTCATGGGAAGTAAACTGGTCTCGAAACCATAGAAAACAGGCTGACAGTTATTTTAAAACACTAAAAATAGAATTACCACAGGATCCCACTCTCTCAATCCTTGCTATATACCAAAACCAAATGAATTCATCATAGGAAACACATAGCAACACACTGATGTTTACTGTAGTACTCACTATTCATAATAGCCACGATATGGAATTAATTCAGGTGTCCAACAACAAATGAAGGGATAATGTAATGCGACACACATACACAAAGTGCAGAATGATCCAGAGCCTTACAAGGGGAAGATAGCCTGCTATTGTTTACAGTGTGGATAAAGCTAGAAGACATTACATAAGTGAAATAAGACAGACACAAAGAGACACGGACTGCACGATCTCACTTACAGAAATTGAGATTAAAGGGTTAGTCACTAAGGATTGGAATGGAAGAAATACAGAAATGTAGGTCCAGGGCCCACAGTTATGTGATAAATAAGTTCTTGGGGCCCAATGCACAATATGTGACTAGAATTAGTAATACTGCATTTGATACTATGGGGGTGGAGAGATGGCTCAGTTGGTAAAGTGTGTTCTATGACATCCCAAGGACTTGAGTTTGATCCTCAGAACCCACCCAAAACAACCAGGCATGGCAGATACTTGCAAGCCCAGTGCTGGGGAGGTAAAGATAGACAGATCCCTGGGTTCACTGGCCAGCCAACCTAGCCTACGTGGCAAGCTCCAAGCCAGTGAGAGACAGTGTCTTTAGAAAAGGCAAACAGTTCCTGAAGAACTACATACCCAAGGCTGGCTTCTGACCTCTCCTCACAAACAGAAATATGTACATACATAAATGCACACATGATAACCTTGTGAGATGATAATCATTCCACAATACATGCATGCATGCATCAAAACACTGTAATACATGCATGCATCAAAACACTGCAATACATGCATGCATCAAAACATTGCAGTGTATAGAATTGTCACAGTATATCTTAATAAAGCATGGAGGAGCGAAGGATTGAGTATTTGTTAAGATCTGTTCAATTTTTCTACCAAATACTTATTGTTAGGAGAATTAAGACAGGAGAGCAACTTGAAAGAATGAATCCGTGACAAGGGGCCAGACTAATCACACCACGCAATCTCTTTAAGGGAATTTCACTATGCCCCATTCTCCAAGGAATGCCAGAGCTCATAGCTAGTAAAATAACACTCGCCATGAAGGCCTAGTGAAGTACATGATGTGTCTCCCACAGTCAGGCCTGAAGCTCAAGTTAAAACAAGCCTGTTCTTGGACTAACAGGGTCTCTGCTAGCAAGGCCATATTCACACAAGTGTAGAGAATGGCACATCTCAGGTCACCACACCTTGCTCTAAAGGTGAGTCGGGAAGCCCAAAGGAAACATTTCTGACATCAGGTACACAGACTCAGGAGGTACTCAACACTGTTTATGACATATGGCAAGTAATTTCAAATGGAAGTCAGCATTCCCAGGTTCGTGTCCATACTACATCTAAAACGGAAGAGAAATGCTATGGGTCCCCAAGAGTGGCTACTAGGCACATGCAGCTCCTTAAGTTTCACTTAAATCAAATTAATAAAATTTAAATTCAGCTCCTCAGCTTCACTGACCACATTTTGAGTGCTCAATAGCCTCCTGTAGCTAATGGCTGCAGTAACCAATAGTGTATATTATAAAACGTTTCTATCTTCACCGAGTTCTGCTTGCCATTCTGATCTAGACAAATGAATTTAAAAATTAGATTTCAGCAATAATGGGCATTTTGTATAGAGTAGAAAATCTCCCAGTCCAGAAGCATTCTAATTGGCCTCTCTTATTTCTATTTAATCAAAAGAAAAAATGAACTCTAAAATTCCCCTCTTTAAGGGTCTTATAACCAAATCAGGGGAAAAAGACTAAAGAGAAACCAAATACTTGGAACATTTAATTACTTCAAAGACATCGTCATATTGTTACAGGAAACACTCAAGTTAGTACCTGAGGCTTAAAATGTGTGGGGATCAAGATACAAGGCTCTCTTTGTATGATTTATTTAAAGTAGTTAATTTGTACACACCTGTACCTCCTGAAAGAAGTACCATTCCGCTTAAGCCGTTGTGAAAGGCATGTAAATGGTTCTCTGAAAACTACCCACTTCAGGCTCAGCAGTAACAGCAGTGCACATTCTCATAACTGGAGGCACTCTCCATACTTCAGCTACCTTTGTATTTTTTTTAAACCTCAATGTGATTATCCTTTTTAATCTTGAAAATTTTACTTCAAATTGTCATTAACCATTATTATTATTATATGAGTGAACCAAAAGAATAAAATCTCTGATTAAAACCCCAATATCTACTGTTGGGACTTTAATTTTCACTGAAATATACTAAACCAAATAAAAGAGGATTTTTTAATTTAAAAAATTATTAGGGAGTGGGCTGGGGGGAAGGGGAGGGGGCAGGAAGGGGGAGAACAAGGAAATCTGTGGCTGCTATGTAAAACTGAATACTATTGTAAAATAAAATAAATAAAAGAAAAAAATTAAAAAAATTAGTACTTATTAATTATCCTTTCTACCAACCTCCTACACCAACAACTTTTACCAACTCTCTAAATCCTAACTCTGTAAAACCACAAAAAGAAAAAGAATGAAAATATTGTATTTTTTAAAAGAAAGCCAAAACACATTGCTAAGAGGTAAGAAATGAGAAAATATTTATGAAGTTTTCGGTATCTATCAGATACTGAATCATCATCACCACCATCATCATTACTATGTGTGTGAGGATGTTTTGCCTGGATGCATGTCTGTGCACCATGTGCATGCTTGGGTGCTCTGGGAGGCCTGAGGGGAGCATAAGATCCCTTGGGACTGGAGTTGTGGCAGTTGAGAGCCACTACGTGGGTGCTGGGACACCCCAAAGGTGATGACACAATTCTATGGGGTACGGTTCATGACTGAATATTTAGAAGAAAGAGATACGAGCAGCAGTATTCATCTTTCCCTGCTTCTTGACTTGATGCAGTGTGACCGACGACCACCTCAAGCTCCTGCCTCCACGCCTTCCCCACCACGATGGACTATACCGTAAGCTCCAACTGTGAGCAAATAAACCCTTCTTTCTTTGGGTTGCTTCTATTGGGTGCTGTGTCACAGCAATGAGAAAAGATGGGGAAGTGCCAGGGGAAAAGGCACTGGTGACAGTGGGCAAGATGGGTCTTCCATGAAGACTCGGAGGCTAATAAGGGAGAAAAACTTCAAGAAAGGGAAGATGTTTCAAAGATCTAAGAAACAGAGCCAAGAATGACAGTACACTGAGTTTATCCACAAACTTGCCTCCTATTGCCATAGCTTGACTTATCCCCTGTGACCATTGTTCCATCAGCCACAGCTGATTAAATCTCAAGATAAAGCTTCAGGAGAACCTGTGCTCCCCCTTTGGTGTTTCCTCTTACATGGAGGGTGTTCTGTTACTGTTAGCATGCCCCTGCCTCTTGAGGCATGCTTCCTAGTGGGATGAGCTTGCAAGACAAAACTGGGTGGACCCTTTCCCCTTCCTCTTAGGGATCAGTTTTCACATAGAAAGCAGGACCTTCTTTGATGATTCAACTCTGTGACAGGGACCTTCTTGAGCCGCATGCAGAAGCCAACCTACCCAGAGATACAGGCCACTGGCTCCAACGTTAACTTTATCACAAATACAGACATCGGGGGCCTCCATCTTTCCTACTCTTCCATCTTCTCACGTGGTTGACAGTTGAAGCTGGGCAATAGCCACCCTTTATTACATCTCCTCATAACCTCAAATGAGGGCACTAACAGACCTGCTATTGCCATGTTATTGAGGTTTTATACTGTGCCATATAATATGCCCTCCTCTACTTAAGCAATCGGTATTGGGTGTCAGTTCTTTTTGATTTCTGTATCTGTGTGTGTGTGTTGGGGGCGGAGGGGGGGGGGTTGATGGTGTGTGTGTCTGTGCATACAGGCACATGTGCTTTCATTAGCATACAAATGAACAGGTTTCCTCGGGCCATGTTCATACTGCTTTGTTTTGTATATTCTTTCCTTCACTCCTCTCCAGATCTTCCTGTTCTGTCTCCCTACTTGTATGCAGGGAGTACCCCCAGTTCGCCATTTTCCGCCTGCATGCCACATAGTGGGGGGGGATGAGAACAATGTAAAATGACACATATGTAAAAAGATGGCATGATGAATCCCTTACTTTGCATGATCACCTAAAAAGTGAATTAACAAGAAAGTATCTGATGTATAAGAATTAAATGTTTGTATGGAAGAAACAGCAGGTTACATAATAATTCTATTTTACACTTGATCTGAGCCAACATGCCCAGAAGTGATAATAGTTCTATTTTAAAGTAGTCAAATACAACAGTACACATAAATAATTCATCACAGGAAATTTCATTCTGTGATTATCAGTCTACATAGAGATGCCTGACACACATACACAGAAAACGTCAATGGTGGCCATCTGAACATGGTAAATGCAGGCATGTTTTATTGTTTTCATTCCCCTGTTGTGATAGTTTGACTTTTCTATAATGAATAATTTCTCTTTTTCCCCCCAACAGAAACATGTATTCTTATTCTGAAAACCTGAGTGCCTCTTCCAAACAGTAAAAATGAGTGTTATGGACTACTCTTTATAAATTTGTTCCCCAGCTAAATGGGCAGGGCTGGGCAGGAAGGCAACAATAAGCATGATTATTCCACATTTCATGTGATGATAGTGTAGCGCAGACTTTTTCATGTGTAGTGTTTAATTTTTCTAGAAGGCACTCATGCCAGAATGGTAATAAAGCACTTGGGATTCAATAAGCACTTTAAGGGGACAAACAGCAAGCTTCCAGTTCTCAAAGAGTGGTGTCTACAATTGCTTTCCTGTTTTTGCTACACATGGATTTTGAACTAAAATAATTGCAGGAAAAAGGGCAATTTCCCTTCTACTGGGAAATTGGGCTGATGCTCTCCTTTGGGCTCGCAAAGAAGACCCTCTTAAATTACAATCCTGGATTATCTTCAATTATTCAAGCATGAAGTCTTCCAATTTGCAAGCCATAACCATCATATACACACACATACATGTGTATATATATACATATATATGTTTGCATGCTTATGCATATCTACACACAGCGATAACTTGAAAAGTAAATTGTGATATGACTCATTTATACATGAAAATCTACATAAGAGAGGGCTGTTTTCAAGTTCGATTTCAGGGAGCACTTGCAAACTGTTCTTAGACCATGGAAAGAATGTCATCCACCTTTCCCCCCAATTTCCCCAATGTGCTCTTCATCTTTTTTCCTGGTAATACAAAAGTAAACAGCATTTGTTATAAAACCTGAGTTAGAGACATCTGGCCAGTGAAGCTTTACTGGACGTACCACACCTACCTTTCAATGCTTAAAGCAAAAAATCTCCAAGCTCCAAAGAAACTACTGTCACTTTATTTATTATAAACTTTTGTTTTGTTTATTTATTTATTGCTAAGTGTCATTAATGCTTGGCAACAGCTTTGCGTATGAGTTGATGTCTGTAGAAGAGCTTTTTTTTTTTTTTTTTTTTTTTTTTAAAAAAAAAAAAAAAGCCTCAACCAGCTACTTCCAAGAGTTGAGACAAGCCAGATGATCTTTTAGGGCATTACGTAATCACAAACAGCTGGAGAATCGCCACTGGTCGTTGGCGAATTGTGTTCTGTTTAAGCTCAAGAGTTGTGTGTGTCCAATTAAGTAATACATTTGTAATCTGAAGCAGGTGTTTCCTCGGAGCACCTGATACGCTCCTGGGTCTCCTGCCTTCCTTTCCTCCTTCTAGTCTTTTCCATGGGTCTTTTCCAAGTATTTCTTCCCTTGTAAGTTCCTAATTCTTTGGCTGTTTGTGTTTGGAGAAAGAAAGGCACAGACTCACAATGTGGCGAAAGAAAAGGGTCATTTACCATGAGAAGTATGAGAAAGGTGTATCTCAGGGAACTGGAAGCTAATTCGGAAGAATTCCCGACAAGAGAAAATACAGTTCGTGGTTTTTTTCCAGCTGCCATGTAAAAAGAAGAGCAAAAAGAGGCCCTACTCTATGTCTGGCAAACACAAAACTTAGCCTGTAAAGCCAAAAGTTCCCTACATTCTAGGGAAAACTGTATTTGCTTTTCGTGTTTTGCCCTAAAATGGTGACTCTTTTCTACTGGTAGCCGTGTAGTACAAAAAAGAAAAACAAAACAGAAACACCACGAGTTGAGGTCCTGGCTGACAAGAGATGCCAGCGAGGAGCATATTGTGTAATAGCAACTGTGAACTGTCCTCAAGGGCAGAAATGGGATGTTTGAATTCATACACTTAAGGACTCCAAAATGAAAACAACACGAGCAATCCCACTGAAATCTGAACAATGACACCATTAACTCTACCCATCTAACACTAATCCCAAGTCCCCAAGCGTGTTTATAACAATTTTTAAACAAACAAATGAATGAATGAATGAGTGAGTGAAACTGGATGGCACACAGTCCAGATGTTCAGCCAATGGGCAAATACAAGGAGAGTGCAGTTCCTCTGGTCCTAACTTGACATGGTCCTGTCATAAGCCTACACAGGGCCAAGCCTTCAAGAACTCCTACCCTGCTGCTCCCTGATGGTGAGGCTCTTTCTGCATCCAGGGCTAGTCAGGTTTAGGCCTGCTTGGAATCACCAGGTTGCCATCTACGTGATTTGAGTTGTGAGCTGTGGAATGAAGTCCTGTACTTTCACTTAGAGGACCAGTGGAGTCTGATACAACATGGACCTAAAAGTTGGGCTGCTTGAGTATGGTCAGAACTAAGTGATGACACGTGGCCAGGAGCCCAGCACATGTTCAGTAAGTTCTAGAGTTGGCACATCCATCACATCTCCTCCTCGGGCAGGGATCCCATTTGTAAGGCCTCCCTCAGACCCTCCCTCACACTTCCTAAAGTGTATTTCCCAGACATTCCCGTGGTTCCATGTCACTTCATTCAGGCCTCACTTCAAATATCACACACTGAATGAAACCATCTCATCTTGTCTACACTATCCTACACTGAATTGTTACTTCTTCTCAGCTTTTTCCCTACAGGACACTGATATTATAAACTATTCATTTATTGGCTGTCTAAAAGAATATAAGATCTATCGAAGGCTGGGACTTTGAAGCATTCTTATTAGTGTAAACAATGGAATTCATTGTGTCCAATTTACATTCTCATCAGCAGTGTATAAGTGGTCCATTTCCTCCTGCATCTTCCCCAACATTTGGTGGTGTTTGTGGTCCTGATGATAGCCATTCTGACCAGAGGGAAGTGCTGTCTCAATGTGATTTGCATTTTCATGATAGCTAAGGATAGTCAACATCTTTTTCATGTATTTGTTGGTCATTGGTACTTCTACTGAGAACTTTTTGTGCAATTGTTTGCTCATTTATTAGTCAGATGATTTGTTTTGGTATCCATTTCTTGAATTTTTTCTTTTCTTTTTAAAGTTTTTAAAGACAGGGATTCTCTGTGTAATAACAGCCCTGGCTGGCCTGGAACTTGCTCTGTAGACCAGGCTGGCCTCGAACTCACAGAGATCCACCTGCCTCTGCCTCCCAGGTGCTGGGATTAAAGGCGTGCGACACCACCGCCCGGTTCTGAATTTTGTCTTCTACACATCAATCCCTTTGACAAGGGGATTCACCTGAGGATAAATAATTAGCAATTTCCCCCATTCTGTAACCTGTTGATTATTTCTTTGCCATACAGAAGCTTTTTTTGTTTGATGCGATCCCATTTGTCAATTCTTGGTGCTGTTTCCTGAGTCACTGGGCTGTCTGTATTCAGAAAGTCATTGTATATGACTACGTCTTAAAGCACTTTCTTTCTTTCTTTCTTTGTGGTGGTAATCTAATTGTACTGAAATGTGATTTTGATTGTATGTTAATAAATAAAGTTGCCCGGGGGTCAGAGCTATTAGAGCCATAGCAAGAGTGTGGCGGTGGTGGCACACGCCTTTAATCCCATAAGATCTCTGTGTGTTCAGGGATACAGCCAGCATTGGAGACATATGCCTTTAAGACCTAGGGGGCTGTACATTCAGACAGTGACGAGGCAGTCACGTGTTTGGGTTTATAACCAATGAGAAGGCAGAACAAAATACTTTAAATAGACGAACAGACAGGAAATAGAACCCTCATTTGGGAAGCTGGGACACCACAGGCGGAAGGGTGAGATTTTAGCTCTGAGCTCTGACCTTTCGGCTTTCTCTTTTGCATTGTTTCTGTGTTTCTTATTTAATAAGACCGTTGGTTACATCTATATTTCTTTTCTTTTTTTTTTTTTTTTTGAGCTCTTCACTGTGTGCTGCATCCAGCTGTCACTGAAGATGTATTGAACACATTAATACAACTTGGATTTGCATAATCTTTTAGGACTTATTAAACATCTGGCCCTGGGTACATACCGTAATCTGCATATTATTATTATGGTTTGGTGTCATTAAGGTTACATTGTAACAACAGTAGAGCAAGAAACTAAAGCAACATTTTCTCTCTCTGAGAATGAAATTATTTCGACCAGCTGCCTCACAAATGCTGATGCCCCCACATAGGTTTGTGACCACAGTGGTTGCCTCTGAGGAGAGATCTGACAGGAGATGCTACAGCAGCCAGAACGGTCAGCAGTCACGACATTAGCAAATTCAGAGGCATCAGCCGTTCCGGGCAAAGATGAAATCCTAGAGCTGTATGTATGTAAGCCTTATGATTTCTGAGTGAAAGGATGGGGTCAACTGAGAGACCCAAAGCCATAATACCTTATGATGAGGTGACTGTCAGCCCTTTGTTATGGACAATCAAGACTTGTACATGATGACATCCAGCTACAAAGAAAGCGACCGACTCACTTTCCTCCTATTTTACGCTGCTCCCATTCTTGACCGTCTTTCAGGTCTACCAATTTTCCTTTCATCCTGATTAAACTTTCTGACACGCATGTCAAGATTCCTGTAAAACTCAAATTCATAAACCTAACTACTCAGGCAAATTGAATGGCAGACTCCCTCAGTACCTTCCACCTGCTCCCAGATCTCCTGAGGCAGAACATCCCTTCCTCCTCCAACTCAGATGTTCCATCTTAGGAGCAGTTTCTTCAGACAACACTCACCGGGGCTCACAGAAACTGAGCCAACAACCAGGGGCCGGCATGGGACTGACCTAGGCCCTCCACATATACATGACAGCTGTGGAGCTTGGCCCTCTTGTGGGACTCCTAACAGTGGGAATGGGGGCTGTCTCTGACTCTTTTGTCTGCTTTGGGGACCCTATTCCTCCTACTGGGTCACCTTGCCCAGCTTTAATGCATAGGAAGGTGCTTAGTCCTACTGCAACTTGATGTGCCATGCTTAGTTGATACCCATGGGAGGTCTGCCCTTTTTCAGTAGAAAAGGAGGAGGAATGGATGGGGGCAGTCAGAGGGGAGGTGGGGGGAGGGACTAGGAGGAGAGGAGGGAGGGGAAACTGCAGTCAGGATGTAAAATAAATAAATCAGTGAAAAAAAAAACAAACGAAAAACCTTCTCCTGACATCCAGTCTAACTGCCAGCTAGCTTCCTAACTGCCAATACCTACCTCCTATAAAAATGTGGGAAAAGGGCTCATTTCTACTGTTTTACCTTCTGGGTTATGCTGAAGGTCTCAAGTAAATGATTTACCAATGTCTGTGAGTATGCCAACTTTAAGCACACGGCAGTGTTCTATCTCCATCCAGTGGAAGTCAGTAGCTACAACTTGTTGCTTCAGAGAGCCCCCTGCCGACTCAAATGATGTGCACTGTTCATCTACAGCACAGGTTACCAACATGCGGGGCCTGACCCCCTTGAGTCAACGACCCTTTCACGGGCGTCGAATGTCAGATATCCTGCGTATCAGATATTTACATTATGATTCACAGCAGTGGCAAAATTACAGTTATGAAGCAGCAATGGAATCATTTTATGATTGGGGTCACTTCCATATTAAAAACTGTATTAGGAAGCAGCATTAGGAAGGTTGAGAAGCACTGGTCTACAGTCAGCCCTTACTCAACTAGATGCAGGCCCTGCTAAGAGCTGCATTCATGAGTAAATATGTCTCTTGGCACGTGAATGGTGCCTGTGCTTTAGGACATGGTGTCATGAGACAGGGTGTCATCTGGTCATGAAGGGGCCACTCTGTCATGGACTAGAGTGGAGTTCTCCCACTTGGTTCATTCTATAGTGAAAAGCTACCAGGGAGGCTCCAGATTGAAGTGCCTGAATTTCCTTTTACACACACACTTCTGGGCAGGGTTGGGGTTCACCCTCTTAGCCATCCAGCAGTCTCCCCAGGCAGAAATGATGTTTTAATGAGTTCTCTTTATTACACCACCCCATCTCCATATTTTCTACCTTAAAACTCGAGGAATATGCCAGGCAGTGGTGGCCCACGCCTTTAATCCCAGCACTCAGGAGACAGAGGCAGGCGGATCTCTGTGAGTTCGAGGCCAGCTTGCTCTATAGAGCAAGTTCCAAGACAGACAAGACTATTACACAGAGAAACCCTGTTTTGGAAAAACAAAAACACCCCCCCCCAAAAAAAAAACCTCTAGGAATATAATCTGTAATACATAATACAGAGTGGGTGAGGTGGACAGAAAAAATTCACTGAGAAATTACTCAATCTATTTTCAGAGAATATTTCGATTGAACTGCTACTTTCCCCATGTGACCTATGTCTCCTGCCATTGACCAGGTTTTAGTTCCTTTTTAGCACAAGGTTGTTCTGGGCACATTGGGTCAGATGTGCCTGAATGATCTTTATGGCTTTAGGAAGTGAAATAAACTACCTTAAATGTCTAGGTACAAGTAACTTGATCCATTTCCTCAAAATCCCGAAAGTTCAGAGAAGCAAGGCCATTACTTTGCACTTTCAGGTAGGAACATTTGGGTCCCTGGCCCCAGACAGCACCACTTCCTGTATAAGTTTAGCTGCAGTCCTGACTACTACCCACCAGATGGCAGCAGGACTCAGAGCCATAACCAAAAAGGACTGGAAATTTTGCAGGGACCCCAGTGGACAAAATTGCCTTCAACTGAGAACCATTGACACAGACAATATTCTACCAAAAGCTAAACTTCTGGGCTAAAGATGCATCTACTTTAAACAAATTATGTCAGCTTGGGAGTTTCTGGATGTAACAATGCCCACTGGTTCACAATGAGAGACCAATCTGTCTTGGCCTTGAATGTTTTTCTTAGTAATGGCGCAAACTTTAGCTTTCATCTCAGGCCTCAGCCCCCCCTGCACCCTGACACATACAGTTTCTACGTCTGATTAGACAGACTACTTACTGTTTCCACTAGAGGCCCTCTACCTTTACCTCCACTGTGCACAGGATCCATGTTAGTCCTCAAGGCCGTACTAAACGAGCAAGTTTATGGTTGGTTGTTTTGCTTTGCTTTGCTTTGCTTTTTGAAGCTTGAGGACAGCTTTATTATCGTCTACAAAAAAAGAAAAAAAAAAAAAGACACCACAGGGCCAGCAAGCTGTAAATCATGGTAACAGCCTCAAGGAAGAGAATAGAAATGAGAAGACCCAGTAAACTACACAGTAAACTACTTGAATTAGGCTAGCGTAAAGGTTAGCCAAGCAGCAGTAGGCAACATGGTGGCGTGGGGGTGGAGGGGCTTTAGAGGAAGAATAAGGGAATCTAAAGTGTTAGGGAAATACATGCTTGGAAAAGAAATACAAAGGAGAAAAGGAAAGTTACATTTTCCTGAGTAATTCAGAAAAGCAGGCAGCTTACGAAGGAACATAGCTATGTTCTATAAGAGACTGTGTTAGGGGCAGAAACTCTGGGAAGGAAAAATGCAGTATCTCTTCAAGGGATGATGATTCCTCCTCTCTAACTTGGCTAAAGATGAACCAGCCTTCCTAGGGCCAGTGCTGCATTCCAGAGGAGGGGCCCTTAGCCAGTCCATTGATCCTGCCCCACCAGAATGTTAGGTCTCCACGCAGGTCAAAGGTTCTGTTTTCTTGGCCACACATCTTCCTTTAGTGGTTTTTTTTTTTTTTAAAAAAATGCTACTCCAACACTGTCTCCTCTGAAGGGGTAATCTTAAAATCATTCAGGATATGGACTGAAATTGGGGGATATCTATAACCCATTTTCACCATGAAAATCTGGAGATCCTGTTCCAAAACTGCCCACCAGAAGGGATCAGTGTCTGGACTGGAGGTCTAGTCCCCATGCACACGTCTACCCACACGTATGGCCTCTGGGCAGGGTGCTCATTGAGGAGGAAATAGGAAACTGGGAGTTCATTCTGGTATTTCTGGCCAGAGAACCAAGGACATTTCTAGAACTGCTGCTTTGGGGCCCCTGCCATGAGCTGACGGTCTAGTTTCTACCTCCTCTTCTCATCATCCCCCCTCTGAAGAGGATACCCTCACTGAATGGCCACATACCTCTCATACCTATCTGGTAGCAGTGATAGTCAGTCTCTTCCTCACTTGGACCAATAAGCTTCTTCAACTGGACCTCTTTCGTTCCTCCTTAACCATTTCCTAAGTTTGTGTAAACTAAAAGTCCTCTGCCCCTACTTCTAAACCCATGTATGCACATGCACACACATACACAATTTTTTTCTTTTTGGCTAGGAAACATTCTCAGTTACGCTTTTTGGCATTCTTTTCTACTGGTGGGACCCTAGGATGGTACTCATATAACATGTTTCCTAGAGGAACCTGCACATGGATGGACCTCCCCTTTACATACTGCTATATATTAGCAGCTTGGCTGATTAACTAGAATAGAACACAATCTAGCCACATTTTATCAGGAGAGAGGAGACCCAAGTCACTCAGTAACGGTCTTTGGAAACAATGCTACCAATTTCTTAAGTGTCCTGTCAGGGATGATCTAGGTCTGTGCAAGAACCTGATCTAATTGTTATGATGTGTGCTTTTTCTCTGTCAGCACCATCCTGTTTGGGTACCATACTTTGACTGATGTTCTTAATATGTTGGTACCAAGGGGCATCTTAGAGTGGGGAATTGCTTTTGCTACCTTCCTATATAATCCTTTAGCTTCCCCACAAGCAATGCCACATCAACATATATGTTAAAATCTACATGCTTGCCTGAGTCCTCACCCCTCCAGTCAAATCATTAACTAAAGGCAGATTTGTCACCTTGGCATTTTCTTCTATTACCATATTATCTCTATATAATTTCCTTCCCCATTGTCAATATCTACAACACCTATTAATGGCCCCAAAGCTCTCAGACTGCATCAAACCGTCATAGTTCTTATAAGCAGTCTTGTCTTCTTTTTTTTCTCATGTCCATAGGAATAACAGGATGTCTCACTGTTAAATGCAGCAGAAAATAATCACTGAACAATGGACAGTCTCTATGATATTGACAAAGTATCATTTCCCAGTCTTCCCAAAATATTTTTCTTTGGTTTTTTTGTGGGGAGAGAGTCAGGTTGGCCTCTAACTTCCTACCGTAGCAAAGGATGGCTTTGAACAGCTACCTCCTGTCTCCTTCCCCCAAGTGTATGATACCGTGCCTGGCTCAGAATGTTTTCTTTCTTTGCAAAATTTGGTGATGAATTGAATCAAGTTTTTGTTTTCAACCGGGATCCAGCCATGTTGGAATTGTTTGCATTAGAAAACGGTTCACAGCAAGCAATAAGAACAAAGCCGTGTGGAGACAGAAGGTCTGAGGTCTGTCATAAGTTGTAAGTGTGAATCACTAGGGCCTTTCCCTTCCTCTCCAGGATATTGTTCAGACACCGCCAGCAAATGCTGCTGGCTACTAACCAGGAGTTATGAGCGTGGCTTTTCTGATGGGCACACCCTTGGAAACAGGGTGGTTTTGTACGAACAAAAACCAAGGAACTTGCTGAGGCTTGTAGTGAAACTTTAAGATATATTCTCAGCTTAACTGAGTACATGGACAGCATCCTAATATGTCCCCATGAAGCAGATCTGCTGGTTTAATTCTAACAGGTTTATTTTCTGGCTCCAAAAATTTTACCTAGATAAATAGATGATAGATAGATAGATAGATAGATAGATAGATAGATAGATAGATAGATAGATAGATCTGGATCCTCTGCAAGAACAGCAAATGCTCATCATTTCTGGGACATCTCCCCAGCCCCTATAATATACTTTAATTAAACAAGAGCGACCCACTACCTCGGTTTGCCCAAGACTGAGGGGTACCCAGAAACATATGACTTTCAGTCCTAAAACCTGAAAAGTCTTGATTCTGTCATTTGAAGGCGATTTTGAAAGGCACAAACCCCTCTTCTCCACAAGGTAGTCTAAAAACTCATCAATTGTGTATGAACTATCGATAACTCTTTTTTTGAACTAAACTTTGGAAAGGCTTGCCTAATCTTCATATCGGCCACTGTTTCTGATCATTATTGTTGCCCCAGGCAAATTTAACATCAGCGCTGAGCAGAAATGGGCTAACTGCTTTGTCTTCGACTGCTTACCACTCACACCTTTTGAAAACGATCTTTCCCAGAAATCTGGATTCCTGGCAGGAAATTGTGTTGTAACCACTAGCTGTCCTTCTTTCTCCAGGGTATGCCTTTTCTTTGAATTTTTTTTGGCAAGTTTTTAAAATGTTTTAATATTAGCGTATATTAATTATACACGCTAACACGTTTTATTATGACAACTTCTCATGTGTATATAATGTATTTTGACCACATCTACTCCCTCGCCCTTTTCTTTCCAACTGGCCACCCTCCTGCTTTCGTGGTTGTTCACTGTTTTAATGACCCAATGAAGTTCATTGGGATTGCTTAAGGACAAGTGTCAGGCGACAACAAAACAGAGCTCTACATAAATCTAAGAGTCTGAAAGCTGATTAGCCATTAACTGGGTAAAATTGAGTTTTTTTACTCTTATTTGTCGTCTCATAGTCCTAATAGCTCTAGTGTGGAAAATCAAATGGACCAGCATTTTTTTACATTTGTTTGCAGATGTTGCTCACTCTGTTGGATCCGGTAGCCCTGGGGTGGAGTCTGAATATTCCAGGAGATAACATTGCTGGCTCATGGACCCCACATGAGGCAGTGAGAATTTTATAGAATACTCTCAGGATTTCTTTGATCATGTGTATCTATACATTTTGAAAAGATGAGCTTGTATTCAAAATATATCCGTTATATTTTATACTCATGTGTATTTAAAAAAGTGATCATGGAGCTCCACAACAGCACTATTTTAAGTACCACTGATGCTGATAACACACACCCATTATGTGAATGTTCAGGGCATGCTTGTGTTACCTGGGCATAAGAAAATCGCCTGGGTCTGGGAACTGATTCCATCTTGCATAGCCAATTGAACTGTCAAAAACAGACTTTGTTCTGTAGTTTGTATCTATGTTGTACCCAAAGGCTAATATTTGGAAGCATGCAAAGCAAACATCACCCTTCTATCACTATCTCAAACTCCTATCACTGAAAAGGATTTGATTTCCTTGATATACAAAGAACTTATATGAAACAACAATAACAACAACAGGAGTAAACTCTGTCTATTCCAAAGTTTAGTTTAAATTGAAAAAGAAATACTTATAGTTCACACATTATTGACAGCACAAGGGGGAGGGGCAAAGATATAAGTATCTACAATAAACAAATATCTTTAAATCAAAAATCAACCTTTTTAAAAAAATCAGCCTTGATCAGAAAATTGTAAATTAGAACTGCAATGAGGTAGTTTTATCGTTAGAATGGCAAACACTTAAAAAAGTCAAGTATTGGTGAAGCTGATGGGAAATGTTGTGTCTTCACATATCACCGATTGGTCGTCCATCAGGGCAGACACCAAGGTCATTCAAAAAACTGGAGCAGGTGAGATGGCTCAGGGGTAAAGGTGCTTGTCACTGAGCCTTACGCCCTGACCTCAGTCCCATGGGTAGTGGAAGGAGAGGGCCAATTCTGGAAAGCTATTCTCTGACCTCTGACCTACAGATATGTGCCATGGCATGAGCGCACACACACACAATAAATAAATAAAGTAATGCCAGGTTTTAATTAGTTTTTTGAAGAATGTTGGAAAAATTCTAATGGTATAATGTTATTTTACAAAAGATAGCATGGGCTGGAGAGATGGCTCAGAGGTTAAGAACACTGGCTGTTCTTCCAGAGGTCCTGGGTTCAATTCCCAGCATCCACATGGTGGCTCACAACCATCTGTAATGAGATCTGGCTCCCTCTTCTGGCATGCAGGGATACATACAAACAGAACACTGTATACATAATAAATAAATAAATCTTTTTAAAAAAAAAAAAGATAGCATGATACCAGAAAAAGAAACAAACAATAGCAATTACTACTTCTGGGAGGTAATGTAACATAACAGGTGATCCTAATGTTCTTTTTATTTCCAAGTAACTTTACTTATTTTTTTTAATTTTATATACCTGTTAGAATTTTAAGCATGACAAGCTTTTGGAATTTAGATTGAGCTCCAGAGAGGAAGTAAGTAATAAGAGCCTAGAGTATACTTGGCTTCATTGTTCACTTATACTTTTGGAAGGTGTTTTATCTTTATTTTACATATATGAATGTTTTGCATGTGGTGCAACTGTACTGTGAACATGCCTAATGCCAAATGAAGCCAGAAGAGGACACTCCTGGAATCAGAGTTGCAGATAGTTGTGAGGAATGTGGGTACTGGGAACCGAACCCAGGACTTCTGCAAGCACAGCAAGAGCTCTTAACTATTGAGTCATCTCTCTAGTCCTAAATTGCAGATTTAAAGGTTGGTATTTAAAGAGAGTTAAAAAATTTACATAGTAATTTCTCATGATCTGAAGTAATAATGTTCTATAAAACTATCATGATCCCGTAATTAACAAGTCCTGACCCACTGGGTGCTAATGGCAGTCTAAGAATGGTCACCTTCAAGTCTCTGGCAAGAATGTTTTTGGCAGCGCATCGATGTATGCTTCTACTACAGTGGCTCTCACCCTTCCTAATGCTGCAACCCTTTAATACAGTTCCTCATGGTGTGCTGACACCCCAACCATAAGATTATTTTCATTGCTATTTCATAACTGTAATTTCATAACTGTTATGAATTGTAATGTAAATGTTTGTGTTTTCCAATGGTCTTATGTGACCCCTGTGAAAGGGTCGTTCAACTCTCAAGAGGTCATGGCCCACAGGATGAGAATCATTGCTCTATTATAAGTGTATTTCTGTTTAAAGACCCCCCCATACACTATATATATTGTTCACTGATGTTGATGAACTCTCAACCAGCAGTACCAAGTCATACCTAAAAGAAGTTTACTGAATGCACATATTTTCTCTGTGAACAAGGCACATTAACAGCCTTCTGTGAAGGAATACTAGAAAGAAAGCTGTACAATGCTCAGGAACCATTTTTGAATGGTTACCAAAAAGCAGGAAAATATAAGAAATGTACCACTAAGGTTGTTACGAGGATGCTGGCCTATGTTATGAGCTGAAGCAACCAAGAGGGCAGCATCACCTTGTTACATCTCAGTTGACAAGAGACACAATGGGCGGCTCTAACACCCTGAATTATCATCAAAGCTCTACAAGCATTGATTTGGCAATTGGCAATGGGTTCTCCAAGCAGGCAAACTCGTAAATATAAAGTCGAAAAATAATAAGGATAAAATGTAATTACAGTGTAATTGAAGGGAAAATTCTTAATCACAAGGAAAGGACCAAACATCAATATTCTATAGCTAAGCTTCTTCAACAAGTTCTTTAAAGCTGAATACCATATGACTTACAAAGCAGTCCCCTTCCAGGACACTTCACATGATGGGAACAGGTGCAATGTGTTCAGCAGTCATTTCGTTTAATATAGTCATTGTCTGTAACAAGAGCCAGTTACTGACTACCTCTACACAGTGAACGCAGAGAAGTGTGGGCTAATGCAAGCTGAAACAATTTATAATCCTCTTGGGCACGGTAAGGGGAGGTTGAGGTAATTCTTAGCTCTAATGAAGGACAGCTGCTCAAGGCCACCAGCAATATATACATGTATGTTCAACTGGTACAAACATCATGTCATTGGGACCAAATGAAGAAGAAAGTGCATCCTCTTGGGATTGTTCAGAAAACATGATGGAGGTACTAATACGTGAAAAGAGCTTAAAGGATTTGTAAGATGGCAACCAGAGTTACAGAGTTCTGGGCAAAGGATTGGAATCAAATACAGGTACAGGGAAGGTGAAAGCATGGCTCCCATCATTGCTGTGAAGTAAGACAGTATAGCCAATACACTCGCAGAGGGCAGAACCTGAAGGCCAAGGGATAAATGAAGGAACACAGATCTAAGTAGCCTCAGCTTGTTTCTGGAAGCTTCTTGGTTAAATGTTTCCATGGTTACAGCGAGCAAATCTTTCCCTGTTTTTACTTCCTTAACTAGAGTACCTACGGAAGCAAGCAGGGCTCAAGCCTCATTCTGTCTTCTACTAACACTCCCCAACACACAGCACACCCCCAACATATGAAAGATCAGCCTCCACCAGCACTTGCTTGTTGTAAGCGCTGGGTAAATATTTATTCATCCACTAATTGGTTTTACAAATACACTAAGCCTTTAACAAGCCCTTCTCTGTTTACCGCGAATACAGGTGGTTCTCATGGAGAAATTGCTAAACTTTGTAAAGTCTCCAAGGTTTCCCAGAATGTATGTGTGTGTGGAGAATCCGAGCTGTAGAAAATGCCACAAGATTACATCACACATCTTTATTTCCTATTGAATTAAAACAAAAAGAAGTAGTGTCCACTAGAATCTCCAAATTTTGTAATTAAATTTATAAATATGAGTATGTCCATAAAATCTGAAACTTTAGACTTAAATTTTGGCTCCCTAATTATAATTCCTTAGCACTTAATATAATACTGAGTTCTTAGATTATGTGTTGGTGCTTATAAATATTATGTTACACAAAGTTAAACATTTCTGTATACTCTTGGGAAAAAATAGATTTTCTTTACAAAATTATTTAATCATGCCTGAGTTTCTTCTAGCTCTAATAAATTGTTTCAATTGTATATTTTTAAGAAGCTGATTCTTGCTCTTTAATAACTGCTCAGACAGAAATGTCAACAGGACACAAATTGAATAATATTAAGAATGAGCCGGGGGGTGAGGGACACCACAAGAAAACCCACAGAATCAACTAACCTGGGCTCGTGGGAATTCACAGAGACTGAAGCGCCAACCACGGAGCCTGCATGGGACTGACCTAGGCACTCTGCATATACATGACAGTTGTGTACCTTGGTCCTCTTGTGGGACTCCTAACAGTGGGAACAGGGACTGTCTCCAACTCTTTTGACAGATTTTGGGACCCTTTTCCTCATACCGGGTCACCTTGCCAGCCTTAATACAACAGGAGGTGCCTAGTCTTATGTCAACTTGATATGGCATGCTTTGTTGATATTCTTGGGAGACCTGCCCTTTTCTGATTAGAAACGGAGAAGAAGTGGATGGGGTGGGAAGGCAGAGGGGAGGTGGTGGGGAGCTAATTGGAGGAGAGGAGGGAGGGGAAACTTCGGTCGGGATGTAAAATACATTAATAATAAATGTAATTAATAAAAATTGTTTTAAAGTTAATATTTAAATTTGAGTATATTTCACTTAAAACCGCTATAACAGCTACATAGCAGCCTAAGGCAAGAAACTTACAAAATCAATTTTTGCCTCTATTCATTGCTTCTAATTGAATTTCTATTAGAAATAAAAAGTCAAATTTTGAAAGATACATGTTTGCAGTCAAATCGTGGTACTTACTGTTTCAAAACCTCGGTGTGGGTGATCAGGAAACCCTCCCGGCCTTCCTCCTTTAAACTCATCAAACAGTAAAAATGGATCCAGATTTTTCAACTGGAATAATAATAAAATTCGGCATGTTAGACATGGCTTTTAAGTCATACTACAGGGGTACATTCATAGACATATCTAACAAAATTCACTGAAGAGTGCACAGCCAATGAGCAACCTTCTAAAATGAAAATTACATTCAGAAGGAAACAATGCATGTACATAAGCATTCATCAATTACATTGGAATTGACATTGTAAGAGAAGAGTGAAGCGTGAGCACTTCATGATTATCTATGATATAGTCAAATAGGTCATGCATGATCTGTCTGTAACAGATTCTTAGCATCATGGGGTAGGTGTCTACAAAATCAGTATCTGCAATGCTTTATGCGTGCTCTCAAGGAAAACAACTTCACACATATAAGAACAGGTGACATCAGGGAGTCAACTACCAGGGAAGTGGCTCCTGAGCTGAGTCTTGAAATATATGTCGGAGTTAATCAAGTGAAGGATATGAAGATTTCATCCTCATGACATAGCAACTTCCAAAGACTCTGCCTGCTAATACCATCAACTTGAAAGATGGGATTGCAAGCTTTGATTTGGGGAAGGATACATACATTTACACCTTATCAGTATTATTTGTATTCTCTGCACACTGGCTCCCTCCAGTCACCAATCTATGCCATAGGAAGAAAGTCAGTATAAGTAAAGAGCTATAGAATCCAGGTAGCTGATCAAGGCAAGAATCAGAGGGATGAACTGTTCGACTGGCCGGAGGACGAGAGGCATGTATAAGAGACACTCCAATAAACAAGAGTATGTTTGCATTAGACTGTTGCACCAAAGTGCTACTTGCAGGCCTGAAAATTAGTTCTTACTAATCTCTAAGCATTTACAGTAGCTTCAGCAACATGTTCAATAAACATGTGCCATCTGTCCACAAGAACAGACTTCTATAAGAACTCTAATTTTCTAAAATGTTTTAATTAGGTTCCCAATTCAATCACATCTCTATTTTCCTACATGTTTCTTTTCCTTCAAATACTTCCAAATCCTATAGCTGCCAAATTTAAATAGTAGCTTCCAAGATTGTTCTTTCGGCATCTTTAGAACTCCAAACAAAACATGTGGCCACCAGCCCTCGGGCCTGTAGCAACCCCATAATAAAGCCCCAACAGCCCGGTAAGGTTTGGCAATCCGGAAGTGCTGGAAGTGCCTGTCAGAAATGGCAGGCCTTTGGAGACAGGATGGATGCTGAGCTTTTCAAATGGCATTCTATTGAGTCTAGAATATTCCTAAATATGCAGACTGTACCCCACAAACTCTGGGTGGTGCTTTTGATAGATTTAGACTCTTGTAGCTAGGTCCTATGATTGAATCTGGTTACCACACAGCAATTCCAGGGTAGAACTTTTAGAGTCATTCCTTATGAAATGAGGGTGGACAGTTGATGTTTGTCCTTTTGCTTTTGTCCTCTTCCTCCTCTCTGTGTCACAGGACAGGTGGCTGCTATTGCCTCAGGAAATAGCTATTAGATAATATTAAGGAATTCTTTAATGTTCCAATATAAGGGGACTACAATTATATTTTTATCATCCTCTCTTCTTGGGTCACCCCCTCCCCATCTTTTCATTCATTTGTCAGCTAGCATACAAAGTGGTGATTTCCAGTGTGTTATTTTCATGTATCACTATACTGTGTATCTATTCATGTCCGCATTCTCCCTCTTGCTGATCACCTCCTACCCCTGAAATAGTTCATCCCTTCAGCTTCTGTCACTTAGATCCCATTATTCTCTCTTAGTCTTGTGTTTCAGAGACAGAAATTGAATTAGTTATGAACAAAATGACATCTGGGCTCCTGTTCCAAATACTTTGAGGGGAGAAATGGAACAGGACATTCATTATGTGATTTCCTCTGGTTTTCTTTGTTTCAGATTATCCTCTTAAGTAATGAAATAACCCACAGAGAGTAGCATTCTACTGAACAGTAGCTGGTGGAATCAGGCAGCATAAAGACAAATGCCACTGATGATGATGGGTTTCTCTCCTCCAGGGAGCACAAAGGAACCACAACAACATGCTAGTGAGTCTGTCAGAGTCCATGACTGTCTAGCGGGGTCCATGGATAACTATAGTGAAGGATGGAAGCCAGCCCCAGTCCATCTTTTCTTTATTGCTAGTCATAGAAAGGCTCACTGTAAGTTCCTCTTTGGCTTCTACATTTCAGTGGTAGGAACGGGTGGGGGACACTTGTGGCAGCTACTAAAATGGAGCAGTTTTGCTTCTTCAATGTGAAAATAGCTTTGGAGTCAAAAGTTTCCATTTCTTTGAGACATAAGCCTGGTGCACAGACTTCAAAGAGCAACCTTAATGTAGACAAATGCCTTCATGTCTGCTGGCTGGGGGACAGAAATGTGGGGTCTACCTTTCTGTAGAATATGGAAATATGTTAACAACATCAACAGTCAAATACAGGGTCTTGAACAAGAGAATGATGGTAGGCTTATACAGTAAAAGGGGGTATTGTTTAAATGATGTTTATGAAGAATTTGTAATAACACGGAAAGCTCTTGTGTCACCATGTGAAGAGGAAAACTTCACGACACAAAACTGTGTCTTCTATATAATCCTCAATAATGTAAAACATAACTGTTTGGAAACACCTTCATTCTCATTTGTAATTAAACAAAGTTGATGACATTCAGAATTATTCCTCTGTCTTCTATTAAGGTTACAGAATATTTGTGACACAGGAAACCTGAATTTAAATAACATATCAGTGTCTTGAAAAATCTATGTTTTTAATCAAGGTTTCTTATATCAGATAGATAAAACATAAAATTCAAATATATAAAACTATATTGAGGTGAATTACACCTTTGTTTTTACTAACCTCTATTTTCTGAATTTTTTATTATAGTAAAATAGATATAAAATTAAATTTAGCAATTTTAAAGATTTATTATTATTATTATTATTATTATTATTATTATTATCTGTATATTCCTGTGTCTGTGTGAAGGTATGTGCATATGAATGCAGGTGCCTTCAGAGACCAGAAGCAAAGGTCACCCTGAAGCTGGAGTTACAGGTAATTGTAAGTCACCAGATATGGATGCTAGAAATCAAACTAAGGTCCTCTACAAAAGCAGTCCACTCTCTTAACCACTAAGCCATCTCCCTAAGCCCAAGACTTAGCACCTTTGAGACCACAGTTCAGTAACATTAAGCACACTCACATTGTCGTGCAACTATCACTATCATGTCCAGACTGAAATCCAGTAGCTTCTTCAATTGTGAGTAAGCTCAGTCAGTTATAATAAATTATCCGTAACTGTGATTCTGGGACCAATAGAAACTAAAGCTATTTCATAACAATATTACATCTGTGAGTAGGTATATGAAAATATTGTTCATGTTTAAAATCAGGATGTGATTACATGCATCACTCAAAACTTTTAAAAATAAAAACTCTTAAAAACTTGTAAAAATATAAGATGACTAAATTGTCTCTTAAAAACAACCTCAACCATGTTTAATATAAAATTTTTTCTTGGAAATTCGTCTATTCTGTTTTGTGTACTTCAAAACACTGTTTTACAAAGGAATTGATAGGTTTCGCCAGACCACCAAAGAGGTTCACAGGATTAAAAAAAAGTGTTAAGACATTCTCAGCAGATACATTCTTGACAGATGGACTAATTAAAGTAATAGCTACACTCAGTACATAGTAATGGCTGACTAACAGGTGTCTGTGGGGTCTCAGAACTCTCTCCAATTTTTCATTGGTGTTGATATACATCTAAGAGAATATGACACAGCGTCCATCTGGCCCTATGCATTTAGTCATTAAGATAACGTTATTTGTGTCATTTCTTTAACAAATGGTACATTTGGGATCTCAAGAGCTATCTAGGAGTGAGTTACTGTTGGAAAGGAAAATGGCAGAGGCTCAAGACAGAACAAAGAAGAAAGACTGATGGAGCTGATGGGGGAGCCTACTGCGATGGCTGATCAGCATCACGCTGAGTGAAAGGAGCCAGGCACGGAAGGACAAATACTGCATCCCCTCACTCCTATGTGGAATCTAAACAAATAGAATGGTGGCTTCCAGAGTTGAGGTGAGCCGAAGAAGAGATGTTGGTCAGACAGGAAGAGTCAGTTCAGGAAGTCAATAGCACTTATTAACTGTAAAATGGCAATGTATTATATAGTTGAAATTTGCTAAGACTAGATTTTGAAAATTACTATGTGAAGTAATACAGATGGTAATCAGCTAGTTTTGACCATTCTTTGGAATATACAAGTATAAAAACATCCTGCTGCACACAATACACACAATTTTTCAATTAAAATTTTAAAATTGAAAACATAAACCCATTAATGATATAGGGCAGGACTCGCTGAAGAAAGCCAAGACTTTCCAAAGCCTGTAAGCAAAGGCGAACCTGTCAATCCCGGCTATTCAAGGCCAGCCTAGGCAACTTAGTGAGACTCTTGTCTCAACATAAAATCCAAAATGAGGATTGGGGATATACATCAATGAGTGATTGATTGCCTAGCAAGTACAAGGGTCTCCCTATGTTCAATCTCCAGCAGTGAAAAAAAAAAAAGCCTGATGAATATTTTTCAAACACACTTTTTATCAAAAAGTAGACAAAGAAACCCATATGTAATGAGAGGTATAAAGCTCAGCAACAAGGCAGTATGAAAATCCTGGAGTGGAGTGTAAGAAATCAGCCCTGCTTCCCAAAAACGCAATCTATCCCTACAATGCATTTCTTCTCTTACTCACATTTAATGTGGGATAGCACTGAGGCCTCTAGCCCTTGGTTATGATCACTATTTGAAACCTCTCTGTGCAGCTAAGACCCCTCCCAACTTCATGTATTCCCTAGTATTCAGATAAAAATCGTTCTTAATGTTAAAAAAAAAAAAATCTAGAGTCACAATCTCTGAGTTGCCTTGTGTTCCTGCCCACACAACAGAGGTCTACAGAGCTGGATCTCAGTGCCCAAATACAAATCCTTTATTATGCGGGATCAGCCAGGAGACCTGACCCATGAGGAAGCAATCAGGTTGTCTTCCCTAGGAATCTGAAGCTGGGATCCACAGTTCCTTGCGCTTTGAAGTATGAGCATGTAAGGAAGGGTGGAGAGGCTACAAGTTGGCCACAATCTGAGGATATGCATGCTGAGGCTGACAGCCGCATGCTCCTTTGCTCAAGGCAGAACATGGGCATGCAGAGAAAACCAGATACATCTTCTGCAGTTCAGCTGCACCTGTTGCCTAGCACCTTCTTATCCATATTCCAGAGACCCCCTATAGACTGGGGTTGATCCACACAGGGCCCCAATTGTGGAGTTTCATGTTTCTCCCTCTGGCAGTGGTGGTTTGAAAGAAAATGGCCCCCAAAGGGATTGGTACTACTAGGAGGTGTGGCCTTGTTGGAGTAGGTGTGGTCTCGTTGGAGAAAGTGTGTCACTGTGGGGGCAGGTTTTGAGGTCTCCTTTGCTCAAACTTCCCTCAGTGTGGCTGTCAGTATGTTGCCTGCAAGATGTAGGTAGGACTCTCAGCTATTTCTCCAGCACCACATCTGAATGGACTGAACCTGTGAAATTGTAATCAAGCCACCCCCAATTAAATGTTTTCCACATAAGAGTTGCCATGGTCATGGTGTCTCTTCACAGCAATAATAACCCTACCTAAGACAGGCACCCCACAGGGAAGCTCATGACCAGATCCCCTTCAACACCCCACCAGTCCCTTCAGAAAGGAAAGCACAAAGTAATCATCCAGCCAGCGTACCTCAGGTCTGCCAATGCTTCTGCGGACCCGAGCTCCAACCCCCTCTGACTGCTCCCGGCTCAGCACTGAGAGAATAACCTTCTTAGAGGATCCCATTTTGAAGTTTATAAAGAACGTTCTGGTGTGGAGCTGTAGAAATGGAGAACAAGATGAAAGACAACGAAATAAATCATAATGGAGGGAATATCTACAGACTATAAACGAAGAATATTAACAGTAGACTTTCCCCAAATTCTAACAGTTGTAATTTATTGAGTACTTACTGTGAACAGAGGCTAGATTAGGTGATTTTTAAAACACAATGATGGTGGACATGTATTAGTATCTACCAGGTACCTGAACCCCATTATTAGCAGTTACCTCATGTAATCCTGCAATCATTGTGCTAGCGATTACAACTCACAGGAAGAACTTAATAGAAATATATAAAGAACATTGTATATGCTTTGCTTCAATGACATCTCTTGACCTCCCACACCACCACACACCCCTCAGCGGCCACCCTATGCGGTAGGGTAGAAGATGAACGTGGGGGTTCTTTTGGTGTCACTGGAAACAAAGAGAAAAAACAAGAGGTATATGAATCTCACCAGAATATGATGGTGTTGGCATTGAAAGAGATCTTCAAGGGTGACTGGATTCAATTACACGTGTATCTCTAACGTCCATGGCCATTAAAAAAAATCATTCCTCAGTAATTTCAAGCATGTATACAATGTGTTCTTTTAATCATATCAACCCCTCATTCTCCCTCCAACTCCTTCCAGACCCCATCACATCTCACTGCCAGCTTCATGCTGTCTTTTCCGTGGCCTACTGAGTCCAAGTGGTGCTGTCCTTGTTGTGCACATGCGTGTTGGGTCCTCTCCTGAAGCATGGGCATCCTAACAGGGGTCACTTTCTTCAAGAAAACTGGCACTCCCTACCCCAGCCGCCTCCAAGTGCCAACGTTTCTCAGTTAGGGGTGGGACTGCACAAACCTTCCTCCCATCTGTGTTGGAATGTTGACTGGCTTGATCTTATGGAGGGATTGTGTACGCAATTTTTTAGACAGGAAACCTTTGAACTTCCTAATAAAGTCCTCTAAAACACAGAGAAATTATATGTGAATGCCCCCCACAAGGGAACCCATGGTTCGGAAACAACCTATATACTAAATTTATTATTCAAGAGGGTTTCATTATGTATTGAAGATATCTAAGCCCTAACTAAGGAAACATCCCAGGACCCTCTTTCTATCTTCAGGCGTTTGCGGATAAGTAATCCTAAATCCTCAGATCTGTTCGCCAAGTGAACTCTAACCAATCCTTCAAAGATTTCTAATGAAGCCAAGAGAAGTGTTTTCACAAGATGACGATTCTGGAGCTGGACACCTTAGATTTCTATCCCAGCTTTGCCACATTCCAGCCTGCTTTCACTTGGGACTCTCTGTGCCTCAGCTTTTCCATCTATAAAATGGGATTAAGAAATGTCTACCTCAAAGGATTCCAACAGTGCTATGGGAAAGTGATCCGCTCTTATTTATAGGGACTTTACACAGGAGTACCCTCCAGTTAGTAAAGGCAGATCCTAAAATGTACCCTCTCTAGCAGACAATCAATATATACCTATTGGGCCATAAAATGTGGGGCACAGAAACGAACTTCTGAATACAGGCCTGTCATCATTCAGACATACTCAACTATTAAGTAGTTTTGCCTCCACTTGGATTTTCTAGGTCCTTCCAGACTCCCACAGTTAGATACTACACACACGAACAAAGATGAGGAAGTTCTAATTACAGTGTTTTGTCAGGAGAAAAGCCAAGCTGTGGTCCTTTCACCAAATCTCGGTGCTATTTAAGCATCTTCCTCCCTCAGCTCCCCTAGGAGCCAGTAATAGGCTGGGAAAGGAAGCATCATGAAATCTGGTCCGGGCATCTCCCGCCCCCCCAACACACACACACACACACACACACACACACACACACACACACACACACACACACACACACATCACCCTCGCGGGGGGTCGGGAGGAGGTGTCCCAGGCCACTCACTCCGCTTTAGCTCAGGCCCAGGAGGGAAACCGCGGCCGCTGTAGAGTCTCCGCAGCGTCAGGGACACAGCACAGGGAGGTTTTGCAGAGCGCAGGCCGTCAGTCAGCGTGACTCAGCACTCCGTTGTGGGGCCTCGGGGAGGCGGGAGTCTCTAGGTCCCAGGGGCCTTGGACCGGGATGACACTCCCTTTATTTACCCTGGGTTTGGATTCTCTGACTCCACCTCTCTGAGTCTGCCTTTTGACCTTCTATCCAAAGAGTGATGCGCACCCCGGCCTCTTGGGGGCGCGCTGCCCGCCCCCACGTGTGCGATGCTTCCGTGCTCTGTATACCCCTAGGCTGACTTGGAAAACCTGTTTTCGCTCCAGTCAGCTTGTCACCCAACCCGTTGGCTCTTTGAACGAGAATGTTTGCTAGCCACTTGTCCTGTTTGGGGCAGGTGACTCAGCCTCTCTGTGCATCAGATTCTCCCGCCGTGAAATGAGAGGGGTGAAGATAATAGTATCACCATTGGAGGCTTGTAAAGAGAACAAAATGAGCCTGACTCCTAGGTGCTACATACACAGTTGTTTCTCATAAATACGCTCCTTGCTGTTTGCCAGTGAGAACGGGGCCAGAGCCAGAGCAGAAGCAGGAGCCAAAACATCTCCGTTCCTGCCGAAAGAAAAGGCATACTCTAATAGGTAGACATGTGATCAAGGGCTTGGATTTTGTTGGGATGGAGGGAGAAGGCATTGGACAGTTGCCCTCAGTAGGATGAGGATGTGTACCCAGCCAGGAAGCAATTCAAGTTTTCCTAGAACTTTTAATCAGTGGGCAGGCGAGGCTGCCATTCTGAATGTTCTTTAAACACCAGAAAGTTCATTGTCTTGTCTTGGGAAAAGAGTGAAAGCGGTGACTCTGAAATAAATCTGGGAAACTGTCTGGTAGTAAATATATATATTATAATAAAATAAAATTATATATATATATACATATATACATATATATATGTATATATATATATATTTCCAGCTATGTAGGTCTTCCATGGAGACTGCTCCAGGTTGCTTTTGTAGCCAGAAAACAGCCATAGATAACACTTATTAAGTATGGCTATGTTTCAATAAACACTTTATTACAGATAATAAAATTTGAATTCATAAGACTATGTTTTGAATTCATGCAATTTTCACTTGTCATGAAATATTCTTTTGACTTTATATTTCTGCTAATATTCTGAGACCTGTTTCCATATATCCTAGGCTGGCCTGACCTCCCTAGATGGCCAAGGATAACTTGGAACTTCTGATTCTCCTGCCCATAGTTCCCGCGTGTTGGGGTTACAGTGGTTCATCCACCACCATGGCCAGTTTTATGTGGTGCTGAGGACTGGACCCACGGCTTTGGGAGAGCTAAGTGAGCACTCTACCAACTAGCCACATCCCCAGCCCCCTCAACCTTAAAATGTGAAAAAAAAAAACATTCCTGGCTTTCAGACCGGACAAAAATGCGCACAGTGGGTGGGGTGCATAGCCATTTGGGCTGCAGCATAGTTTGCAGACTCCCGCTGTAAACTAGGGAAGGAGAAGAGCGAAGACTTTTCCCTGGCGCTCAACTGGGCAGCGCACCCTGAAATTGGAACAGGACAGAGGAGAGCAGCCTGGGCTTTGTACAAGGATGGCGGGCGTGCAAATGTGTGACGTTGTCCCTGGTTTGTTACGCTCTCTCCTGAGAAGTCCATAGCCATGCTTGGGTGTACATTGTCTTTCTTGAAGTGGCTATCTCTCTTCCTTAATGCCCATACCTAAATCTGTAGTAAAACATAGTCTGAATAATTCTTTGTTTGTTATTAAGTCTTTTCTCTGGGCTCTTCTGTCAGTGGGCTTCAAACTGATGCTGCCTACCTTAAGTAATTCAAGGCCAAATGAGATAATCCATGTAAACATCAAAACTGCCACCGACTAATAAAGTATTGGTACTTGTCATTATTATAATTATTTCTAAAACTGTTTCCACATAAAATAGAAGTATGAAACTTCTGCCTGGCACATTGCAGAACTTACCTTGCATTTCCTTGACCAGTCCAACATTCAACCAGGTGACTGGGCTTGGGGTGCAAGCTTTCTCCTCACACTCTTTCAGCTCAAAAGCCTGTGGATTCGGATTTCTAACATCTCTCAGTGTGTCCAAACCTTCCCATTCTGAAGGCTACAATCCATCTTCCCCAATCACCATCCATTCCTCCTGCCGTCAGGTCCACCACTGGCCAACCCGTTTTCCCAGTGGCAGACAAATAGAAAACCAACGCCTGAACCCCTCAGAGGCTTCTCTCTGGCTTTAGTAGAAAGTTCTTTGATGTCTCTGAACCGGCCTCACCCTTTTACCCACTTGTGCAGGGGCTGGGGAGGAACTACACAAACATCTCTCCTTAGTTTGCCGGGCCTGTCTAGAATTTTCCCTCCTTCACTTTCACTTAAGCTTTTCACTCTTAACTTCTCTGTCATGCTCCATGGACAACCTTTGATAGTTGTTTCCTCAAGTCTAGGAGAAACTTTCAACGTGAAAATCACCTATATATTATTTCCTACAGCCATTGTTTATCAGCTCTTGGAAGAATCCCATTTTCCTCCAGTGGCCTAAACAGTAGTTTCTATCTCACAGGTTTGTTCTAAAATATGACCCAACACTCTACTGAATGTGAGTGCCATTTACTCCTCTTGCTCTTAGGTCTATGCAGAACTGGTGGCTGCCTTGACCAACTCAGCATGGTATTTCTGAGTGAGGCTTTGAAATGAGCTGGCAGTTACCATATCTGTCTCATGGAAACCAGCTGCTCTTTAAGAGTGATGACCTTGCTGGGCAGTGCATGTCTTTAATCCCAGCACTAGGGAGGCAGAGGCGGGTGGATCTCTGTGAGTTGAAGGCCAGCCTGATCCATAGAAATTGTTCCAGTTCAGCCAAGGCTTATACAAAGAAACATTGTCTCAAACAAAACAACAACAAAAAAAGAGTGATGACCTTGAGGTTATCGTTTTGAAAGAAGCCAGGGCTCCATAGAAAAGAGACCTTGGAGGGAGATACACCATGAGAAGAAAGGAAGTTCAAGATCACCCTGAAAGTGGATCTTGCCGGGTGGTGGTGGCGCACGCCTTTAATCCCAGCACTTGGGAGGCAAAGCCAGGTGGATCTCTGTGAGTTGGAGGCCATCCTGGGCTACAGAGTGAGTTCCAAGACAGGCTCCAAAGCTACACAGAGAAACCCTGTCTCAAAAAACAAACAAACAAACAAACAAACAAAGTGGATCTTCCAGCCCCAGCTGCACCAACCAATGCCACAAGGATACAATCTGGAACCAACATTGTTCTTCTCAACTTCCTGTTCCACAAAGTCAAGTGCCTTTAAGGTAAACAGTTTCAGGGGAGTTGTTTCATAAAAATGGGTACCTGGAAAAATATTTTCAGGTCATAGGAGAAAAGAAATAGATTTTCAAAATTGTCCAGGCTAGTGACAAACTTCGCAAAGTAGCTATGTCCATTTAATTCATCATGAGGACAAGTGAGACAAACAATTATTAAACTGGAATTTAGAGGTTCAAATGTGCATCGCTGCTATTGGCCGTAGCAGATGCCTCCAAAGTGCAGATGTGCCAGCAAAAGGACTCCTCTGTGACAAGTATCATTTAATGATGAAAGAACTTCAGAAAGAATGGTGATGTTTCAGTGGACACCTTTTTGGAAATTTTTCTGGAATTCAAAATCTACTCCACCTCTGTATCCAAAGAAAGTGGTGACATTTCTCAAAGCAGAAGACAAATGTAGGGTCATGTGTAGTCACAGCAGAACAGAGAGATTCCATTTGTAGGCCTTTCATGGAGAAAAAGAAAATGAGAAGGAGGGGGGAGGAGGGAGGGAGAGGGCACTTCCAAAAAGCTAGAAGGTTAAAAGGGAAAAACAAGGATAGGAGAAGATTTTTTGCAAATGGAGTAGAAGCCATATAATGCTTCCCTGTGAACAGAGTCCACCTTAGAGGTGAGAAGTGTAACCCTGTACATGTGAACTCCGAGCCTTCTTCACGGTGTCATTTGAAATCAAAGGAGGATGTGGAGCAGGCCGCTGGATATGTGACCACCAATCACCTTTGGAATCCTGAGCAACATGAAAGAAAAGTTTATGCTGATATGGCAAAGAGCAAAGCCTTCCCAAAATGACTCCAAAGACACTACCATACTCTTTAAAGACACCCATATTGTCACCACATGTTTAGTCATAGCTCCCCCTCACTTTGTTTTGCTTTTGTAACAGGGTTATATGACTTCAAACTCACTATGTAGCCACGGGTGGCTTTGAATTCTGAACCTCCTGCCTCTATCCCCTGAGTGTTGGGATCACAGGCTTGTAAACACATGCTTGATTGATGCAGTCTCAGGATCAAGCTCAGGGCTCTGTGCATGCTAGACCAGCACTCTCCCAAATGAGCTACACCCCCAGTCCAACTTTTTGCCTTTTATCCAACTTATTGACTTTCATCTTTATAACACTGAACATCTTTCCAAAGGAATTATTTCATACAAGTGTATGGTCATCTTAAACACTCCATCATTTGCAGGTATTTTTCTGTTTTAAGATATCAACACAAATATTCTTGCCTGTGGATTTTGGTAAATTGCTTTCCAGGGCAACAAATTTGCTATTCATTAAAGGGCCAGTACCTCTGAAATATTCCATGTTAGAAATTCAGAGTCATTAACCCAGAAAATCAGTTGGCTTCAAGTCAAAGACTAATTACCTCACATGCACCAGTGAATGGAGGCCAGTGTTCTGTTGGGCAGTTCAAGACATTCACTTATATCCAGGGAAGGTGGATACATAAGACTTCCACCCCCGCCTGGCTGAGAATCTCTTTCACAGATATTGCTGGTTCTGACCCAGAAGCTGCATTGGTGTTCCTCTCTGCTTTCTCTCTGGGGTTCTGGCAAAAAAATCCCAGAAAAAGCAACTTAGGACCCTCTCTTTGGAGCCACAGAACATTCCTAGAATTGATCACAAGCAAAACCCTCTTGGCCCTGACAGGCTGATTCATCTCTGAAGCAGAGAAGCAGGGAAATGTAGGTGACTGATTCCCCTGATACTTACTTTAATTACCCTGATAACCTTTCTCAGCTTTCAACATTTGTAAAACTGTATCTTCCGACCAGAAGAAGACAGCTTTGTGGATCACAGCATTGAAGTGAAGGTCAAGCCTAATTCTAATAACTTTTAGCTAATATTGTGTTTGTTGAGTTGTTTATAGAGGGCACGTACTGACGTCTACAACTTACTTTGAATGCACCAATAATAATAACAACAACAATAATACCGTGGTTGATGGGCGAATAAAGCCATGACGAAGCCAATGTCAAGAGATTATTAGTTGTAGAATATAGGTGGTGGTATTTGGGTCTTTTGACTTCTTTTAACCTTTCTCCATGCTATCTTTCATGCTAAAATTTTGTTTAAAAAATTAAAATTACAGCCGGGTGGTGATGGTGCATATACTTTTAATCCCAGCACTCGGGAAGCAGAGGCAGGTGGATCTCTGTGAGTCCGAGGCCAGTCTGGTCTATAGAGCGAGATCCAGGACAGGCATCAAAACTACACAGAGAAACCCTGTCTCGAAAAAACAAAAAAAAAATTTAATTAAATTAAATAGGAAGGAAAACACCCATAAAGTTACTCCTCTTTGCCTAGTCTCTTTGCTCCCAACTCTAGTACCTGGGACAGGATCTGTGAACCAAAGCTGCCAAATCTAGTTCCAAGCTACTAGGTCATCCCTGAGTTAGCCAGTTTTGTTTCGGAGAAAGCCAGATAGTGAGCACTTGAGACTTCATAGGCATCAGTCTGCCATAAGTGCTCAGCGCTACCATTACATAACAAAGGTAATCACATACAATGATACATAAATACACGGTTGCTCTCCTCCCATTGATTTTGTTTTGAGAAAGCAGGTATGACTGACTTGCTTTTCTGACTGTTTCTAGACTTCAAATACTTACCTTCCACCAAGGAACTGGGGTAAACATGACTGGATGTTCACAGTTTATGTGAAGACGTCATGGGTATCTAGAAAGGTTATAAAAAAGTGATCTAAGAGGCCTTTCTGTACACACTCCACACACCCATCTTCTTTCACAAGGAAAAGGTTATTTGTTTCACCACTGAACCCAAGGTTTGATACACGAGTATCTTTGGGAGGGGTGATACGTTCATCTTAATTTCTAGTGAGTGTGAACAATCCGTGTCAGATCCCAAGTTCCAAGCAGGTTGTTTTAATACCAGAAGACATATATGCAACAAGTGATGGCATTATACTCCCAATAAACACCTGCCCATAACCAGCTTGGGCTACAAGAAAGCTGTTGGAGCCCTTGTAGGCTCACATTTCAGTAAAGACAGACAAATGAAATTATGCATTGTATCATAGGAGAATGAGTACTAGTGGGGAGGGAGGGAAGCAGAAAAATAAGAGGGACTGAGCATACTAGGTCAGGGTGGGGTTGTAGTATTGAGCTGGATGGTCAAGATAAGGTTCACTGGAAAAAATGTTAGAGCAAGTCTAGGGTGAGGGGCTGGAGAGATGGCTCAGCGGTTAAGAGCACTGGCTATTCTTCCAGAGGTCCTGAGTTCAATTCCCAGCAACCACATGGTGGCTCACAACCATCTGTAATGAGATCTGGTGCCCTCTTCCGTCCTGCAGGCATACATGCAGGCAGAACACTGTACATAATAATAAAATAAAAGTCTAGGGTGAGGCTATGAGCTAGGCAGATCCTGGGATAGTTAATCATCAGAAGATACTGTCAATGCAAGGGCTATGGGCCAGATGATGGTTTTCAATGAATAGCAATAGGCCAGTTTTAGGAGTTGGTAAGATGAAATAAAGTACTGAGATGATGTAAGAGATAACCCTAGGGGATTCATTAATTCATTAAGTGGTTTCCAGGGTGTAACCTAGGCTCTTGTGCATGCTAGGCACTCTACAACCGAGCTACCTCCTATATCAGCCTTAGATTTTTGCAACAGACTCTTACAGACTAGTATGGCCTGGAACTCTCAGTGTAGCCCAAGCTGATGTTGAATTTGTGAGAGATGACTCCAGTTTAGACCAATAAGTATTGAGCAGAAGTATTGAAAGTGGCCTAATTTTTGACACATTTAGAAGATAGTGCTAGCCATGGCTCCTGAAGGTTGGAGCGTTGAATTTGTAAGGAAGAGTAATAAACAAGTAGCCCAACTTGGCTGGTCTGACCCACTAGACAGATGGAGCTGCTATTAACTGAGGAGGGGAAGACTACAGGAGGACGTAGTTGGAAGGATTAATCAGGAAGTCTGCTTTCAACATCTTAAAACTGACATATCTGTTAGCTATCCCAAATAGAGATGGCCACATTAACAATGGAATATGAGACGCTGGAACCCGGGGGATCTTGGCTAACAGCCGAAAGAATCATATTTAAAATAATGAGTTAGAGGTGGATGATTCTTCCTGGTGGGCTAGCATCCGTAGTGATGGACAGTGCTATGCAGGATGCTGCGGGAGAAAGCCATCCACGGTCTTACCCAGATGTGGACCCATATTATTACCATACGGACCTTCTAGGTAGCATATGCCCACTGGTACATTAGTGGTAAGACTGTTTGAGGGACCATCAACTACTTATGCTTGTCTTTGAGGCCCAACTCCATGGGAGGAAATACATACCTGGAAATATAAACCTGGCCAAAAAAACTTAAGGCTGGGGAGGTCACCGGCCCAAATGGGCATGTAGCTAAACTGTCCTCTAAGTATTTGTGTTTGTACCCATAAAGCAGTGCTTCTCTTAGTCTGCTCAAAGTGCTCAGAATAAATAACTTTCAGGTGCTCAGCTCTAAATGGGACAGATATGATCTGGTTACCCTGTCCGAGAACCAAAGAACAGCCCAGAAGAGGGGCCAGAGAGACCATGAGAGCCGGGGGCTGCAGAGGAGTGCTAGGACACCCTGTCTTCCAGATGTGGCATGGCTGTTGCAATCACGACCTCACAGCAGCTGGGACCCCCTGCACAGAGAGGAAAGCAGAAGGGGTAGCGGGAGTGGGAGCAGGAAGACAGGGAAGTGGCTGTGATTAAGGACATTGCACACGTGTATAAAATTCTCCAAAAGTTTACAAATAAAACGTGAGTCAAATGAAATTGTGTGAGACATGGTCTCACTATGTAACCCTGGCTGGCCTGAAATTGCTGTGTAGACCAGGCTGTCCCTAACCTCACCGTGATCCACCTGTCGCTGCTTTCCAAGTGCTGAACATAGCAAACAATAGAGGCCAGCAACTAACCTGAAACATATTCTCTCTCTCTCTCTCTCTGTCCCTCTCTCTCCCTGTCCCTCCCTCCCTCCCCCTCTCTCCCTCCCCCTCTCTCCTTCACTCCCCCTCTCTCCTTCCTTCTTCCCTTCCTCCCCCTCTTCCTCCCTCCCTCCCCCTTCACTCCTCTCTCTCTTTCTCCTCTCTCTTCTCCCTCTGTTCCCTCTCTCTCCATCCCTTTATCTATTTCAGTTATAGCAGGTTCAATACCATAAGTGTAAGGGAACAAGCTTCTTCGTGTCATGAGGTGAAATCCCATCCTGTGCCCCTTCGGCTGATGCTTGCTAAAGGCTTGCACAAACAAGCTTTCCAGAAAAGTGCCAAGGACCTCCCCTGTCAAAGGAGGTAATAAAGACTATAATTTGAGTAAATTAAATCATGCAATTGGAATCAAAAGTTAGCAGCTAACAGAAACCATGGAAAATACAGAGCCGAAGAAAGTTTCAGGAGAAATCGCAGGGGAAGAGAATTAATAGGAGGAGGAAATAAATCTGTGGCATTTTAACTTAGAGGAAACCACTCCTCCTTGCTGCCTTTGAGTGTTTCAAGGCCCAGTGGGGTGTTGAAATTCCAGGAGATTATATGCAGTTTTTTCCATGGTTATACCACCCCCTCCTTCTCCTCCTCTAGCTTATTCTTACTCTAAAATCTGCCTACCATGTTGCCATATGTAAGACATGAAGTAAATATGAATCACCATATGGAAAGAGGTACAGAGTGAAATCACTTCACCAGGTCGCTAGGTCTGTGCTCTGTTTCCTGTCATGTCTACAGCCCCTACCAGAATGATCAGCATGTGGCAGGCTCTCCATATGATTTCACCAACTCAAAGAATAGCAGTGATATTAATACCACCTCTGCTCCAAAGAATACTTGTTGGAAACTCAGGGACTTTAGTCTCCATTGCCCACACAAGGCATCATCATGTGACCATATCACGCGTGCTCACAGACACATTAACACGCCCACCAGTTCATTAACTTATACAGTACATGAATGCATGAGTCTGAAATGTGCCCTGAGAGGGGGCTGGAGAGATGGCTCACTGGTTAAGTGCACTGGCTGCTCTTCCGGAGGACCTAGCCTTGATTCCCAGAACCCTCCTGTTGCCTCTCAACTGTCTGTAGCTCTAGTCCTGGAGTATGCACCCTTGTCTGGCCTCTCAGGGCACTGCATGCACGTGCTGTGTAGATACACACTCAGGCAAAAAAAAAAAATCCACCCACATAAAATAGTAAGTGATCTATTTTTAAATGCTGTTAGGTTGATTATGCATGACCAGCCAGCATGCTCCAGAGAAAACAGTGGGATGAAAAAAGCCAAATACCAAGATGTGGTCATTATCAATAAAAACTGGCGGTCACACTTTGTCTTTGTGATATCGGTGCAGCATACATTAGTAAAATCAGTCTCGTTCTCATTTTCAGACTAATTTCTTTGACATAAATTAACTCATTTCCTGTGGGTGAAGGCATGACCCACTGGTATAATTTTTGCCAACCTTTGAATTCCTTCAGTCTTCTGATAGCAGACAGTAGAAGAGGTGTTGTAGGTCCAGGTCCTACCAGCTACTGTTTCCATTCAGGAACCACAGTACTAGGTGCCCATAGCTCATTTCTTTAGCTAGGTTTGGCCTCTGAAGAAGCAAGTGTGCTTGGCCTGCTGGCTAATTCCCATTTTTAACCATTTTCAGAGGAAGACATCATATTGGGCCCCATTTTTACTGACAATTCCAAACTCCTTTCTAGTCTTTAACAAAATGTGGCTATGTTCACCTTCAGGCTTGTATTTTTTTTTTTGTTGTTGTTGTTCTGGCCTCCCTTTGTCCAAGTGTTGGGCTCAAGTTTTCGTTTCTTACTCTCTGTACACTTTGGCGTTACCTAATGATTTCCTGATTCTGGCTCCTGTGAGAGAAGTCAGCGTCAGAAGTCGGGTTCCACCAAGATATTTTCTTGTCCTTTCCAGCACAAAGCGCTAGAAACAAAGGCAGGGTTATCACATGTCCCCAAGCGCTGCCTGGGAAAAGCCAGAGCTGCAGTTATCAGTGTTCGAGTCTTTCTGAAATATGCTTTTGTCTCCGCGTCCATTGCATTCAATCACATCAACAAGTGTTGGCTAAGTGCTGAGCGTGGTTTCCTGTGGGATTGTGTAAGGCCCTGCAGGACAATAAATGCTTTGGGGGCACTGCGCCGCGTAGCCACTTCTGACCCAACAGCCAGAAACATGTGAGACAATCGGCTGCCGCGGGGGAGAGGATACAGCTGAGGCCGAGCTCTTCGCTTCACCGTGCTGGACCCCAGAGAGACGGGAGAAGCCTGAAATGGTGCGTTCAAGTGGCCAGCAGCTGTGCAGTGTCGTAGCCTACAGAAGGATAGGTTCAGACCCAGGTGTTGTGGGGCTGGAGTTTTTCAATTTTGGAGAGCCCATCACAGTAAATAATAACAATAATAATAATAATAATAATAATAATAATAATAATAACAACAACCACAAAATTATGAATAAGAGGTGTTGGGCTTCCCTTGGGACTCGAAAGCGAGCTTGTAATTTGGGGACCAGAGACTTAAACTGCTACTATTTCACCGTGAATTCTTCACCTTGCTCAAAATCTCACTGAGCGAGTCTGCCTGAGGGGGGGCCTAGCATAACCAGTTGGATGGATGTAGCTTTTTTCTTTACTGCTTTTCTCTACACATTTCATTCCACACTGCCCTTGCACGGCTTTTCACGTTGTCTTTCTAACTGCTCAACAAAAGACAGAGGGGTTTTTTTGTTTTATTTATTTTGTGTGTGTGTGTGTGTTGTTTATTTGTTTTTAGCTATACCTTCTTTTCTTTATATTTTCCTCATGTTCTTTCAGCTACAAATGTTTACTTTTAGGTTCCTGAAGTCTCCCTAAATCTGACATCAAGAATGCCTATGGTGGAAATAGAAGTGTGGGGGGCAAATTCTCCATTTGCTCCCACAACCATAGAATTAAAAGGTTCTCATTAGCTACCATGATTTCAGTGGACTTAAATTTCGGTGCACCTGAAACTCGAGTGTGCTCTTGAGTCCCCAGTGCAGACTGTGGTTTAGGTGTGGGGTGGGAACAGAGCCAACTGTGTCTTTTACATTTGTAATTTACTCTTGGATGATTTTATACGTGTATACAAAGTATTTTGATCAAGTATTTACTTAGTTCAGCCTCCACTACCCTCTCTTAGTCTCCTCTTACTCCCTCTGAAGCCCTTCTTCTTCTGAACAAGGATCACTCCTGCTTTCGTGCCATTTTGTTGGGGTCCATTGGGTGTAATCGGGGTGGTTTGCACTAGTGTGGGCAGGGGGATATTTCCTAGAGCAGCTGCCGAGGAAGAGTCTGCTTTCTAAGCAGCTCCAGGAGGTATCAATGCTATCAGACAAATGGACCACCCTTAGAGTCACTTCCAAGTACATATTTGGATAAGTGATTATGGGAGTGTAAATGCACCACCCATCGAGGCTGATTCAACCTGATTTGAAGTTAACTAGTTCCCAGATAGGGCCTGTAACAAACTCAAGGAACTGCTGCTTGGATCCATTTAAAAAAAATCTGGGGGTGAGGCATAAGAAGGGAAACTTTATCTTTAAGGAGCATGTCATTGCCTTCATCCAGTCTTTTGACTGTGCTGTGGTCTATTTGTCAACGAAGTACCTCGCAGCCCAGAGAAAGCACAGCTCCTAAGGTGCGGGGCATTGCCCTGCCATTTTCTCATGACTTCTGAAACCCTTCAAGACAGCTATTGTTTTTACTCCTTTGACAGATGGGGAAGCTGAGGTTTGGCAGGGTTGGGTAACGGGTCAGGTTGCGTAGAGACACATCCAGGATTTGAACCCGGCCATATGTGACGCTTTTGCCTAGGGCACTGCACAGCTAAACAGTAATAAATGCTAAACGGATGCCAGCTGATCGATTTACCACTTCTGACTTTTCTCCTGAGGAAGATGCCCAGAGGGAGTTCTCCTGAGGGAGGCAAAACAAAGAACAGGTTGCTCAGAATAAGAAAACCCAGCTTAGAAATGCTCTAGAAGGCACAGAAGATGAATTCATGTGCAAAGCAAATATGATCGCCAACAGAAATAGCACTGGAATTCTCTCTTCATGAGAATAAAATCTCCCTAGATGCCTTGTTTTCATAAGCTTATCTCAGAGCAGTTAAAGCATGCTTTTCCAAAATGCTGAGGATGTGAGTGTTGACATTACTGCTTCTGTCTATTTCGAGCCAAGATCAACTGTAGCTCTCTGGCCTACACAGTACCGTGGGAAACAGGGACTTGGGTTCTATGGAGCTGAGAGGCAGCATCATAAGCTTTGTTCAGTCACTTCACCTGATTCTGAATTATACTTCTTGGTCTGGCGTAAGCTTGCCATTGGATTGTATTCAGTTGTTTAGCAGAAAGATAAACAGGACCTTGGGCAAATATTTGACAATTAAAGTTGTCACAGGGATGTCTAGTTTCTCTTTCCAACCCCTGCCGATTCCTGCCCAGTCTTTTCTCTCCACTGCCCATCCAATACCTTTATCACTTTACTATCTTAGCGCCAATCAATCAGTCAGAATCTATAGCTAAATGGCATGTAAAATAACACAATGAACCAAGTAAAGGGTAAGGAACTGCTGCCCCGGCTCTCCATTCTAAAGAACAAAGCCTTAAAAGCCTTAAAAACACCATCTTGAATGTTTCAGGAAATAGTTTTTCCATTAGCAGAGCTGTTCACTGGACACATTTAACGCATCTCATCGTTTCCTGTCTCCTCCTCCCCTCCTTCACTACTTGCCATTTACTCCCACCTTCAAGGCTGCATATTTTTTTTTACCAGTATTCAAAAGGTGGGTTATAATCCATCTATAGATTCTGTGTTTCTAGAGCCAAGGACGAAACCCAGGACCTTGCACATGGTGGACCAGCATTCTTTACCTCTCTCATACTGCACCCTAGCCTAGAGTTTTACTATTTAACACTGCTTTGAGGGAGCCTGGGGAATGATTATTTCCAAGTCATGTGTTTCTGAGAGTTCTCTTGAAAGGTCCCTTGCACTGGTTTCATTAGACCAATATTTATGTTTAGTTCCCTCAACAGTGTGCCTTATTAAGGTGGCAGTAGCTTTGGTTGAATGTGTTGAATGTAGATCTCTCTCTCTCTCTCTCTCTCTCTCTCTCTCTCTCTCTCTCTCTCTCTCTCTCTGTGTGTGTGTGTGTGTGTGTGTGTGTGTGTGTGTGTGTGTCTTTGTCTCTCTCCCTGCCCCTCCCCCACTCTGGCCTTCTCTCTCTTTGAGACAGGATCTCACTGTGTATGTAGCCTTTGCTTGCCTGGAACTCAGTATGTAGACCAGGCTGGCCTGGAATTCACAGAGATCCTCCTACCTCTGCTTCCTGAGTACTGGGATTAAGGCATGTGCCACCATGCCCAGTTATTTCTGAGTATGTCCAGTGCCATGGTATGAACATGTCGAAGGCAAGACAGAAGAATCTAGCTCCCTGGCTATTGGTTAGTAGTTTGGGCAAAGTTGCTTACGATGTTATGACTCCATATTTCATTAGTAAAAGTGATTTTGAGGGTTACTCTAAGCTTTCACATCCAGTGGCTGCTTCTTGTGTTTAGGTTAGAGTCGTCTCAGTTTTAGATCGCACAATGGCCATGTTCTTTTCTATCACTGGTATCCTCATCAAGAATGTGGACTATGGAGCTAAGTAACAAGAATTCAAATCCCTGTTCTAACACATTAACAGTGTGACTTGGTGTTCTGCATAGTTTCGAGAATGATCTACGATAGCTGTATTTGCAGTTTCGAATGAGTGTGTTTATTCAGAATTTAACAAACAAACAAATAAAATGAAGAAATAGCCAGTGGCAGATAGACAGAAGCAAATTATAGATAGATAGCAAAACGTCAGCAAGCCGGGTTTTCACAACAGCCAACAGGGACAAGTGGAGTGGCCCAGTGGAGAGAGCAAACGAAGGTGGCAGCATCAGATTGGAGGCTAACTGGAGTTTCTCATTGAGAGTCTTCCCTCTGAGCTTCTGGCTTCCCAGTCCCACTGCAGGGATTTTTATACCTTGAGATAAACAATGGTAACCTCTGTTGGAAGTCGTTTATCTTTTAGCTATTTTCGAGGACACAAGTTTTTGTTTGTTTGGTTGGTTTTGTTTGGTATTTCGAGACAGCGTTTCTCCGTGTAACCCTGACTGTCCTGGAACTCACTCTGTAGACCAGGCTGGCCTCGAACTCAGAGATTTGTCTGCCTCTGTCTCCTGAGTACTGGGATTAAAGGCGTGTGTAATAATACCCTTTGTTGCTTACAGTTTTCCCCTCTTTCTGTTACAGAGCCAGGGAGCCAGCCTGACTCAGGACAGGGAGCTTGGAGAACACTAGATAAAACATGCTTGAATATGAGACAGAGGAGGTCAACTGACTCTCAGAACCCACTTTTAATAAGCTTGAACAGCACCTGACAATTTACCAATATAATGTAACTTACAACTGGGCGATTTGTTTTTCTATTGCTGCTTCGTCACCTGTAAGTAGGGACTGAAATTACAATATACTCTACGGTAGGACTGTTACAGGATAGAAGTTTTGAAAACTAGCCTGGCACAGGATTAGTGTGCCAGGACATGCCTAATAGGATGGAGGTCCAATAGCCTATTCCTAAGGTGTGCATGGCTCTGTGTCATACCCCATCACCCAGGGTGATTATAACCAACAAATAAACATTTCTGAAATGTCCTAAATTGTGCCCGGTATACGGTGAGCCCTTGAATGTCGGCAAGGATTATTACTAAAGTGTTTTTGTGTACTTCCGGGTTATTTTCAGTGTCCCCCATCATATAATAACTTTCATGATTTTTTTTCTTTTGTGTCTGTAGAGAAGTTTCAGCAGTTAAAAGTGTACACTGTACTGGTCTGGCAGAGGACCTGAACTGGGTTTCCAGAATCCACATTAGATGGCTCACACCTACCTGCAACTCCAGCTCCAGGGGGATCCTACAATGGCACCCATACTCACAAGTGCATATCTATCTACACACACACACACACACACACACACACACACAACAACATAACACACACACACACACACACATATACACACACACACACACACACAATTTTTAAAATAAAATAATCTTTTTCTTTTCAATTTTTCCTTCTTCAGACTGTTTATAGTAAAATGAATGGGCTCTACTGAGTTCTTTCATCCCATATAGTTCTTTTTGAAACCTTGACTTTCCTGCCCATAGCCCGCCAGGTTTTTCATTTAAGTGGCTTCATGCAAGAGGGCTCTAACAGATCTCATTTTACGAATCAGGACATTAAAAAGAAGAGCAAAGGGCCTGGTCCAGGTGCTATAGCCAGCAAACGGCAATCATATAATCTTTGAACCTTTGGAGTCTACTGCTGCATAACGAACGCCCTTACATATCTATCATTTAGTCATGAAACCTATCTCACATATATTTATTGTCACTCAGGGTCATGGAAAGGTGACTTTTGTTTCTGGAACCAGGCACTCAGCGTCAGACATCCTCTGGGTTGAAGGTCAGGCCTGCCAACTACAACTACCACATTGTACTTACTCTCACAAGATCATTTCCTTGTGAATCTTCAATAACCATGTGACTATGAGCCATACAAATTCAACATGCAGCTTTTATGTATGTAATTAATAGCACGATAGTTTCTGGTTTCCTTGTATTTATGTTTGTTGGGTTTTGGTTTTACCTCCCCTCCTGTGTAGTTTGATATGCTTATGGAAATAGGCAGCATGGACTATTTGGTAAGCAAATTGATGTTTCTATTCTATGTGGGTGGCATTATGAGAGTCCAGCCAGATCCCACCCACTCCTGTATGGAAATAGATTTCTGTTTAATACTAAGCAGGTTTCCTGTGTCAGCGTATTGTGAAAGAGTCTTCTTTTGCTTTTGCTTCCTACCTGAACTTCCTTTCAATGATGGTGGCCATAGCAGGTGCTGCGGGTCACTGAACAGGCCTTTGAGTCAACAGGAGTACCTGAGCGCTCTTCAACTGCTATCCCAATACGAAGGAGGAGACGCTGCATTTCTAAAAATTCATCAAGTATCCCTTCCTGTAGAGAGTGGGCCCACAGGCCTTCCTTCAGTTTGGACCTCGATTTAGCTGTAAAGAAGAATGAAATTACAACATCTCAGAAAAATGATAAAACTGGAGGTTGAAAGAAATAAGACGGACACAGACAAATACCACATTTCTCTTACATGCAAAATCTAGATTGAAATTTCTATGTCCATGTGTGTAGAAATGGACACATACATATGTGTAGGCCACGAGATTAGAAAGGAGACGATGAAAGAAGAGGAAGAGGTCTAAAGGGAGGGGGAAACAAAGGGGAGCTCTGACTCTATGTGCAGGAATGCAAGGGGGTGAACTGGGGGAGGGGAGTTGAGGCCAAGTAAAAACTAGGCATGAATGCGGGAGAACACCACAATCAAACTCCTTATTTCAAAAAAGATTTCTTTTATTTTGAATTCTGTGCGTGTACATGAGCTCAGTGCTCACAAGGCCAGGGCCGTTAGACCTAGACCCTGGAGCTAGAGAAGTCCATGGAGGGGAAGGAAGGGGGAGAGGGAGAAGGGAAGGCCCAGCACTGGCCACAGACCATGCTAGTTTGTTAGAAGAAATAGTCGGGTGATGGCAAAATTATGACTCATCAAAACAGGGCTCTTCTGGTCTGTAAAGGACATGAGAGTCCACCTTAAAGACCCTAGCCTTGAAGGCCTGGCCCTCATGAATTGAATTTCAGAGACACATGACTCCAAATGCCTGGTACCTGAGAATCACACATGTCAGATCCTCATGAACAGAATGTGAACCCGTCTTAATGACAGTAGTAAGCATGTATGCCTATGTATCTGAAAAGGAAAGAATCTAGAGAGATGCTTGTCTTTTTCTTTGGCCTGCTTGAGTTTTCAGTTCTGTAGAATAAGCACATATTATGTGATTTTTTTTAAGTGAAAAAAACAAACATTCACAAAAGACAGGTTTAAATGATGCTGAAATTTGACTAGTTATACCTCGTCTGCTGCAGAAGGATGGTAAACTCTTAGAAATTTATTGTAGAATGTAACTGGAGGCCCGACAGCCTTCCTTTCTACTTCCTGCTCTTCCTCCTAGTACATGGAGGATTTTGTTGTTCTTCTTAATGCTCTGTATAAAATCTCCTCCAGCCCCATCTTTAATGTGAAGTGCATGAAATCTCGATAAAGATCACATTATGCAAATTATCATCTGCAGTGCTGGGAAAAACTACACATCCTACCCCAGACATGAAGCCCTGTTTGTTTAAAACTCTGCTCTGATCAGATCTGCTAAGGTAGGAGGTAGACTTGAGAAATACTGTTTTAGCTGCACACATATGAGAAAATTCGGCAGAGCTTTTAATGTTTTTAATGTAGAGTATGATATGAAAGTATACTACAACTATGCCTAGTGTTTGGTTACCCTGCAAAGCGTCTATAACTTCTAAAACTACCACTTCATCATTTCCATGCATTTTCAAGAATATTCTCTTGTTGCCATAGACTCTGGATATAGGAAATAATCTTACCAGGGAAGGAAAACCTGTGGAAGTTTCAATGGCAGCAGAGGTGGAAGGGAGGTGTGACACCTCCTTACTCAGGTCCTGCCACCTGTACCCCAACCTCACCTCTGCCCTGTCATCCAACCCCAGGCAAAGAAACCAGTGTCCACACTGCTAAAAAGAAACTACGCCTGCTTTTGTTCTTTAAAAAAAAATTAAGCCCAGTGGTGGTGGCGCACACCTTTAATCCCAGCACTGGAGAGGCAGAGGCAGGCGGATCTCTGTGAGTTCGAGTTCAGCCTAGTCTACAGAGTGAGTTCCAGGACAGCCAAAGCTACATATTGAGACCTTGTCTCAAAACAAAACATCAATAAATAAACAAACAAACAAAACAAAATGAAAGAAAGAAATTGAAGACAGGGTCTCACTACATAGCCCTGGCTGCCCTTGAACTCGCTATATAGACCAGGCTGGCCTCATAGAGATCTATCTGCCTGCCTCTGCCTCCCGAGTGCTGGAATTAAAGTGCTAGGATTAAAGGCATGTGCCACTATGCCTGGTATTTTCCATCTTTTAAAAGAATTTAAACTTAATTTTTGTCATATTTTGGTCATATTCTTTCCCCTCCCCCAACTCCTCCATGCCCTTGAGAACGTTTTCAATAGTCATAGTCTCCTGACCTAGGTACTTAAATTTAAAGAGCTGTTGTTCTTAATTCCCACTTTTAGAGTTGTGTGATCTATGTCAGGAGGAAGGACTGGTGGTGATTTATTGAATCCTAGCTGTGTTTTTCGTCTCCCTTTCTATCTACTACCTGCTGTGGCACACTCCTGGGCTAGTAGGAAGGACCTGCTAGTGACCGGCCGGGTTTGCTTCTGCGCCTGCACCTGCCTCCATCCTGAGGAAACAATGTCTGTGCTGGTGCTTCCTGATCAAGAGTGTTAATAGGATGCAAATATTTTCTCTTTTAATGCATGGCCCTGGCATAGTCAGGGAGAACATGAGAGATGGTGCCTCAGAGCAGTAACTTTTTGCTTACAGCGTGAGAGTTAAAGTTAAGACCCATACGTCGACTTCAGCTCCCCAGTGTTTGAGGTAAGTAAACTTAATTATCTTCAGAGCATCAAAGATAGATCAGAACGACTGGGAACCTGATTTTAAATAATGGTGCATTCTCACAAAGCAAAGAAGAACAGGAAGTTTATCTCTGAGGCCCATGGCTTAACATCTCTTCTTTTCTAATCAGACCTGATAGCGCAGAGTGAGCTAAAACTGTCGTGTCTTAGTGGAAGGAGAGAATCGATGCATTTCTTTTTCTCTTTAAATACCTTAAGTTTTAGGTGTTTTCCATAGCTGGGGAGTGAAAAGGTTCTCCTTTGTAAATGTGCTCGGTCTGCTGTCCTTTCGAATCTCCTTGTCAACTTTTTGGTTGCCTTTCCACCCCCTTCTTCCTTTGATTTAATCTTGATCTTGTCGATCATATCTGAATCCCTTATGTCAGAAGACCCAGTCATGTTCCGGGGTGCTGAATGTCCCTTACAATGATACCAGTGTTTTGTGGTGATTTGGATAATATGGCGAAACCACTGGCCACAGGCATGGAGGGAAATTTCAGTTGATGAGTTACTGAATACATGGTGAGCTTCCTGAAGAGCAGTTTAAAAGATTTTACTCTCTCCTATTCAGTTCAATCGATGTGTATAGAATGGATGTGTGCAAGTGGTCAGGAGGGGGTGCAAAGTTGGTGACTATGATACAGAGTGAGACATGGGTCGGGAAAGGCATAAAATGCTATAGAAAACCCACATACTTCCGAACTCAGGATAAAAGCTGCAGAAAACTATGAGTGGTGTGTGGTCTATTCTATAATCCTAAATCAGTCTTACTTTTAGAAGTTGGCATGTTTATTCTCCCTGAACCTAGCTAGATACCGCCATCATTTTAATTCTTTTCTTTTCTTTAGGACGACAACATGGATACCAAGTCCATTCTAGAAGAACTGCTTCTCAAAAGGTCACAGCAAAAGAAGAAAATGTCACCCAATAATTACAAGGAGCGCCTTTTTGTTTTAACCAAAACAAGCCTTTCCTACTACGAATATGACAAAATGGTAAGGCTTTCCTTCCTTCTTTTGTGCTAGTTATTATTTTTTCCCGAGTCTCCACAAAGTACTTGATCATAATGAAAGAATAGCAAGTTTCTTAGCTAAGAGTAAAGATCAGCTTGTATCAATGTGCTACACTGTCTCTCTTTAACCAAAGTATGATGATTCAAGAAAAAGGATTTGGATCTCATTTTACTAAGAACAATCACAATACGTCTTTAAAACAGTGCTTCTCAGCTTGAGTAATTTTTATTGCCTGAGAGACATGGACAATGATGAGAGATACCTCAGCAGTCTCTAGTTCTGGGGCAGGAGGGTAAGTGTTTCTGGCATCCAATGGGTAGAGACTGAGGCTACTACTACAATACCCTACACCTGACTGAGGCTATTACTAAAATCCCCTACAGCTCACAGGTCATACGCCACAGCAAAGAGTTATCCATCCTGAAATATTAATAACAGTGCTGAGGGTGAGGAATGCTGCCTTGAAAGAGTAGTGGAAATAACAACAGCCCTGTGCCGTTGAGAACTTGATCATGGCAGACAAAACAAAATGCCATCAAGAAAACTGAAACAACGTGAAGCTGCTTCATGCCATTAAACCTTGCTTTCTCTATTAACCACTCGGCAGGTGGTTTGGGGAAAAAAATTACATGATTCTCAGCTAAGATTGTGAACTGTCACTCAGATACTGGCTTTTGGAGAAGCCACGTGTGCATGTGTGCATAGTTTAGAAATATGACTGTGACAGCCATGGAGCCACAGGACATGCATCTCCGTTGGCTTCCACACCCCTTCTTCTCCCTCCAGACATTAACTTTAGCTGTATGCTTTTCCCTGCTCACTGTGACACACACACCAGCATGACATAGCTTCTGGTTTGCTTTTGAATTCAGAAACGAGGAAGCAGAAAGGGATCAATAGAAATTAAGAAAATCCGATGTGTGGAAAAAGTCAACCTCGAGGAGCAGACACCTGTGGAAAGACAGTACCCGTTTCAGGTAAAAAGGGGGATGGTTTCTCTACTATTTTCTAGTATTAGCTCCCTATGCCCAGGAAAATAACAAGATTGCAAAATGATCCCTTGAGAGGATGATCGTGTTTGGAATATTCCCAAGTGGGCGTTGGCGGTTTATCAGAATCCTCCTGGCTGATCTGCTTCCCTTAGAGGGAGGGGAAACAAAAGGAGAGTGTAAACTACTGGGGTGTGACCTGCTTCAGCTCTACCCATCTCTTTTATGGAACTTAGTGGGGTGTCTCTCTCTCGGGTAACTGCAAGTAGGAAGCTATGCAGGATTAAGTTCCAACCCTGCCCTGACTTGTCTCCAAGGAGATGGTAAAATAGTTCCCATGTGGGTGCTGCAGATTGAACCCAGGTCCTCTGGAAGAGTAGTCAGTGCTCTTAACCACTTAGGTGTCTTGACAGCCCCTAGAATCTCAGAATTCTTTCTTTTTCATCTTTATTTGTTTAGTGGGGGGTGTCTCCCACCCTGTGTGTGTGTGTGTGTGTGTGTGTGTGTGTGTGTGCGTACACATGCTCCCACATGCCACAGCATGAATGTGGAGTCAGAGGACAGCTTGTAGGAGTCAATTCTCTCCTTCCACCATGTGGGTTCAGGGAATCAAAATCAAGTCATCAAGTTTGGTGGCAAGCAGCCTTACTTCTGAGCCATCTCTCTAAAGAATTTTAAACATTCCCATGCTACAAAGAATGCCTTTGTGAAGGGGCTTGAGCTGAATCAGACCGACTACAAAACGATCAGCCAGTTGGGGAAAACCAAGGAAGAGGGTGCCCATGAAGGCAACCTCAAACACAGCAGGAACACAGAGGCTACGCAAAGCCACAAAGGTTTGCCTAGAGACCTCCCAGCCCACTACTTGCATTCGAATAGCCATAAAGATATATCACAGCTTATGTCTGAGTATAGTAGCTCATTTACTAGAAAAACGGCATACTCATATATATGATATATATAATATATACTGATAAATATCATATATAAATAAAAGTAAAAATATTAAAGTAGGATGAGTCCAGCTTCTAGAAGATCTTTCATAAGTGGTATGTGTTGTTTTCCAGTTGTAAAATAAGCCTGAGCTGGAGAGGGCATTGTAATTTTCAGACCAGGGCAGGCATATATGCTTGTGGTTGTAAGAAGAGGACATGGGGCGTCCTGCGTGTGCAGGCAAGAAGCCACGGGGTGTTCTTCTCTATCACTCTCCACCTATTCCCTCGAGACTAGATCTCCTACTGACCCTGGAGCCCAATAATCTTCCTGTCTGTGACCTCCAGAGCAGTGGACTTACAGGCTTGCACAGGAGCGGGCCCTGCATTCCTCATCCACCGAGCCATCTCTCCAGCCCCATAAACAATCATCAGGAGGGATAAGAAAACCTAGTGTGGAGTGTCTGAGATGCTGCGTGATGTGTGACAGACTGACGTAACAAGGAGACATAGCTTTCCTGATTGTAAACATAAACCGAAAACTGACCAGAATGTGGGGCAACTGCCCAATAAGGCACAGCGAAGGAAAGGACATGCCATCTCTGGAAACAGCTTTTAAGGATACAGAAGTGAAAGATTTTCTAATTTCTAATTAGGAAAGGAATTGCATACTGGTTAGAAAGATGGACCAGAGCAGTCCTAAGAAATATGTAATTTATCATATTATAATACTTCCTGGTCCAGAGCACCCTAAATGAGGCTTTAATATTCACCACTGTTCCATGGTTCATTGCTATGATTTTTCCCAAGTTCTGACATAAAAACACATTTAGATATGGAAGATTTTTTTAAAACCTGTACTTTTTTCACATAATTCCAAAGCTAGTATATGTTATATGAAAAAGGGTTTATTTCTGATAATATAAACATTCACAGGTATACGAGACTGAACCATGAACCACTTGTATCAGAATTCATTGCTTTTTTTTTTTTTCTCCTTTCCAGATTGTGTATAAAGATGGGCTTCTCTATGTCTATGCATCAAACGAAGAGAGCCGAACTCAGTGGTTGAGAGCACTGCAAAAAGGTAATGAGATGCCACAATGGAGGCTTGAACTGTTTTCTTCTCAAGCTCAGGCGGTGGGCTGTGTTCGAGCTTGCTTTGGCCTTCTCAGGGTTACAGGCAGGAGGCCTCAGGATCACCTTTGCGTTCCCACCCAGCACAGAGGAGCTATTGTGTCTTCCCTGGCAGGAGGTGGAGGGGGTGGGGGGAGCTAGACCAGCTGTGCTTCCTGCGACGTTTAACGTCCTGTTGGGACTGTATTTCCAAGGTTCACAGACAGCGCTAATAGTACTGAGCACTTACCACTTGCCAGCTCCTCTATCAAGCACATGTCGCATGTTGTTACAGAATCCTCTTGACAACTATAGGCAGGGATGGGAGTCTCAAAATGTAATCACCTAAACCCGACTTTTTAAGTCACAATATTGCAAGCTAAGTCACTATATTTTTGCCTCAAACTGAAGATTTAATGAAGATTTTAATCGTATTTTTTTCAGCTGCTGTGGTAACAAGGGAGAGAATTGTTGTTATTAATTTAGCACCACCATATTTCCCTCTGCAATCTTTTTGTTTTCAAAAGAGTCATGTTGTAAGGATAACATGTAACTCAAATCAGTGACTCTACTGGTGTAGCTTCAGATTTTAACATCCTAGACAGAGGAAGATTTTATCTTTATCCTTTATGTTTATGTTTTAGATTATGGCAATATCTCAGTACCCCTCCGATTCCACATACCCACTCCACATCGATGCAAATACATCCTTTCCTATACAGTTCTTCACTTTCCCCTTATGGAAAAGGACTTAGCAATCTATTTTGTGGCATGGTGAAGTGCTCATTAGGGAGAGAAGCTTCTCTCATTACCCACAATCATCTCAATGAAGTGAGACAGGTACCGCTACCAGAGCCAGGCAAACCTGCTTGCCGTGTTATCTATTTTATATAACACATCTGGGCCTTTCCTGACTTGTAAAATGAGGAGCATATTCCTTTTCTCCTATAGCAATTCCATGTATGAGCAATTCTAAAATATATTAAAATATTCTCTTACACAAAAGTCATTGTGGATATAATGGGGCTTCCAGAAGGAGCCCTAAGGTTTTGCTTCCCAGGCAACCATCTTTGGGGGAACCTTCTAGGGCTCAGTTGTCATATAGATACTCCCTGCATTCAGCTCTTGTTTAGCCTCTGTGTCTGCATTTGTGGGTCTTTCTGGGACTACACGTGTTGTCCAGGCTGTGGGGTAACACGTGTGATGGTTTATGGACGGAAAAGGAGAACGAAGAGACAAGCAACACGTCTCTTGGGCCCTGGTGAAACTGCATTGTCTCCTTTCCTAGTGCTACTGTATGCACAGCAGAAAGTGTGTGCCTGGTAGCAGTGCTTTGGACTGGAGGAAACAAGAGGTCAAGCAATCACTGGAGCAAACCTATCTGCGCTTTCTCTCCCCCAGGGAGAAGAAGGCAAACAGTCTTGGGATTGGGCAGGCATTCGAGGATGTCAGGGACGCAGGTTCCTTCTAGCTTTCTGTTTTACCATTCTTACAGGTTCCTGGAAGGTTCTAAGCTGTCTTAGAAGGCCCCTGCTGAAAACTTTTGTTCATGTGAACATGTTTCTCAGAAATAGGGCTCCTATCTATCTCTATGTACAATAGGTATTGAAAAACAGTATCCGTGTTTGTTTTCTTCAGTCTCTGTGCTGGAGGATAGATGAGGTAGGTGAGATTGTTATCAAGTTAACAACAACTAACTTGCTGTGGGAAGACAAAGGTTCTCTCATTTAAATATTTCCCCCTACAAACTCTTACCAATTTAAACTATAACAGTCTTTTCAACTCTGTAAGAGTCATGATAGCAAGAACAGCCACCTCTCAGGGGTGTGTAGACTAACCAATGCATGTGAGGAACAATGCATAAAGTCACACACAATTTTTTAACATCACCATTAAGTATTGGGATTGTTGCAATGTGGACTTCAGGATGTGGTTGGAGGATTAGTTACTCAGGAAATTAAATCCTTTCGATTGGAAATCTTGACACATTAAAGAGCAAGAGCTTAGACAGCAAGAAAACATGCAATATGCCTGGGGCACTTCTATGGTCATTTGAGCCTAAACTCAGAAATTAACATTTTATAATCTTAATACATTCTGTAATAATTTACCTTTAATGCTCACTAGTGAAGTTTTTCTTGGGTGCTGGCATTTTCAGCTACACTGAACTTGAGTTGTATTAAATGAATGTCATTACTAAAACCCACTTTTCACTGAACTATCTGAGGCCAAAGATTTATGCATAGTATCTTATACTCCATCAGTGACCCAGCACAATATTAATTATTATTCCTTAAGTCGGGTTAATAAAGGAAGACTAGGACTCTCTGGGTTCCAAGTTAGGAGTTTTCTAGATGAACGTAAAATCAAGAAGGAAGAGTTGAAGTGATACATAGAACCAGCCCTCCCCACCTAAAGATGCTTCCTGAGCTCTTCTCCACTAAATCCTTGTAGGTTTCTCTGTCTGCTGTATTTCAAAAGATGCTAATTTCTTGCAGATACAGCACTATATTCCAAAATTAGAATTTAATTTGTTTTACTTGACACCGCCTTATTCTCATGGTTTGTTTTTCTGGTACTGGAGATGGAGCCCAGGACTTGGTGGATGCTAGGCAGGAGCCCTACCCCCGAGCTGCACCCTTAGCTCCTCTTTTCTAATTCGCATACATCCTAGCGAGGTGTGGTGGCAGACTCCTCTAGTCCCAGCATTTGGGAGGTGGAGGCAGGAGAGTCAAAAGTTCAATGTCAGTTTTGGCTAGATGGTGAGGCAAGACTAGATTTGTATATAAGAGACTTTGTCTAAAAATAAAAAGATAGTTCCCCCCCCAAAATTATTTATTCCTTAGAGTAAGGATGTCAAAATCATGAAAGACAAAGAAAAGTTGAGAAACTTTTCTAGGTCAAAGACAACAAAACAACTAAATTTCATACATAATACTGGATAAGAACTTGAGCAGAAATAATACGTCATTTAAAGAACATTATTGGAACAATTAGAGAAAACCAAATATAACATATATATTCAATTTCCCGAATTTGACAATTGGCTTTATAGTTAGGTAAGAGAATAAAAACCACTGGAAATAGAAGCTGTGTGGGGAAATATTTACGGGTGACATCATTCAAGCCAAATACCTGCTGTTCACTCTAAATTACTAAGGGAATAATAACGACAAATTCTGAGAACAACAATGATGTGTGTAAGGAAGAGGAAGAAGCAACAAAACAATATAGTTAACACCAGCAGGGCTAAGGGAAGGGTGGCAGGAGGCGGGGCTAGGCTGCACAATTCTTACTGTACCTCTGAAACCTTTTCAAGTGAAACCCACAGTAAGTACAAGTTGTCCGAAAGTCTCCTTTTTCCTAAGATCTAGCCCTACAACCCAGCCTACATCTGCCACCAAAGAACATTCAGGACCTTTACAGGCGTATTTATAAAATCTTCATGGCAAGCTGGCCAACGTATGCATTTTTCCTAACTCTTCCGTGTCAGAATGATTCATTATTATGCTGTGGTTAGACTGTGGATCGTGCTGTGGTTTCTGTTTATTCCTTGGGTTTGTTAACTTCCGAGTGAAAGACAGCTGCTTTGGTAGACCCCGGGTCTTCCATCAGTTTCTGGTGAATGAGACTGTCATTGTACTGAGATGATAGTATTTACTTACTGCATCCTTTTCTTGGGCCAGTCAGTGTCTGTTGATATCTTGTCTCCTTCTCTTGTGTCCTTCCTATCCGCCCTTCAGAGATACGGGGCAACCCCTACCTGCTTATCAAGTACCACAGCGGCTTCTTCGTGGACGGGAAGTTCCTGTGCTGCCAGCAAAGCTGTAAAGCAGCCCCAGGATGTACCCTCTGGGAAGCATGTATGTGTGGCTCCCTGTTGCCCTGGACCTTGGATGGGGAGGGGACCCACTAGGTCAAGCCTGCCCAATACTAGATCCGTTTTCCAGAAACAAAATATATCATATTGATTGGCATCATAGTAACACAGCTTTGTGGATGCTATGCTGAAAAATGAAATATAATTTCAGTGTCAGTTGAATCATACTTCCTCAATATTAATATACACCTTTTTTCCTTTTGTGAGAAATGTTTTTAAAATTGAAATCACAACAAACAAACACAGAGAGAAAAAAAGCATGAACGTGGATGGGTAGGGAGGTGGGTAGCACTGGGAGGAGTTGGGGAAAGGGAAAAAGAATATGATCAAAATATACTTTATGAAAACAGTTTAACAAGAAATTAAAAACATGGACCAAGTAATGACCCATTAATACCTCTCATAATTCTTCTAGTTTAAAGCAAACTCCTCAGAAGTAAAATGTGCCGAGCATATCCCCATGGATCAAACAGCTAGTTTTCCCACTTGATAAGAGAATGAGGAGCTGGAGAGATGACGCAGTGGTTAAGGGCAGCAGCTGCTCTCCCAGAGAGGGCCTGGGTGAGATTCCCAGCACCTACAGGGTGCTTCCCAGCAGGCTGTAACTCCAGTCCAGCAGATCTGACGCCCTCTTCTGGCCTCTTTGGGCACTGCATGCAAGTGTTTTACACACACACACACACACACACACACACACACACACACACACACACACAGCCAAGAACACCCGTATATAAACACAAAAGGAAAGGAAAGGAAAGGGTTGTATGTATGGTTTGTTTTTAATCAAAGGCAGGCATGGTGGCATAGATTTGTAATCCTGATAAGAGACCGAGGCAAGAAGATCATAGTTTAAGCCTGACCTGAGCTATATAGCAAGACCAAGCCTCATACTGAGACCCTGTCTCAAGCACACACACACACACACACACACACACACACACACACACACACACACACGAGAGAGAGAGACAGACAGACAGACAGAGAGAGAGACAGAGAGACAGAGAGAGACAGAGACAGAGACAGAGATACACAGAGACAGAGAGATAGAAAGACAGAGAAAGCTCAGTTCTTTCTTCTTATAAATAACAAAATCATGAAGCAACCCTGCTTTTCAAATATATAGCAAAACACACGATTTAAGTAATAGTTTTAACTATCACATATGCCAACATGATGATAGCTATCATTACAAAATTTATTTAAAGTTGTTGGCTACTCTGTACGGTGTGTTGGTTTCTTTGTAACTTGTGGGGATGAGGTACACATTGCTTATAAGCTTTAGAGGAACTTGAACTTTCAGTCAGACATTGCAATGTGTCTGTTGCTGGCGCTGCAAGAGTGCTATTTGAGTTGAGCATTGCCCAAGAATTCAGTTGCTCTGGTGTATTGTTCATGTAGACTGGTTCAATGTTTTGTTTCCCAGCGCTGGGTGGTTTCCTTTGCTCTATTTGCTTTTGCTTTCCAGATGCTGATCTGCACATTGCAATCAGTGAGGAGAAACACAGAGGCCCCACCTTCCCAGAGAGGGCAGTAAGTCCATTTTTCAATTATTTTTTAAGTTGACATACAAAGTCTGGAATATTTGTACATATGTGTCATTACATTTTGTTATAATTCATCCTCTCTCATCATCTTCCACTGGTTCCTTTTCGCATTCTGCATGTATGTCCCACATAGTCCATTACCCTCTCATTTTCCCTTAAGTTTTCTCCTTCCACCTTTATTATCCTTGTTCTAGTTTTATGATCTACATATACACACACATACACACACATGCACATGCACATGTAATTCTAAATTTAGGTTTTTCATATGAGAGAAAAGATGCAGCATTTGTCTTTCTGGGACTGGCTTAGTTGACTTAACATAATGATTTCCAGTTCCCATCTATTTCCCCTGCAAATGTCATGATTCTGGCTTTCTTTACACCTAAATAAAATTCCATTGTGTATATGGATCACATTTCTTATCTGTTCATCTGTTGATGGAAACCAATGCATGTTCCATTTCCTAGATATTGTGAATAGAGTAACAATAATTGAACAACATACATGAGTGTATGCTACCACTCTAGTTGGCGTGAGCCTGGGAAGTGGGGGCCTTGAAATGAGGCAAACTAAAGTCTCATGTGATAGCCAATTTATTCAGAGCATCAGACAATTTATACTCTGAGGGCACTCTGACAGTTAAAGAAGATCAATGAGCAAAGATCACATGATTCTAAACTGTATACAAGTCACAAAGATAACCCATGCTTGGAAACTTCTTTGCATAACGAAAGGAAGATGTTGGGTAATCTGAAATAAACCCACTCCCACTTACTACACCTGGGAGGGGCACAAAAGCACATTCCAAGAACAACGCATTAGTTCCAGGATAGCCAGAGCTACATAGTGAGACCCTGACTTGAAAAAAGCAAACCAACAATTAAAACAAAACAAAAACCTTCAGAGTATGTCTCCATCCGTTTTTACAGCTACCTTGTTCTAAGTTACAACTTCTTCCCTTTACCTTGCTCTGGTCTGTATCAACCGTATCAACTTTGGAGCAGGGATCATGAAACCACTGGGCCTTCTGACCCTTTCAGGGTTAAGCCAAGTAACAGGAGTATAATGAAAAACAGATATTCTTACATAGCTATACATGGTCCTATTATGATTCGGTAGTGATAGCAGCTGCATGAGTTTCTCAAACATCTTTATCTTATGAGAGAATTGTGTCAATTTTCTACTGAGAGGACAGATCAAAATGGAACTTTATGACAGGAAAGATGCCTTGATACTCAGCCCTTACATTTGCCAATCCCCAAGCCTTATATTGGGTTATTCCACCTTATTTTAGACAGAGTCCCTTCAAAACAGTTTCTAGACAACTTTTTCCTAGGGGTGGAGCCTTTCTATAGGAAAACAAACAAAACTTGGACAGCTCTAGATCATTAAAGTATATGCAGATTGCACACCCCTTTCTTTTGTTGACAACCATAGCCTTCTACTTTCAGGATTCCCATGCAGATGGCAGCCTCTTCACATGCTAGGAGGTGTCTCAAGTGGCCTCCAGGTTCCCTAGGACATCATCTTAAATGGGCCTCTCAGGTCTATGGCATGTTTTAAGTACTGATTATTTTTCTCTTTCTGAGAAAAACCTATATACCATTTTCCTGAATCAACTCAACTGACAAAAATAACTAATTTAAAAAATATATTCAGTAGTATTCCCCAATTTCATGTCCATACAGAACTTCAAAATGTGACATTATTTGGAAACAAGGTATTTGTAGACGTAATTGATAGTTAAAGGTCAAGTTGAGATCATGCAGGGCAAGAGTGGCCCATGAGGCTGGAGACTAATGCTTTTGTAAGACAGGGGACACAGGGAGATAGATACACAGAGGAGGTGGCTGTGTAAAGACTTACGCAGACACTGGAGTTATAATACCACAAGTCAAGGAACATTTGTTACCACCAAAAGCTAGAGCAGCAAAGGCATCCTTCCTAGAACCTTCGAGAGAGTATGGCCAGGTGGAACTTTGAATTGGGACTTTTGACCTCTACAACTGCAAAAGAAGAATTTCCATAATCTTAACCCACCAAACATGTGGCAGTGTGTTATAGTAGTCCTAGGAAATAGGTAGGACTGCTTGAGCTTTTACTTTGTATTCAGAAACATTGCTGTTTGGGCTTGGTTGGGTATTTACTTGCAGGCCTGCTGTTGCTTGAAACTCACAAGTCTTGGGTTTGGAGCAGTAACTCAGTAGTAGAGCACTTGTCTAGCATGCACAAGACCCTGGGTTCAACTCTGGCATGCAAAGTAAGCAAACAACTGTGATCCGAACAACAATGTCTTGACTAGACAATGTTACAGAGACAGATGTCCAGTTGATGTTGGCTGTGATCAGCGCAGAAATAGAGATTGACTGCAAAAGGACAGGAGGGATTTTATAGGAGCGATGGAAATATGTCAAGGATAGATTGTAATGATGGCCATAGAACTGGATACATCTACTAACAGTCACTAAATTTTATACTTAAAAAATCATAATTCCCACTGAAGTTTATTTCAAACAAATCTAAGCACAGAGAGCAATTAGGAGCTAGAAACCATCAAATCTTATTGTTATTTAGTAAGTGAAGCAATGTTATTCATTAAGCAGTGCTGTTTACTCCATGAGAAAGGCCACAACATACAACAAAACCAACTACAAGAGTTTATTAAGGGAAGGGAACAGAAGTGCTTAGGTCTATGGAATGATCATGCAGGAAGAGAGGAGTAGAGGGATGAGTGGGACGTGCTTTTATAGATTCCCCCACACATGTGCATATGGGCTTATGTAGCTATGACACTCATGCGCATAGATTATGAGATCTCGCTGTGCGCAAATTACATGATCATGCAGCACACAGATTATGTAGGACGTAAGGCCCTGGGATGACAAAGCATCTTGCCAGTGCATGTGCGGTCATGGGGGAGTGGCTAGGAATTCTAACACTTATCTCTTGCAGGGGTTTTTTTTTAAAAATGTGTGGAAAATCAGCAAACAACTCAATGGCCTGAGGGTTCCAAGTCCTTTTATAAACATGTTTTTTATCCATTCTTTTTAGACTTGCATACATATGTGTGACATATTTTGATTATATCTACCGTCTACTCCCTCTTGAACCCCCAACAGAACATCCTCTCCACAACTTCATGTCCTCTCCTTATTTATTATTTATTTATTTATTTATTATAAAACACAAAGTTCAATTTGTGCTGCCCATATACTCATGACTGTGGGGTCACCTACTGGAGTATGGTCCACTTATCAGGATCACACCCCTAAAGAAAATTGACCCTCTGTCTCTCAGTAGCCATTAATTGCCAAGAGCTCCTGTGCTAGAGGTGAGACTTTGCGAGCCCCTCTTCCATACTGGAATGTTGACCAGCTTGCCTTGGGTGGGTCTTCTGCAGGCAACCCCAGCTGCTGTGGGCTCATGAGCACAGCAGCCATTTCATGTCCAGAAGACACTCTGTGGCGGCAGTCTTCCCAACCCCTCCGGGTTTTACAATCTTTCGGCACTCTTTTCTTCACTGTTTATGGAGTCCAAGGCTGGTTTTGAGTGTAAGCTGTTGAAGTTAACCAAAGACCAAAGAGAGTGTCGTGAAAGGAATAGAAATGCCCTTCTCTCCCTTCTCTTCTCCCCCTCCTCCCTTTCCCTCCCCCTCCCCATGTATGTGTGTGTGTGTGTGTGTGTGTGTGTGTGTGTGTGTGTGTGTGTGTGTGTGTGTTTGACCACAGGACTCAGTAGAGAGTTTATTTTCTGAATTGAGTGTGGGGGATGAAGGAAAACAACCCTTTGGTGAGTCTGCTCAATTGCATTTGAGGAATTTTATAATGTGTTTATCTTTGGTAAAAACCCATCTTTGAATTTATCAGCAATGAGATCCTTCATAACAAGGAGTTCTAGGATAGTAAACCTTCAATTTCAAATAAATTATATCCCTGAAACAAAAAGAGGAAAATACAATGCAAGAAAAATTCAAATTTAGAGTTCATACACACAAAATGGATTTTTAATGAAGTATAATGTACACTAAGAAAAGCACACAAATATGCTCAGCTTGTAAATTTCCAGAAACTGAACCAATCTACATAAAACACATTCAGATTAAGAAGTAGAACATCAGGAAATGCCAGGAATACTCAGGTTTCCTTTCAGTTAGTACATCAGTCAAGAGCAATTGCTAGCTAGATGTTCAACCTCATTGATTGTTTGCTTGATTTACAGACAGACAGACAGACACACACACACACACACACACACAGTCACTTGCCCTTTTTTGGGGGGGTTCAGTTTATGGGGGTCTGATTTTTAATAAGTGATTATATTTTATTCTCATTGCTTATAGAATTCTATCATATGATTATACTACTTAACTATTCTCTTATTGTTACCCCAACAAATTACCACAAGTTTAGTGGCCTGAAGCAACATGATTTATTGAGTTATTGCCTCATAGTTCTGAGGTTCAAAAGCCTAGTCAGTTGTTTCTTCTGCAGACTTTAAGGGGGAGGGGTGTTTCCTTGCCTTGCCTAGCTCCTGAAGGCCAGCATTTTCAGTGGTTTCGGGTGCCTTTCTTCTTCATCTTTGGTACCGAAGGGGCAGCAGCTTTTCTGCACTGTGCCTCTGCTCACATGCTCACATGTTCTACCTAATCTCTGACACCTCTGATTGTACCAGGTTCATCCCTCTCTCCCAGAATAATCTCCCCATCTCAAACACCTTAACTTAGTCACAGTCAACAGAGTCCCTTCCACCATGGAAAATGTTCACAGACTCTGAGTTAGGACATGAACACCTGGGGAAGTCATTTCTCAGCCCACTGCAGCAACAATGTATTTTCTATTTTGTCATCTTGAGAAGTATTTTGGTGGTTTCCAATTTTATTGAATTCCGACAATTCTACTGTGACCATTTTTTTGCACACCTTTGGGTTTCACTGCTGATATAGACACCCAGCCTCACAACATTCTGCAAAGACGTTTCCAACTGGCCAAAGCATGAGTTAACAGTTGTTCTGCATCCTTGTCAATGCTTAACACTGTCTCCCTCCCTCCTTCCTTTCCTTTCTTCCATCCTTCCTCTTTTGTGTAGGAACTGGGATATTGTGTTCATGGATCTGTGCCCCTTTTGTGATATAATAAAATCTCTTGTCCTCCAAAGCTGAAGATTCCTCGGGCAGTTCCTGTTCTTAGAATGGATGCATCATCCTCAAGTACCACTCCGCCCCAATATGACAGCCACTCAAAGAAAAGTTATGGCTCCCAGCCAGCCATCAACATACGCTATATTCCAAGGGAAGACTGCCCTGACTGGTGGCAAGTAAGAAAGCTGAAAAGGTAAAGCTAAGCAAACATTGCCCCCAAAACTTCGGACTGCACCCTCAAAGCTGGTAGTGCAGGCCTTAGCTTTACTAGGGTGGGTCTTCTTCGAAAACATTCAGTATCTGAACTAGAAGAGTGAGGAAGGTTAGGGTTAGAGAGATAGCTTAATGGTTAAGAGCACTGGCTCCTCTTCCAGAGGTCCTGAGTTCGATTCCCAGTGACCACATGCTGACTCACAACCATCTATAGAAGGATTTGATGCCTTCTTCTGGTATAAAGTCATACATGCAGATAGAGCACTCATATACATATTATATATTTATACAATTTTTGAAAAAGAGTCAGGAATGAAATGGCCCCTCTGGACCCGAGAGTATAGATTTCATTTTAGTCTATCTAATGTTCCTTATGATAGCTTCAGCATTTTCGTCTTTCCCCTTTTTGCTCCCATTTCCCTCAAATAACTGCACAATCCTAAACGAAGAATCTCTAAGACGTCTCTCTTATATAAAGGAGTGAGTTTCAGGTGGGCTTACTTAGTCCTTTCAAGTTTTCAACCCAATGATACTATCCAAATTCAGAATTGAAAGCACGTTGAAGGTGATATATAAAGTGAATATATCTTTGCCATACTTGATGTTCAATAAATGCTGAACTGAATGGTAACTGGATCATGTAGAAGGGTCAAGTGTTATTCCTTCCTCTGGTGCCTCAGACTTCAGCCGCTGTGGTCACTGTCTGTCATTCTCACAGAGTTGTCAGCTTCCCTGCAGAGGCCTGCTGATGTCTGTCTCTACACAGAGTAAATGCAAAGCATCTCTCTGACTCACTGTTTATCGCCTTTTGTGCTCTTAGTCCTTGACTCTTCTCACCCTCGTTGTTTTCACTTAAAGCAAATGCCCCACTGTACCAATGATGCAGCCACAGGGTCCTGTGGAACCTGAAAGAACGTAAGTATTATCCCATTGGATTTAAATGTCTTTAAATATAATATGTCACAGTCTCTTTCACTCTAGGGCACAACTAGTTTCCAAGTGTAGTGTCTGTACCTCATTGCTGAGGAAAGGGTTGCATTTGTCTGTCTGCTACCCAGTGCTCTTGTAGATCTGGGCTGGCAAGATGGCTCAGTGGCTGACCATCTGCGTTCAATGTGCTCACATCTGATGCTCAGGTTCAGTCCCAGATCTCACATGGTAGAAGGAGAGAATGGCTCCTCCAAGTTGTTCTCTGATCACAAACACCCACCCTGGGGAACAGCAAAGAATAGAGCTAAATAAATTGCTTTGCCTTTTTCCATGAGAATTCCTTACAGAGCACGAAGGCAAAAGGCTCTTCTCTGGGGCAACGCTGGTTGAGCAGGTGGGGAGGAGGCATTTTAGAATTTGAGGGCATTTAGAATTCTCTAGGCCTTTCTTGAAACAAAACCAGAGGAGCGTTTCCTTGCCAAAGCAGCTTGTCCCTGTGAATTGTAGTTTAGAAAAAAAAGTCTGGGTTGTGACTGCAAACAGGAAATGGGTTCTAAATTCCAGACAAAGCAACCCTGGGACTTTAGGAGAAGGTAGAGACTTCCTCGTGCTCTTACCACCCAGCGCAGAAGAGATAAAATGATGGGTGGCGAAGGACTATACAAATCTTGCTGCTCCATCGGTGTCCAGAAGAGTCACACGTTCAAGCCCTAATCACACCAACAGAGAGGAAAACAACATACTTAAAAATACGTAAAGGACAGAAGTAAAGGACAGAATGTTTGTGTATCCCCAAGAAAAGCAGAGCAAACCTAGCCAGGTTATCTCCTGATCCTGGGTTCCTGCTGTGTGGGGCCATTAAGATCAGCATTAGCAGTTGTCATTTGTTCAAGACTTTGCTCTGACAGGAGCAAAGTGTCAAAGTCAAACGGTTAAGACCTAGCTGAAACAAGTCACTGCCACTTAACATCCAATAATCATACATTTATAAATGCACTGTCAACACGACAGCAAGCACAACTGTCACCTCAAAGGGCATAAGAAAGAGTTTATTTTGGAGCCATATAGGAGTGCCCGTGGGCCCAGGAACACAAATTGAGGTCATTCCAAATTCCATGTTCTAATGACAGAGAGATTTCATGAAGTTTGTTGTTGTTGTTGTTTGTTTGTTTGTTCATTTGTTCTGTTTTTGTTGTTTGTTTGTTCTTGAGACAGGGTTTCTCTGTATAACAGCCCTGGCTGTCCTGGAACTCACTCTGTAGACCAGCCTGGTCTCAAACTCACAGAGATCCGCCTGCCTCTGCCTCCAAGAGCTGAGATTAAAGACGTGCACCACTGTGCCTGGCTCAAGAGGATGTTTAGAAATAAATAAAGCAAAGCATTTTTCAAATACATAGGTGGAAACATCAGAGAGGGGACTGTAGCAAAGGGGGGACGCCTGTGTTCCAGGCCTCAGATGTTACTCTTGATCCCACAGGTGGAGAATAAGACCAGTACCACAGTTTAAAACCAAATGTGAAGCAAGCTTTAATTAAATATTTGTCAGGTTGATGGACTCTCTGGCCAGGTCCATCTTTGAGTTCCCAGAAAACGGCCACAAGTCACACCTTGTAGGGCCTTAAAATGGCACCCCCACAGAGTCACCGTATTTCCCATCAGGCCCAATCAGGAGAAAGCATATATCCTTATATATGTCCTGCCCACTCCCTTCCTCTCCTCCCCCTTCCACCTACATCCAATCAGGAGCAAGCATACATTCTGATGTATTTCCTGCCCACATACCTCCCATCCACACTGACCAAGCACATCCAGTGCAGGTGTATATGGGTCAAACAAACTCGTTTAGGGGAGTGAAAACATAAATAGCCTCCAGCATTTAACTTTGGTTCTCACATTACCTAATGACAATTTATCTTTGAGGTTTGTGGAAGCTAGTGGTTATTAGGTGTCAAAGAAACCCGAACAAAAGGCTAACTGAGGTGCCCACTAACATATCAAAGCAGACAGCAGTTACTGGCCAGCTCTCCCAGCCTCACTCAGTACCTGTGGCTCTTCCCAACACTGCCTCCTACCCTAAAGCTCTCTCGCCCAGCTTCTCTTTCCTATATAATGCAGCCAGCAGCCATTTTGGGTAGACCTCTCTTGGTTGGTTTTTCATCTCTTTCTCTCTCTCTCTCTCTCTTTTTTTTTTTTTTTTTTTTTTTTTTTTTTTTTTTTTTTTTTTTTTTTTTTTTTTTTGGTTTTTCGAGACAGGGTTTCCCTGTGTAGCTTTGCACCTTTCCTGGAACTCAGGTGGTAGGCCAGGCTGGCCTCGAACTCACAGAGATCTGCCTGGCTCTGCCTCCCGAGTGCTGGGATTAAAGGTGTGTGCCACCACTGCCCGGCAGTTTTTCATCTCTTATCTTCCTTCCCCTCTCTCCTCTTATGGTCCAGTTTAGTCTGCCGACCACGTTCAGCCTGGACTCTTCCCTCTGCCTGCCTTCTCCCTTATATCTACAATAATAGTCTTCTCCATATTTTAGGAGTAGTCATGGCCTCCTCCTTTTATTTCATTTTTCAGCGATTTGTTAAGTAAATATATTGCAAAAGATTTGACTGTCAGTCACAAGGATATTAGGTCATATACAGAGGTAAACAAGAAATGGCTAACTCTCTAAGAGAGCTAAAGATAACCTGAGGTAGAGAAATCAAAATCAGGTTCCGGACTTCCAACTTCTCCACTCTTACTGATGTTCTAATCTGTTCTTCAGCCTTGCCGAAGCATCAGGAGAAGATATGGTTGCTTTCCAGGAGCTTTCACGTTCACCATATTAACCATAAATCCTTATTTGCAGTGAGGAAGACGTCGCCGCCAGTAACCAAGCGGAAAGAAATATTGTATATCACAACACCTCAAAGATGTCATGGTAAATCCAGTCTAGATACTACTTTATGCGAAAAATTTACTTCTGTAAATTTGCAGGGAAACTGACCAAATTTGAAATAAGTTTACAATGAGGCTTTGCATGCAAGGTAAATAAAATCCAAAAAATGTCCATATAGTTTGCCTCTGAACACATAAGTGAATCTCACTGAGGGTTTGTTGGGGAAAGTTTTCCTCACACTGATTATCCCTATGCATCACTCATTATGTATTCTGGTGTTATGGTACACTGACTCAGGCATCTCTAACAAGAGAAAAGGCAATGCAGAATAAATAATTCTTCCTTAAGGATAGCTCTACACACATCACCATCATTTAAAAACTATTATTCCATTTTATTTTTTTATTTTAATATGTAGGAGTATTTGGGCTGCATGTAAGTTCGCCACATATGTGCCGTATTCACAGAGGTCAGAAGAGGGCATTGGGTCCCTTAGAATTGGAGTTATAGATAGTTGTGAGCTGCCATGTGGGTGCTGAGAACTGAACCAAAGCCTTTGTCAAGAGCAGGGAAGTGCTCTTAACCACTCAGCCATCTCTCCAGGCACAGCCAACTTTTTAAGGGAATCTTCATGTTTCATAAGGTTGCTCTTCTGAAAGAATCTAAGCCACCTGAGTTCGTAGAAGCCTCTTTTGTTAAAGCACCATTCTCTTATTGCACTGGGCATAAGTTCAGCTTGTGAGTGACTTGCCTTTTCATTACGCTGATCCCTTCCCCAGTGCAAAGGGGAAACTTAGCAGAAACTTAGTTTTGTATATGTGCATAAAGTAAGTAAGAGTTTTGCTATTGCTGTACCAGGCACTTGAATTGTTGCTTGGTTGGCTTGTTTGGTTGGCATTCATGTTGTTTCTGGACTCTTCTTAAGGGGATTCCCTGAGTCAAGTTCATCTGAAGAAGAGGAAAATCTGGATGATTACGAGTGAGTGTTTAAAGTCTTATATGTCCTTCTAAAAGTAGAATTAGACATTTTTTATTTGATTCATTGAAGGTATTAGAACAGATTTCTCAGGCTTCTTCAGCAGGCTGTATTCATATGGTAAATTCATGTGAGGCTCTTAGCCATTTTTCTAAATGGCAAGTGCCAATGAACTCGGTTATCAATTATCAATGAAGATACTTTCCCCAGTCTGGACCATCTAAATCTGCTGCATATATTCATTAGATTTTATCACATACTCAGTGTTTTCATTCCCTAGATAAAGAATATAATGTTTATGCTCCTTATTTATTTATTCGTTGGAGCCCTCTAACCAAGGTAATGTTTGAAAGCTCTCACTGAGGCATTTGGTATGATGTGCTAATGGCACACAGCAGTACTCAACACAACAGCATTTATGTTCATAGACTCTTATTCACAGAATGACCTTATTATTTGGCATCCAAGTTGAGATCCCTAACAGAGAGACAAATTCCAATAGACAATGGCATAAATTAATCTGTTCTGGGAAAATGAGAATGGGCGGTCACCCTAATAGTGTCCTTGGGAAGCCTAAGGACTATTAAGCTTCTTTCAAAATTCAGTGTCATTTTCTGTCATTCTATAAATGTTGACATTATTGTCTCCTAGACTTAGAGATTTGCATTAAAGAAAGATGAAAATAATATAGCATATTGTATTTTACAGACACTCAATATTCAAAGGGCTTCAGAGAGTTTTAGAATTCATATGGACACTAGGATTCTGCATACCTATGTTCTCTTTTGAGTGACTGCTATTATTGATTTATTGGTTACACATGAAGTGAGAGCTTTTACAACGGACCTGCACGTATCCTCTTCTCCTTTTACCTATAATCCACCCTAGTTCTAAGCATATCTGTCACATTAGGGAAGATGTGGTATATCCTCCATTCTTTTGTAGTGCTATTTCTTTTCTCCATTATAGCCTTCTGTTAATAGTTAACTTTAACTATCAACTTGATGGAAACCAAAAGTCAGATGGGAAGAGAGAATGTCAGTCAAAGAATTGCCACCATCCAAGTGGCCTGTGGGCGTGTCTATGGGGCATTTTCTTGATTGATGATTGATAAGTGGGAGGGTCCATTCCAGCCCACTGTGGATAGTGCCACCCCTAAGCAAGTGGTTCTGAGTGCTGTAAGAAAGCAGGAAGCCGTGGAAAGCAAGCCAGTAAGCAGCGTTCCTCTGGGATTTCTGTTCCAATTCCTGTCTCCAAGAGGGGGGCAAATATTGAAATTGTCAAGGTTTACACATTGTGGAAACCACCATGAAAATCTCATCTTACAGAAATCAAAGATCTCTGAAAGGGAACTCAAGACTTACAGGGCTGTGTGACCCCACATCTTACTTGACACCCTTACTTCCTGTACTGTCGGCGCCACTGTCACTGGATCATTTGTCTTACAGTCATAATTGCATGAGCAATTCTACTTCATTCAAATAAAGACGGGAGCACTCGGATGTAGATGGCAAATCATGTCAGGACTAGAGCTGGGCCCCTGCTGTTCTGACACGGAATATGAAATTTTAAAAATTAGGCAGAGCCGGGATCCAGCAAAATAATGGCGGCAGGTAACAAGTTTATTCAGGTGAAGGTTTAGGAAGGGGTGTGTTCTTGTTTGCTTTCGGTTGTTGTGATGAAACACTGAGCAAAGCAACTTAAGGGAGGAAAGGGTTTAGTCGGCTTATGCCTACAGGTAACCTTCTGTCACTGCGGGAAATCAGGGCAGGAGCTTGAGCAGGAGTATGAAGGCAGGACTGCTCGTAGGACTGCTCGCTACTCCATGCAGCATTATTACCCCCACCAGGGAACTCTCTTACAGCCAAGGAAGCGCAGCAGAAACCATGGGGAAATGCTGCTAGGTGGCTTGCTCACAGGCTCCTGCTTGGCTAGCTTTCTCATACAGCCCAGGACCACCTGACCAGGAAATGGTGCCACTCTTCCTATATCAATGAATAACTAGGACAATTCTCATATATATGTCCACAGGACCGTCTGATCTGAGCAATCATTCAATCGAGACATTTTCTCAGGTGACTCTAGGCTATGCTAAGGCTAACTAGGACAATGCAGTATATATACCATCTCACCTTTCATGTCCAAGTCCATGTGTTTCTTCCTGATCCTTTCTTTCTTCTATCTACCCATAGGTATATAGGCCAGATCAAGGCTTTTAAAACTTTTCTGCTCACAGTCTTTTTTTAACCAGAGAAAGTTTTGTGATCCCCCAGGTATATAGAAAGTTATAAAATAAGTATAGAAATCAAACTTTTACTGACAATAAATCATAAAGAATTTTATTTTAAAACCATTCATAAACATATGTATATATATGCCATTTATTAATGATGAAAGCAAATTTGCTTGTTTATATTACATAAAGGATTAGGCCTTTGCTGAATATCAGATAGTGAAGGAAGAACATCTTCAACGTTTTATGAAGTTGATTGGGTTTTTTTAAAAAATATTTTTGTATTATCTTATTTATGTGTATGGGTGCTTTACCTGCATGTATGTGCACCACTTACATGCCTGGTGCCTACAGAAGTGGAAAGTCTGCTCTAATGCTAAACCAAAATCCACTGAATAATTTTTAAAATGAAATTCCAGTAAACAGCTCAAATGGCAATTGTTAGTATGAAACACTCCAATAAAATACAATGCAAATATATACCAGTTTGGGCTGGAGAAATGGCTCATCAGTTGATAGCACTGGCTGTCCTGAGTTCAATTCCCAGCAATCACTTGGTGGCTCACAACCATCTATAATGGGATCAAATGCCCTCTTCTGGCATGCAGGTATCCATGCAGAGCACTCATACATAAACTATAAATAAATAAAATTTAAAGGTAATATATTTATATTATCTTTAAATTTTATATATATATATACCCATTTGATACTTACATGCTGAAAAATAATGGTAGGAAAAGATTAAATCTTTGTTTTCAGTAATTAAACCATTATGTTTCCATGAGAAAAGAAAACTTTGCATGTATAGTACAAACACAGTAAGTAGCCTTGACTCTGGGCTGGGCTGTTTCAGACAGCATTTATTGGTAGTGTGTGTGATGAGATGCCCATTGCAAAGTGCATATATTATGTGTTCAGAAGCAGGCTGCAGTGAAACTGTATGATGCAACACAGGTGAGCACTGCCAGAAATACCTGATTTATTACATGTTTAGTTTCAAATTAAATTTTGGTTGCTACACTTTCAGGCTTTTACTACCACCATTTTTGTGAACCTTCACATCAGTTATTCTGTCCTACATGAGGGTCCCAATCCATGTTTTAAGAAGCTGCATTCTGTATCATGTTTTCTAGATGGCCTTTTGATTAGCTGTTACTATATTGAAATGTGAGTTTAAAAAACGTCATTAATACCTCAAGTATTAATTATACAATATGTATAAAGGTAGAGTTTAAAAAGGCTGTTCAAGATCAGCTCTGTGACAGCCGATCTTGGTTGTCAACTTGACACACCTGGGACGATAGAGCCTCATCTGAGAAATTGCCCTCCGGCTGGCATTTTCTTAATTGCTAATTGAAGTGGAGGGCCAGTCCACTGTCGACTGCACCGTCTCTAGGCAACGGGCCTAAGTTGTATAGGAAAGCTAGCTGAGAAGCCAGCAGAGGCTAGCCAGGAAGCGGTGCTCCTTCCTCCACTGGCTTTTGCTCCAAGCTTCTGCCTAGAGTTCCTACACTGGTTTCCCTCAATGAGGGACTGCAACCTGAAAGCTGAAATAAACCATTTCCTCCCCAACTTGCTTTTGGTCATCACATTTCTCACAGCAAATCAGGAGAGATAAAAATTCCAATTTTATAGATGGAAAAGTCTATGGTGAAAAAGGCTAAGAGCCTTGTTCAAAGTCAACTACATGTGAGGTAGTTCTTTCTAGAACTCAGATCTCCAAATTGACTTGCCTGAGAATCTTCCCACTTTATTGAACTGAGCAGCTGCTGTTATTCCTTTCTCCACCAATGTAGATACCATACAGAATACCCATTCATTTGGGAAGACACCTTTGGCCTTGCTTTCCTCCCACAAGCCTTCACGCCCACCTGCACTCTTCTTCTGCACTTCCTTCCTCTCCAGGTGTTACCTTCTAGTCAGTTCTTCCTGCTCCCCAAACCCATGCCCCATTGTTCCCATACCCTACTTATTCCCCTACGTGACATTTTAGCCCAAGCTAGAGGGCCACAGACATAGCTAACCTCACATGAGACACAATTTTTTTTTATTGAGCTTCACATACAAAGTAAGACATGATGTTCTTGGCTCATTACTTAAAAGAGCAAAGTTTTTTTTTTTTTTTTTTTTTTTTTTTTTAAGGAAAAGAATTCTACTTGGCTTTCCCACATATCTTTGCCTCCTGTCTGGATATCATCTTAGATGTTTATCTCTTCCTGCTCTAAAGAAAAAAAAATAAAAGCATTTGCTTTGAAAATAGTTGATATAAAATGTGCTCCTACCGGGTTATTAAAATAAAATGATGGGGCTGAAAGACAAGAGTGTTTATCCTTAGCCACCCTGACTTTCCCATTGGATCGTCATTGGTCTAATCTCTGGTCCTCATTCAAAATGTGAAACATAGGCTAACTTAGAAGTCACCTAGAAGGACTCTAGCAGCCTCCTCACAACTTGATATAATGCAGGCTTGACCCCAGAAGTAGACTGGGCGATGGAGATTAAGAAGCTGGGTTTTGAAACTATCCTCAGGTAATGCTGTCCAATAATTAGATTTGAAAATCCATGATATAGGCCGATGCCTCATTTTGCAGACTCAGAATTTGAGGGACAAGTGGTATAATTGAAAAATTAGCAATTCTCAAATCCACAATTCTTTCGCAGCTGGTTTGCTGGGAATATTTCCAGGTCACAATCCGAGCAGTTACTGAGACAAAAGGTAAACTTCCTTTCCTCACCTCAAAGAATCTATCTCTCTCTCTCTCCTCTCTCTCTCTCTTCTTCTCTCTCTCTCTCTCTCTCTCTCTCTCTGTGTGTGTGTGTGTGTGTGTGTGTGTGTGTGTGTGTGTGTGTGTGTTTGCATGTAAGCATGCATTCCTACCCCTAGACTACACCTTCAACCCAAGAATATCTATCTGTGACTGGGCTCAGGGGTGAATGCATTTCTCTGAGAAACACTATCTAGTTAATGTTTCAACTCATCAGGACATTGGTTGTCCACCCTTTGAGTTACATGACTCATCCCAAACTCAAGATGGGAGGAGATAGCACAGAATCACAAATAGGAGAGGTGATTCTATTTTTGGGACTGGGGATGGAACCCATATGCTAGCATATGCCAGGCATGCTGTCTTAGTTACTTTTGCTGGCTGTAAAGAGACACCATGACCAAGGCAACTAATATAAGAGTTTATTGGGGTCTTGCTTACAGTTTCAGAGGGTTAATCCATGACTATCTTGGTGGAGAAGATGGCAGCAGTCAGGCAGGCATGATGCTGGAGCAGTTGCTGAGCGCTTACATGTTAAGACAACAACCATGAGACCGAGAGCCAACTGGAATGGTGTAGACTTTTGAAACCTGAACTCCCCACCCCAGTGACGCTCCTCCTCCAACAAGGCCACACCTCCTCATCCTTCCCAAACAATCCTCCACCTGGGGACTAAGCATTCGAATATATGAGCCTATGGGACCATACTCATGCAAACCAATACACATACTCTCTACTATTGAGCTATACACCCTAAGCCCAAGAAAAATGGCTTAATGTGGATTATCAATGTAATTATTTTCCTCAGCTGTTTTTCACTGCTCATTAGAACCTAAACCAGAGCATATCAAATGTGATATGGAATTAATTTATTTGATTTTATTTGTAATTGGTATGAGCTTACCTATATTAAATTCTTTTGATCTATGAAATAGATACTATGGTACAATTCAATCTAATTAAACACTATATACACAAATTACATTTTGAGAGAGGTGCTCAACAAAATGTGATAGATTACTTGGCAAGTTGTTATATCCACAGTTTATCATGCTCTTTATGAACCTGGCCCTGGTTAAAATTGGAATAAATTCTTGCAAAAGACAAATAAAGGGTACAACCTTAACAAAATATTATTCATTGCTAATTTTCTCACACAGTTCCAGAACATGATTATAGTGGGATGTGTGTGTGTGTGTGTGTGTGTGTGTGTGTGTGTGTGTGTGTGTGTTCTCCCAAATTTTATTTCTCAAACAGGGAAACATTAAGCTTCCATAAGTATAAAATGAAACAAAAATTTTAGAGAGTTGCAAATTATCTAGAGAAGAAGGGTTCACATAGGATGGATGGATCTAGAAAGATACTGACTTGGGTGAGGGTAAAACTCAGTGGTAGAACACTTGCTTATTAGCAAAGGTAGGGCCCTGGGTTCTATCTCCAGCACCAAAAAAGGAAAATGGAAGAAGACAGGAAGGGAGGGGGAAGGGGAAGAGGAGGAGAGAATTAAGTGAGAAAAGGAAGCAGGCTAAGCTGTGGGATGACCCTTCTGTGCCAACTGTTGGGTAACCTGTTCCTTTGGTGGCATTTAAAGTGGATCTAAAAATACTTTTTCCTTACTGCCTACATGAAAATCATTTTCAAAAGTAATGAAAATTATTTCTCCTTTTCAGGGCAAAGAAGGAGCATTTATGGTTAGAAATTCCAGCCAGATGGGAATGTACACAGTGTCCTTATTTAGTAAGGCTGTGAAGTAAGTCCAATGTAGATTTATTTCTTTTCTCCTCTTTGGGACTGTTGTTTGAAAACGATGACAACTTAGTTATATTTTGAGATGTGACACCACTCTTGAACTCTGGAATTTGGGATCAAAGTATTTGTGTTGGATATAGCCATTAGCCATTGCCTTCTTACCCTCTATTTTCAAAAGGCTATGCTCCGAGTGACCCCCTCCCGTCCACTCCAGACAGTGACAGAGTGTTGTGAACATAACACTCCTCCATAAACATGTACTGAAAGAGTCCCTTGGAGTCAGGCCCGAGCAGAAAGAGAACGATAGAACACAGCAGCAGCACTTCTAAGTCAAAACTAAACCTGTCTGCTGAGCTGAGAAGCTTGCCCCAGTGTCCAGGTCTCAGTAAGTCTTTCCCATGGGGTTCAGTCAAGGGAGCTGTGTTCTCTGAGTAGCTTCCGCCTGACTGCTGCCCTTTGCAGGTAAGAGTTCTAGTTCAAAGTCAAACTTCTCTTCCCATTTCAAGCATTTATTGTGTTGAGCAAGTTTCTTAACCGCTCTGGGCCTGAACTTCCTCATTTGAAAGGGATTCATAATAATGACCTTTAATGCATTCAAAGCAACAAGGCGTTGTTAAATAAAACTGCAACAGTTACTGCAAGTTAGGCCTGTGACCAATTACACATGATTAAAATTTCTTCCGACATTCACATCCACAGTCCTTATCCAAAGATTCTGTCTCCATCAAACAGGAAGCCACAGTATTTAACTTCGCCAACCTAATGACTTTGAGGTGGCCACATATAAACTAAAAGCCTTCATTAAAGTGGTACAATTTTGTATAGCTTAGTTAGTATCCATGGTTCAATGAATTTGAATTGCCATGCAAGGGCTTGCACTATAATTACTAGCTACTTGAATGTCCTTTATGTAATGTTTTAACAATGCTAGTAAATCAAAATGGGTTTACGTTTTTTTAAAAAAAAAAAAATGATTTTTATATTCTAGGAATGAAATCATTTAATATGCATATTAGATTAGGATACTGTCCGGCACATAGTAACACCCAGTTCAGGAGCAGTTAGTGCTCACGGTGTTGCTGCAAGAGTCCTTCAGCCTGACACTTAGGTGTGGAAGACTTTTGAGAGTCTCCATCACAGTCATCATCATCAGAAGCCCCCTCCAGAAGCTGGTCTTCTTGAGACAGAGCCTTACCATGTAGCCTCCAACTCTTGAGCCTTCCACCTTTGTCTCCCCAGGGCTGGGATTACAGGCACGTACCTTCCAGAGTTTTATAAATCACTTTCCCATGGGCTAGTGCCTCTTTTATTCCTTGCAAAGCCCCTCCAGAGGAAACAGGAAAACTGTTTTTATTTGTCCCCTTAACAGGTGAGGAGACTGGGGCTCAAAGGGAGCTCTTAAAGACCAGTTCGTGAAACTGAATAAGTGACCAATCTGAAGCTAGGCCACCAACAAACAACGAAGCCATGTTTCTTTATGTCTGTGAAACCCTCAGTGTTGTGGGGATGGGGGCCAGACCAATGCTTAATTGATTCGGACCATTTGAAAGAAATATTTCTTAACAGCTATACTGAATGACTTGTGTAGACATGTGCCCCATCCCACAGAGTATTTGTAATAATTAGATGATATGCAGGTATTTTATTTTGAGATTTCTTTTACAGAATATCTACTTCCAACTAGAAACAATGGGGTATATCTTGAATGGCCATACCACATTTGCCAGTACCAGAATCCATGGATCTAATAAGCACATACACTAGATTTTACATGGTCACTGACTGAAACAAATCCAGTAACTGAGAACATTCTGTTCACTGAATGTCAAAACAGCTGTGGCCCTCTGGATAGAGCCAAGTGCAATATCACATCTTCCCTTTTGAGCTTCATCACCCCAGATACGTGTTTGAAGCCGATCCAGTAGAAAAGTATCAAATAGATAAGGAATTAAAAGAAAGCCATAGCCTTTAAAAATTTTTTTGAGGCAATAACTTAATTACATTTCTCCCTCAGTCCATGATCTCCTTCAAATTCATGACCTCTTTTTTCATCGATTGTTATTGCATGCATTCTGCATTTGTATATGCATATATATTCATAACTAGAACCTATTGAGTCCATATAATGTTACTTGTAGGTATGCTTCCAGGGTTGACCATTTGGCATTGGACAACCAATTGTTGTGCTCTTCCCTGGGGAGAAGCACCTCTCCTGCTCACAGCTCTCCTCGGTTTCCTGGAGTTCTTTGTGTAGGATTGAGGGCGCATGGCCTTTCCCCATCCAGTCTGCCACGTTCACTGATGTCATTCTTGTTCAGCTCATGTTTGGACAGCCATGTTTGTGAGACTTTATGTGTATAGCCCCTGGCTTTCCTAGGAGACATCATCTCACAGCAAACTCCCTGATCATTTGGCTCTTGCAAACTTTAGATCCCCTCTTCCAGTTTTCCCTGAGCCTTACCTTAGATGCAGTATTTTTTTTTTTTTTTGTAGATATATCTGTTTGGACTGGGAAAGCAAAACTCTTTTATGAAATGTCATCAGCTTATACTGACACCAAAAACAGATCAGCCATTTGCAACAAAGGGAAATACCGTTTCTTCTTTGTTTTGTCTAGGCAAGCACTCTACCACTGAGCTAAATCCCCAACCCCTCTTCTTTGTTTTTAAATTGCATTTTTTTTAACTTGGTTAGTATTACAATAAGAACAATTCATTAACTGATAAACTTGTTCTTGTGTGGCAAGTATAATTCATGTACACACACACACCACAATCTCATCCAATCTTTATAAAAACCAGAGGAGGTAGCAATTGAGTGTTAGAACTGGACTCTAAAATCTAAGATAGGCATATTATTCCTGATTAGCCCGAACTGGTGTGCATGAACACATCCCAGTATTCTAGAACTGGGGGAAAAGAAGAAAACATTTTATGTGGAAAGCATGGGTAATGTAGTTATTGGATCATAGCATAGCCCAGCACATAGCAAACACCTGGTAGACCGGTGCTAACAATAGTATTGTTGCTGCTGGGAAAGAAGAGGTCTAGACTGAGGAATTTACATATGCTCCTGTGCTTTTCTTCCTGCATGCCCTAGGAGCTCTAGGGTGATAATACACACAACCTAATCACCTTTGCCCACACGGCTTTCTCCCCATTATTACGTAATAGAGTATGTTCTCGAATAATTCGAAAGAACTTCAAGGCTCTTAGCCATCAAAGACAGATTCTGTAGAATCTATTTTTATAGTTACTAAGGGAGAAAGAAACAGTACATGAAATTATTTTTCCAAAAAATATTGCTATTATTATTATTATTATTATTATTATTATTATTATTAAGCTGTGCTGGTAGATATTCATGTGTAGAAATTAGAGAAAAATTTATAAAAGTCAGTTCTCTCATTCTACCATGTAGAATTGAACTCAGGTTATCATGGTTGGCTGTGGGTACCTTTATTGTCTGAACCATGTTACTAGCACCTAAAGTTGAAATTATATTGAGCATGAATTTTGTCTACGCACAAAGAACACACTAAATTCAGAGAGGATCCCTCTTCCATAATTACTGGTTGTCGTAGATGCTTTCAGAGAAACATGTTGTCATCTGAGTAATTATCCCTGTCTTCCAACTCCAAAATTTGTAAATAGATTCAAAATAATTATTCACTCATTATTTCATCAAAATTTTATTGTTTAGAGCATTCTAACATTGTCTTTCTCCCTTACTAGTGATAAAAAAGGAACTGTCAAACATTACCATGTGCATACTAATGCTGAAAATAAATTATACCTGGCCGAAAACTACTGCTTTGATTCCATTCCAAAGCTCATTCACTATCACCAACACAATTCAGCAGGTAACTTATTTCAGGTTTTCTTTTGTGGGCCTTCACAGGTAAATGTCAATTTGCTTGGATACCACTAATCCTCTTAATTATTAATTAATAATTAGTTAATAAAATTAAATATTAATTAATATTCTTGATTAATAGTATACCAAGAAATGAGGGGAAAATGCTATCAATCTTTGTTATAATTTGTAGTTCACACCTCCTCAAGTATAATATAGTACACTCTATAAAACTAAAAGGAATAAAGTTGGATAAGTTGAGCAACTTAAAAGAAAAATTCTTTTTTTAAAGATTTTACCTGTTTTTAATTATGTGTGTGTTGTGCATATGAGTGCAGTGCCCAGAGAGGCCAGAAGAGGGCATCAGATCCCATAGAGCTGCAGTTAGAGATGGTTGTGAACCACCTGTTGTGGGTACTGGGAACCAAACTCAGGCCCCCTGGAAGAGCAGTATAATGCTCTTAATCACTGGACCATCTCTCTAAACCCAAAAGGAAAACTGTTTTTGTTTTTTGTTTTTCCAGACAGGGTTCTCATATGCACAGGCTGTCCTGGAACTCACTCTGTAGCCCAGGCTGGCCTCAAATTCAGAGATCCCCCTGCTTTTGCCTGTAGATTAAAGGCGTGCACCACCACCATCTGGAAAATTGTTTTAATAAAACTTTATTTCTAGATTTTTTTCCTTGCCCATAAAAGCAAGTTGATTATAAAATTTAAATATTAGGGAAATGTGTGTCATTGGATGGGTAACCTCTCAGTACAGGATGGTGTCAATGACGTTTATATATGGATACTAGTATTCATTATATAAAAATTACATATTCAAAAACATACTTTACAGAGATGAGATCATTATTCACATACTATTCAATTCATTTTCCTTACTAACCCTGGCTTAGAGGACTTTCCATGCAAATATTCATGTCTTACCTTGATGTCTTTAACAGCTACATAGAATTCTATTACATTTTGCAGTAGCACTCTGGTGATTAGCAGTGGATTATGTGTGATATTTTTACACTTTAATGGATATTTTATTGCATAGCACTGCACACATAGCTCTGTACATTTGCTTGAATGATTCTATTGCTAGTTTCTAAGACAAAGACTATGAACATTTAAAAATTAGAAATTGTTATTACAGCAGTAGTTGAACATATACATATTTCAAAAGGTGTTTATTTCTAATTTATTTATTTTTAATTAAAATATTTTATCACAAAGACATTACATTTCTAATAAAAATCATAAGATGCAAAATACATTTAAAATAATTGTAATTTCTCTTACCTAGAAGTCATATGTATGTATTTTTATATATGTACAAATATTCATATATTTCTATATGCTTTTGCAAAATAAAAACTTATGCTATATATGCTGGTATTTATTTCTACTGATTAAAGGGATGGTATTGAAAACATTTGGTGAACACTCCTAAAAAGAAAACAAATACCTAAACAGTAAGGAAGGAAAAATACATGTGGTAGCTCCGATCAGGAAACATCCTATGCTTAAAGCAATAATCATTTACTCTTTAGAGTGATTTCCTTCAAGACACTATAAGCTTGATGGTTTTAACCCAACTTTACCACAGCTATATGTTGATGAAAATGGCTTGAGCATTTAACATAATTTAGAAATAGATTTAATTTTAAGATTGCTTGTTTTATATGTAAATATATGTTTACTATTTGAGTTTTTGTCAGATTTCTGTGCTATTTATATGCATATGTAAATGTAGAACTGGAAAAGACAGTTAAATATGAATGATAAAAAAAATTTATGTAAAATATTCCATCTAGCAATTAATCCCTATGGAATTTCACACAAAGGAACTGACTCTTTTAGATTTTGTTTTGCATTAAGTGAATTTGCAAGGACTCGATGAAAACACTCAGCGTTGGTTCTCATTCTGCATCACAACACCCCAAGCCCCCCATTTTCAGTTTATTGAGAGAGTGTGAAGGGATTCTATGTAACATGGTGCGATGCTAATATGACATTATGATTCCATTGCAGGCATGATCACACGGCTCCGCCACCCAGTGTCAACCAAGGCCAACAAGGTCCCGGTGTCTGTGGCTCTGGGAAGTGGTATGGACACACCCTTGGGCTCTTAAACTCCGTTTCCCATCATTTGGGGTTCAAACGCATGTGATTCAGACTGAGCTGACACATGATGGATGACAAGAAGGAAGTCCCTGCGCAGACTGCACCAGGGAGAAATTTAGTTTATTTCTTTCAGTTAGTTTTGTAAACCATCTGTCCCCACACCCGACTCTGCAATCTCCCCAGCTTTAGCAAAACAACTTACCAGACATTGCCATTCACCTCCAGCATCTTTTACCTATCCTTCCTGGATTCTATGCCTGCTCCTATTTGGAGCCAGTTCTCAGCTCAGTTTCTTTTGGATAATAACATCCACCTTAATCACAGTTTCATTTGTTTTATATGAAAAAAAATCTAACAATGGTTTACCAACCTAAGAGCATTAAGTACATTTTTGACATTGGCTTTCTCCAAGACACCCCCAGTTGGCACAAAATATTCCATTTTGACTATTTTTGTCAAGAACTGCAGCTGCTTTGAGAACATCATTTTCCTGTGATGTGGTCATGGTATCAATTCACTAAGGATTTTTTAAGTTATTAACTTCAAATGATGTCTTACTGGTCTTAGTTTTGTGGATACCAAAGCTCATTGCAGAAATCACTTTGAGAGTTGTTGACACAACTTGCTTCTTTAGGGATTTGGGAGCTGAAGCGAGAAGAAATCACCTTGTTGAAGGAGCTGGGAAGTGGCCAGTTTGGAGTGGTCCAGCTGGGCAAGTGGAAAGGGCAGTACGATGTGGCTGTAAAGATGATCAAGGAGGGCGCCATGTCAGAAGATGAATTCTTTCAGGAGGCCCAGACCATGATGTAAGTCTCTCCTCAGAAATGGCAACGTTAAATCTCCCTAGAAGAACATCAGCATTAGCAGTCCTGTCCTTAACATCTGCAAAGCCTGACCCATGTTGTAAATATAAATATTTAAGAGTTATAATTTGGCCTAACAAGCTGTTAAACAAAATCAATGCTGTGCGCCTAATTTGACAAGTAGGCCTGCACAAAACCTTGAAAGGCCATGTGTGAAGTCAGAATATTTTCTGACTCTATTGAGAAAGCAGCCTCTGGCCTCTGTGCCTTTGAATTCTCTACCCTTGATCTGTCTCTTGCTCACAACATTGTCTGTGCTACAAAGGGCCTTAGTAGTTACAAGTAGATACAGCACTCAGTATATCTAAATTCCCTTTACATCTCCCACCAACAACTATGTATTAGCCAATGGTATTGGTTAGGAGTAGGATGGCTCCCCCTTGAAGAAACAGACTCAAGTATGGTCTTCAGGAGTCCTAAAGTGGGCAAGTCCTTCATCCTTAGAAATGCTTTTAACCCAAGTAAACAGCATGGCTGGTCACTCTTTCAGAAAACTAATCAGGGAGGATAAAAAAAAAAGTGTCATATCAAGGTTTTGATCAGATGGTTCAGTCAGTAAAGTGCTGGCCTTGCAACATGAGTTCAATCCTTTGAGCCCATGTGAAAGAGCTATGCACAGTGATGCAAGCTTGTAATCCCAGCACTGGGGAGGAGGAGGCAGGTGGATCTCTGGAGTTCACTGTCCAGCCAGCCTTGTCTAATTGAGGAACCTAAGGTCTTGTGTCAAACAAGGCAGATGGTTCCTGGGAGTGACAGCCAAGGCGGACCTCTTTTCTCCACCACACAACATTGTTAAAATTTGCAGATCCCAACCTACTTCTATTGCTGTGATAAAGACCATAACCAAAAGCTGCTTGGGCCGGAAAGTGCTTCTTTGGCTTACATACCCACATCCATTGAAAGAACTATTCAACAGTTTACTGAGACATCTTTCTAGGCAAATACTCCAGTGCCCTTATCCTTGGTGATTCCTTATAAAGATCAAAGGAGACAGGAAAGTTACAACAATCACTTTCACCATGACTGAAGCATTGTTCAAAAGTAGAGACGCTGCATGAATACACGCCTTTGAGCCAGGCTGTCTTCATGGACGTGTCACTGTCTTCATGGACGTGTCACCTGCATTAGCAAGGTCCTCCAGTATTTGCTTCTGTGCTCTGCTTTCACTGTTGCCAAATAGTACTTTTTTATTTGGTTTGCATTTTTGAGACACATTTTCATTTTGTAGCTCAGGGTAGTCTGAAAGTTACTGCATAGACAACTTAGCCTTAAAATCATAGGAAGGCCCAGACTCACCCCCTAAGTACAGGGAAATACAGACGTGAGCTATCACATGTAGATCAAATTAAGTCGTAAACAATTATTTGCCCCTATTCTCATTTTTTTCCCAGAACCTGCAAATTATGTGGCTTGTTCTGTCCTTGGTAACAAAACTATTACATAGAACTAAAGAAAGCCCCTTGATGTCCCCCTTTCATAGAACATAAAATTCTTTAAAAAAACTTTCTTGGGTACACAGTACAGCTGGTGTCTCCTGGTAAATATTAAAGTGCATTTTGGTCATTCAAGAGTACTATAACTTACCTGTAAAACTGATCCAAGCTCTGGTGAGGTGGACACAGGAGCACCCTGGGACTCACTGGCCAGTCAGCGGATGCCGCTTGGAAAGCTTCAGGCCAGTGAAAGACCCCATCTCAAAGGAGACTGGTGGCCTTTCTGAAGGTGAAACCTGAGCTTGTCCTCTGGCCTCCACACATAAACATATATGCATGTGCACATGCATACATACACACAGGAGCATTTTTAAAAATCAAAAAAAAAAGGAAGAGAGAACAAAAGACAACTTAAAAAACAGGGATTGTGTGCAGTCTCACTTCCCCAGACAGCAACCATTTTTATGTTTTATACACCCTTCAAATTATATATAATACTTCTTCTACACATGACGCTATCCTGGTTCTCGGGAGAAAGGGTAAAGGCAGCAGGTCCAGACTGAGAGCACTGCTGGGTGGCTGCCAGTACCAGATCTGAGGCAAGAAAGAGTACCGTTCCTTTTGTGCCTCCAAAGATTATCCTAGTCCCCAAACAAGATCCTAAGCTCCCAGGTCTCTTTCTCTGTTCAGGTAGAAGGAGTGAGAATCTGTTCATCCTTGCTCAGGCCATCTGGAAAATGAACTTTTCAAATCGATTCTTTTGCAGGAAACTCAACCATCCCAAGCTGGTTAAATTCTACGGAGTATGTTCGAAGAAATACCCCATCTACATAGTAACTGAGTATATAACCAATGGCTGCTTGCTTAATTACCTGAAGAGTCATGGGAAAGGACTGGAAACCTCGCAGCTCTTAGAAATGTGCTACGATGTCTGTGAAGGCATGGCCTTCTTGGAGAGTCACCAGTTCATACATCGGGATTTGGTAAGGCAAGCCATTGGAAGGTCAATGAAATGCGAGGACAGAGCCCACGGTTCCCTCCTCCGGGGATAGGGTGCTGAGAGGTCTGACAAAGGGGGTGCCTTCACTTTCACTTTGCACTCGGAAAGGTCAGAGTAAAATGAGTCATGAGGATCTCCATAGCTACCTGTGCTGTGGTGTGAAGAACAGATGGAAAGACTTGGGTCAGTTTAGTGTTTCTCAAGACCATTAAACTGAAGAGCTTACTGCTAAAGCAGTGACCTGATACAATAAACATACACGGACGTGCGTGTGCGTGCACACACACACACACACACACACACACACACACACACACACACACACATAGATGGAAAGTAAAGTGTGTGTTGGGATTGGGGTGGGAGTTCCCAGTACTGTTTGGTATTCACTGGCCGTTAGCTTCAAGGATTTGCTTGTGCTGAATAGCAAGTGTACTCTACACCCCAGGCCAATGCATCCCGTAAGTCCTGGGTGTAGTGTGTACAACTTCTGAGCATCTTTGAATGCACAGGATCTAGGGGAAGGCATTTTGGCTCTCTCCTTGTTAAGCTGAGATTCTGTGTTCAAGTATGTTTTCAATAAGTTCGGATATGTAGAGGGGCTACCCACTACCCCCATATTTCTCCAGAGTGCTCTTGAGTAGGAACAGCAGGAAATATTAGTTACAAGGAACAGGGGGAGGAGATAAAGATAGAAAATACAGGATAGCCTCGACAGGGCATGGAACCCATTCCAACGGACCCAGAATTTCTGCCCTAGGGTATTTATAAGAATGCCAAGGGATGGAGCAAAAGACCTCCCCCCAGCACAGCCAAGTGCAGACCATCTTAGACATCTGCACTCAGGTCTATGGCCCAATCATCTATGCAGACCCACTGGGTAAAGCCACTAGGAAACCTGAAAATGGTCTCCCACACAGATGCTTGGGTAAACAGGCTTATACAAGAACAGTTTCATTTTGATATTTACAAGAAATTAAAAAACACTTGAGAGTAATTGGGGTCGTGATAGGCTGTGTTGCATTTTGCTGAAAATGAAGCCGAGGAGAAGGAAATATCTGAGTCTGATATCGGGAGATCCTTGGTTGCCTTTTCTACTTGAAGATTTGCTTTCCCTCCCAAGGCTGCTCGGAACTGTTTGGTGGACAGTGACCTCTCTGTGAAAGTCTCAGACTTCGGAATGACAAGGTGAGCCAGTAATGTCCCCAACAGCTTTTCTTTCTGATGTTTCCAACTCTAGCACCAATGACCTCTAACACATTGTGGGGTGTAGCCCCATTGTGGGGTATAGCATTCCTATCAGTTGTAGTCAAGAATCTGATTTCAAGCGGGGTGGCCAACTCAATTGGTAGAGTGCTTGCTTCACAAGCGTGAGGTTGGTCTTGGATTCCCAGCACCCACATCAAATCCAGGCCCTGTAGTGTGCACATAACCCCAGCAACTGCGGGGCAGGGACAGAAGGGCCAGCCACTCTAACCAATCAGCAAGCTCCAGATTCAGTGGAGACTATTTCAAAAAACATGCTGGAAAGTCTGGAGAGATGGCTCCAGATGGCTTTCTGCTTTTTCAGAGGACTAGAGTTTGATTCCCAGCATCCATGTCAGATGGCTCACAACTGCTTGTAACTCCAGCACACACACACACACACACACACACACACACACACACACACACACACACACACACACATTTTGACTATACTAAGTTCTCTAGGTGAGCCATTTTGGTTTTATTTTATAGTAACTCTGTTGGCAAATAAGTAATACTCCCTAGTATTAATTCCACATAAGTAGTAAGTAATTGTTGTAAAAGATATTCTTAATTATGTATATGTATGCCTATATAAGTATGTGAACATGAATGCAGGTGCCCACAGAGGCCCGAGGAATGAGATCCTTCTGGAGTTGGAGTTACATAGGAGTGTGAACCACCTGATATGGATGTTGGGAATCAAACTCAAGTCTTCTAGAAGTACATACTCTTAACTGCTGAGCCATCTCTCCAACTCAGGCCTTATTTTTAAGTATAGCCAATCATTCCCATGAATATATACATGTACTGTTTGTTACCCTTGAAACAGAATTACATCAGACATACATGCTTTTGCACATAACCATATACTGTGAACAGATTTTTTTTCTGATTTTTCAAGATAGGGTTTCTCTTTGTAGCCCTGGCTGTCCTGGAACTCACTCTGTAGACCAGGGTAGCCTTGAACTCAGAGATTCATTTGCCTCTGCCTCCTGAATGCTGGGATTAAAGGCATGTGCCACCACTACCCACCCCATGAACAGATTTTTATTTGGTGAAATATAGAACTATATCATTTTTAGTGGTTGCATAGTAGTCTATGTATTTTTACATAGTATTTCTACATAAAATAGAATTTAAATATTCTTCAACATGAGTACGTTGAGGTTATTTCCACTTTATAATCATAATAAAGCATAGGCTTAGTGGACATCTTTGAATTTCTATTTTGGTTGTTTTTTTCCATCAGATAATTTCAGCATTATTTATAATAGTTAATTAAGAACAGTTTGCACAATTCAATAAATTTATTACTCCATAAGTGTGGATACTGTTCAGTTACCAAAGATGATGCTGGAGGAGAAAATGCACCCATTGGAGGACATCCTTTCAACTTGATACTGAAGAAAAAAATAAAAACAAATCTCAAAACAACAGAAACCCAGTTCTGTTCAACTTACAAACAGAGAAAAGATACAATCAAAAGTACAAGTAATTGAGTGATACAATTACTAGGTATCATTGTGGTAGAATTCTGAATGATTGTATTTTCACATTTTTGTGGGTTTTGATAGTTACCAAACATTTCACACCTGAGTTCTACTATGTTCAAAGTTACATTTCCTAAATGTCTACAAATCACTAAAAGCTAACACATCACACTGAAAAAAAATCAAAGACCAGATATAGTGGCATATATCTACAATCCTAGCATTTGGGAGGCAGAGGCAGAAGACCAGGAGTTCATGAGAACTTGTCTCAGGAAGAGAGAGAAAAATAGAGAAAATAAGACACGAATTAGCTAGAAACCTGAAGTGTTCTGCTGACAATGGATGCTATATGTCCTTCATCAGCCTGGTTAATGGTGGGCCATGGCCAGTAGGGGTCTTCCCAGTTTGGAACACCATCTGTCTTAATATCTGGGTTGATGTTTTCCCTACAGATACGTTCTTGATGACCAGTATGTCAGTTCAGTAGGAACCAAGTTTCCCGTCAAGTGGTCCTCCCCAGAGGTGTTCCACTACTTCAAATACAGCAGCAAGTCAGACGTATGGGCGTTCGGTAAGGAAGTAACCACACAGCACCCAGCCCCATTTCATAAGCTGGCTTCCACAACAGGAAACCGCAAGAACAGCAACATCCATTTGAAAATGAACCCTGAGTCTTTACAAAATTACACACACGGTGTGAGACAAGCGAGTGGTTGAAGAAGACAATTTCCTTCCTTGGGTTCAGTGTTAGGAAGTCTTATACACTTCCATAATTTACATCATGCTAGCATCTGCCCGGAGAATCAAAAGACTTAGGGACTTTTCCTATGAAACTTTCAGATTTTGTTTTGAAACAGGGTTTTGCTATGTAACCCAGGCTAGTCTCAAACTCATGATCCTCCTACCTCCTTAGCCTCTCAAAGTCTAGGATTACAGGTGTGCACCACTTCTAGCCTCAAAGAGTTTTGTGAAGGAATCATTAGAATTTAAACCTTGGTTTATTTGAAACCCCAAATGTTGGAGGACTTAAATATAAACCACTGTTTGTGAGCATGAGTGTAACTATGGTAACTGTTCTAAAGGGTCCCTTCAGAATGGGCAGAGTCTTTGGGCATCCCTAATGTAAACAACAGACTTTTGGCTTTGTGCAAGTTCTCTTTCCATTATTATAAATAATACCTGGCAAAATCAACTTAGAAAAAGAAATAATTTATTTTGGCTCATGGTGTTGAAGGTTGCAGTCTGCAATCTGAGCCATGTATGTGGTGAGGTGGACAGGGACAGAGTAGAGGATGTGGCAAGAGCAAAGCTGCTCCCCTTGTGACCAAGAGGAAGAGGAGAGATGGAGAGGAGATAGATGCTGCAGTCTCACTCTCCCCTTCAGGGCACTCTCCACATGGCTGTAAGTCCTCTTAAACTTTCCACACCTCCCAAAGGCACCAAACTGGAAGCCAAGCCTCCGAACCACAGCAAATACTTACCTTGTTTCAAGTCATCTCCTCCCCTTGCTCAAATTAGCATTTTAGATCAGGATTTTGGAGACAAAAGTACCAAACTAGGTACCCTGTTGAAGTGTTAATCTAATTGATCTTATCAATAAAAAACAGGAGTCAGATATCAGGTAAAAACCTGAAAGATTAGAGAAGCAGGGGAGCAGCCACTAGTGACTTCCTACCTCTTCCATTCCTCTCACCAAAAGGGCTGAGATCCTCTCTCAGCCCCGCCTTACCACTTCCTGTCTTTCTCTCTACAGTCATCCAAACCTCTATGGTTAACTAGTGGCTAGCTCTGCCTTCTGACTCCAAGCAAACTTTATTTGTCAGAACACACACAAAATATGACACAACACCCTGTTTCTGTAAATAAAGTTTTATTAGCCACAGGCATGCCCATTCATTTCCATGTTGTCTGTAGCCGATTTTCTGCTGAAACAGGGTAATTGGCACCAACACCATTTGATTCACAGTCTAATATACTTACCATTTCATTTTTACAGAAGTTTGATAACCACTATTTTCTTAAAATGTTTAGATTGAAATTTACTCTCTCAGACTACATGACAAGACACACCTGTAATCCTGGACCTCAGGTGCTGAGACAAGAGGATTATGAGTTCTAGGCCAGGCTCAGGAACTTAATAAGATCTATCTCAGAACAACAACAAAAGACTGACTGGTTGAGTTGGCAGTATAGCTCAGAAGCAAAGCATTTGCCTAGAGTGTTCAGGGCCCTGGGTTTGATTCCCCATCACTGCAAACACAGACAGACAAACAAAACCAAGAGAAGAAAAGCCAAATTCAGTAGAGGTGATTGTGAAAGAGTAAAAAAAAACTCTTAGGTTGTGATTCTGTCAATTGTCAGAGTTTGGGGTTTTTAAAAAGATGTTGATAGAATCATGACTGTTTTCAACATCTCTCTGCTAGGTACAGGATAACTAAGTCAAATTATCACCAAGTGGCATAATATACTAAATATGACCAAGAAATATTTCATGCTTGTCTTAGTCCATAAGTGCAATTTGATTTACCACTTAATACATTCAAGGCAACTTGAGAGAAAGAAATTTTAGTCAGCAGTTTATTTTTCTGTCCTAAATAAATATTAAAAGTAAACATTCCCTTTTGAAAATTAAAGATAATCAAATGAGCACATAAAAAGGCAAAGTCACTCAGATATTGCTTTCGTGTTAAGTTTGGCCCTTGTTGTCAAAACTAGTTTCAAATCTATGCATCAACTGATATGCCTGCTAAATAGTATTCCTGAAATCTGTACTCCGTAGTTGGAAGTTCTCCTGTGTCCCACAGCCACTTGGTCCCCAGTAAACACAGAGGCCTATATCATTTACAGACTGTTTGCTCGATGGCTCAGGCTTCTTGCTAGCTGGCTCTTCATCTTATATTAACCCGTTTCTATCCATCTCTGTATTGCCATATGGCTGTGGCATTACCAGTCTGTTGACATTTTGCTCCTTGGGTGGCGGGCTGGCATTTCCCTCATTCCACTTTTCTTCTCTCTGTATCTTTGCTTGGATTTTCCACATGGCTATTATCTGTCTTGCCATAGGCCAAAGCAGCTTCTTTATTAACCAATGGTGGCAACACATATTCACAGAGTACAGAAAGACCATCCCACAGCAGTACCCTCATTCAATAGTTGTAGCTTGGTTTTTTTTTTTTTTTTTTTTTTAACCAAAGGCAGCATTATTCAACCTGATTATCCACCTCATAAAACAACCTAGTTGCAGTTGTTTTCTGGCTGTTGACAGACAGTAAATCTTTTCTTAAATAATTTACTCCTGCTATGGATGTTCAAAATGAATTGGGACCTATGAAAGCCCCTCTCAGAGAAGACCCTCCCTCCCCGAGTACTTTATAAGGTACTACCAGCCTTGAAATATGTGAGCAGCCTTGCCAAGAGAGAGTTGTGAGGGAGTCACGTTCTTTTGTAGAACTGGTTTAGAACATGTGTTTAAAGGAAGAGACACAACATGGAAGACTGCTTTATTATATTTTACATAAAATCTGTGGCCTACAAGTCAAAGTTTGGGGTTTGGGAACTATTGTCTTCTTTCTGTATATGTGGGTTATCCAGGGTTTTGAACCTGGATATATGTTTAAAGCAGTGGTTCTCAACCTGTGGGTCATGACCCCTTGTTTCTCTGGTCTCACCCAGCCCCAAGGTCCCACAGCACTTATAAAATAATCATTCAGGTGGGGCGGTGGTGGTGACGCCTTTAATCCCAGCACTCAGGAGGCAGAGCCAGGTGTATCTCTGTAAGTTCAAGGCCAGCCTGGTCTACAGAGTGAGTTCCAGGAAAGGTGCAAAGCTACACAGAGAAACCCTGTCTCGAAAAACCAAAAAAATAAATAAATAATTCAGAGGCTTAATATTAATTACCAATTGCATGGCCTATGGCAGGCTTTTTGCTAGCTAGCTCTTATATCTTAAATTAACCCGTCTCTATTAATTTATGCATTGCCACATGGCTTCATGGCTTACTAGTACTTTTACATCTTGCTTCTCCTGGTTGCAGCTCCCAGCTTCTCTCTGGACTCCGACTTTCTCCTTCCTGTCTCTCTTGGATTTCCCGAATGCCTCTAAGCTGCTTTGCCACAAGCCAAATCAGTTTATTTATTAACCAGTAGAACAACATATATTCACAGCATACAGAAAGACCATCCCACAGTACCCTTGGGGTTGAATGACCCTTTCACAGGGGTCTCATATCAGATATCCTCCATATCAGGTATTTACATTATAGTTCATAACAGTAGCAAAATGACAATTATGAAGTATCAAAGAAAATAATTTTATGGTTGGGGTCACCGAAACATGAGGAACTGTATCAAAGTGCCACAGCACTAGGAAGGTTGAGAAGCACTGGTTTAGCATCTTTGTCCTTGGAGAGAATGGCACCATTCAGGTAGCGTTTTCAATACCCTGGCGCTCTTTCAAAAGCACTCTGTGTTGTATCCTACTTAATCCTTACGGCAACTCCAGAAGGTACTGTTTGGTAGGAGAGCTGAGGCCAGGAAATGTTAAGGAATTGACCTGGCCTGCAAGTGGGAGAACTCAGCTTTCAAAGGCCACATCTGAATGAGCCCAAATGTCATTCTCTTGATCATCATAAAGATGGTCATAAAGACTTGGTGTCTTATCCTGAAGTCAGCAATGTCTGTCTTCCATGGACTGGGGACTATGAACATTCCGAAAATGGACAGATGAGCCGTGGGTTCATGTTCCCAAGGCAGTAATAGCCTGTGGCTTTTATCAGATTCCCAAATGGTACCTGACTCAGGACAGACCAACAGCAACAATAGACTGTGGAATAAGCATCCATTATTTTATCATTGCATTCTACCAAAAGGTAACGTAACCATGCAATGAACTTGTGCACAACTGCAGAAGCAGAGAGAGAGAGAGAGAGAGAGAGAGAGAGAGAGAGAGAGGAAGAAAGAAAGAAGAAAGAGACAGAAAGAAAGAAAGAAAGAAAGAAAGAAAGAAAGAAAGGAAGGAAGGAAGGAAGGAAGGAAGGAAGGAAGGAAGGAAGGAAGGAAGGAAGGAAGATAGGAAGGAAGGAAGGAAGAAGGAAGGAAGGAAGGAAAGGCAAGGACCTCCTCACTCCTAAGTGTTGGGTAGTGGCTTCCCACCCAGTTTGTTATCAGTGTGAGGCTGCATGAGACCCCAAGTGCCTTCCAAAGCATCCCATGAACCTTGGCCCCAAGCGGCTCCCTCTGCTTTGGCCATTCTCTGGTTTTCTAACAAGCACAGGGTGAGGTGGGGGGAATCTGAAGAAATATGGGAACACCTAAACCGTAGAAATAAAGACCAAAGCCCACCTTTCATGCCCTCCCCCTTTCACTAGGCCTTGTTTCCCAGAAATCCCTTGCCCTGGCTCCTGGGCTCCTGGTCCTGGGATGTGAAGTTCCTTTCACAAACCCTGGGCCTTCTGACACTGGTTTTCTTTTTCTTCTGTCTGCTGGGGCTGCCCCGGATGCACTCCAGGGATCCTGATGTGGGAGGTGTTTAGTCTGGGGAAGCAGCCCTACGACTTATATGATAACTCCGAGGTGGTTGTGAAGGTCTCCCAGGGCCACAGACTCTACCGGCCCCAGCTGGCATCAGACACCATCTACCAGATCATGTACAGCTGCTGGCATGAGGCAAGTATGCCCCCTAAGCGGGCTGGCATGGGGGAGGGGTTCTTTGGGGCTGAGGGAAAGGACCTGCTACAAAGAAGCTGGAAATGGTCCTGGATCATGTTTGTTTGTAATGTGAAAATAAAACAAGGCAAATCTTGATAATTGGCTGAAGAACTTAGGCCATTGTTGTAAGAACTTTATAAATATCGACTCATCAGAAGATACCCTATGCAGTATTATCAGCACTGAAACTGATAAGTGAGGAAATAGGAGCCCAGGGAGGTTCAGTGACTTACCTCAGGTACGCAGTTATTAAAGAGGCAGGCTGGCTGGTGCCGTGTTCTCACTCTTTGTGTTTGAAACATTTGTTTGTTTGATCGGTTGGTTTGCTTTGGTTTTTCTAGACACAGTTTCTCTGTGTAGCCCTGGACTGACCTGGAACTCACTCTCTGTAGACCAGGCTGTCCTCGAACTCAGAAATCTGCCTGCCTCTCCCTCCCAGAGTGCTGGGATTAAAGGTGTGCACCACCACTGCCCAGCTATCTTTTTTTAATTTTTGAGATTATAATATAATTACATTTCTCCCTTGCCTTTCCTCCCTCCAAATCTTCCCGTATACCAACACTGCCGTTCCCCCCCCCCCCCCCCCGCAGCTCTCCTTCAAATTCATGGCCTCTTCTTTCATTTATTGTTATTGCATGCATTTATGTATATACATATATAGTCCTAAATATAACCTGTTTAGTCATGTAATGTTACTTGTATGAATGCTTTAAGAGCTGACCATTTGGCACTGGACAAGCAATTGGTGTGCACTTCCCGGGGGAAGGCCACATCTCCTGCTCCCAGCTTTACTCAGTTACCTATAGCTCTTTGTGTAGGGTTGAGGCCTCGTTCTTAATAAAACTATAAAATCTCTCCTCAGCTCAAAAATTCATGACAGAAACATCTAATCACATGCAGAGATCACATGAAAGATTTCCTCCTCTTCTCCTCCTCCATCCTCCTCCTTCTTCTTTCTCTTCTTCCTCTTCTTCTCCCTCTTCCTCTTCCTCCCCCCACCCCACCTTCCAGTCCCCCAAACACCAAATAACATGAAGCAGAGGTAGGCCTACAATGGAGGAAATTCCAGGTCAAATGTCTTCGCTGTTTAAACAACTAATTGGAGCTGTGAAGTCTGAAGTTCCACCACTTCCTTCACTGAACCCCAAAACTTCTCACACATACACACACTGAAAACATCAAGAAATTTATAATTATGCACCCAAATTAAAAAGATGGAAAGGAGTGTGGAGCTCAGAGGAAGGAGAGCAGCTTCCTGAATGCATTGGGATCTGGACCAAATCAGGAATTATCAAAATTCCCTTGCTTTGTGAGTAGACAGGTGGTGCCAAAGCGTGTCCAAATGAGAACACCGCGAGCAAAGGTGTGGAAGCCGGCAGCGGGCAGGCGGGCAGCGGGCATGCGGGGAGCGGGCAGGCGGGCAGAGGGCAGGCGGGCAGCAGGCAGGCGGGCAGCGGAGATGCGGGCAGCAGGCATGCGGGCAGCGGGCATGGGGGCAGCGGGCAGCGGGCAGTGGAGATGGGGGCAGCGGGCAGTGGAAATGGGGGCAGCGGGCAGTGGAAATGGGGGCAGCGGGCATGTGGGCAGCAGGCAGCGGGCAGGCGGGCATGCGGGCAGGCGGGCATGCGGGCAGTGGGTATGCAGGCAGCGGGCATGCTGTTCTCAGCTAGAGCTGTTGTTGGAACAACTGAAAATAAGTTTGGAAGATTAAGTCTGGTCGAGGTTCTGTACCCCAAAGAAGAGGAAAAAGAGGAGGAGAAGGAGGAAGAGGAGGAGAGATTAGATTTTTATATGTATTGTGAAGCCATTGAAAATTTTTGAGCAGTACAAAAAATGAAGCTTAAAAATATTCATTTTCATTTTGTTGTGTTTCTTATGTATATTATGAACTATAGTCCAAACATACAGTTGTTATAACGTTTATCCAGTTGTTGGAAACATTGTTTACCAAAAGACCATCAAGAGATTAGGAGCCACCTAGCCAGGTGGTGGTGGCAGCTCGCATGCCTTTGATCCCAGCACTTGGGAGGCACAGGCAGGCAGATATCTGTGAGTTCAAGGCCAGCCTGGTCTACAGAGAGAGATCCAGGACAGGCTCCAAAGCCACACAGAGAAACCCTGTCTCGAAACCCCGCCCCCCAAAAAAGAGATAAGGAGCCACCTTAATGGCAGTGAGTGAGCAGAATATTATTCTACATTTCCATGCAGAATAATATTGATTTATTTAGGGACTTCCTCTTCTGTGGTCTGGTCTTTCTATGCCAGCACCACACTATTTTAATTATATGCTGTTGTACAACAAGTAAAGTACTATGTGATATTTTGACATAATATAGGCTAGAACCCTTATGGTTTATTGTTCTTCATGGCTTTGTTGCCATTTGGCAAATTCAAAATGTGTGAAATAGATTCATCTAGCTTAAAAGAAACCTATTCACATCTTTAAGATTGCGTTTCCTTTTTAACTGGAGACATTCTACGTCTCCATGACACTAACATGTCCTACTGTAGCACAAAGGAGACTTTTTTCTTAATATATGTTCCAATCTACATGTGTATCTTTTTTTATTTTGGTATTGATGCTATTATAAATGACGTTTTCCCTCCCATCATATTTTCTGACTGGTTACTATTGGCTATTTGATTTCCTTTGTTATATTTTTTTACCCTGCCCACCTAGCAAAATCCTTTATTGTTCAGGGAAGTCTACTGTTAGTCCTCTTGAATTTTCCAGCATATAATTATGCCCTATGCAAATAAAGATAGTTTTCCCTATCTAATTCTTGGGGTTAGTTTTTGTTTTCTGGGTGCATTGATTGGTAATTTCAATATAATCTTAAGAATAGTGAGTATAGGTAATGGGCTCCAGAAAGCCAGCTCATGCACCCTTGATGCAGGGGGGAGGGGCTTGGTCCAGCTTCAACTGAATGTACCAGGCTTTGCTGACTCCCCATGGGAGGCCTTACCTTTTTGGGTTAGAGGGGAGGCTAGGGGGAAATGGGAGGAAGGATGAGAGGGGGATCTGTGACTGGTGTATAAAATGAATAAAAAAATTTGAATTAAGAAAAAGAATAGTGAATATAGAAAGCACCCTTGCCTTATTCCAAATCTCAGTAGAAAGGTCTACCATGTTTCTACATTCCAAAAGTCACTCTCAGTGAGTGTGGTACACATGCCTTGAATCCTAGCAATTAAGAGGCAGAGGCAGAGCAACTCTCTATGAGTTTGAGGTCAGCATAGTCTACATAGCATGTTCCAGGTCAGATAAAGCTATTCAGTGAGACCCTCTCTCAAATGAAATAGAATGTCACTCACATTAGGACTGAAGCATACATGTTTTATATATTGTTCATTTGTGTGTGCATGCAGTGTGTTTGTATTTGTGAATGTAGGTATACTGGTGCCAGGGTGAGTTTGTGTCTGGTGGCAGCCCTTATTAGTGTCTATCTTGCTTGATACAGAATCTCTTGTTCGCTGTTGTGTATACCAAGCTAGTACCTCTGAGTTTCCAGGCATTCTCCTGTCTCCACCTCCCATTTTGCCATTGGAAGGCTGGGATCACAGAGACTCATGTCACATACCTACCTGGCTTTCATGTGGGTTCTGAAGATTGAAACTTGTAGGGCAAGTGCTTTTACCCACTGATTCATCTCTCAGCCCTATGGTCTTGTTTGTCATTTGAATTTTTGAGTCAGGGTCTCATGTGGCCCAGAGTGGCCTCAAACTTGCTGTGTATAGCTGAGGAAGACTTCAAACATTTGATCCCCTCGCCTCTTCCTCCCAAATCCTCAGATTACAGATGTGTGCCACCACACCTAGCTAATGTGATGCTGAGAACTGAAGCCAGGTTGTCCTGCATTCCAAGCAAGCACTTTACCAACTCAGTCACACCCCCAGCCCTTCTACTGTTCTTCTGAATTATGACTTTCATCATCTAACACATTGGGGTTTTCTTTTATTTAGCTGCCAGAAAAGCGCCCCACATTTCAGCAACTCCTATCTGCCATCGAACCACTTCGGGAACAAGATAAGCCATGACGAGCAAATTTGGAATATTGATGGGAATGAGTATAAGCATTGACCAACACTCTCGTTCTTTTCAAGGGAAGTAGAAAGGCACAATGTAATTTAGCTAGTTCTTAATAATGTTTTATGTGTTGTTTATCTGTTATATTATCTGCAGAAAATAAACAAGGTAGGAAACCATACATTTCTTTGAAATTTAGGTCAAATTGTTAATTTTGTTTGTGCTGCTTTTAATGTACTACTTCTAGGCCTATGGTAGAAATTCATTTTTAGATTACAATTTATGCCGGCTGTGTACTGTGTGTAAGATGGAGCAGAAGTGAAAAAATGATTTGTTGACAACTCACTTTTTTCTATTGGCACTAGTGTGGTAATTAAATATCCTTTCAAGAACAGAAATGTGTGTACATTTGCCTTATATGAGAAATGTCTCGGGCATTTGGATACTTGGTCCCCAGTTTGTGGCATTGTTGGGGGAAAGTTTAGGAGGTATGACCTGATGAAGGAATTATGTCAATGGGGGCAGCCTTTACTTGTAGTTTACTCTCTCTGCTTCTTGCTTGCAGTTCAAGATGTGAGCTTTCAAAAGCTAAAGAGATGGCTCAGTGGTTAAGAGCACTGGCTGCTCTTCCAGAGGACCTGGTTCAATTCCCAGTACCCACATGTTGGCTTACAACCACCTATAAGTCTAGTCCTAGGGTATCTGATGCCTTCTTCTGGCCTTCATGGGTAACAGGTACACATGTGGTGCAGCAATATATGTGCAGGCCAAACACCTATACACATTTTTAAAAAAACATCAAGGATGTGAGTTCTCAGCATCCGGCTCTGTCTACCATCCTGCCAGCTGCCTCTGTCCTGCCACTATGAACTCTAACCCTCTAGAACTGTAAGCCAAAATAAAGTCTTTCTTCTCTAAGTTGCCTTGGTCATAGTATTTTATTACAGAACAAAAAAGCAACTAATACAATATATAAATGATCTAAAAGTTAAATATGTTTGAGAGCCAAATGGAGAGTTGATTAAAACACAGATTCCTAGGAACCACCTGAGAAATTTTGATGAAGCGGGTCTGAGTGCAGCCTGTGAGTTGGTATTCTTCCCAAGCTTCCACGCATGCTGAACTGCCCTGGGGTACCTCATTATGTGGCAGGGCACTTATATGTGGTCTATAACCCCATTTGAATGATACAACTTCTCCATACCAAAACAATGGTATTTTATGTCATCATGTACAGTGATATAAAATAATAATATTGAACAATGTATTGAATAATAGTATTAAATAATGTGTTCCATGCTTCATAGAGTACAATTTATTATAAATGATGCTCAGATAGAATTTAGTGCCTTCTTCCTTCACATTAACCTCCACCGTTATCAGTCATCACTCAATGAGACTGTGGTCTTACTAGAATTAAGACAATCTTACTTTCTAATGATGTTATATACTTAGGTTGGGGACTTGGGGGCTTTTGGCTCATTTGAAAGATAATTGAAGTTTCTACTTCCCTCATATCTTAACACAGATACAAAAATAGTATTTTAAATTTTATAATTTTTATTTTTTGTATGTGTATGTGCACCCATATGTTTGTAGTACCAATGGAGGCCAAAAGAGGGAGCTTGGTCCTCTAGAATCACAGCTACAGATGGTTGTGAGCCACCATGTGGGTGATGTGAATCAAATCTGGGTCCTCTAGATGAAAGCCAGTGCTTTTAACCAGTGATGTTCTTACTTTTACACATACCACCCATTTTTTCCTACCAGTGAGCTCAAATGTCTCCCTTGCTTATTTGTTTCTTGACATGTGCTTAATGATTTTGCTATTTCAGCAGAGAATTGCCAGGACAGTGGTATTCTATTTTTAATTAAGGTATAAAAATTTCAATGCATAATGAATGAACAATGAAATGTCACTTTTAAGATAACCACTAGGACATTTATACATTCATTCCTTTATTTACTCTTTTCTGTGTGCCAGGTTTTCCTACCCCAGGATAAAAAGAATCAAGTGACAGAACCTTCCTTCTCAAGCTGCCCAGGCAGCCTTGCCTTCTTGCTGGGGTTTTGTACAGCAGGGGCCTGTACCACAGACTCTTTTTTTAAATATAAGATTATTTTATTTTACATGTGTGAGTGTTTGTCTGCATGTATGTCTGGTACCATGTGCATATCTGGTGTCCATGGAGGCCAAAAGAAGTTGCTAGATTCCCTGGAACTGGAGTTAAAGTTAGAATCTACCATTTGGATGCTGAGAACTGAACCCAGGTCTTCTTTGAGAGCAGCAAGTGCACTTAACCACTGAGCAATCTCTCTAGTCCCTGTTTCACAGATTCTTGGTTTTTTTTTTTTTTTTGTTTGTTTTTTTGGTTTTTCGAGACAGGTGTTTCACAGATTCTTAACCTTTTATTTCTGCCTCTGTCTTGGGATTAGCCTGTAGTTGCCTTTACTCTTTATACATGTGATTTTCCAAAAGCCATCTGTTTGTAAAAAGTAACACATACTGTTAAAGATGCAAACAATACAGAATTGTGTGCTATGAGATGAAAGAAAGCAGAGCCTTGCTCAGAAGCTTGATTTCAAAACTCAAGTCAAACAAGAATTTAAGTTATTGCTAGAGATCTGTGACATAATCAGTGCACTATGACAGCCAGAGCTGGAGGAAGAATACTTGTGCTATTTGAAAACATGCATAATGTTTTAAAAATACCACTTAAGTGTGTTTGGCAGTATTTATTTTTATAACTTTCAACTCATAATCTAGCTACACCCTCTGAGAAGCAACAAAAAAAGGAAGATTAGATGATAAGAAACATTCCCAAATGGCAAGTTGGAGAGAAATTCAGATAGACTCTTTGCTAGGTGGCTCCAGTAGTCTTGCTGAAACACAAGTCAAAGGGTCTAGAAAATTTGTATTATATGTGCATGAGCTAATAAAGAAAAATTTCGATATGGTAGTTCCCCAGGTTCAATCCTGGCTTGGAAGTGAGTGTACAAGGAAGACAGGTTGAGCCTAAGGCCTTACTTTTTTAAAAATATTCTTTGAGATTATAATTACATAATTTCTCCTTCCCTTTCCTCCCTTCAGACCCTCCCACGTACCTCCCTTGCTTCATAACAATTTTTCTTTTTTGTTATGTGTGTATATGTGTGTGTGTTCGTAAACATATAAATACGACCTGCTCAGCTCAGTCTGTACAATTCGGCTTGTATATACGTTTTCCGGGTCAACCACTTGGTACTGGATAGTTAAATGGTGTGCTCTTCTCTGGGGAAGACTATTTCTTCTGCTCTCAGGATTCCTTAGTCACCTATAGTTCTTTTTCTAGAGCTGAGACTTCGTGAGCTTTCTCCCTTCCATGTTAGCAGTCGTGGTGTTGTCCTTGTTCAGGTCATGTTGAGGCAGCCATTTTGTTGAGGCTTTATGAGTTTATCTTCTGACCTTTCTCACAGACACACAATCTCACACCAACCTCCTGGTCCTTTGGCTCTTATGATCTCCCCACCACCACCTCTTCCGCAACAATCCCTAAGCCCAAGGCCCTATCTTTACCTAAATAGGAACAAGTGGCTCTCAAATGAGGGAGAATAAGTCATTGAGGAACACCAGGCAAGAACAAATTGGCACCTGCTCTTTCTGACCCAATTACTCTTTTATTTACTCCACTGTCTATTAAATAATTAAATTCCCAGAAAAGAAATACTTTAGATTCCATAAACAAATGTCCCTTGGATCTCTGAACTCCAGTTGCTCTTTTACATATACATCCTTGCTTCCTTATAGGCCATGGGTCAGCAATGTTTGCCTGCAAAATGCTTTGTGGGCCATAACTTCTCTAAGTCAACTCCTCAGCTCAGCTTTGTAGCACAAAAGCAGCCCTACATGATATGAAAATCAATGGGCATGGCTGTGTACCAATAAAGCTTCATTTATGGACAATGAAATTTGAATTTCATATCATTTTCATGTGCCATGAAATATTATTCTACTTTTCTCCCAACACCTAAAAAATATAATACTCATTTTTAACTCAAGGGGATGGGCATAATTTGGCCCATGGATCACAGTTTGTCAACTCCTATCTTATGTCCCAGTACAGGACCACCTTTGTACAGCCTCTATCCTCTTGGAGGATGCTACTGCATAGGAAAAGGACCACAACCTTCACCTGGTGGGAAAAATGAAGACTGACCTGGGGAAAAAATTAAGTTGGGGTGAGAGCAGTTTTTCTTTTTCTAATTTCCATGTTACAACTGGAGATTATGTCATGTGCCCATGGGTCCTTTACCATGAATGGAGAGGCTCTTTTGAAGGTGTTGGGTGACAGAATTGGTTCTTAAGGAGGTTATTATTGTAGTGTTAAACTAAGAGACAGGCTGAAAACTTCATAAAGTGAATGTGGCAATTACAAGAGATGTTTAGATAATAGCTTGTAGAAGATCTCCTTGTGTTAGAGAAGGCAGGACATACACAAGATTAAAGGGTGTCAATGAAATGTGAATGTAAATGAAGAAGAAAATGAAGGAGAAATGCAATTTTTGGTTGCCCCAAAAGCAAGATAATAAGGTAGAGAATGATATGGAAACTTGATTGGAGAGGCGTGGATCTCATGCAAAGACACTCTGTCTTTGCTACCTGCGTAGCACATAAGTGCAAAGATACTAAATAGCTTCAAATGACTCAGCCTGATTTTGATCAATCGATGGCCCACCATTACCATGGTCACATCCAATTTATTAAGTACAAAGTCACTCTAACATTACGTTGGTCTCCATATAGTATGTTGGGCATGCTAACTTATTTAATTTAGTTTTAATCAATCTTCAGGTATATAGTATCATTATATTTTAAAAAAATGGGTTTTTGGTTCCTAACCTGATAATGTATGCAAACTGAGCACAAATCTTTTGAACTTTATAATTTCTTGGTCCAAGATGACAACTTTGTCCATAGACTGAAAGCCAGAAATAACAGACACAAGTACACATACGAGCAGAGGAGTGTACAAATCTAGTAAGTATTTATTGAGGTCTGTTTTGTGCTCATCGTTGCTTAGACCCTATGAGAGAATACAAAAGATTTTAGAGACTGGGCACTCACTTCACAGGGTGAACATTCAGCTGGAATTTTCCTTTACTCCACAGCTACAAAATAATGGAAGCAAGTTTCTATCAGGCATGCTCTGGGCTCGTGGAGTTCCCTGTGCTAGTTGTGTATTGTTAGGGAGATGTTGACCAAGCAGTTTGAAAGAGAAAAGGTCGTGTTCTCTACTTGATGTCTGACTTCTTTCTCCTTTGAAGCTGTACCACCAAAGAAAGGACAATCCATTTCAAGTATTACTGTGAACAAATTACTACAGTACTTGAAGTAAGTTAATGCAAAGCCATAGAGCATGACACCTACCATCTGTCACACTTGGATTAAAGTGAACAGTGTGTACCATTCTCAACCTCAGCAGTTCAGGTCACAGATGCCATACCAAATCCAACACTTGCTCCCAAGATACATCATTTCATCTTCCAACTCCAGTTACCTGACAGGGTCTCCATTTACATTATCCCTGGACAGACTGCGAGGCCAAAGACACATTTCCCTCTTTTACTCTAATATAAACATCTCTAGTAATAAACAGACGAGATGTCAAGTCCTAAGGCAGAACTAAATACTGAAAGCAATGCCAGTGAAGATGCCCAATCAAGTCAGATGCTCTTTGGACAACTTTTCCTGAACAGACCCTAGTTTTGATATCTAATGCCATGCATATAATCTCATGTTTTGTGTACTATGCTGCTAGCAATTACATACAGGAAAATGACTCTAAAATGAAGTCTGAGCATCATCGTTGTTTTGGAATCCTGCATTACTTTCTCCTTTCCCAATGTCCATAGAGTCATAAGGATTTTCTTCTCTTTTTGTTTCATTTTTCCTGTTAAATAGAAAACAAAGTCACCTTAATAAAATGAAGTTAGAAAGACACTTGCACTGACCAAATGGATGAATATCAAACAGCCTGATGGCACCCAGTGCTAAGGATGCTGAGTTGGAATAAAGGGAACTTTTCATAAACCGGTGTCATGTGTGTACATAAATTCTGCCTCTATGAGGACAGTTCAGAAGTATTTATTAAAATCAGAAGTTCATGTTCATTTTGAGGCCAGCCTTTCACCTGCAGGAATTTGTCTTGCAGCGACATTAGCATGAACAGGAAATTGCCTGCATTTTTTTATAGACACAAATATTTGGTAACCATGGAAGAGTCCATTACTACAAAATGGAAAACTACATTATCAGGGAAAAGGGAAGTGCATTGTAAGCCAATCTGGAAATATCTCTAAAACATATTGTGTGGAAAATAAAAAAATCTGGAAATTATCTATAGAACATACTAGGTGGGAAATAAAAATATGTAGTACATACTTCACATATACTAAAAACTGATAACTTTGGTTGAAAGGATTCTCAGAAGCAAAGAATGACAAAGGAACTCTACGACTCTTTGTATTTTGAAATTTTTAACCATGTGCACTACCTAGAAAGTGTTTTGTGTGCATGTGTGTCCATGTGTACATGTTTGTGTGTATAAGCGTGGATTTGTGCATGCTACAGTGCATGTGTGGAGGACAGACAATAACCTCCAGAGTTGATTCTCGACACCCATCGTGATTGAGATGCAGTCCTCTGTTGTTTCTCTGGAGTGCATACCAGACTAACTGGCCCTCCAACTTCTAGGGATTCTCCTACCTCTGCCTCCCCTCCCCTATAAGTGTTGGAATTACAGATTACTTCATTACTGCACCTGACTTTCATATGGGCTATGTGGATTCAAACTCAGGTCTCCATATTTGTGTGGCAAGTGAGTTCACCTATTTCCACAGCCTCAATTTTTCAAATGAAGTTGTTTGGTAGAATTGAAAAATCTCTACATTAAAGAAAATTAAATAAAAATAGACTCACCCATGCAAAGATTCAACTGAGGGTGTTTAAACAGCTCAAACCATGCATAGAAATTTTTCAGGTGATACAAAATACTAACTTATTTAGCAAGCCCAACAAAAGTCAATTCTCTCTCAAGGCAGGGGCAAAAGTCTAATCATAAAACAAAACTAGAAATCAGGCCTCTGGTGATTCAAACTCTCAATCAACTCACAACTCTAGAACAAATTAGAGGGTGTCTTGCCATGAACTAAAATGATAAGGAGTATGATCTACCCAAAGAGGAAAGTAACTAAAGAGTAATAGTTTGAAACATATCTTAGGGCTCATTCTTAGGTGGCATCACAGTTCAAACCCCACTTCAGTCCACCCTCTGTGGACAAAGCAAGACTCATGGGTGAGGATAATCCCTTACTGAGTTTGCAGTCCAGATGTGACACAGTGCAAAGGATGCAGTTTACTACAACATGCCAATAAACTAGGCTATACTTCTAGTATGTGAGCTTGCTAGGAAGGAAAAGCACTCATAACACCTGCCAAGTTTCTAAGGGATACATCAGAATAGGTAGGTAGATAATTTTCCAAATAAGTAATCGGCCTATGTATATATTGTGCTATTTGTTGCAAATTTCCCAATTTATGTTTCCTAAAAGACAGATATGTCTTGTAAAAGATACTTACTTCTTTCGACCTTTGATCCCAGTGAAGATTAGAATAACGATGCCAACCACTACAATTCCCATCACGATGCCAAAAATAATCAGCCATATGGTGACAGGAGGCTGGTAAGGTGGTGCAAGTGTTGGGTAAATCCCCAGAAACTCCAGGCTGTTATCATCCAGGCCGAAAACATCATTGATACGGCCTCTAGAAAACCTATTCGAAAAGCAAAATATAGTAAAAGGGGATGCTTAGACCAAATAAAATTGCTGCAGTTATTTACTCTTTGTGTCCTGGTCCCCAAAAGGATTGAATAAGGCTTGTCTTGAGAATGTGCAACTAGAATTTGTATGGTGGCACATGTCTGTACAGCCCGTGCTCCAGAGGCAAAGTGGGGAGGATGTCATAAACAGCTCTGCAGAGCAAGATCCAGGAGATCCAGGGACCATATCAAGACAAAGAAAAAAAAACATGCAAAATATACACCTCAAATAACAATACAATCGAAGAAGATAGGGCCAATGGAAAAATACGAACTTTTGACAGTCATGTATCTTTCATACCTGGTAACCTGAATTGTTGGTCTATCAACAACCTCATTTGAAATTTGAGTTGGAAATTTAGAAATGAGGGGGCTGGAGAGCTTGCATTGCTCATCCAGAGGACCTGGGTTTAGTTCTCAGCATCTACACTGAGCAGCTCACAAGTACCTCTAACTCCAGCCACAAGGGCTCCGATGCCTTCTTACCTTCATGGGCACTGGACACATGTGATAAACATACAAACATGCAGGTGTGTGTGCGCGCGCACGCGCGCGCACGCGCGCGCACACACACACACACACACACACACACACACACACACACAAATGTTAACAGAATAAAATTAGCATACAAGTTAATAGGTTTCTCCAGGCAGTGGTGGTGCATGCCTTTAATCCCAGCACTTGGGAGGCAGAGGCAGGCAGATCTCTGAGTTTGAGGCCAGCCTTGGGCTACAAAGTGAGTTCCAGGACAGCCAGGGCTACACAGAGAAACCCTGTGTTGAAAAATCAATAATAATAATAATAATAATAATAATAATAATAATAATAATAATAATAATGTTTCTTTATGTCCAAGAATTTTAGAAATGAACAAATGGCTAGTATTTGCTCATGTGTAAGTACTGCATTTTAAAGGTCAACTTAGCATATTTGGCAAGAATTTCTCAGCTCTCAGAGTGCATCTAAAATGATTTTACAGCAAACAACAGAAAAGCCTAACTGAATGTCCCTCTTTTGTGAATGAACTCTGTCCTCTACCCAAATCTCTGTGGGAGTGTTCCAAAGAAAAGGGACTGACATTTGGAAGCAGCACAGAGGAGTAACACAGGGAGAGACCTCTGTATGTCTCCAGCACTGAGAGAAGCAGCTGAAGGTGATGGAGTAAAACAGATGAAGCATATTTAAAACCAAACCAGTGCACGGTGGGAACATTCTGGTTTGTAGACTCCAATGTCTGGCACCACAGCCTCCTATCTATGGGTGTAGCTAAGGCAAGAAGATCAAATTCCATGAGAGAAGACAAGCAGCCAGCTGAGAATTAGCCCTAACCCCTGGCAACATCAAGAGTTTCTTAAGACATTCTAGAAGAGTCATTTCTAGAAAAGAAAGTCCCCATAGCTCACAGCTGGGAATCCAGGAAAAGCCAGCACATTCACAACAATCTCAGTAGGCATTTTGTCTAAGGAGGATACTTGCCTTTTGGGAGGAGGAGAACAAATCTCTGGGCATGATTCAGTCACACACCCCAACCAGGCCAGATTTTCTAGGCACACCCTATCCAGCAGGTCTGAGGTCTGTTCTCAAAAGGAAACAGAATTCCTAGTGTGGCTCACGAGCGCCACCTAGTGGGATACCAGGTATAGGAAGTTTATTAAGCCTTTTAGGGTGGGGATTGGTTTGGGATTTTTTTGAGACAAGTTTTCTCTGTGTAACAGAGCCCTGGATGTCCTGGAACTCACTCTGTAGACCAGACTGGCCTCGAAATCACAGATATCTGCGTGCCTCTGCCTCCCAAGTGCTGAGATTGAAGGTGTATACCACCACACACAGCATTTTTGTTATAATTATTTTTAATGGCAAAGAAAACCATCCATCTTCCACTCCTGCTGTCTTCTTTAAAGCAGCCAAGGCAAACTGGACAAGTCATTCCTTATGGATAATCACTGCTCCACAGTAAATTCCTCTCTCAATGTCAAAGAACTCCATGTTTGCCTGCCCCATTTCCTGCTTGGAGCAGTTCAATAAATCTTTCATAATGTCCCTGTAACCAATGGTGGCAGAGTGTGCCCACTTCCCTTCTGCACTTTCCAAATATGCTAGCCAAGCTTCCTTTAGACAGAAATGACTTCCCTTTGCCTGAGACCATTGTCAAGCTAGAGAGGCTAGGGGATGAACGTCACCCGGAATCGGTTCTCAGACAATGACTAGTGGGAAGCGGTAAATATCCCAGCTCCCTCAGCCTTCCGGTGAGACAATCCTAGTGCACATTCTCCCATTTCCCAGAGCTGCCTGGCAGGACTAAGCTCTAGTTTCTGACAATAGGAACTTGTTGGATATCTTGAAATGTCCCCTTTTCTCTCTTCTCTGTCTCCTGCCCACAGTTTCCATAGGCGCTTCTTGGACTGCCTCCCAAATAAACTGCTTATGCCTAAATCGTTGTCTAAGGACCTGCACCTGGGGCAGTCCCCCATCAAAACAAGTCTCTTGCTATTGGATTATAATAGAACTAAAACCCAAGTTTGTACAGACAAAGGGATGGTTCAGCCAGCAAAATGCCTGACGTGCAATCGTGAGGACCCAAGTTTTGATCCCTAGCACCCACATAAAACATCTGGGTATGGTAGCACTCAGTACCTGTCCACTGCAGTACTGGGAACTGGGGGAGACTGGCAGATCCCTGAAGCTCACTTGCTTGCCTAGCTGAGTTGATTAACATCAGGTTTAGTGAGACAACCTGTCTCAAAACACAAAGTGGTAACAGGTCTCAGAGAAGACACCTAGTGTCAACCTCTGGCTTCTATGTGTGACCTGTGTCACGTGGACACACCCATACACAAACCTATACATACACTATACACACACACACACACACACACACACACACACACACACAACAAACAACAACAACCATCCAAGTTTTAAGACGAGGTAAAACATGTAAATGGCTTAGAATGATGTCCAGCACACAAAAAGTGCAATAAATGTAAAGTATTGTTGCATTAGCTAACCCCTTCACCTTGATATGGTTTGTTTGAACTTAAACATCACCTGATGGCGTCTTCAACGTCCTTTCTGGGAATGATGTCAGACACATTTTGGGGTGAAGTGACAAAGAAATTGAAGGAGACTCTTGGTTTCAAGTCACTCACATGTATATCTTCCACCCTGCGACAAAAAAAAAAAAAAAAAGAAAGAAAAGAAACGTTTTTGTTTTCTTCTTCCCTAAGGGGAGAACACAGTAAAGAAAGGAAGTCTGCCCCCTGCTGGTGGAAAGGAGATGAGAGCAAGGCTCCTGGATGAGGAGATACAGGGCAGGGTAAATTGGGGGAAGATACAGCAAAAAGAAAAAAGAAAAAAAGAAAAGAAAAAAGAAAACCCAAAAAACTTCACAATTCCCAAAGCACAAGAAATGAACTGCATAAAAGTTGCAAAACACTGTCCCGCCCCCTGGCATGGTGGCACACACCTTTAATCCCAGCACTCAGTAGGCAGAGGCAGGTGGATCTCTGTGAGTTGGAGGCCAGCCTGGTCTACAGAGCAAGATCCAGGACAGCCAGAGCTACAAAGAAAGATCCTGTCCCCAAAATCAAACCAACCAAACAAAAAGTTGTAATACCAACTTTTGATACTGGTTTTTCTATGACCACATAAAACCCACATCTGTTCAGTTCTTTTAAATGTCAACTGCAAGCCCCAAGAGAATCAAGAATGAATTGTTGGTGACCTAGAAGTGTGAAAAGCAGCATGGTAGACAGTGATATCTCAGTGTCACAGACAGATACAGCATGTTAACATCCTATAGCCTGGCCCCACCCAGAAAGGTGTTGGATGGCATCATTGAATGAAGGTAAAAACTAGGATCACTACACAATGTGACAAGGCCATGCTCTCAAAGCTCCCAGAGTGGTCCTAGTAAAAACTAAGGCAGATCATGTGGCTATCTATATCCTTGAATGACTACTTGACCTTCTCAAAATAAAAGCCAAAGGCCATGGAATGATCTTGAGGCCCAAATGAACTTTCTTTGCTCACTTTTACCCACCTACCCTGCCCAAACACTGCCTGGACCACATCACCTACTTGCCCTCTAGAAGATGCTTCCCCATCACAATGGCCTTCGTGCTGTTCCTTTGGCAGGCAATGGATATTACTTCACCAGACTTTGTCCTGTTGTCCGCTAGCTGAACACTTTCTCCCATTGTCTGTGTTGCTGGCTTTTCTGCTTCTCTTCCTGCTTCTTAAGGTTAGAGATGTCCTCTCTAATCAACTCACTAAAGCTGAACATTCCCCGGCCTCTTTCCTCGCCCTGTCCTGTTGTGTTTTCCTCCAAAGCACATATTTACAAGTCTCTCTCCTTAGATCTCTCTCCTGATAGAAACTCGTGTAAGACAGAAATGTCCTTTATTTTCCCTCTTTTTACTTCTAAGGGTAGGGTGAGATTGTATGGAGAGAGAGAGAGAAAAGAAGAGAGAGAGGTTTAATAACAACGTTTGTGTCATCTCCAAGTTAAACCACAAGCATCCTAAAAGAAAGTGACCCAAATTCCAGATGCTAAATAAATTTTTGGACTATGCTTACACAAGTAGCCCTAGTTAAGATCGGTGGGCCCCAAATAAACAAAACAACAGTAGAAAAAGAGATACAAGAATAGGAGGAAGGAGAAAGGATTCAGGGGGAATCAGATGAGAGAACTACAAAACACATACATAAAATTGTCAAAGAATTTAACAAACATAGATGCTAGGTGGTGGTGGTGGTGGTGGTGGTGGTGGTGGTGGTGGTGGTGGTGGTGGTGGTGGTGGTACACGCCTTTAATCCCAGCACTCGGGAGGCAGAGGCAGGCAGATCTCTGTGAGTTCAAGGTCAGCCAGGTCTACAAAGAAGATGCCAGGACATCTAGGACTGTTACAAAGAGAAACCCACACAAAAGAAGAATTTAACAAGTTTAGAAAATAAAGTCTACTTAGAGATTTTTCTTGATTTCACTTAAAGAAAACTAAAGCACATCTCTCAGACTCTTAGAGTAGGGGGATTTTTATCTATAGAGCCTAGCAAATCAACTCACCCAAAAGGAACATTCTGGGTTTTGTTCATTGCAAAATACACTCTCATGGCATATGCAACAGATGACCGGAAGAGGTACATTTCGTTGTCATTCCATTCATACTGCAAATTGAGAAGAAAGACACCACTCAGTGGGGTGGGGAAACCAGAGATTCCTCTCACTATTTCAAGGACTCTGGCCACCCATTCTGTGCCCTCTAATGTGAACATGCATCAGCATTTGGAGGTAGGATGCTTAAAACCGAGTACTGACTCTACCTAAAAACTTCTCCTTAGACTGTTTAGGATGAGACCCAAGAGTTTGCATATCTACTCCCCACCCCAGGTGCTAATGCTGCTGGTTAGGAAACCATCCCTGCTTCAGGAACCATGGCACCCACCAGTCCTCTCACTTTGGTTCGATATTAATTGAAATAAGAACCCTGAGTATAGGTTTATAGGTGGGGTTTGTGTGGACTATCTGTATGTTGTAGGCAACTGAATCTAACTTTTACTGTTTCTATACTCAGTCCACGGTTATTTGAACCATGCACGGTAGTGCACACTGTAATGCCAGAATTAGGGGGGTAGAGGCAAGATAATTAGGACTGCAGAGCAACTTCAAGGCCAGCTTGGGCTATGTGAGAATCTCAGAAATAAAAAGTTGTTTGTGTGTTTGCACAGCTTTGTAGAGGTGTTTGCACGCACTATTTCGTCCAGTAGCTGGCAGTAGAGATCAAGAAACGACACAGGAATTTAATTTCTCCTTTCCCTGTTAGAAAAAAGCAACACAAGTATTTTCTTGGTTGCCTAAAGCTGAAGGATCCCAGGGTCCTAGGGGTGTGTGGATGGCTGGTCAGGATTTTGTCCTCCCCATCTTCTGTTTTCCCACATCGTGTCTTCTTTCTCCAGAGAACTCTGTTAAATCCTGCATATAGAATACTAGTGATTTCAAGAAAACAGAGCAGTTTCATTTTCTGAATAGTAGAGCCTCATAAAGAGAAATTTTGCCAGGCATAGAGATGCTCATTTAATGCCAACACTTGGGAGGCAGAGGCATGTTGATCTCTATGAATGCAAGACCAGCTTGGACTATATAGCAAATTGCAGGACAGCCTAGAATTTGTCTCAGAAAAAAAGGTTCAGAAATTATTAAATCCAATTTCAGAAAAACTCTTAGCCGTACATACTTTATAAAAAAAAAATCAACATGACTAAAGAGTGTAGTTATAATTTAGAAGGGAAGTAAATAAAATTCAAAATGGCTTGTGGATCTGCAAGGCATGGGAATTGAGTATAGTAACTTTTTTTATTAACTTCCCAAGGAATCATTAAAAATATTATTTAAAAAATAAAACAGTAGGAAAATACTAAGATCTTTCACTTTTCAGAAGAGTATTGGTAAAGATCAGGCTTTCATATATCATTTTATGCACTAAAATATATATGAAAGTTTACTAAAATTTTGTAGCCAGAAATAGGATTATAGCATGAACATCTGTATACAATTTGGGACACTTGGCTCAGCCTGGGAGGAGGGGACTGGACCTGCCTGGACTGAATCTACCAGGTTGAACTCAATCCTCCGGGGAGTCTCTGCTCTGGAGGAGATGGGAATGGGGGGTGGGCTGGGGGAAGGTGGAGGTGGGGGGTGGGGGGTGGGGGGAAGAGGGGAGAACAAGGGAATCCGTGGCTGATATGTAAAATTAAATTTAATAAATTTAATAAATAAAAATAAATTTAATAAATAAAAATAAATTAAATAAATTAAATTAAATTTAATAAATTAAATTTAATTAAATAAAAAAAGAAAAAAGCAACACAAAAGCTTACAAAAAGGAACTGTTTTTACTTAAGTTTGGTTGTGCCCAGATAGATGAAGGATGGGATTTATTTTTAATGGTATATTAATGTTGTACCTAGTAATTTTCTGGCTAGCACTTACATAGTTTAAAACATCTTAAAATGAGGCCATAGCTCCAGCGGATGTCCACCATGAAATGACTTGAGCTGGGCAGATAGTCTACCTCTACTGCACATGGGTACCAAAAGTACATCTCGCTTGGCGATCGGCTTCAGAATGTCACACCGTCAAATTTGCATGGAAAGAGAACACGGCCTCAAATGCCCAGACAAGACAAGTTTCCTGATCTGCCAGGAGTGATTTCAATTTATAAGGCCAGTGAGGAGCTAATAAAAGTATGGTGAAGGTAGATACTCTCTTGGACTGGCAATGTACATTGAGAAAAAGGAATGGGAACACAGAGTTGAGAAGCAACGGACTTGTGTTTCTATAATTGCTTTCTCACAGCCTGCTCTTTTCTACTGAGAGACAGAAAGGGGAGAGGAGGTGAGGAGGAACTGAGAGGAATAGAGGGAGGGGAAACTGTATCAGAATATGTTGTATGAGAAAAGAATTATTTTCAATAAAAGGGAAAAATAATTGCTTTCTTATGTTTTCATTTTTAATGTTTGTGTTATTTATATTTTGGTGTCTTGTTTACAAAACTTTAGCAAAGTTATTTTTCATGTCTTGGGAAGTATTTAACTTCTCAGGAAACGGGGAGGCAGAAACTGAATCTTTGGATCTATACAATGACACAATAATTTTCTGTGGCACATTGGACTGTTTTATCTGATTGTCCCAGGTTGATTTCTAAACCTGCAAAGCTTTCAGGTTTCCAGGACACACCCAAGCTGTTGAGACAACATGTCCTCTCCTCTTTCCTAATCAAAGCTATTGCTGAAGGAGACTGTTTGGAAAGAGGAAGGGGAAGAGTGGAGGTGAGGTGGAAAAGACAGTAAATAAAGGGGTGTAGATGTATGAAAATCTCACAATGAAACTCATTTTCTACAATAACTACATACTAATAAAATCATCTGGTTTTAGGCTTATGCTTCCCAGGTCTGGATCAAGTGAGATGGGTGTGCAGGAGAGAGGAGAGCAATAACTAAAGGTACCAATAATAAGAGTTTCCGCCGGGCGTGGTGGCGCACGCCTTTAATCCCAGCACTCGGGAGGCAGAGCCAGGTGGATCTCTGTGAGTTCGAGGCTAGCCTGGGCTACCAAGTGAGCTCCAGGAAAGGCGCAAAGCTACACGGAGAGACCCTGTCTCGAAAAAAAAAAAACAACAACAAAAAAAAAGAGTTTCCATAAAACGTTTTCTTATCCTAAAGTGCATCTCTTAGTCAATGGCTCTCAATGTGGCTACACTTAGAACTGCCTGGAGATTTAAAAATGTATTTATGCTGGGCGGCGGTGGCACTCGCCTTTATTCCCAGCACTTGGGAGGCAGAGCCAGGCGGATCTCTGTGAGTTTGAGGCTAGCCTGGTCTACAGAGTGAGATCCAAGGACAGACACCAAAACTACACGGAGAAACCCTGTCTTGAAAAAACTAATCAATTAATTAATTCATTCATTCATTCATTAAAATGTGTTTATTTTATGTGTATAAGGTTTTTTTTTTTTTTTGCCTGTACCATGTGTGTGCCTGGTGCCTATGGAGATCAAAACAGGGCACGAGAACTGGGATTACACATGGTTGTGAGCCACAATGTGGGTGCAGGGAACCAAATCTGGGTCTTCCGCAAAAGCCCTAAGTGCTCTTAACAGTGAAGCCATCACCCCAGCTCTAGATTTAAACTCTTACTGAGGTTGGGTGTGATGGTGCGTGCCTTTAATCTCAGCACTCTGGAGGCTCTCTGGGAGTTCAAAGCCAGCCTTGACTATATAGTGAGTTCCAGGCCAGCTGTAACTGCACTGTGAGATCCAGTCTCAAACAAAAGAAAGCTCTTAATGCCCAAGTCTTGGTGTCACACTCTAGAGCAATTAAACCAGTGTCTCTGGAGGTGGAGCCCATGAACTCATATTTTGAAGACTTCCCACACAGTTCCAATGAGCCAAGTTTGAGAATTGGAGTTTCCCAGTCATTACTACATATGTAAACCAAATAGAGGGCTTACAAAAATGTGGGTCCTGATTTTAAGCAGGTCCAGGGCTAGGGCTCGAGATGCTATACTTGCCAAGCTTCCAGATTTGAATTAATTTTTTTTTCCCGCACATGAAACAACCACACTCTTAATAAAACTAGAATATAGATGATTAAAAAACAAAATGGAGCAAAAAAACCTAAGAAAAGAAACAAGGCCTCACGCCGGTCAGTGGTGGCACATGCCTTTAATCTCAGCACTCAGGAGGCAGGTGGATCTCTGTGAGTGTGAGGCTCGCCTGGTCTACAGAGTGAGTTTCAGAACAGGCTCTAAAGCTACAGAGAAACCCTGTCTCAAAAAGAAAGAAAGAAAGGAAAGAAGGAAGAAGGAAGGAAGGAAGGAAGGAAGGAAGGAAGGAAGGAAGGAGAGAGAGAAAGAGAGAGAGAGAGAGAGAGAGAGAGAGAGAGAGAGAGAGAGAGAGAGAGAGAGAGAGAAATCCTTGAATACAAGTCATAGTGGAAAGAGTCCTAACACATTCAAGGTAACATGTGAAAAGCAAACATTGTCTATCCAATAAGGGATGAACTACAAAGGAAAAGAAGCAAAGAAGGAAGAAAGGAAAGAAGGAAGGGAGGGACGGAGGGAGGGAGGGAGTCAGCTGGAAGCCAGACCTGGGGCTTATAGTTTTAAGAGAACTATGTGGCCTCTCTTCATTCAGACCACACTGAAATGGGGTTTCAAGGGAAAAGAATGTTCTAAAGAGAAATGGAATCACCGTTCAGAATACTCACTGCATTTTTTCCAAGAGCTGATTTTAAGCTTATCCTCACTTTAATGCTTTGGTCGGCATCTGAGTAAAGAGAAATTTCAGACATCTGGTTTAGATGACAGAATGACCACACATTTATTTTTTTCCCCTTCCCAAGATTGCACTAAGGTGGCAGAGCAGTAGAATTTTTTTTAAGGTACAGACATAGCTTTTGCAGAATGAGAACTGAGAAACTGGTAACTGCTTTCTGAGAGAACCATAAGTCACTGCTTGACGTGTATGTGCACAGAAGAGATTACAGGCCCAAAAGGGAGAAACTCCAAGAGAAATCCTGGGATTCCAATACTGCAGAGGTGGGAAGAGAAAGGAAATGGTACTGAGGCTGTGGTTAAAGCCACTTTGGGGATGGCATGGTTCTGCACACCATCATCACTTACTTAGCCAGTTAGAACTTGGTCTCCAACAGAACAAGATAGAAACCTAGAAAGAAGATGTGGAACCTGGGAAACGAGATCCAACCCAGAAGAATTCAACCCAGAGATGGTTCTGAAGAATGATTATGGTCTGTATTAAGATAGGAGTATGTAAGACTCCAAGTGGAAGTTTCTAGGGAGGGATACAGAGGCTGAAAAGAATAGATACATTGGACTAGTTGGTAATAAATAAATACTGTTTGACGGTAGATTAGGCCTGCCAAAAAATGGGGTGAGTTCTGGGTGAGAAACTCTGATACAAACAAGCCACTTAAAGAATACAGCATAGTATGTTATTTGGCTGTGCAGGTGGCCAGACATAAATATTGATAACAGCTTTACTAAAAATCATATTAAACCTTTCCTGAGTCTGTGAAAAAATGCCAATGGGCGAGTATGTAGGAGAGGGGTTCTACAAGTGACCAATAGTAAGACAGCAGTTTAAACAAAGTTACAGAGGTAGGAAAGTGACTGTCGGCAACACAGGGACTAACTGTGATACAGATGACAGGGTTTGCCTCAGGAGAGTGTCCTGGTTAGGTTTGTTTGTTTGTTTGTTTGTTTGTTTTGTCACCTTGGCACAGCTAGAGTGTTATCTGGGAAGATGAACCTTAATTGAAAAAGATGTCTTCATCTGGTTGGCCTGTGGGGCATTTTTGTGACTCACAATTGATGTGTGAAGTCTCAGCACATTGTGGGCAATGCCACCCCTGGGCAGGTGGTCCTAGGAAAAATCAAGCTGAGCAAACCATGGAGAGCAAGCTAGTAAGCAGCGTTCCTCCATGGCCTCGCTTCAGTTCCAGCCTGCAGATTACTACCTTGAGTTTCTGATGATGGACTATAAGCTGTAAGCTGGAATAAACCCTTTCCTCTCCAAGTTGCTTTTGGTCCTGGTTCTTATCACAGCAACAGAAAGCAGAGGAGGACAAAGAACAACATTGCAGGGCAGTAGGAGAGTGTTATGTTCTTATTGTGAAGGTGAGACTATAAGAACACTTAACAGAGTTTGTGACACAGTCTGAAGAAGAGGGAACCTATTCAGCCATGTCACAGCTCCCGCAAGGCTACAGCTAAAAGACACTAGGAGAAGCAAACAAGGGACAATGCACAATGCATGTGCAGTCAGTGAACTCACATGGACTCCAGTCAGTGTTCCACCCCACAAGAGAATTCTTGTTCTGTTCTTTCAGCCAGGCAAACAATGGCTCAAAGTAATTGAGCAGTGGTCTTACATCCATATTCCTTGCTCCTACCACATTTTCCAATGCTAGGGTCCAGGGTTCTGAGTTTCCAAGACGCAGCATATTGCTACATGAAAAAAGGCAGAATGCAGGTCATTTTGAGCATTCCAGATGGGCGTACCTTGGCATCTACACACTATACTTCTTTTCTTGGAACTGGTTAAATTTTCTTTAGGTGGATTAGAAAAATAAGACATATTATCAGATGAATTCAAGGTTCAAGCTCTCTTTCCTTCCAATTGTTCAAAAGAGAGCCCCGTGGTTATCACATAGAGACAAGAGGTGGCCTATCCTGGCATCTCATGAACTAGGTTCCTGTCTCATTCCAAATTAAACACGGTTGGGTGGTTGGAGAAATTCTGAAGTCTCAATTTTTCTTTTTTGAGGGATAGAGGTTGGAGGAGGCAAATAAATTAAGTTAAATCAGAGGCATGGAAATTAATAGTATGGGGTGCTAAGAAACGTTCAACATTTTCAGGCATTTCTTACAGCAACTTCTGCCCAGCTTCAGTGGAATTTGAGATGTCACATTTGTGCAGTGGGCCATCATGTTTAGCTGCTTGACAAAGGGCTTCTTGAAACTGGAATTGATAAATGGTCCTTGTGTAATATCTGTACAAGTGACAAAGAAACAAACAAAAAGCATGTTTTATTGCTGTGGTAGAGTCACAGAAGTGGGTGTATATTTAAATTCCTGTCCCAAGTAATCCCAGAGGTGTTGTCTAAAAGTCTTTCTATAGCAGAGATCCAACACAAACTCTTCGGATGCACCACATGCTATTTGTATTGCATATATTTGATGATAGAGTAGTGTTACCTCTCTGTCACAGGTTAGTCACACTTGAATTGCTGTCACAGAGTTATAGCCCTTTCCTATAAAATGGTGTCAAGCTGGTCCTTATGCCAGGAAAGTAAAATTCACATTTTTACAAATACAGAAAGTGAGGCCAACACACGCCTGCATCCCAGCATTCAGGAAGGAAGATTATGAACTTGAAGGCCAGCCTGGGACATGTAATTAAGTCTCTGTCTCAAACAAAGACAAAATAAACAACGACAATAATAAAATACTTTTTTGATGCATAGTAAACTCTACGGGTGATAAGAAGATGAACTAAAAGTATTTTTTGGTTAGTTTTTTGTCAACTTGACATAAGCTGGAGTCACCTAAAAAGAAGGAACCTCAATTGAAAAAAATGCTTCCATCAGACTGGTTTCTAACCCAAAAAAGCTCTAAGGAACATTTTTTGGATTTTTTTTTTTTGGATTAATGATTGATGTGGGAGAGCCCAGCCTATTGGAGGAGATACCACCCATGGGCAGGTGGTCCTGTGAGGTACAAGAAGTCGAGCTAAGCCAGCCATGAAGAGCAAGCCAGTAAGCAATGTTCTCCATGGTCTCTGCTTCAACTCCTGCCTCCAGGTTCCTGCTCTGCTTGAGTTCCTGCCTTGGCTTCCTTCCATGATGGGTTGTGATTAGAGCAAAGCCAAATCAACCCTTTCCTCCCCAAGTTGCTTTTGGTCATAGTATTTATCCCAGCAATACAAAGCAAAATAGGACAATCCTCAACTATGGGGAAAAGATCTCATATAAGTCAATTTAAAACAATAAAACATGTTGCATTAAATTGAATTGAAACTGATCATCTACACTAAGCTTGTGGTAGGAGGTAGATAGAAAAGGCTTGTAATTATCACTTCATCGAGACCTGTTTATGCTTTTGTTATTAGCCACAGCTATCCCTTAAACTCCAGATGATAAACAGAGAGGAGAAAACTGTCATTTACCGGATGAATGAGTAATCATTAGAAACGTGGAACAGAGCTGCAGGGTCACAGTATGTTTCATCATGAGGCAGAGGCTCCACCACACCAACGATCTCTCGCCTTGGGAAGAAAAGGGAAGCACACATTAGCTGGGAGTAGACCATGATGAGAAAGGAACTCTGAGCTCAGCTAGAGCACTTTCACCTGACAATAGTATTTATATCGGAACTGGTTGTCAGTTGAAATAAAAAAAAATGTAAAAATGAGAAAGCAAAGCCTCTTGTGTGTTTGCCTTATATTGCCTTAATTCAACCAAAATGCATCATTGGAAAATAGTTATCTCCTTAAAACATTAAGTTTAAAAAGGTCCATAAAGTCCACTGTGTGGCTGTAAGTGTGCAGTGAAAACCCTTTCAATTCCTCTCAGACATCGCGCCTTCTGTGCTCCTGTCAGAACTTCGTAAAACTGAAGCCTTTTTCTTCAAGCTAATTCAAACGAGTCCTCTTCCATGAAACTTGGCACCCACTTTGCAATGTGGCCAACCCCTTAAGCTCCCTTAGCTTCCGTGTCTTCTTTTAGAAATGCTTTGTTCTCTTGCCTGTTACTGGCATTTGTTAGTTATATAAAATAACGGTTCTCGTGACATCTCCTACATGTATGTAATATAATTTGATCAGCTTCACTCCCTTCTTGTCATATCCTGCTCTTTCTCACTATTCCCTTTTCTCTAACTCTGCAGCCTCCTATTTTCATGCATTATCTGTTGTTTTCTTTCATCCTCTGCCATTTCTCTCTGTGTGTTGTGATTTTTCACCTGTAGACTCAGTACCACCGAGACATGAGCACTGAGAGAATGAGGCTATGTCTCAGTTATCTTTGTAGTTCTTGTGAGAAATACTATGCAGAACACGAGGGAGAGGTTTCATTTCTGATTGGCAAATGACCACATGAGCAATCAATACATGGATGGATTACTTTGAAGGTCTGATTCCAGGTTGGTTTAAAATAAATTAGCAGGGATTCAAAAGTTAGCCCAGTAGGAAAAAAAGGTAGACAAGCCATATAGGCTTTATTTTTAGACATTGTCATTTATTATTGTAAATTTTGTAGGCAACTATGGTTCTTTGTGGACAGCTTCACTTATACACAAACATTAGAAACTCCCCTGATGAGTTACATCTTTTCTTTTTTTTTTTTTTTTTTTTTTTTAGTTTTTCAAGACAGGGTTTCTCTATATAGTTCTGGCTGTCCCGCTCTATACCTAGCCCATGAGGAAACATTTCGTTGATTGCAAATTCATTGACTTACTTCATCTCCCACCACTTTTGCATCCATTGTTCTTTGGGAATTTCACCCGTGAACACCATCCACCTCCACTTCTCTAACATGTAAGTAAAGGGCAGCGTCCCAACGATTGTCAGCGCTTGCTTGAGCAGGAAGTTTATTTCTGTTTCTGAAAGTCGAATGGAAAAGGCCAAATATTAAGGTGGGAAGTGAAAGCAGAAATTTTGTAAAAGAACTTTCTTAATCTTGAGTTACTATTCCTCCTCAAGATAACCTTACTACAGAATGAATAGATGAGAAATATTGGCAGCGGACATTAATAATGTGTATCTATTTTTCTTCTTAGGTGATGGATCTAAAATAGAATAAAGCCTTGGAATAGAACAAGTAAGTAACAATCCACAAGGTCACTAATCCTTACTTTTTTACTACTTTTAATTGCCTTCCTTAAATATCCCCTTATCGGAGTTGAGTAGGGCAATTTCATCTATTTTCCCAGTCCTAGTGTTTATTCTTGAGAGCTTCATGTAGGCAGTGACTGTTAATGTCTCACTGAAGACTGTGTACAGCAGTCTAGTGTCAGCTCTGTAATGCTCTCTGTGAGTCCTTAGTAAATAAGCAAACATTAAACAGATGTGGTGAGTCCTTAGAAACTAGGGTGGGGAGATTTTTTCAAAAAACATTCTTCTTTTGCACAACAGGTTGGCTATATAAAGGACAATAATGTCTTGTACATTTCAGAGAGAAATCTATGGGTAGTAGAGTGTTTGCCTAACATGTGTGAAGCCCTCAGTTCCATTTCCAGCACTGAAAAAGAAAAAAAGAAAAAGAAACCAGAAAAAAGCATTCTCCAAAGTTTCACTATCAGTTAATGATGTTTGTAGAGATAGGTATGTTTGCTGTAGTGTAAACATCACATGGTATATACATGTATCTTAACATCATATTACTTACTCCATTAGCATGTACAACAGTTATGTGTTTATATATTAGCTAAAAATAAATTTAAGCCAAAAAATTTAAAGGAACATCTCTAGAGGGTTATCTTCTACTGGCTAATCAAAAGTACAATGTACTTTAAATGGACTGATTTCTTCCTTAGCAAGAATATTAAATGCTTTTATAAGTTATATAAGTTCATTAGCCTAAAGAGGAAGTAGGGTTGGTCTCCAGCACACCCCAGAAGATCACTCAAATGTAAGTGCAGAGGCATTATCTACTCTGTGCATCACTATATGTTTAGGGGAAAAATGCCTCACACATGGTAGGTGCTCAACCATTTTGTTTAGAAAAATAAAGAGGCCGGCACAGTGACTCATGCCTACGATCCGTGAACTTGAAATGCTGAGGTAGAAGGGCTGTTGTGAGTTTCAGGACATCCCCGGCTACAGACTAAGGCCTTGTCTCCAAACAGCAAAGTATACACACACCCCAAAAAGAAAACAAGGTCAAGCTGAAGGAAAGGAGGAAAAGATGAAGGAATCTATTTGTTTAACATCATTCATATATCAAGGCCAGAGCCAAGGAAAGGAGGATTTTTTTCAAGCTAGTGCTTTCATTGTGTGACATCATAAGAAACACACTGGCTGGGCACTCGCCTTTATTCCCAGCATGGGAAGCAGAGGCAGGTGGATCTCTATGAGTTTGAGGCCAGCCTGGTCTACAGAGCAAGATCCAGGACAGGAACTAAAACTACACAGAGAAACCTTGTCTCAAAAAAAAAACAAAACAAAAACAAAAACAAAAAGAAACATACTGATTTCATCATCTTTGCCTATTCTCAAGGAAAATGTAAGAAAACATCAAACAAATCATGGTCTGTTCATTAGCATGAATTAATCATATTTTGAAATTAGGAAGCAGGTATGTTTACCATAAACTGCCTTTCCCATGTTGCTTTCTTCATTAAAAAGCACCACTAATGAACTATAAACTACTGTATGTGGGTTTATAGTGACTATTTCAGAATAACCTGTTCCCACTCTAACATTCTTGGGAGTTTTTTGTTTTTAACCTAAAATGACAGCCAAGTGTTTAAAAGCTAGATAATGACTAGCTTCATGACCCTGGACAAAACATTTAAGTTCTTCAGATCATTTCAGCATCTTCAAAAAGTCTACAAGCTTCTATTAGATCTTTTTTTTTTTTTGACAGGGTTTCTCTCTGTAGTTGTGGCTCTCCTGGAACTCACTGTGCAGACCAGGCTGGCCTCGAACTCACAGAGATCGCCTGCTTCTGCCTCCCAAGCGCTGGGATTAAAGGCATGTGCCACTACTGCCTGGCTTATTATATCAGTCTTAGAGTCCCAAGATCATTCATTCAGTTATCTCACTTAACTCCTTGTTTAAATATATAAAACCACAAGTTGGCATACTAAAAACAAACTTTTTAATAGTAGCAAGCCCCATATACATTTTTTTCACCTAGGTGGCATAAAGCAAAACAAGTATTTTCCCATAGATGATAATAAATACCTCTCCTCATATCAGATTACCCCCAAAACAAGCCAAAGGAGAATGTACCACTGTCTTCACGAAAATCGGATGGCAGAAGACCAATGGATTTCAGATGCTCGGGTGTAGCTGCAGAAAGTGACATGATTTCCCCAACAGCTTCATGGAATCCTTCATTGGCTCCATTTCTTAGCAGGAAAGGTTGTGTGGCATATGCCATGTCATATTGGATGTGTCCCATCTCATGGTGTGCTGTCAGGAAGTTGTCCATTGTGACCGTTGTACACATCTTAATTCTGCATAAAAATGGGCAAGATTAAAATGAATCTTAGTTTCCTTTAATCACTGTAGCGGAGTTTTGTGGGGGTTGGGCGACATGAAGATTTAGTCATCATTGAATTTTTACCATTTGTCCCTTATGAACCAGTTACTCAATATAAAGTGAGGGGCATCCTAAATCCTATTCTCATGCTTATACACTAAAACAAAGGGTGATAAGTGGAGTTCTCTGCTACATAATTCTGAAGTGAGTAGTGTGTAAGTGGTTGATAAAGGTGGCCTAGTGTACAACAATAAGTGAATACAGGCACAGTCTTCTAGAAGCACCACGCATAGCTAGGACTGAGAAGGGGCTAGACATTTAGACCTGGGTATCATTACAATGTAAATCATGAAGGTAGACATGATGGCCCAAGAAGCAGGGGCAGGGTAGCAAGAAAGAGGACCAAAGACAAAGCTGTAGGAGGTCCGAGTACCTAAGATTTCAGAAAGCATAGACTCAAGGTGCATAGAGAAAGTGCAAATATGCGGTGGTCCTTCTCCATTTGACATACATATGCTCATATGCTCATTCAGATAGGAGTGGGTGTTATATTTTAAAAGATTTTCAAATGGATTTTTCCTAACAATTTCTTTGTGTGACCCTTGCATACTGATAAATACTCGTTAGGGACTCCCCACTGTTCAGAATAAGGTCAACCTCCTATATCCACCCTAATGTGACCACAACTTGCTTTCCTAACTTATTTTTCTCTATTCTTTTTTTAACAGTTATAATTGCTATTATATATTTACTATCTATATTTTGAATTAGGAAACTTATAAATATACTCTGTTTTTAGCCTCACTGGAGGATTTGGACTGATCACCTATAGCCCAATGTCTGTTTTTATAAAACTTAATTGGCACATATCCCCATTCATTTGTTTATGGATTATCTATAGCTGTTTTCATGCTAAAATTACAGAGTTGTGTTGGCATTCAGGCATCTGTACTGGCCTGCCCTTAGGGTCCTGACAGGATGTGTCCTCAGCTGCAGCCACTAAGGGCGCCCCCTGTGCGCATTCGCTATGTTTCCTTATAAAAGGTGGGCGTTGCTCACCTCCCATCTCTTTCTCTTCCTTTGCTTTCGTCCTCAGGGGCTGGTCTCTGCCCCCTTCTTTGCCCCCTTTCTCCCTTCCCCTCAATAAACCTGTCATGTGGGTCCTGTTGTATGGTGTGACTCCTTCCCACCATTTTTAAAATACAACAAGTTGTCTATTGCAACAGGGGTTTTCTTTTGGACGAGGGTGTCAAGACAGGGTTTCTCTGTGTACCAGCTCTGGCTGTCTTGGAACTCACTCTGTAGACCAGACTGGCCTCGAACTCACAGAGATCCTTTTGCCTCTGCCTCCTGAGTGCTCGGATTAAAGGCTTAAAAGTGTATGCCATCACACCCAGCTACAACAGAGGTTTTCAAAGCCCACTCCTTACTATCTTTATAGAAAAAGACTACTGACCTCTACTCTAATGGGTGTTGGTGGGACCAGACCTCATTCCTCAAGTAGATATACTATCCCTCTGATGCCTGAGTGATATCTATCAAAAATTGATTTCATTTCTTTGACCAAGTGGGAGGTGCCTCAAAGAGAGTCTTTCTTAATACTTTGGAGCAATCTACAGCCCATAGCTGACTAACACAGGGTAGATATAAAGGCCAGCCCCTTGCCTCAAGGTGTGACCAATCCTGATTCAAATCAGACTTCAGAATGATTCATGAGATCAGACTGTACCCAGGTCTCCATCACAGATTACATCCTTATCTGCTTTTCCTATCTGAACCTGTTCCATCACTTGACTTTTCCTGAGAGGTCTCCCCTTATATAAATTACCAGTTCAAGCCAGGGAATGAAGCCAAGACACAAACTTGCAACCTGGGCATTAGTGTTCTGTTTCATAGATAAGGAAACTGAAAGCCAAGATTACTTGGCTCAAGGTTGCCTGATCATTAAGTGGCACACCTTGGATTCCACAGCCTATGCTCATTCTGCCCCATCACAGACTCCCAGACTATCCTGAACAGTTTTTTGTTCCAGTCTAAACTTGCTGACTTCAGCATCAACACCAGGTCCTGCCTCTCTGCACCTGATCCCTCTGTTCTTCCAACCTGCTGTCCTCCCTCCCAGGTGTCTATCCAACCTCTTCTTGCATTTCAAGCTCCATTCCTAAGCCACCCACAGAGCCCCTGTCTGATCCGATCTCCTAGTCCAGGAGTTGCCATTCTCCAATCCCAATTCCTAGCAAAGTATTCCCTGTGTCTCTCTTACAGCATGTACCATTTTCTCCCTTTTATTCCAATTTGTTATTCACTCATCCTGTCTCACAAGAGTAAGGGACAGGGGGGAGGATCAATGTGTGAGTCATATGTTCATCTGTCATAGTTCTCAGCACCAAATCTTTCCTAACATGAGTGCCACCAACCCTGTGACCATGATATGCTAATGAACATGCAATTTTTCAGGTAACTTTCTCTAAAAGTGCCATTCGGGACCTGTGAACCTTCTTCTTTTCCCAGGTGAGACAAGTGTACTCTTGTGGACTCCCAGCTTTAGTTTGCAGATCCTTAAATTACATGCTCAAAGAAGCATATGGAATTCTGTCTTTATTGTTTCCCATTTAGTATCTGCACTACAAGAATCAACCCAATTACCTGAAGTCTCCTTTCCCCAGGTCCCAAGCTGTGGGGTGGCAGACCACTTTCCGGTCATCTCCTGGATCAACCAGCATGGAGTTTTCCCAGAATCCTTGAGTCATAGGAGGAAGGCCAATAGAAACAAAGAACTTCTCTGCCTCTTTAAATATCCTTTCTGCATCCCAGCCCTGAGGAAGAAAAAAATAACAATATTGAATTCCTGTACTATAATAGAAATTCTTCCTATTGGACATGTATGTTGGCATAACTTTTCCAACAGACAGCTGGGCTTTTGGATGTTTATCATCGGCCTCCACAGTGCTGCCTCTAGGGAATTCACCTAGGAAATAATCAAAACTTGTGTCAAAGAGTTACATTGAGTATGATTTTGAATAAGCAAAGAGGAGAAAGTCATCAGAATGAGTAAGCAATGAGACTTTTGTAGAATGGAAATTGTGCAGCCACACAAACTATATACAAAGAAATCGCATGGACATTATAAAGCAGAATGAAATAAGTGAAAAAATAAAAGAAATCATTTAGTTGGTATCAACCTTAATGAAGAAAAAGATACATGAAACTATTAACAAACTGAATTATCTGTGAGGTGCTTTTTTGTTTTCTTTTGTTTTGTCCTTATTCTTGGGTTTGGGTTCATGGACTCTCCCCTCCCCTAGTGCTGTGAAACAATCCAAGGGCTTTACATGTTAGACAAATAGTCGCCCTTCAAGCTACATTCTTGATCATTTTTCTTTATATTCCAATACAAACAAAAAATAACGATCCATTTGCTAAAGACTATTTAACTCAAGGCAGCAGTCACTGATTGAACTCCTTTAGGGGTCAAGACATGTTAGGCTCAGTGAAAGAAATGAACAATATAGTAGACATGAAGGCATAGGCATTTGGAACCAAAAAGCCAGATGTGGCCTAGAAGCCAATGAGTATTTGAGCTTCACTATAGCATCTGAATGCCCAAAATGTTTTGAAACTCTACAGAGACAGCCATAAGCATGTACCACCTAACAAATTCTTTCACACCAATGTCTCAGGAGACAACCAAGTCTGTTGAGACAATGAAGCCCACATCAGGCAAACAAAGGATCATTTAATGCATGGTGCCATGAATCATTTTTAGTAACAGAAAATTTATTCTGATCTTGAATATCAGTCATGTTTAGTGTTTCTCTTATGTCAACCTTAGCAATAAGAAATAGAATATGAATGTATATTATCATACTCATTATTAATATTACTGACTCTTAAAGGCTTAATGTCAAAAAATTGGTACTAATTAGTATGTCAGTCTTTTAATTTGAATTCATAGTTTACTGATACACAAGAACAGAAATGTAACACATGGGTATAATGTGTGTTTTCATTATATATATATATATATATATGTGTGTGTGTGTGTGTGTGTGTGTGTTGTCTAATGTTCAAATTAGAATAGACATATTTGTTTTCCCATTTCCCATTTATTTATGGAGAAAATATTCAATTTATTTCTTCAGGCTCATCAAAAATATGTAGTATGTCATCATTATCTACAGTCACTGTACTGTGCAATAACACATCTAAATTATTACTGTTAACTGATGATAACTTAGTCTCACTCCTTCCTCTCCTTCCCCTCCCTACATGTTTCTGTATCTGGTGACCTCCCTTCACCTTCTCAACTTCCATGAGGTCAACTTCAGCACTCCCACATATGAGTGAGATCATATGTACTTGTCTTTGTATGTCTGGCTTATTTCACTTAACATAACAACCTCCAGTTTCATCCGTGCTCTCATAAATGACAGGAATTCATTCTTTTATGGCTAAAAAGCATTCCACTGTGTGCAGGTGTCATATTTTCTTTATCTATTCATCTCCATACAGACATTGAGTTTGTTTCCTTTTCTTGAGCATAATGAATAGCATTACAATAAACACAGGAGTATTGTTGGCACTTTAACATACTCATTTCTTTCCCTTTGGATATATACTCAGGAATGAAGTTGCTGGATTATATGGCAGTTGTATCTTGAAGTGGCTGTCTGTTTCTTCTAATGATTATATCATGTTACATTTCCAAGTCAGTGTGGAAGGGTTCTCTTTACTTCCCATCCTCACCAGCACTCAGTAGATTGTTTTTTGTGTTTTGGTTTTTTGTTGTTCATTTCATTTTGGTTTTTTTTTCTTTTTTAATAGCCATTTTTACTGGAGGGAAATCATCTTACATTTTGGTTTTGGATTGCATTTTCGTGATTGTTAATGGCACTGAGCATTTTTATAGAACAATTAACTATTTATATACCTTCTTTCAAGAATTATCTATTGAGGAACAATGCTCATGCCTTAGTCAGGTTATATGGAGTTTTGCTACTGTGTTCCTTGTACATTCTAGACATTAACTCTCATGGCATGTACATGTTTTAAATACTTTTTTGTGTTCTAAATATTGTTTTCTCTTGTTTCCTTTGCTGTGCAGAAGCTTTTTACTTTCGTGTTTGTCTACATTAGCTTTTGATTCCTGTGCTTTGGGGGTCTTGCTCAAAAATTCTTTACCTATTCCAATGTCTGTAATCATTTCCCCTGTTTCATAGTCTTGAGTCTTACAACTAGCTCTTTCACCCAGATTTTTGGAACTGGTAAGAGACAAAATTCCTATTTGGTTCTTCTCCATGTGGACATCTAATTTTCACAGCATTGAATAATTATTGAATAGACTGTCCTTGCTCTAATGTATGTTCTTAGCACCTTTGTTAAATATTGGTTGGGTACAAATGTGCCTTTCCTGGAACTCACTTGGTAGCCCAGGCTGGCCTCGAACTCACAGAAATCTGCCTGGCTCTGCCTCCCGAGTGCTGGGATTAAAGGCGTGCGCCACCACCGCCCAGCTGTCTATTTTTAATGATTCTGCTTTGTACCATGTTTTGAAGTCAGAGACTGTAATGCCTCTTGCTTTGCTCTTTGTGTTCAAGTTTGTTTTGGTTCTTAGGGGCGAGAGCTTGCTATGGCATATACATTTCAAGACTGTTTTTAATATGATATTCTGAAGCTGAATGAACAAAACAGCACAGACTGGTAAGCATAGTCAATATTTCTTGAATGGCAAGTGATAAAAAAACAGAAGTCGACAGAAAACTTTAGCAGTTTTGAATTGAGTAAGGAGTTGCGTCCAACTATCTTTGTGCCATCAGGTGAATCGTTCCTCTAAGTCTGTTGTGTCTCTCTCTCTTTTTTTTCAGAGCTGAGGACCAAACCCAGGGCCTTGCGCTTGCTAGGCAAGTGCTCTACCACTGAGCTAAATCCCCAATCCCTCTGTTGTGTCTCTTACAGCATGGAGCTCTCATGGTGGCTCTTCTGACACTTTTGAGAGTTAACATTAGTCAGTTTAGAAGGCAGCTGTGCTCACCACTATACAATACACATGAAGCCTCTTGGGAAAGGAGAAGGGTTGATATCGTGATGGCCATGTGCTGGGATTCAATAACAACATGGATCTAGAAGAGCTGCACAAGTTGAGGGCTTGAAGCTTTGGGGTTTTATTCTGCCATGAACTCTCCCCAGGAGTATGTTACATATGTGAAGGTCATCATTGCATTACTACTTACAGCTGTAAAGGGATTTTCAAGCAAATATTCAGCAAGTGTACATAGTTAATTATTGTGTGACCATCTGAGGCCATTTTAGAGGCAAATGGAAATGTGTTCATTCATTCTAATAAGAAATGTAGAACTTAATTAAATTAAAAAATCCATCTAAAATTCAAATATAATGTCATTGATGGAAGAGAACACGGTTTAAATAATTACGCTAAGATGGTAGAAAGGGGGTGGTTTAAAAGATTATTGTAATATTTCAACAGCAATGACTTTTAATATCCAAAATAAGATGTTCCTGTTCATCACTATTCATAGAGATTACAGACTGATTACTTAGCAACAATTAACTTTGAAAAGTGTGATGCCAACCAGCTAATAAATCCATATCTTATTGCTTAAAGAAAAAAAAAAAACAGGTCATCTCAATTTTGATTGCCTCTCAACAAGATAAATAGAGGTTGTGTTATTGATGGTACTTGAGATCATTCACATTATAAACTACTTTTTCACGAAAATACACAGGAAATAAATTTAACTTAGCTTGGATCTTTATCAACATGATTTCACATACAAGATCAGAACAGAAAGATTCAGAAATGAAAAATGCCCTTGAAACTTCATGTTTTAAGACTTCTTTTTCCTACCTGCTTCAACATTGCATCAGTAACATCTATGTTTGGTTTCTGTCCAAAGGGAACTGTCAAAGGGTACAGATTTGTCCAAAATCTACCCCACATGTCACCTGTTTACAAAAAGAATACATTAATATTTGACCAAAGCAACAGAAATACAGATCCAATCTTTCACAGTGCATGAGGTTGACTGGGCAAGGCAGCCACTCAGTATTTCTCAACAGTCTAGATTCTGCATTCCCTTTTCACTACTCCTGCTTCTCCTTTTGGTCTTTCTCTTATATTAACTTTGCAACATTTAAGATATCATCTGTAACATACTAAGTACACAAGAGATTATGTGGTTAGGCAAAGCTTGTTAGGGGATCTTCACTGCTTCTCCTATTATGAATTATTACTGGAAGACACAATTAAAACTGGACATGGTGGTGCATGCCAGTAAGCTCAGGACTTGGGAGGCTAAGAGAGGAGGATCTCAAGTTCAAGGTCAGCCTGGGTTGCACAGCAAGTTCCAGTCCAGTCAGGACTACATGGTGAGATCCTTTCTCAAAAAAAGCAGAACAAAAAAGAACATATGGAACATCATAGCTACTACACATTAGGCTTATAAAAAACCACATGTACTCAACAAAATACTGCTTATGAAACTGTTAGTAATGCCTAGTACACATTCAAAAAAGGATCGGGTAAGATCATGATTCAAAAGGTTCTATTAACTAAAACTGATACCTAAGTTTTACTTTTAATATCATAATAGAACACTTAACTAGGTAACTGAGCATCTCCAACAGTGTGAAGTTGGATTCAAGGCCAGAGATCATAAGAAAGAAGATGGATCCAGAAAAATATGCACTGTAATAGCAAGAGATCAGAACCCTGGCACTAAAAATATGGGGCAACACAACTACATGAAGAGTACTCCAGTGAACTCATTTATTAATAAATAATAATTATTATTGTGTGTGTGTGCTTGTGTGTGCTGTGCATGAGCATGGGCATGCATATACCACAGCCCACCTGTGGACAATTGTCAGAGGACAATTTCAGTAGTTGATCCTCTCCCTCCATCATGGGTTCCGCAGATCAAACCCACATCAACAGGTTTGCATGGTAAACACTTTTACCTGCCATGCCATCTTGCCAGCCCTGGTGGATTTATTTATTTAATTTTTTAAAGATTGAATTGAGTAGAGATAAAAGTGAACTCTTATACTTAAATGTATAAGTATTTACCACAAAAATGAAATCCAGTACATAGTAAAAGACGAAAAGTGGCCCAAGAAGCAGCGTAAGACCTTTAGATGCTGATAAAATAATAGTGTCTAGACCCCTTTGGGGGTCACATATCAGATATTCACATTATGATTCATAACAATAGCAAAATTACTGTTATGAAATAACAATGAAAATAATTTTTATGGTTGCGGGTCACCACAACATGAACTGTATTAAAGGTTCACAGCGTCAAGAAGGTTGAGAACCACTGCTCTAGAGGAAAGCCATACGTGGTACTATTTTCACCTCCGTGTTAGTTAAACCTCATCTGGAATAGCTGTTCAGTTCTGAGTACGGCAACTGAAGAGGGTCACAGATAAAGTACAACCAAGTGGAAAGAACTAGAGTACTGGGATCTTAAGGAATGGTTAAAAGAGCTCACCACACCAGACAGGTTTAAGCAAACACTAAAATACTGACTAACGCCTGCCAGGGACATCATAGAGAAGATTTCTATGTTGCGTTAAATTTAAAGATTCCCAAAGTTCATTTATTCACATTCTCTCCTGCTGGTAGAATCTATCTATGTAGAATATTAAGTATGCGTGGCAGGAAATTTTCAGGTATTTCTATTTTACTTGGTCTTGGCAGCTGGGGTACAAGAGGATGGCCAATCTCTTTCATTAATTACACATATGTGATTCCAAAGAGAGTATTTTCAGCAAGATTTATTGGCCCGGTCTCGCGGGAACTCGTGAAGCTTTCCGTTAGGCAGTATCTTCATCTGGACACATGTCTCTCCTGCCGTTTTCAGCCCACTGACCACACAATACTGAAATCCCAAGCTTAGTCAACCGACTAAGAGACTAGATTCGTCTTAAATAGAATAGATTAGCTAGAAAATGGTTTTAAATGGACTCTCTGCTGAAATTCTGCTTTGAAAAATGTTTCTGTAATGACAGTAACGTTATTTACAAACACCCTCAAAGGCTTTAGATTGAGCCTCCCTCCAAAAGACAGCTTTAGTCGTGGAAATAATTAAAAGGACAAAGAGCACAAAGAACCCCTGTAGTTCCTTACCAAGCAAATGAGCAGGGAGGCATCCAGTAGGATTGATGTAGGAAGGGTAAGTGTCCATCAACTTCGTTCTCACATAGGCATGAAGATGTTCATATAACGGTTTAATCTGCAAAGCCCAGGAAGAAAGTTTAAGACCAAAACTACCCAACTTCAGTTTCCAATGCCCATCTCTAGAAATAAGAGCTTCTTCATACAGGACAGTTTCTTCTCCTCTCAAATATTCTGGAGAGTTTGAGAGCATTCCTTCTTTACAGATAATGACTCTGACTAGCCCCGCTGAATAAATCAACATGAGCACTTGGAAGATTGCAAGGCCCCAGAGGAAAGATGATGCCAAAAATGTCATTTTAAGATGCTTTTAAGATGCTACTGACTTCTTTTGTCCTGGGACTCTTGAGAGAGAGAAAGAGAGAGTCAGAGACAGAGACAGAGAAACAGAGACAGAGAAGGAGGGAGGGAGGGAGGGAGGGAGGGAGGGAGGGAGGGAGGGAGGAAGGAAGGAAGGAAGGAAGGAAGGAAGGAAGGAAGGAAGGAAGGAAGGAAGGAAGGAAAAAAGAGAAGAAAAAACTTCCTTAGTCAAAGACTGAGGAATTAATAGCCCCAAGAGTTCTGAGGACAGAAGCAAAGTCTCTGGTCTTTCTGCTAACAAAAAAGGAAGACTAGACTGACTGTGGGAAGCTCACATCAGAAAGACCTTTCCTTCTTACAGCCTTTCTATTGGTAGTTACTGGTCAGTGAGTAAAGGAGAGGAAAGCATTGTAGCTCTGATTGCCTGTAGAACTGCTCAGAGTTTTCTCAAAAATATTTTCCAAGGGTTGAGGATGTAGCTCAGTTAGTAAGTGCTTGCCTAGAATGCACCAAAGGTCTGAGCTCAATCTGCAGCCCTGCATAAATTGGACATGGTGTTGCACAGCTATAATTCCAACTCAGGAGTTGAAGGCAGAAGGGATCAGGAGTTCAAGGTCATGTTAAGCTTCATTGAAAGTTAGAGGCCAGCCTGGGATGTGTGAAACCCTGTCTCAAAAAAGAAATCTTTACAAACTCTAATATGCTATAAATCTGTGAGAGCTAGGAATGGCCAATTGGCTTGTTAAAAACAATAGCCCTCAGGCCAGGCGGTGGTGGCACACGCCTTTAATCCCAGCACTCGGGAGGCAGAGCCAGGCAGATCTCTGTGAGTTCGAGGCCAGCCTGGGCTACCAAGTGAGTTCCAGGAAAGGTGCAAAGCTACACAAAGAAACCCTGTCTCGAAAAACCAAAAAAAAAAAAAAAAAAAAAAAAAAAAGTAAAAACAATAGCCCTCATTCGGCAATGGTGACACACGCCTTTAATCCCAGCATTTGGGAGGCAGAAACAGGTGGATCTCTGTGAGTTCCAGGCCAGCCTGATCTACATAGTGAGTTCAAGGAGAGCCAGGGCTACACAGTGAGTTTTGGGACAGCCTAGGGCTATGTAGAGAGACCCTGTCTCAAAAATAAATAAATAAATAAAAAATAAAATAAAACAAGACTAAAAACAATAGCATTTGGCTGTTGGCTGTTGTGGCCCCTGCTTCTTTATTGCCCTGCAGTTCTTGTTACCTCTTGGAAGATTCGTTCCACATCTTCAATCAACTGGTTACGGTTATAGTTGTAGCCTTCTGCTCCCTCTGCTTCATAATCCCCTCGCCAGTAATCCCCATAATCTCTATAATCTGTTTTTGAAAGAGAAAGAGGGGAGCATTAAGGAAATAAAAATGGGGAAATGCAGTTTACATAGATTAGTCTTGGTGGGAGAGTAAAAAATATATTAAGGATTATCACATTCTTGTTGCCCTTCTACATGTCAACTCAAAAGAATACAAATGAAAGACAGGACTTGCTAATTAAGTTAAGCAGTTGTTCCTCAGGAGTTTAAATAGATTGTCTGGTTTAATAAACACAAAAACCATTCAATATTGTGACCATTCTAAAGCCCATTGTGCTGATTTACAACCTGTGCTTTTTAAATATATTAATTCCTTGAAAATTTCACATGATGTATTTTATCATATCCACCCCCTACTCCTTTCCCTAACTTATCCCAGATCCAAGACTCAGAAGCCACTTCAGAAGAATGGGCAGAAATACATTTTATGAGCCAGAGGTCAAGGAGGACACAAGTGAAATCATGACTTCTGTACATGACAGGGCTTTGTACTCATGAACTCATGAAGCTGTGGTTATCTGCACAGACCTGTATAACCTGTGGCTTTTTGGAAATAAAATTTAGTGTGTATTTTTCAGGTCATATAACATGATGTTATGATACATATGTAGTAAAATACTTATTATAGGGACGCAAATTAACATCTCACATAGTCACCCATTTTTTTGCCTTGACAAGAGCAAAGATAATGTGTTCATTTATGAAAAATCCTGAATACTGTAGGCTATTTTTCACTGTAGTCCTCATATTGTACAAGTGATCTTTAGCCTTGTTTGTCCTAACTGTTAGGTCTAAAGCTTTCCTTCCCCCTCAAAATGGCAGTGCTGGTGACATTGTCCTAAACAGAAAGATTTAGCCAGGTAAACAGGACTGTTACCAGGTAAACAAGCCTAAGGGCAGTTTCTGTTTACCAGAGAAGCAGGTCTCCTAAAGGGGTTCCTGTTTGTCAGGGACCACTCTTAATCTTCCCCCTCTTAGCCTTCCCCCAAATGTCAACCACCTTGGGCAAGTACCCCTGCTTCCAGTCAATCTCCACAGTCTGTATCAGCTCAGATGCCCACACTGCTGACAGTCATATAAGACCTCTTTTCCACCGCTTTGCTCTTCTCTCTGTCAAAGCCTAGAGATGGCCTTGGCAGTTTGATCCCCAATAAACCTTTCTTTCTACCCATTGAGTGGTCCTATTCAGTTGTTTCTCCATGCTGTTGTTTATACTATCTATAAACTATAGTTTATACTATACTATACTTAGAATCCTTTGGCCTATATATTCCCATTTCCTCCCATCACTCTAGTAATGACAATTTTATTATTTTTTGTTTGTTTGTTTGATTTTTCAAGACAGGGTTTCTCTGTGTAGTCTTGACTGTCCTGGAACTTGCTCTGTAGACCAGGCTGGCCTCGAACTCACAGACATCCACCTGCCTTTGCCTCCCAAGTGCTAGGATTAAAAGCATGCGCCACCACGGCCCAGGGACATTTTTATTATTTTTCTATTTAGTTAGTTGGTCCTTTAACTTAAAGATTCTATATTTAAGTCAGATCATGTGATATTTTTCTTCCTGTTGCACTTATCTCACTTAGCATACTGCCATCCAGGCCCATCCATATTGTGGCCAATGGCAACATTTTTAATGGCTAAATAACATTCTATTATATATTGTATAACTTTTATTTAATATATATATATTCTATGGTTTATGCATCCATTTGTCTGTTAATGGACACCTGATTTGCTTTCCCACTGTGGCTATTGTTAATAATGTTGTGATGAATGTAGGTATCTGAGGACATGCCCAGAAAAAGGATTAGCAGATCATTAGTTCTATCTGAAAGTTCTCTAGAAACTGTGGAGGCCCACAAAGGTTTCCTAGTGAGAGCTGAGCTTGCTTTATCCAGCAGGGCTGCATTAGATGATTGCTTGACCATGTGCATGGTTTCTAGGTGATTGGAAGGGTCTACACTTGGCTGTGCTAGGGGGAGGTCTTTTGCCCCACCCCTTGGCATTTCTATAAATAGCCCTTTAGAAGAGATAGGAGGGCCTGTGGATAAGGATCCAGGCCCTCCTGAGGCTATTCTGTGTTTCTATTTGTTTCTCTACCCTCTATCCTTCTATCTAAATCTCTGGGTACCCTGGGGTAAAATGTGGGAGCTGGTCTCCCAGCTGGTCTCCCACAAGGAACCACCAGACCGTTTTCCATAATAGATGCATCAATCTACATCCCACCAATCACCTGTGCTTAGAGCAGTAAAATCCACTTGTCCAAAGTCACATAGCTAGCAAGGGGCAGAAAAAATGTACTAATTGTCAAACCCTTGGTCCCTACGCTCTGCACCATTATCTTTAAAATGTGCAAATGATCCCTAAGTTTTTAATCATGCTTTGGTTATATTTCCAGATGCCACCCACTTCATCTCAGACACTATTACAGTGGTCCTATGTTTGTCGGCAAATTGTATGTATACAAAGCACCCTGACTGCTGTAGACACACAAATGAACTTTGAGAATGACCTATGACCAAATGAGAGTTTTGGTAAGTGGATGCTGTCTTTGTCTCTCATCCTATGAATAATAGTATCTCCATTCAGTGGCAGCATTCCCTTAGATGCCCTTTGGGGCCTTAGACCTCCATGAATAATAATTCCTCCATGAATAATTAATAATTCATAAGTCCTAGATAATTCATTTGAGATCCCATAGTTGAATCTCATCCATAAGCTATTTGAACAATGGAGTTCCAGTATACCTTTCTTAATGTCCCACTGGCTCCTTGAGACAGGTGAACTGAACCTTTAAGCAAATTATTGTTAATTTAGGGGTATGCAAATATTACAGGGCAAGCTTGGTGATAAATGAGAAATAGTCCTCTAACACCCTCCCTGTGGAAAGCATAAGGACCTAGACGAAGTAGCGAACTCACTATTTGCTCTTGCCATCTCATTTTTCAGGACCACATACTCTTCATACAATGGCCTCAGCTGCTTGCCAACCTCAGCCCTCCAGCCTTCCCAAGCCCAGAGCCTCTCGTTGTAGTCTGTGCTTGTTGCCATTATGACATCCAAACCTGTGGTCCCAAAGGAAAAGAAATGTGAATGTGAAGTACTTGTATTTATAATACAAATCATTTGTATTTGCATATATAGAGACTTTAGAGAATTAAAAGGTTGGCAGACATCCAGGTCATTAAACAAAACGTCATGGTTAGGATCTTTGTACGTGTTATTAGATCCAAATGCATCTGCAAAGGGGGAAAAAAGCATTGAAGTGATTTAATTACTGACTTAATTAAATTACTTGAATGTAATAGAATTTACAATGCGTTATTTCAAGTTAAAAGTATATCTATGAAGGGCTGTAGCTATGGCTCAGAGAACAAGCGTGAGGACCTGAGTCTAAATGCCCAGAACCCATGCAAAAAAAACCCAAGTGTTGAAGGAGAGTGGGGAGGGGCTATCGGAGGGCTTCAAGGGAAGAAAGAGAAAGAAGAAATGTTGTAATTAAATTACAGTCTCAAAAACAAACACAGCAAGCTAGGCATGGCCAGGCATGCAACTGCAATCCCAGTGCTGTGAGGGACAGAGACAAAGATGTCTGGGGCTTGCTGGCTGCCAGTTTGGCTCCAGGCTTGGTGGGAGAGCTTGTCTCATGGGAATAAGGCAGAGAGCAACCAAGCAGGGCACCCAACATCTTCCTCTGACCTCGAAAAGTACATGGGCATACACATCTGTACACACACATGCACATATAACACACATACATACACACATTCACGCGTACACACAATGAAAATAAGAACAAATCTTTCCGAAAGGAGAATATGTGAACTGAAACACTTTGGAATGATATATCTTTAGATTATCCATCTGCAAAACACTATGTCAAAGGTCTACCTCAGGCTGGGGGAAATGACTCAGTCCAGAAAGTATTTGTTGTACAAGGATGAGAGCCTGAGTTCAGTTTCCAGAACTCACATTAAAAGTCAGGTGTGGTGGTATACACTTGTAATTCCAGCCCTGAGGAAACAGAGACCTAAAAATCCTTTGGACTTCCTGACGAACCATAATATCCATTTGGTGCATTCCCATCCCATGAGAGACCCTGTCTCAAAGAAAACTGTTAATGGTTCCTGATAAATGACAATTGAGGCTGTACTCTGACCTTGACACCCATGTGCACTTGCATATACATGTGTACTTGCACATACATAAGCATACATCACACATTAGAAAACTCTATCTCATTTATAAAATTTGAAAGAAAATAAAAATTTTATATCTACTACTGAAAACAAATAACCTACCTGGTTCCAGTAATAAGCATTCTTGTGGATTCTTTGGCTTGCAAACTTTTCCAGTACTGTAAATGGTGCTCATAGCATTCAGAATTGTGTTCAACTGCAAGTTAAACATAACAACTAGTGGTAGGCATGGAAAATGTACTATAAAGGGTGGTAGCATAAAGACATCCTTTTGGTCATAGGATTGTTTTTCTTTTTCCCTTTTACTTAAAATAGATTATTTTCTCAGATAATTTATCTTGATTCTAGTTTCTCCTCCCTCTACTCCTCCCAGTCCCACCTCTCCTGCCCTCCAGATCCTCTCCCTGCCTCTCACTAGAAAAGAACTGGTTTCTAAGAGATAACAACCAAACATGAGGAAAATAAAATATAACACAATGAAGCAGAAATTGTTGTATCAGAGCTGGACAAGGCAACCAAACAAGAGGGAAAAAGTCCCAAGAGCAGGCACAAGAGTCAGAGACCCACTCATTCTCACAGTCACAAGTCCCACTAAAATACTAAGCTAAAAGATATAATATATACACAGAGGACCTGGTGAAGACCTGTGTTGACCCTGTGTTTATCTGCTTCAGTTTCTGTGACCTCATGAGCTCACATGATTATGAGATTTTTAAATGCCTCAAAATATAGCAATTCTTTGCCAAGTATGTTCCTATGTATAGAGAACAAATAGCTTATGCAATTGCCTGTGCTATTAATTAGCACAGAATCTTGACAACCTGTGATAAATACATATAGATTAACGAAAATAAACATGTCACCCCAAACTCCCAGGCACATTTCTCACATTAGCATGGAGATTGTGCTTCAGTTTCTTTTAGCATTTACTAAGCCTCCACTATGTCCTACATTCTGATCATTCTGAACTAAACAAGTCTCTGACCTTCAAAGTCCCCCACGTCATGGAATAATAAGAGTCACGAAAGGGATCACAATATAAGAGAATGGCAGGTACTGTAACTGTTACCAAAAAGTGATGTGGCAATATTAGCTAAGGAGTAGGGGAGGGGAGAATAAGGGAGACTTGTAACATGGAGATTTAGAAATGGCTTCGTAGAACAAAGGCTCTTAGAGTTGCATGTTTCAGAAGTAGAAATTGGTCTGATAAAGGAAAGGAGAGGGCAGATCCTACTGTGTGAAAGGCAAGTGGTGAGGGGAGTAGAAGTCCAGTGACGGTGCCCATTGAAGGGAATGGAGGCCATGACATGGAGAGATAGTGGGATCCAGATCACAGTCTATGCCACAATAAAGACCTGAAACTTTTCCCTGGAGGTACAGAGGAGTGGAGATACTGGGGAAAGCCCGGCTGCTCAAGGGCATCAGTAGGTGTAGTCAGCAAAAGGTTTATTTCCACTCTGAGATAAATACAGGAATGGAGGAAGTAAATGTCTATAAGCTTTTTGTAAAAATCAATAGACCCTTTATATCTAAGTACGAAACCAATGAACTGACCCACTTGTTGCTCTGCGGTGGGTTGGAAACACAGGAAGAAAGGAGAGAGAAATGAAGGAGAAGGAGGGAAGCAAGGAGAGAAGGAGGACTGATTTTTTTCACACAAATCATTTAAATGCTAGATTTCTCCTACCACCCCCATGTATTATTATTTTACTCTGATACAGACTTGTTGTCTTAAGAACCCCCATGCTTACAATTTCCACAAGATCCCATAGTCTAAGGCAATACATCTACCTTGGCACAAAATCCCTCATGGTCTGCTATTTCAATCTCCCCTCCTTCCTCTCCATGCATCCTGAACTCTCCTCTGTTCTCAAACAATTCAATCTCTTACTTGCACTTTAGTGGTTTCCTACCCTGGCTACACATTGTAATTATCTGGGGCTCTTTTAAAATGAAAATGTCTAGCATGCACATAGACTATAGTAGCCTGTCTACTTTCGAACGGGCAAGATTTCTCATGGAGTCTTTGTTTAAAAAAATAGATGGAGAAACATGGACAAGACAAGATAAGGTAGATTAATAACTTAGTGGAATAATTAAATCCAAGGAATGTAGAATAATAAATATCAACTTGTAGAAACAAATACCATATGGCTTTATCTCTGTTCTTATCATGTACTTTTATTTTTATAAATGCAGATTAAGATATACATAGTTCCAGGGGACAAGCAACTGAGAAAGGAAACTTTGATGTGAAAGAGCTGAATGTTTTAGATAAAAATATTTCAATAGGCTATATCAGGGGTCTGCTGTGTGTTTTTATAAAGCTTTGTTGGAAGGCAGCCACATCCATTCATCTATGTATTATCTATGGCTGACTTCCTGCTCTGATGGCATATCTGACTTGTTGTGACACAGACAATATGGTCTGCAAAACCTAAGATATTTATTTTAGGTATCTTTACAGCTTGATTTCAAGTTTGCTGGCCCCCAGTCTGGGGGCATGGAATGAGAGATGGTATTTTAACAGGGTAAATACAAGAATTCTTGAAATCATCTCAGCATAAGATGTTTTTTAATGTGCCATTTTACAGCTATTTCGACACAAAAGACTTGGGGGCTTTATCAAGAGACTGATATGAACTAACTAAGGCATTTAGCAATAAGAACAAACAAAAAGGAAAAAGCGTTGCTCTAGAATACTCCTAGATTGCCTCAGTCAGTGCAGACCACAGTGTGCAAAATGTCATATTCCTGCTTCTGTGCATAGTAGAACCCAAGTGTCTTCTTTCACCCTCAAAAAGATTTTAATTTGGATCATAAATTTTATAGTCACCCTACCTAGGTACAGAGCTGGCATGACTATCTTTGCAGATAAAGGGCTCATCCGTGTGAGCTGTAAATGTATATTACTTCTCACACATTTCAGCTCTGGAGAGCAGGACGAAAATGTTCACAACCACACCTGTTTGGTCTTGTCTGCGGAGAGGGCTGAAGACCCACTCTGTTGCAGGGCCTGCAGTTGACGCTTGATGATGAGATTTGGAATTTCTTGTAGTGAGTAATTTTTGGCAAGCTTCGACTGTTCTTCATAAAAGGCAGACCACTTGGCAGAAGCCTCATTCTGAAAAATAAATAAAAATAAAGTTGGATAGAAGATATAGTCCAAAGAACATCTGGTGAAACATCTACTACTTCCTGCATGGCTTAGTCCCTTACTTTGCTGAGGGTCAAGGTTTAGGTTAAAAGTAATCAGGCCACTCTTGGGCCACTTTCTTTCTGGCCCAGTGCCTAGTTTTCCCAAGGGTCCTGTCCCAAGAACTGGAAGTAAATTCTCACAGATAATTCACACTGTGAGGCCCTGGAACTTCTGGCCTTGGTGCTGTGACGTGGGTTAAGTTGGCTAAAGATTCAGGGATGAATGGTCTAAAACGAGAACCTTGCAGATCTCAGAGTAGACAGACACAAGGGGAATACAGTCCCTTGTGACCACCGGAACCATGAGAAATGAGAAGCAGATCAAAGAGAGCTCCTGGGTGCCATGGTTTAGTGCACGAATTTGGGCCTTTCATTGTGATCTCAAAGCCAGGTGGTGGTGGCACACACCTTTAATTCCAGCACTTAGGAGGCAAGGCAGGTGGATCTCTGTGAGTTCGAGGCCAGCCTGGGCTACAGATTGAGTTCCAGGAAAAGCTCCAAAGCTATACGGAGAAACCTTGTCTCAAACCGCCCCCCCCCAAAAAAAAAATGTGATCTCAAAGGAAGGCTTCCTGGAGCAGGGCCATTTGGTAGGGTGACGATTTTCTAACAGCAACAAAAATCAACAGACAGGCGAGGATTCTGGTACCCACCTGCCCCCCATGCAGCCCCAGCTTGACAGTAAGCAAGATGGACTTCTTCTCTAGCACAGTCTTCTCTCAATGCACAACTTCACTTCCACTTGCCAAAGGATAAAAGGAGCAATTGCTTTCTCCAAGACATTGCTTTGGGCCACACAAAAGAGGTGGCATGTGGGCTCCACTCCTGGAGTCAGACACTTCTGGCTAGCTGTGTGATTTTGGACAAATAATCTTTCCTATCTGAAGTTCTCTTAGATGATTAAACAATTTTAGCAATGTGATTGTGACTAAAGGATTCTCATAAGGATTATAGCAATGAACACATAATAAAGTGCTCACCAGAGTGCCCCGACACATCCTAAGCATTTAATAAATGCTATTTCATTGTGTAGAGAGAAAAAAATCCTTGTTATTAAGTTGTTTAGAATTGTATCCGATGAGTGGGATATGTATCAGGAATGCTTTCTCAATGAAACACAAGCAAATAATAACATATGCACCACAAATGAATCAATCAGTTTATGTAATAAGAAGGTAAAAGTCAAATAGGGGTCCAAATTTGATGAAGTGTTCATAGAGGAGATGAGACTTAAGTCATCTTGAAGTAGGTAGGAGTTGGATGACTGTAGAATGCTTTGAAAAACAATTTGCTTCCTTTTGAGCTTGTAAAAAACCCCACGTGATGGAAAATCATTGTGCCACTATTTTTATCTACTAACCAAGAGACTAAGCAAGGTAGTGGAGCTGGCAATCAACTCAGCATTCTGTCATAGAACCTATGGTAGACCAATCTGTGATGGCTTCCAAGATGCCTATCTGTTACTGGTCACACCTATGTATGATATCCTCTTCAATGAGAATAGACTTATAAGCAATCACATGGAACAAAAGTAACAATATGTGCATATTTACATTATGTAAGACTGTCATTTTTATCTTGCTAGCAGGCCTTTTCCCTTGTGGACTGTAATGCAGCAAGATAACATGTTATGAACTATTCCATGGAAGGAACTTCATGGCAAGAAACTGAGGCTGACCACTGACTACCATCCTGCAATTACCCAAGAACTTCAGTTCAGCAGAATGCAAAGATCTGTTAACCCTAGCCACACCTAGCTTGGCAGTGAAATTGGAGCCACACCTCCAATGCATGCTGATGAGACCTGGAAATAGAAGAAGCATGACTGGACTCCTGACTCACAAAAACTGTAGAATAATTAGCTCGACTTGCATTTTGCCTCCTGAACAATGTTCTTTCCTAAGTTATCCTTTTACATTTTATTTTACAGTTTATTCCATATCCTTCCCTTAAGGCTCCTGACAGCCTAGCTGTTACACAGAGACTCAAAGCCAGTTCATATCCATCTATTCAATTGCTTAGACTGTGGCTGCTGGCTACACGCAAATCATGCACCTGACTGATGTATGAAGCAAGGCTTAAACAACAGCTTCTATAGCTCCTCATCTTCAAGGACCAACCTCAGATGAAATAAGTAGCTTTCCACTCTCCCTCTGTGCAAAAGCAGACAAGAAACCACTAAAACAGCCACGTTTTCTACAGATACCCCAAGGGGTTTGGGAACAAGACACATGTTTTGTTTTGTTTTTGTTTGTTTGTTTGTTTTCGGGTTTTTTTTAACAACCAGGGGACATTCATTGTCCAACTTCCATCTATAACTGTAGTGGATTCTATATTTCTATCCTGTGAGACTTCTTTGCAATTACAAGGACTACAAGTATAAACTACTAAACTCTACTTTTAAACATTCAAAAACCTATTGTAACTATCTGTGAAAATTAAATCTGATGATTTCATTGTGGTTTTAAATGTCTGCATGTGAGCTATTGTCTTAGGATGTAGGTCTAGTGATCCCTACCCAAATCGTGTCACTTTCATTTAAGCAATAATTTTATCAAATAACATATTTTCTTTTGTGTGACCCTAGATCTCTCTCTCTCTCTTTTTCTATCTCGTGTGTGGTGTGTGTGTGTGTGTGTGTGTGTGTGTGTGTGTGTGTGTGTGAAAACTAGAAAGGAGACCATAGCAGAGGGGAAAATCCATGTTAAGGGAGGTGAAAGAAAAGAGGAAAGAGAAGAAAAGAGAGGATAGGACATAGAAGCAGAAGAAGGCCCTCTTGGGTGAAGACAGAGATGAGCAAGAGAAGAGAATAGGAAAGTGGAGACTGAATATGAGCAATGCATGCATGAAAATGCTACAATGAATCCACTTACATTATATTATCATTTAAAAATTAATTTAAATGATAGTGAATTTAAAAAAACACCATATTCTGGAGTGAAGAAAAAGAATCTAGCTATCCATGTTATTAATATAATTGTATAGAATTAGTACTATATAAACTTCTTATTCCCTAGGCAAGTCTTTATGACCTATATTTGCTTCTTTCAAAATTATAAATCAGGGCTTCATCCTTTAATCAGGGCTGATAAATTATAGCCCTTGGGCCAAGCTCAGATATCACCTGTTCTTTCTTGAATAAAGTTTTATTGGTAAGCCACACATCCATTTATGCCATACTGTCTATGGCCGCTTCCTCTGCACAACTGCAGGGCTGGGTGCTTATAAAGAAACCATAAGACCTGCGAAGCCAAGAAGATACACTGCTTAACACTTTACTAAAAAGATTGTTGACCCCTGCTTTCAATGAAGAGCTATCGTAACTTTTATGGCCTGTGAAGTATTTAATGTGCTAAACTACGCAGCTATCCCATTGAAAAACTGTGAACACACAGATGAGAACAGTTTCTTCTTGTGATAAGTTGCTGGAGATATAAAGCGCTGCTGTCTTACCTTTTCTTTTTCTAGAGCTCAACGAGGAGAAGTTAGACCATCAGCAACCTCCCAACACTACACCTGTGCAAGTTCTCTGATGACAGAAAGAAAGAAAGAAAGAAAGAAAGAAAGAAAGAAAGAAAGAAAGAAAGAAAGAAAGAAGGAAGGAAGGAAGGAAGGAAGGAAGGAAGGAAGGAAGGAAGGAAGGAAGGAAGGAAGGAAGGAAGGAAGGAAGAAAGAGAGAAAAGAAAAGAAAAGAAAGAAAGAAAAAGAAAAGAAAAGAAAAGAAAAGAAAAGAAAAGAAAAGAAAAGAAAAAAGAAAAGAAAAGAGACCTCCCAGGAAAGTTCTACCCTCAGGCACCATATGCTGGTCTGATTTCCAGATGTGGTCCTCAAACCTGCATCAAGCTCAGAGAACAGAGCTGCCTTGGTCACTTTTTAAACATACCCAGAGGCTTGCAAAACGAAAAAGAAATGCATTCTATTCAATGGAGTAGGTAGCACAAGTTATATGAATCCTGTCACTCCATTCTAGAACTCCAGAACTTTTCTATATTTTGTATGAGAGGGTTGACATTTTAAGTTTTAAAACATTTTTTTTTTATTTTTTGTTTTTGGTTGGTTTTTGTTGTTGTTGTTTTGTTTCATTTTGTTTTTTGAGACAGGGTTTCTCTGTGTAATAGCCCTAGCTGTCCTGAAACTTGCTTTGTAGATCAGCCTGGCCTCAAACTCACAGAAATTTGCCTGCTTCTGCCTCCTGAGTGTTGGGATTAAAGGCGTATGCCACCATGCCTAACTTAACTTTTGACTTTTATCTTCTGAATTCCAGTTTACTTGTTTCACGGTGACATTTCCCCACTCTTCTTCTCACATACGGGTATTATACGTGTCATGAAGCATGGTGTGGAACCATTAGAGACAGGGATTAAGTTCATTCTTTCCTTGGATAGAGACTAACAGCTTATTTAGCATTATCAGGCTCTGAGTTCCCCTGAAGACAGGAATAGGAAAAAGAAATGGGTATGCCAGAGACTCTACAGGACCCAACAGAAAAGCTGAAGGGCCCTAGAGATCACCAAGAGAATAAGCATTGGCTTCCTACTCTCTCTAAAGAAATTCTGATTGAAACAAGAACAACAACAAAAACAAGAAATAGTTGCAAGGCAATCTTCAAAACTCTCTTCAGGGACATGGACAGGAGTAAGTGGGGAGTTGCTATAGTTACTGCTAAATTCTAGAATCCTCTTGCTCTCTCTAGGATTAAAATGATCCGGAGACATGCCATACAGCTGCGGAGCTACTGACCTTGTTATTAAAAACCAAGCATGCCCATTTTAAGAGGCTCCAATTTCTCCCTAAAACATGGGATCTTTGTGTGCAGGGAGGTCAGGATTGAGTTGAATTAACTAATAAAAGGGAGTTTTAAGGGCTGAGGAGATGGCTTAGCAAACATCAGGACCTGACTTTAACTTCCAGAACCCATGTTAAAGAGCCAGGCATAGGCTGGGCGGTGGTGGTGGTGGTGGTGGTGGTGGTGGTGGTGGTGGTGGTGGTGCACGCCTTTAATCCCAGCACCCGGGAGGCAAAGGCAGGCGGATCTCTCTGAGTTTGAAGCCAGCCTGGTCTACAAAGCAAGTTCCAGGAAAGCCAGAGCTACACAGAGAAACCCTGTCTCGAAACAAAACAAAAAGCCAGGGATAGTGGCACCCACCTGTAATTGCAGCACAGGGGGCACAGAGCCAGGAAGACCCCTGGGGCTTTCTGGCCAACTAGTCTAATCAAATGGTACACTTGGGAGGCAGAGGCAGGTGGGTCTTCATAAGTTCAAGGCCTGCCTGATCTAAAGAGTGAGTTCCAGGACAACCAGGCCTACACAGAGAAACCCTGTCTCGAAAAAACAAACAAACAAACAAACAAACAAAAAACAATAACAAAAAGACCCTGTCTCAAAAATAAAGTGGATAGATCCCAGGAAATGACACCCACAGCTAACCTCTGGTGATATGCATGCACATGCGGGCGGGGGCACACACACACACACACACACACACACACACACACACACACACACACACACCTACTCACACCTGTGCCCTTAAGGAAGATTTACAAAGAATCTTATTTCAACAGTCAAACCACTGTAAACTACAAAGAAAGTGCAATGCCAAAAAATCTAGTGGCATTTTACTGAGAAGTTAATTACACTCTGGCTGCTGGATACTCCATCTACATTTCCTGTAAAGATTTGTTGTGCAGCACATTACAAGAGTTTGGAATTAATTTTCATCGAATTTCTGAACTACCTGCAAACCTCTTTTGTTTCTCAAACAAAAGCTTTTTTATATTAACTTCTGAACTAACCTATTAGTGCAGAGGCATGGGTGCAAATAGAAAATCCATGTTTCCTGGGAAACATTTCCAGTTACCCAGACAGTGATGAAGTTTTCAGCTAGATATGTTAAGTGATAGTGACCTGAATGTAGCTAAAATATGTGTGTCTTGCTATGTCAATTAATTATTGTTCTGGTTAGTTTTTTTGTTAACTTGATAGACACTAGGTTCCTTAGGAAGAAGGAACATCAACTGGGTAAATGCCTTTGTTAGACTGGCCTATAGGCAAGTCTGTGGAGCATTTTCTCCAGCGCAATGTGGGTGGTGCTTTCCCATCCCCGGGTAGCTGGTCCTGGAGTGTCTACAAACTTGGGAAGTCACCAGGAGCAAGCCAGTAAGCAGAATTCCCCCTGGCTTCTGCTGTGGTTCCTGTCTCCAGGTTCCTGCCCTGAGTTCCTCTGCCCTGACTTCCCTCAGTGATGGACTGTTCCCTGGACAGGTGTGATGAAGTAAATCTTTTCCTCCCCAAGTTGCTTTTGGTCAATATTTTATCACAGCCGCAAGAGAAACCCTAACTAAGACACTTACAGACCCAGCTTGGTTATTCTCCTATGACTTCTGTTGGAACTATGTATGATTTTCTTAGCAGTTTTCATCCAAATCCATTGGGGAATAGGGTGATCATTCCTTTTATTTCTTGGCCAGAAATGACATAATCTTAAAAGTCCCATAAGAAGACCAGATTATGGATGGAGTTAGCTATACACACCATAATAGCAGAAAAAAAGTGGGGAGCTTTAGAAGCCTGTTTTGAGCGAAACTTTTTCCTTATCCCTGTTTTCAGGTTCTGGCCTCACTCTAGGTAGGCAGCTTTTAGGGCATCATATGGATAAAGTTTTCAGCCTTCTTTTATTTTCAGGCATCTCTCACAACATTCTCTAAGTAACACCATACTATGCCAGATCTGTAGGCTGGCAATCCTGACTCCTGAAAGGTACCTCAGGAGACAATATGAAAGTAGCAGATGGCTCTCAGTAACATTACCATGATAGGACATGAATACACAAATGTCATATAGTCCAATTTGCTGTTCTGTATCAATTACCTGTTGCAATAATAATACTATCTAAGAAAGAACAAAAAAGCCTCAATAGCATAACTGTTTATTGTTTATGTGCCTAAAATAACTCAGAGTTGGCAGACACCTCTGCTGATCTTGGCTGGATTTGCATGCAACTCTGGAAGTTGGCTTCTGCTTGGGCAACTACTTAATAGTTGGCTAGTCTAAACCGGTTCTCTTGGCAAAGACAAAGGTGTGAAGGACAAGCCTCATTGTTCAAGCCCATTAAGCCACTGTTGTCGTCAGGCCTGCTTAACACAAATCGAGACAAATGATGAAGGACACACTCACAGAACCTGCAGTGGGGTGGCCCTGCAAAGTGACATGACCTTAGACATTATTACAGGAAAGGATGAAGACGTGTGTCCATCAGTGCAATTGACCATACTTCCTTAACCCAAGGTGGAGCGGCAAGCCACACATTTGCTTAAATGCTGTGAAAGCCTGTTTCGAGTTTTCGATGTCTCCCACTTTTTCCGATTCCAGTTTCACAGGTCTTATCAGCTTCACCACCTGTGGTGTAAGCGGTGCTTCCCTCTATTTACTCTGAATTTATCTCGGTTGGGCTTCCAGCTGAATTGCCTTTCAGGAAGAAAAAAATGAGCTGATACAATTGGCAACACTCTGTCCTTTGTTGATCCAGGTCACACTTTTCCTTCACTGAGGTTTCCTGCAGCTCCCAGCCCTCTCTGACCTTTTTTTTTTATTAACTCATTCATTTTAACTATTCTTGGGGAAGGACAAGGCTCCTATCTTCCCTCCTTCTCTTCCTCTTTCCCTCCCTCCCTCCCTTCCTTCCTTTTTTTTCTTTACATCTGAACACCAGCATTACATTTTTAAAGGCTTGGGAAGTGTCTCTTTTACTTTCAGAACCAGTTGAACAATGTTAATCATTGTGGTCAGGCAAATGTATTTAGTTAATGTCTTCAGGAGACAATCTAAAATGACTTCTAGGTCCTTTTCTGATCTGAAACCATTTCTTACGGTTCACCAGCTCCCTGTAACAGCCAACTTACACCCAAGTTGAATTTTCCAGATCAGTTCCAATTCATGTAATTCCATAATATATGACAACTTTTGGTGGTAAATGTTTTTGTTATAGTTAGGATTACTCTTATCAAATGCTTGCTTATGCATTAGTGATCCTATAAAAACCTTCTTTGGGCATTTTATAAATATTTATTTTATGAGAGAACATTTTTTCAGAACTTGCAAAGCCTCCCTGAAGCAATAAATGCACCACACTAAGATCAGAAGAACCTAATGACCTCAAAACTATCGGTGGTCATTTCAAGTATTTTCCTGGTTTTCTGTAAAGCGTCAGTTCCTGCTAAGCAAATGTTAAACTCTGGGAATTTCTGAACTATTTATTTTCTCTGTCCAAGAAGTTCATTTTCCATTAACCACCCCCCCAAGATAAACTAGATCATCAGATAGTCTCATTAAAGCAAACTCACAGTTCCTAACTCTGCAAGTCAGTGCATATTGAAGTACAAGTGTTGATCTATAATAAAACAGAGAAAAGTCTGTAGTGTGCAAATTTATGGGAACACATTCTCCCCTTTGCTCAGGAAAGGCTTGCTGTGCAAATACACAGATAGGGTTGATATTTCTTAATTCTTGACCCGGAATTCTCCACTGACAAGGCCAAGAAGCAGGCAAAGGAAGGAACATGACGGCTTTTTCCCAGAACCTCGTTCCCAGCAGTTGTTCTGTGAATCTCAGAAGAGCCTCGGGAATGAAAGGCTCTAGCTTCCTTCAGATCTGACCTTTCCGGGGCACTCTTGATTCCAAACCACCTGAGCTGAGCATGCAGCTAGTGCTGAGTACTTGCCTGGCATGCACAAGGCTCTGGGTTACACTTCTATACCACACGCCAAAAAATCTAATCAAACCTGCACACTTGAGATACCAGTGACACAGTGGACTTTTCAAAATACAAAGGCACTGAATAAACTGAATAATACTTTTTGCTGAAGATCAAACTAAATGCAAGGTACAGTATCAAATTACACATAAACACACACACACACACACACACACACCGCATACTTTCAAATTCAGCATTCTCTTATAGTATATACTATATTATTAATAGTGCAATCATAATTTTATTCAGTTTACATCTGAGTCGAATGGGTCTGAAGGAAGTTAACACACTTACTCAACTGGATGGGAACAAATACAGAGACCCACAGCCAGATGTTATGTACAGAGTGAGAGACCTTGGGACACTCAGTTCTAAAAGGGAAGTTTCCATCAAATCCCTCCCCTCAGAGCTCAGGGAACCCTGAGGAAGAGGAGGCAGAAAGAGTGTGAGAGCCAGAGGGGATGGACACACCAAGGAAACAAGGCTCTCTGAATCCACAGGATCGACGCACATATGAAGTCACAGAAACTGACGCAGCATGTACAAGACCTGCACGGGTCTGCACCAGATGGGTCCTGGAGCTGAAGGGAGAAATGCACAGGTGCCCCCACCCTTAACCCAGAAGCAATCTCCAATTGATAACCACTTGCAAATGAAATTTTCATTTTCTCCGGGGGAGTCTCACTGGGCAACAAACTACTCTTCAGGGTAGTCTGCATGCCCAGCAGTTGATGGCCAACAGAAAACAAACTCAACAGCATCTTTGGAGGTTCCTTGTCTCATAATGTTGTGTCAGTGCTCTTCCTTTTTTTTTGTTTTGTTTTGTTTGTTTGATTTTTTAATTTTTTTTTTTTTTTTTTTTTTTTTGGTTTTTCGAGACAGGGTTTCTCTGTGTAGCTTTGCGCCTTTCCTGGGACTCACTTGGTAGCCCAGGCTGGCCTCGAACTCACAGAGATCCACCTGGCTCTGCCTCCCGAGTGCTGGGATTAAAGGCGTGCGCCACCACCGCCCGGCTGTTTGTTTGATTTTATTTTGATTTTATTTTATATATTCTCTCTGTCTCTGTCTCAGTCTCTCAGGGAGAGAGATGTGTATATATTACATATCTTTGTGTATATATTACAGCTTCCAGTTTAGTGCTTTTGTGGGATTCCTGAGTGTGCAAACAAGTGGGTCTCTGTGGCTATATCTGATTCTTGTGCATTTTCTTGGGCTCTTTTTCTTCTGTTCGTTTCGTCCTAATCGGATATATTAGCTTTTGTTTTATTTTATCATATTTCATTTTTTTACTATCTTTTAGAAGCCTATTTGGTTTCTAATGAGAGACAGAAAGGGAGCGGATCTGGATAGGAGGGGAAATGGAGAGGAACTGAGAGGAGTGGGGGGGACTGTAATCAGGATATAGTATGTGAGGGGAAAAGATGTATTTTCAATAAGACACTTAATCAAGACCTTCAGTGTGGAAGATTCAAAGGAGGAACTGAACGAAGGCTATTTGGCCCGACTTCATGCTTACCATGTTATGGTCACGCTCTGTGTACACTTATTGCCCCTTATAGCACAGTATATCTCAGCAACCTCATCTTAGAACTCCTGGAACACCTGTCTACTGCCTGGCATATAAGAGAATCTCAACACATGAACCTAGGAGAGAATAGGCAGCTGGACCATTGCCTCCCTTTTCAGGTAAAGCACACCAGTTCACCTGAGGGCTTTGATGCACCCTTCACCGCTTTCTGGCAAAGGGGATATGGAGTCCCTTCTCATTTTTCTTTCATTTAAATGTTCTTTTGTCCTTTAAAGGGCACGCAATTTTCTCCAGTTTAAAACATCTGATGATTTATACTCTTCCATTTCTAGTTTTTGCTCTCTAATCAACCTGTAGAATTAAACATGATAGCACCCTTTTTTTTGCACTGTGCCACTGAGCCAAACCCTAACACCATAATAATCTCAGAGATGGTTTCAGCAAATATCACTACATCTCAATCTGCATATGTAGACCCTCAAAAGAACTATTATGTATATCTTCAAAAACCCTAACTCCTTCTGACACTAATAACAGCCCACCAGCATCAAGCATTCTTCTGGGGTTTTTGTATACCTGATGAAGCAAATATGAGTACTATTTATTTTTTTTCACGGGTGAATAAATTAAGACTTGGGCGGGAATGATGGCTTTTAAAATAATAAAAACAAATCTTAACATAAAAAGTAACTAAGACCCGGACTGTCTAATTAACTAACTCAAATCCACCCAACTAAAAAGTGATGGGGCCAGGATTTGGAGGTCAGTAGTCTAGCTCCAGGCCAGCTAGCTTTCAAGCATGATGTTTCACCATGAACCATTCAGCTGAGAATATCTACAGTACACTTTGGTCACCTCCAACAAAACTCAAATAAAATTTGAGAAAAAAGTTACACTAAAGAGAATGTAGATAAGACCAAAGTGAGACATCATATAAAAGCAACTCATTTAGCAACATTAGATTGTTCAAAAACTCCTTGATTTTCTTGAACTTTGGAAAAATAGAAAAAAAAATCTTAGGATTTCAAAGGAGGCAGCAATTCTCAGGTTCACTCTGTTCTATGAATGGCAGTAATTTAAATATACAACACCCAGAGCATTTGAAGAAATGAGGCTTCTAAGTTACAGTTTTGAAGGAAAGCATTGCTAGGTGGCCGGCGGCAGGGGAGACACGAAAGTCTTCTCTTAAATAGTTGCTCAGTTTTCCACCACTTAAATATACTTAAAAGGCACTTCAGGATCCGTGAGAAAAAAATAATTCTAAGTCCTTGTACTTGTCAAGCAAAATCTGCTGCTGTCCCAGAGTAGGCTGAGAGTTTTCAGGACTGGTTTAATTATAGCTTTTCTTCTGTGACCTTTGGAAATTCCTCAGCACTCTGTAACAATGAAAGAAGGAATTCCCAAGTCCAGTTTCACCTAAGCCATGGTTACCTTAATTACTAAGCTGCTGCCTTCAGTAAAGCCTCACTTGCATTTTTTAGTTAATATGTCATTTGTAGCCCTCAGATAGTCCTGTTGGCATTCTGGGCTACAGAAAATTATTGACTCACTAACTTACAACGTTTCCATGAACGTTTTGCATGCCAAGTATAGTCAGAATAGTGATGGTAACTTTATCAAATATTTTTCACTCGTCTCTGGAATCGTCTCTGGAATCTGGGCAGAGAGTTCATTCATAACAATTTTCCAAATGAATTCCAAGGTCAACTGAATTTAGTCATCTGGAATACTAGGATCAGAGCTACAGAAGCAATCATTCAACCTCCCACTTCAGAGATTTCTATGATTTACCTATCTAGTTTTATAGGCCATCATTCTAGTCTTTAATAAACAATCAATACCCCCTAGGTAGCCTCAAGAACTTACCATCTTTTGGGCATTCTCCTCAGTAATATTGGTGTTATAATTCCAAGAAGCAAGTGCACTTTGATAAGACAGGTCTTCAGCTTCTTGGTTAAACTTGTCTAAAAATATCTTGGCCTGTTCCTCGATGATGGACTGAGCAGTAGTTACAGCAACAAGGCTGAGAAGGAGCCAGGAGGAGCTTGACATCTTTCCCCGTGCACCAAGATCCCATCCACTGAGCAACTTTCCCTAGAGTAAAATCTCTTCATGAGTTTTTCTCTCATCAGCCTTTGAACTTGGGTTGGGCACTGAGAAGGGAAGACAAAAAAAAAAAAAGCAGAAGAAACAGAAGAGAACAGTAAACAAGCTGCTGAACCAATATGAAGTTAATCCTGGAGAGGACAGATATGTAAACAGAATTTTTAGGATGATTTTTTTAAAGTAAACTAAATAAAGACATGTTATTCATTAATCCTAGAAAACCTTAGCTCTGCTAACATTTTATGGCCAAATCAAAACTTGGACATTCAGTTAATATGTTCCTTAAAAGCTGTTAAAGATACACTGTGGGTTGCTATGATTTGACAGTAACAGAAAAGGGGCTAGAATTAGAAACATGGGAGATATATTAGAACTTATATCTGTTTCTGACAATTCTATCAATAAGTTATTCAGCCTTTCTCTGTTTTTGTCTTCATTTGTTTGTTTTTCAAGACAGAGTTTTTCTGTGTATCTCTGGCTGTTCTGGAACTTGCTCTGTAGACCAGGCTGGCCTCAAACTCAGAGATTTGCCTGTCTCTGCCTCCCGAGTACTGGGATTAAAGGCGTGCACCACCACCACCACCACCACCACCACCACCACCACCACCACCACCACCACCACCGCCGCCGCCCAACCCCATTCTTTCCTTTAATTTCAAGAGGATGCTCACAAAAATTCACTTCTTTGCTTAACAGTTTCCTTTCCAAGTAAGCAACTTCACCTTTGTCTTTATGAGCTTCGTTTAAAAAAAATTCATTTCTCTCCCCATTTACGAAATTTTAAGACTATTCTCCACTATATAGGTTTACTCCTCCCAGTGTGGCTTTGGCCAAGTTTCAAGCTGTCATTTTCTAGTTCTCAGGAGGCATATTAAACTCCAGTTCTATGGCTGACTTCATCATATGCCTCTTTCTCTTTGGCTTACCTGCTTAAAACTTAGCTGAAATCCCAAGGAAGCAAGAATGACTCCACATTATGAAATCCAAAGCATATCCATGTCAAGTCCTGGGCATCCATAGGCATGGAATCATGGCAGTGTGAACACCAAAGAGAATGTACTGCTTATCCTGTTGAAGTTCAGCAGCTGGCTCCGTGTCCTCATTCCCAGGGTGGAAGCATGGCATAGATAAAAGAGAGGAGCCACTTTAAATGGCAGGCCTCATAGGCCTGCTTGATTGTGATTATGAAACCTTCACGCAGAGAAAACATTTCTCCACCCAGAAAAACAAGTCTTCCAGGTTTATACGAAATGGTAATAACCAAGCCTGAAAAATAATTCCACTACTTCACTTTATTCCAAACTCGGGCAGACAATTGTAGAATGGGGGGAGGGGGGGAGCAGCAACTGTTCAAAGTGCTTTGTGTTAACAACATTTTCTTTAAGCATCACAACATACCTGTGGGCAAATATTTACATTGACATTTTATGGACTGTGAAAATGGGCTTAAGCAGCTAAACCTCACGAAGTTAATAAGAGGTGGAACCGGGCCATGAATCCAGGCTGTCTGGCTCTGGAGCACAGGCTCCGAGCTAAATTGGGTGCTATAGTCTGGGCAGGAATGGAGTCCTACACAGCCAAAGGAGAAGTACTTTGTGAAGATGGTGGCTTTGGTCCCACTATAGCAAATGTGAATCAAGATAAAGCAGGTGGCAAACTTAATTAACAAAAACATTCAAAGCAAATGACACGAGGGGAAATTGGTGCAGACACAGCACTAAGGGTCTTCCATCCCCAAGGAATCTGAAATCTGCTGGCTTCTCACAGGCTTAAAGAGACAAACAAACAAGACAATGGAGAGCAGCATGTGAGTCTCTGAACAAGAACATTGCATGAGAAAAAAGCTGAAAGGAACCTCTTTTCAGATGACCTACAGAATGAAATATTTGGAGTTAGGTGGGAAAATAGAGTATAGTCCCAATTCAGTTTACTGAGACACAAAATAAGATCTACGCAATCAAATTAGAATGGAGAAAGCAAGACATAAAATCCAAGCTAAAAGTAGATGGACAAGAAGACCAAGAACTCTGAGCATCAAGGTAATTAGTGGAATTGTGTATAGTGATGCTTTACGAAAACTAGCTTATGATGGCCAACAGCAAGTACTCACTGAACTGCTGAGATTTTTGGTTCACTCTTCATTGAGAAGATAATGGTGCTCTGTTACCTAGAAGTATTGCCTCTCAGCCCACTCTGAGAAATAGAAAGAATCCTCTAGAGATGGAGGGCATGTGGCCCAGGAAAACAACTGGCCTCAAGGAACATACTATCTTTAAGGAAAGAGAGCCAGAAGAAGGATGAGATGACTAGACACACAAGAAAGCTACTCTAACTTTGAAAAACATTGGAGTTGGGGGTGTATCTGATTAAAGGTAGAGAGAAGAATTTGACCTTGACGCTTGACAAAATTATAAAATATAATTTTTATTATGTGACTAATAAGCACTTGGAAAATGTCTATCTGGTTCTTAAGGAATTTTCTAAGAAGAGGTCAGATGCTGCCTTCCTTATTTCCCCACTAATGAAAGAATACAATTCTTTTTTCCTATAGGAAGAATCTCAAAGACATAATATAGCTTTCATTTCAATAAAGAATTTAGCAAAAGGTTAAGTGCGCTGACTAAAACCAAATGTTCCTGAAACAACTACATAATACAGGATTAGGCAGTCCACTGATGTCATGACCAACAGGAATCTTCATTCAGCTGGTATTTTATTGACTACCTATTATGGGCTCTGAAGTCTAGATATTAAATATATGCACTAATGCATAAGGCAGTAATGATTCCCACAGGTAGTGTATTATATGATGTTAGGGCATAGGGCATAATTGAGTCGTTTGTGATAAATACTATGATTTACATTAATCAGGAAATTGGAAAAAGAGAGGGAAGAGAATGATGAAGTAGGAAGAGAGATCTTTAAATAAATAAATAAATAAATAAATACGTGTCCCTGAAAAAGTGTCATCTGGGCAGAGATCTGAAAAGATGTGAAGGATGTGTGAAAGGCATCTGGGAGAAGACTTTTCCAGAGGGAGGTAGTAGCCACGCACAAAGGGTGTAGGCAGATCTCAAGAACATCAGAGGCCTATGTGACTAGCTATGAAGCTGAGGAGAAAGCCTTGTTCGTACCCCAGGAGGGCCTGAAAGAAAATTCCACCCGCAGTTTTTAGCCTGAGGCATGCAGGAGGACAATGGAAGTCCTCAGGTGGAGAAGTTACATGACAAAAGTTACTACACTCTCGGGCTGCTTAGGGAACAATACCAAGGAGGCAGAGTTGCATGGCTTTAGGCCATTAATATACTAGTATCCCCCCACCCCCACCCCCACCCCCCACCTCCCGTACGCAATTTCTTTACTGAAAAGCTGGTAGTCTCATGGAGATTTTGCATTTTATGAATTTATACATGTGTAGTAATAAAAGCTACTCACAAGGAAAGGAGCAGTGTGGGAACTGGGAAATTTCTGCACTGAAAGATTGAAGCAAACTGTCAGTCTTTCAGGGACGTTCCTTACATCAGTGGTTGGCTGAGAGCTGGACTCCAGGGTCCGTTTGGACTGTAAGATCCCAATTCGTTGATGTTTACCAGCCTGTGTTAAAACGAGAGGGAAGAACCCATCTGGGGAAGAAGCAGGTTCATTTGTGTAAGAAAACAAGTCAAAGAAAGAAAATCTGCTTAAGCCTAGGCATGAAAACGAAGCCAGGTGCTCTGATCACCTAATGGTCAGGCCCTGGTCCAAAGCTTCCCCCATACAGAAAGAAGAACATGGCTGTCTTAAGGGAGAAGGGAAAATTACAAACATAAACGACTCCCTCCTGATCTTTCCAGACACTGTTTGGGGGTTGCACGTGCTTTGCACCAGGTTCTGCACGTAAACTCTTCCATGGGAATTGTGAGACCCTGTCACAATGAAGGAAACAACTCCCTGGTGATCTCATGACTGATGGAAATTCCCACAACTGACAGGATTGGTTCCAGGCTGTTAGGAGATAGATACCTTCACTCTCTTGAGTCATAGCTTCGGTCACCTACTAACTTCATGTACCTAGTAAGTCCTCATCAGTCTGGCATGTTCTGAGAATAAGCAGGCCCACACAAGCAAAACGGAAATATGATGTTTTGACAACATCAGCTTTATGCTTTAAACCTATTTAAAGTGGAAAGGTTTCTAGGGCAGATTCCATACTGATTCTAATTTTTTGTGGATACTGCTTTGTGTTGTATGCTTTGTGTGTGTTTTCGTTGGGTTTTTTTTTTTTCTTTCGTATTATTTACTGCCTAGTCTATACCGTGACTCCAGGGCTCTACATTAAATGACTCCAGGTAGTTTTATTGCTAAGAATTCTGCTGTGTCTGCACATTCTGAGTTCACCTTGCTTCTTGGAGTATCAGCTCTTAGTAGCCCCGCCCACCACAAATCTCCCTGCTTTTGATCTGCTGTAATCAGGAGGTTCTGTCCCCAAGCTCCCTTAGCATAGGTTCCTCCTACCCATGGGTGGCTCTTCAATCTGCTAGAACAAAGTACATAGACTTTGAAACCCAGGTTTCCCTTACTGCTCAGCTTTTCATGTACTTCCAACTGAGTCACGAGCAATAAGGTTGCCACACAGCTAGAGCAAAACCTTCTTCTACTTCCTCACACTGGAAACTCTGGAGAAAAGGAGATGTTTCCTATAACACTTTATCTTCAAATTGATTGAGCCATGCTTCTGACAGGAACAAAATGGGAGGGGGTGGTAATTAGGACTACAAAACACAGAGAGAGATTTAAAGTTTACATGACCAGGAACGGTATACTTAGTGCAATTGGTTTTTGGCTACACATAGATCACATTCAGTAAGTTTATAAGTTCTTTAGAAAAAGAACATGCTTTCTGTCCACTCTTTCTTTTTTCCATATTCAGTTGCATAGCAGACCATTCCTCCTACAGATAATCTCCACTACCCAACTTGACAAATCTTTTCAACAGAGGTCTAATTTGTAAGAGCATAACTGTGTGGTCCTGGGAAATTGTACTGATTACAAGTGCCTAAAATTTGTGATTTTGTCTTACTTGCCACAATAACACTAATTTATTTTCACATTCAGACTATAACGGATTAGCACTAGAAGGGGGGGCACTAATATCATTTTATATCTAGGACCTTAACAACCTTAAACTTCTAAATTTAGAGCTTCCCCCAAAATTGAGGTTTGATCCTACACAAAACAGGACCCATGACAAAGTAAAAACAGAAAAGTGACATGATCTCATTTATATTTGAGAAAAATCATTTTGGCTGCTATTCCAAGAATACAGTCAATATACAGCAAGACTGTATGCAGAAATCAACAAGGAATGCATTCATCAAAGTAAAATATGATAGGTGTAGCAGGGTGGTGGTGGTGCACATCTTTAATCCCAGCACTCAGGAGGCAGAGGCAGGTGGATCTCTGTGAGTTCAAGGCCAGCCTGGTTCCCGGAGAGCCAGGGCTGTTACACAGAGAAGCCCTGTCTCGAAAAACTAAAAAGAAAAAAAAGAAGATATGATAAGGGCTTGGTCGTGGCAATATTAGTAAGGCGTGGTTAGATTCTGAATGTATTTTGTATATTAAAAAAAGTCTCATAAATTGAAGGATCATTCCACTCTTTAGAGACTAAACAAATAAAAAGGTCAAGGTTAAGGTCAATTTTAGAAAACAGGTTTGGAGGGATGATTAACAGTTCAGTGGCATCAGTGAGATCAGTTGGAAACCCAAGTGAAGATGCTGAGGAGACAAATCTGAAGTTGGGCAGAAAAGGTCAGGGATGGGAATTAAATCTGATAATTGCCAACTAGAGACAGTTGGTTAAACATACCTTGTCAATTAAGATCAAGTGATGCCAGTGTACTGAAAATTATTACTTAGTCCAGACTTAAGAGAAATAAGATACACAAATAAGAGGCAGACAATGGCAGTGAATAACAGTGAATAGTGAAGGTGTTTTAGAGAAGCCAGGTGGTAGTGGTACACACCTGTAATCCAGCACTCAGGAAGCAGAGGCAGGCGAATCTCTGAGTTCAAGGGCAACCTGGAGCGAGTTCCAGGACAGCAAGGGCTACACAGAGAAACCCTATCTCAAAATAACAACAACAACAACACGATAGACAAATAAGAAAAAAAAATTACTCAAACAACCTTCCCCAGAGGAGTCATCTGTGAAATAAGCATCGTAATGATGCTTGGGGATTTTAGGAACCAAAGTAGCAATTGTCTTCACTAGTTTCGAGCCACATTAGAACTGTCTCAGGCGCACAAGGATACTGAGTTGATGTAAGATGTATATATATCCAGGAACAGCAACTAACGTAAAAGATAATCAATGTTAAGTGACTTAGACCCATTGCAAAAGAAGGCCTCAACATTGGTAGGCATTCAAAAGACAATAAAAGACTCCTTTTAGAGCCAGATCCTGTCTCTCAGCTCAAGTTTAAAGGTGACCAAAAATTTTCCATATTGGTCAATGCTTCCTAATTGTCTCTAAATATCTTAGAAAAGCCTTCGCTTTTGTTGGCTTCTATCCCAGTCTAAGGGTTATGCTTCCTGCTCCAACTGGAAATGTTCAGTGGTAGTTGTCTTCTTGACAGACTGTGCCTGGAGACCTCATTGTACTCCTCCTCATTCATCTAAGGGATTTGTGGGGTTTAGGTCATCAGTGGGTCTTAGTCAAGACCAGTTATTTACTGACTTTCTCCCCTGAGTCTCTCTTACCAATGTGTAAGATGAAACCGCCTCTGGCACCTACTAATCCCAAGGTGTCTCCCATTCAGGTACTAACCCTGCTCAGCATCTGAGATCAAATGAAATCTGGTGTGAAATTCAGGGTGGCATGACCACAGATCAGATGAAAGCCCTTAAAGCCAATAAAACAGTATGCATTGTGGTGCTTTAAACCTCATTGTCAACTGGACTAGGTTTGAAATCACCTAAGAGACACAAGGTTTGGCTATGGAGGGAAGACCTACAATGATTGTAAACAGCACCATCCTGTGGACTGGTACCTCAAACTTCATCAAAGGAGGGCGTGACCTAGGTGCCATCATTCGCCTCTTTCCACTTCTGGACTGTGAATGCTGTGTGACCAGCCGCCTCATGCCCCCACTGCCTTGCCTTCTCCATCATGATGGACTGTATCCCCCGGAACAGTGAACCAAAGGAAACCCTTTCTCCCTAAATTGTTTCTTGTCACAACTGTGAGAAAAGTAACGAATATACCTAGATTATGTCAACTGTACTAACTTCAAAGATGGTCTAGAAGAAATGCTGAGAAAGGTATAACGACTCAATTTTATCTTTTAAATGCTATGGTTTTCTTTGTTTAATGAGTCAAAGAATAGAATTCAACCTTCATGAGCACATTATTAAAACCGATCCTCACCATCACCACATACACATATATTAGCACTATTTAGACAATTCCCCTCCTTAGTTGTCTTCCACAGCACTTACCACTATCTACCACCATATGTTGATTCTACTAATTTATCTTTAATATAGTCTGCCCCACCAGACTATCATAACCTTGAAGAGGTCAGAGAGTTTTCTGTTTTGTTCACTGCTTGTTATTTTCAGCTGCTTAGAAAAGTGGATGTCACATAAGAGGCACGCAATAAATATTAATTGGATGAAGGCACCACATGTAACCTCAATAATAAGAGAAGGAAGGTAAGAGTTACCTAATCTGTGACGCCTATTTTATGTTCAAAGTCCACTCACTGGATATGGTAGAGATTGCTAGCAACTGAAAAAAAACTGGAAATTCTATTGATACAAGATGAGATTTTGAGCTACAATTTGAATTAATATGCTGGATGGCATGAAAGGAAAAAAATAGCATGATGTTTCTAAGCCAGACATTGAGCTAGATGGCTTTTATGTGTTAAGTCACTGAAGAGCTCAAATGATCCTGTAAGAAAGAAATTGCTACCACTTTTTGTAAATGAAAATCTACCTCCATCAAACTACTTCTTTCAAGATCATACTGTTAGTTTAAGAATTTGCAAGTATAAGTGTTGAATACATGTCATTCTTTCTCCTGACCAAGATATCTCAGTCTACAATCAGTGAGTTGAGCAGCAAAAAGGGTGAGGACCCTCTGACGTTGTATGAGATGAAATATCTTTATGTCACAATTACCATACCAAACTCATTGCTGACTATGAAACTGAGATTATCAACAAGTGACATAAAACATATGGAAATCTTCATAGTTGGTTTCATTAATAACTTCTATTTGAAAGAAACTTATTAAATATATTCAGTCACTTTAAGTTTTTTAATATTAAATTGGTTCTTCATTCCTACTTAGTATTGTCCCATCTGTAGCCATAAACTAGCATTTATTTTCCCACAACTGTGTTTATCAGAATCCTTAGATGAGATAGAAGGTACTTTTCTAATAATGAAAGCAAAATGAAACCTTCCCTAAAATAACAGAATTCTAGAATATAGATATAAAATAGTCTAATAGTCTATAAAATAAGTATTTTAGGCAAGTCATTAAGAGGTATGTATACTCTTTAAACTCAGTCAGCAAGACAGAGAGCTGGTAATAATTTATTTATTCCATAGCCTGGGAGTGCTACAAACTCAAGATGTTAGAATTCCATCAAGAGTCCACATCACTGGGGGGCTGGAATGGTGGCTCAGCAGTTAAGAACACTTGCTGCTATTCCAGAGGACCCAAATTTGGTTCCCACAACTTCTGTTGGAAAATTCACAACCACTTGGAACTCCAGCCCCAGAGGATTGACACCCTCTTCTGGCCCCTGAGGGTACCCACATGTATGAGACATACACTCACAGACACATAAATAAAAATAAAATTTTAAAGTGTTTTCTTTAAACAAAAACAAGAAAAAATGAACCCATCCCAGACAGATCATTATGTTAAGGGAAATAATCCAGAAGCAGAAAAAAAAAAGGAAGGAAGGAAGGAAAGAAACTGATCTTAATTCCATTCCATAAGTGCTCTAAATCAGGGATAGAGTAAAGATGGGCAGGGAAGTGGGACAATGACCAGTGAGGACAAACAACACAAGGAAGGGGACCTTTTTGTGTGTTTTTGTTTTGTTTTGGTTTGTTTTTTTGAGACAGGGTTTCTCTGTGTACCTTTGCGAGTACTCCCGGAACTCACTCTGTAGACCAGGCTGGCCTTGAACTCACAGAGATCCTCCTGCCTCTGCCTCCCGAGTGCTGGGATTTAAGGCGTGCGCCACCACTGCCTAGCCATGTTGGTTCAGCCCTCACATGTCAGTCATCGTGCTCTTCACTTGGAAATAGTGGTGGGAGGTTCTTTTTTTTTCTTCCAATACTAACCCACCAAAGTGCACCCCACCCCATCAAGTTGCTTACTCGAGGGAAACATAAGAAAGTAAAAAAGGAAACAAGGAAGGAAAATGACTAACAGTGGAAGAATTTCCCCAAACATAAAGTTGATCGAAATTTGAATACAAAAAAAGTGCTTCTCACCACTATTTGATTACTGCACACTGTATGTATGTATTGGGTTGCCTCATGTACCCTACAAAGATGTACAACTACTCTGACTCTATAAGAAATAAGGAGTTCCCACCATTGTTGTGATCCTCCATTAGCTCCAGAAAAGATAAGATAGCTATTTAACTATAGCACAAATAAGCTAGAATACTGGCTAAACCGAAGTTTCTCTAGTAGCCATGTTAGATGTACTTGTTCCTAAAGTCACCTTGTATGAAAAGAACAAGAATATGATAGTTATGACCTGCAGCTGTGAGAGGTGCCATACCTGTTAGCTGCTGTGAAACAATCCTTTTCTACACAACGAATATGTATTACTCTCATTGGTTAATAAAAAGCTGACCAGCCAGTAGCTGGGCAGGAAGTGCTGGGAAGAGAAAGGGTGGAGTCAGGAGTCATCAGCCAGATGCAGAGGGAGCAGATGAATGTGCCACACTGATCTAGGTACTTCCATGTGGCAGCGTGTGGCAGAATAAGGAATATGGATTAACTTAGAGTGTAAGAGCTAGTTAGTAATAAGCATGAGCTATTGGCTGATCACTTACAATTAAAAGTCTTGTGTGGTAATTTGGAAGCAGCTCCCAGGACAGGAAGACTCCACCTACAGTTAGCAACAAGTTCAGTACTGGAATGGGTGTATTTACCTCATAATAAGTAGCTGACATCAATTATAGAAGCATAGGTAACCCTATGAATCACAAGATATTTAATTCTCTGACACATGTGACCTACAATTCTACTCCTCCTTTGAAGTTGCATTTCTGTACTTTGTGGGATAATTATGTGACCACAGCTTTTTGATGTGGTTTAGCCGCTGATTTAAAGTAAAATGAGTGATTAATATACGGAAAACCCCAAATAAAGTCAGGATACTTGATGACATCATAGTTTAGTACTAAAGTCCTAAAAAAGAAGAAAATGGTTGTTGAGAAGACACAGTATGTATGTAACAATGACTCTACAATGTATAAAATGCTCTCCATGCCGGGCAGTGGTGGCGCACACCTTTAATCCCAGCACTCGGAAGGCAGAGGCAGGCGGATCTCTGAGTTCGAGGCCAGCTGTCTACCAATGATTCAGGAAAGGCGCAAAGCTACACAAAGAAACCCTGTCTCGAAAAAACAAAAAAAAAAAAAAAAAAAAAAATGCTCTCCATTTTTGTCCTCACACACAGTGTCTCAGATAAGAACATATCAGTGGTGCTGTAACAATTATAAAAACATCAGTGGTGCTGTAACAATTATAAACTTCAAGGACATGAGACTTCTGAAGAGCTAACACTACCACGGCAAGGTTCTCATTGAAACCTTCAGAACTTGTCTGTAGTGCTAGAGAAAGAAGCTTAATTAGAGCTCTGAATTTTTCTCCTAGAATCTAGAAGAAAGCTAGAATATCGATTATCCTGTAAAGCTAGTGCTGTACCCAAGGATGCTACTGGTTATTCACCTGCAGGCTTTTCCCATCCCAGGCAAATGGGAGAAGTGTGAGGGAAAGTATGGGTGATTATAGGATCTCCTAGAATCACTCCATTTCCCAAAATCAAAGAGATGGGGAGTGGATAAGTCACTTTTAAACTCTTCAGGATCATAATATCCTAACTTCAAAGATGACTAGTCTAAAAGTCATTAGTTAAAGGTATAGTCTTCAACGCCCACATAAATATATGAACTTGGAATTGTAAGAAGTTGCTGATGCCTCAGGGTCTTCTTATGTTTTAAGCCAATATCTCTTGACTTTTGCAGTACTGGAAATGTGTTGTCATTATGAATATATATAATAAAAACTGGAAGTAAGTTGGGTAAGAGATTTAGCATTCAATTTAATACCCAAAACTCTCCATCGTAAGATATGCTAACATGTCTTCAAATTTACCAGGAATCATATTTGGTTAAAAAATAGGATTAATACCTAGAAATTACACAACATTTTTTCAAGACAGTGGTCTACATTTTATGGAAATTGTTAAAATATTATAGACATTAATAACTTTAAATTTTATGCTTCCAAGAAAGGAGTCAGTACCATACTGATTTAGAATTTGAATCATGACATAATGCAACAGGATGTCATTTTTACATCTCAGTGATTCTGGATGTTTCAACAGTGGTTAAAAAGCAAACAAGGCCACTACAATTGTTACAAAGATTAAGCCACTAAGCAACTGTGAAAAATTAAATATTCTAGAATAAACTTAGAAGAATTCTCCAGGAAATTCTCCTGGCTAAGCCTTTTCACTGGATTTGGTAGTGTTATTATCCAAAGCTTTATTTTATTTGTTTGTTTGTTTGTTGTTTATCCATTTATGTTTGGTGTTCTCTAGATCAACACTAATTCTCACTCCCAAATTATCAGAGGAGCAGGAATAAGTTACAAGTCATTGGAAAACTTGGTAACCTTTGTGAGCTGACTCAGTAATCCTATCTGATCATTTGTTCAAAAAGCCTCTAACTTCAAGTTCCACACAAATCTGTATGAACGTAAAAGTCAAGGCTTGTTTTCATAAGATGTTTCTGGATGATCTGTGATATTTGAGAACATAAGCCACTGTAGAGGCAGTACAGGTGCCAAAAAGAAATATCCATCTCTCAGTGCTGGAGAGATGGCTTGGTACTTAAGAGCCCTTACTTGCCCTTGCTAAAAATCCAGATTCTTTTCCCAGCATCTAAATGGTAGTTCACAACTGCCTATAACTCCAGTTCCATGGGATCCAGTGCCCTCTTCTGGCCTCTGCAGGAATTGCATGCACATGGTGATTATATTGACAGCAGACATACACATAAATAAAAATATTTTTTAAAAGAAAATGGTAGAAAAAGTGAGGGAGGGAAAAACTCTATCACTAGTGAGGAATTTCAACCCTGGCTCTTTTCTAAAGGAAGGCTGCTGGGAGGGGAAAAATAGAAGTAGATAATAGGATACATAATCTGTCCCCACCAAAAATTAAAAATCAGAGGTCTTAAGGCAAGGTAGGTACCAAGGTAACCATCAGGCACTGGGCCTTGATGGCCGATCATCCTGGATAGCTCCACTGGGATCACAGGACCTCTGACAGTGATGGAGAATCTCTGTACAAACTGGCAAACTATCAAAGAGAGGTGGAGGGATGTGCAGTGCCAAGTAGCTAACAAATTCCTTAGTTTGTATTTAACAGATGTGAAAGGAAAGCAGAGAACTAACTCTAGGGCATTAACTAGAGCACAGGTCTGTCTTTATAAGTTATAAATACTGGTTAATATTTATATGGAAGATTCTATGGGAAGCATTTTAAATCATGCTTTTTTAAAAATATAATTTAAAAATATAATTACATCATTTCCCAATTCCCTTTCCTCTCTCTAATGCCTTCAATGTCCCTCCCTTTAGTATCTTCCATGTTCTCCACAACCCCCATCTCCTCAAATTGATGGTCTTTTTTTTTTCTTTGATTATTGTGCTTTGAATGTCATGGGTCGCTCCATGAGTAAGGAGTCATGATTTCCATTTTGTAGGAGTATAAATGAAGACTTCAAGAGGTTAGCTAAAGAGCCCAAGTTCAACCAACAAATGGACTTTGGATCATGTATCATGTAGTTCAACTAATTAGAGAGAGGGCTTTTTAACTATGTACTACAAAGTATTTATGTTACATTGGAGACCCCCCTTCACTACTTCTTGTACTCATGCCCCCTACAGCATGATTTTGAGGTCTCCCCAAACATTACCAGATATAGTTGATTTCTCCTCCTTGGAAATATACTTTACTCAATAGAATACAGCAGAAGTGGTGATACTTCAGTTCTGAGTTTAGGCTTTAAGAAGTCTCTCTCTCTCTCTCTCTCTCTCTCTCTCTCTCTCTCTCTCTCTCTCTCTCTCTCTCTCTCCCTCCTCCCTCCCTCCCTCTCTCTCTCTCTCTCTCTCTCTCTCTCTCTCTCTCTCTCTCTCTCTCTCTCTCTCTCTCTCCTAAGCTGAACACCAGGAATGTAATGGAACACTGGAGCAGAGATGAAGTAACCAAGCTAAGCCCATCCTAGACCAGCTAGCCCCTAGTCTTCTTGTGTACTGACCACAGTTACAATCCAGAAGAACTTCTCCATCAATTTCAGAGCAAGTTGTCACCCCACAGAATTGTGAACTAAATTTATAATTGATGTTTCAAACCATAGAGTTTTTGGATGACTAGCTATGGAGCAAAAACTAATGCTACCTGAGTAACTTCACTAAGCTCTTTTTGTTTGCTTGTTTGTTTTTGAGACAGAATCTCACTATGTAGCCCTAGCTGTCCTGGAACTCAGTCTGTAGACCAGGCTGACCCACAGACAACTGCCTGCCTCTGTTTCATGAGTGCTGGGATTAAAGGCATGACCCTCATTTGGCTCACCAAACTCTTTTTAATGAAGCTATTCAGTTGGGATGCTTTAGAGCTACAACTAAAGGAAAAGTCATAATTGACCAATTTGAGCTATAAAAATAGCTATTGGTTCATAGGAACAAGATACCATGATACATTCAATCAAAAGTTAATATAGTGGCTCTGTGTTATCAAAGGTTCGATTCTCTTCCATTTTTCTGCCATGCCACCTTCTACAAGTTGACTTCGGTTCTGATGAAAAAGCTCCTATAATTGTCACAAGGTGGCACTGAGTTCAGGTGTCACATGCATAAATGACAGTATAGAAGAAGAGAAACTATTTCTTCCTCACAAATCTTCCTGTCCTAATGAAATTTTTCAGAGTTAAAGAAGCATTTCAGGGAACTAAAATAATTTGATGAGATTAACCAAGATTTCTATTTGATTCATGAAGTGTGGTAGGTATCTAACTAGATTTGGTTCTGTCATTTATATTTTTATTGAAAAATTTTCATAGAATATATTCTGATCACATTTTACCCTCCAACTCTTCCCAGATCCCCTGCCCACTTCCCACCCACACAACTCCATGCTGTTTCTTTCTCTTTCTCTTTAGAAAACAAACAAGCAAGCAATTAAGACAGAAAAATAAATCAGAATAAAAAAAAACAAGAAACACAGACACAGAGATACACATAAAGAAAACCTATAAAAATACAAAATCAGAAACTGACATACAAGCAAAAAAACCAGTAAAACACACACACACACACACACACACACACACACACACACACACAACACACAACACAAAATACCCAAATAAAGTAATACAAGACAAAAAGTCTACAAACGTACCATTGAGTTCATTTTGTGTTGATCATCCACTACTGGCCATGGGGTCTACCTCAAGTGTGGTTAACATAGCCACTTGGAAAAAAACCTATTTTTTCCTTTGCAAGCAAATGTCAATTGGAGATAATGTCTTAGTTATGGATGGGAGACGTTCTATCTTTTTTTTTTTAAGGCTTTTTTAAAAAAAATGTGTTTGTGTGCCTGGATGAATTTATGTGTACCATGTGCATGAAGATCTTGATGGAAACCAGGAAACCAGGAAAAGGTATCAGATCTGAAGTTATAGGCAGTTGTGAGCTGCCAGGTGGGTTCTAGGAACTGAACCCACATCCTCTTCAAGAGCAGTAAGTGCTCTTAACCACTGAGCCATCTCTCCAGCCACAGCCTTGGTTCTGTCTTAAGGAAATAAAAAAGGATGTGTTTCGTATGAATCAGTATAAGTAATCTACTTATTCCACCCACTCTATGAACATTCTGAGGAACAGCTTCTAGAGACTTCATCCCAAGTCTGATGTTAGGTTTCTTGAGAACTTTAGACACAGAGGCACAACTAGAAAGATCATGTCTGTGACTTTCACCTCTGTCCTGGGGCTCTTCCACCTTAGTATCAACATCATGCTAAAGCCTCTGCATACTAACTGAATCTGATATAACCAGAAAAGAATGCATGATAAGACAAAGCCCTGGCTAGAGAGCAGAGACAGCTGTTTCCCAGGTGTGCAAGCCCCCGTTATGGTGTTAATAATTATACACTAGTACTTGAAGCAGATGAGATAATGGAAAGCATACAGAACATGCTGAGTCTGTTGTTGGAAGATGGTTTTCAGGTGATGTAGAGAAAATGTGACGTGGGTGAGCTCCGACCAGCGCAGCTACAAGGCCTTCCCTGATGGGGTGTCAGTAGAAAGCAAAGCGGTCAAGTAGATTTTCTGAGGGAGACAAAGAGCTGAATTACACAATCTGCTACTACTGCTGCTGAGAATGGCGATATCCAAAAGCCATGGAGTGCTTGCTATGTGCCAGACCCTTTTACTGCTCTACTAGTGTACGTTAATCAATGTTACCTTCCTGAGCGCTCCAAAGCGTATCTTAATGTTCAGTGTTTTGGTTAGTGCCTCATCTGTGTCACCCAGTATGAGAAATGAGCTTTAACCTATATTTCTGTGGAAGGTGGTAAGAGACTCAGGAAAATGAATAGGATCTTTGAAGGAGAAAATAATTACAATTTTTAAAAATAGATGGAAATAGCAGAGGACTTTTGATTTGGAGCTTGTTGACGTCAACACATAAAAGACATTGACCAGATCCCGAAGCATCTCTTGAGACAGGAACAGGAGGAAATGACTGAGAGAACACTGCACAAGCTCATGTTGAGCCCTAAGGGAGACTCGCCTGACAGTTGTAAACAGTGATACACGTTACCGAAGGAGGTTGGATGAACCGCAGCTCGGGAAGGTTCCATTGGCTTACTTCTTGGCTTGGAGGGTTGGAGTGTAGCTCTGACTAGAGTGAGGGAGCATGGAGGGTCAGAGTTCCAGATAAGCAATGCGTTAATAGAAGCCCTGACTACAGCCAGCTCTGGCCTTCCCCCTGCCCCCCTGTGCCCCCTGCCCCCTGTGCTAGTATAAGGACATTAGTTCCCTAGGCAACGAAGTCCACCCCCCATTATATCTATAACATGAGAAGAGTGAAACCCACTGCCCCTGGCTCACAGCCCTCCCAGAAGGCACGCTCCCCTTAATCCTTTATCAGGTTACTTATGAGTGGTTCAGTAAAGACAGTAAATAGGCATGTGTTTGTTGTACTGATTTTCTACCTTTACCTCATGTATGACCACGTTTGTGCTAGAAGGAGGTGGAGAGTTTATAGGGGCTGAGAAAAGAATTGGTGGGGCCTCCTCATCACTGAGATTCTTGGGCTTCTTCCCTGGGAAAATAAGAAAGGCATGTGTGAGGAATGGGAATGACATGGCCTAATTTTCTGTTTTAACAGGAAACACTGGGGTTTTCTTCCTCTCGACTGGTCTTGGTACCAGGATGAGGAGAGTTACAGTTCTGCATGTGGCTTTTCTAGATCCTCTGAGACACACTCTGCACCACGGACAAGAAAAGCCCAAGGAAAACGTGAGTCCACTCAGCTCATAGCACAGGAATCTGCAGCAGGCAGTTAGCCACAAGGCTATCTAAATTCTCAAGCAAAACAACAACCCACCCTTTCAGCCTCTCCAGCTGTGAAACACACCCCAACTGTCGAAGATTCTGTTTTGCTCTGTACAGCTGCCCGCAGTGCTCAGTGCTGTGCTCAGCTTGTACCAGCAGTCATCCTGGAAACCACCTCAAACATTCTCCAATCACCCCTCCCAGTTCCTGCCCTGTCTAGAGTGCACACCTGGCATGATACGCTCCAGTTATTCCAGGAAGAGAAGTTGATGACGAAGCGTTTTGAACTGGAGTAAGATAAAGGTAAAATAAAAGTCATCAAAACGGAAAAAAGACCGGACAAGGTGACTTATGCTTGCAACATTAGCTCTTGGGAGACAGAAGCAGGAGAATTAGGAGTTCAAGGCTAACCTCAGTTATATAGAAAGCTCAAGGCCAGTTCAGAGTACAGAAAATCCTTTCTCAAAATATCAAAATGATAGTTGTTGAGATGGGTCAGCAAATAAAGGCAGTTGCTGCCACACCTAATGACCCGAGATCGATTCCTGAGACCCTCGCTGTGGTAAGAGAGAACCTACTTTCAGAAATTGTTCTCTGGTTATTGCATGTGTCACATTATACACACACACACACACACACACACACACACACACACACACCACTAAATGAATGCAATTTTTAGATATTTATTTAATTTTCCATGTATAATTATATACCTGAGTATATTGGCTGGAACTGGAACTACAGATATTTGTGAGCTACCTTGCGTGTGCTGGGAACTAAATCCAGGTCCTCTGCAAGAGTAAGCACTTTTAACTGCTGAGCCATCTCTCCAGCCCCAAGAGATGCAATTGTAATTAAAAGGTTGGGGGCTTGGGAGACGGATAGCTTGCTGAACAAGCATGAGGACCTGAGTGTTCAGACCCCCAGAATCCACATAAAAGCCCTGTATAGCCATGCGCACCTGTCATCTTAATGCTGGAAGCAGAGACAGGGATCCCTGGAGCTTACTGACCAAGCAGCCTAGCTTTCAAAACAGTGTGGAGCTCCAGGTCCGGTGAGAGACCCAGTCTGAAAGGAATGAATTGGAGAGTGATAGAGCAGGGCACCCTATGTCCTCTCCTGGCCTCCACATGTGTACACAGAGGCACAAGCACCTGCACACATATGTGCATTTACATATATAACCCACACATGATCAGTCACTATTAATCCCCCAACATAACCTATGAACTTGTTTTAGTGCTATGCGATTTGGGGCAGGATACTTAAATCCATTAACCTCCATTTCTCCCTTTTGTTATCCACCCAAAGGGCTCTTTTGTTAATTGAGTGAAAGAAGTAAGTAAAAACAGTAAAACCTGAGGGGTCCTGAGGCTTCACTCTTAGCAGTTGATGATTGCTGAGGGAGGGAGAGGCACTCATCTTTAGGGATGTGACTACTGGTAGGTGCTTACTAGATGACAACATACCCATGTCCATATGGTGACACTGATTGGACTCGGGAGGTCATTAGTGACAAAAAAGTGAAGTTGAGAGAGCGTTGAGGTGGGAGCACTAGTTGGAGAAAGGTACTGTTGGATGGATATGATCAAAATACATTGTATAAATATGTGAAAATTTCAAACGATAAAGAAGTTTTTGAAACCAAGTCTCACTATATTGCCCTGTCTAGCCTGGAACTCACTGTATAGACCAGGCTGGCCTCAAATTTACAGACCTCTGCCTGCCTCTGCTTCCCAAGTGCTGAGGCTAAAGGCGTCCACCACCATATCCAGCAAGAATACATAAATATTATTAATTTTAACAAGAACAATAAAGGTCACCCTGGTCTACATAGTGAGTTCCAGTACAGTCAGAGCTACATAGTGAGACCCTGTCTTGAAAAAACAAAACAAAACAAAAAGAACAATAAAACTGAGTGAATACAATAAGACCAGTGAATAACATTTTTATATGACTTATAAAAGTGACATGGAAACTGCCCAACTTGAATCCACAAAGCAAAACAAGGAGGTGCTTATTTAAGGAATTTTTTATGATACAGGTTAGTATTCACATCCACAATGAGTAAATGTTTTTCAAATTTATTTATTTATTTATTTATTTATTTATTTATTTTACATCCCAGCTGCAGTTTCCCCTCCCTCCTTTCCTCTCATTTCCTTCCCCTCACCCCCTCACCCCCTACCCCGTTCCCACCCCCCATCCACTCCTCCTCCATTTCTGTTCAGGAAAGGGCAGGTCTCCCATGAGTATCAACAAAACATGGCATATCAATTTGCAGTAAGACTAAGCATATCCCCGTGTGTTAAGGCTGGACAAAGTGACCCAGTATGAGAATTAGGGTCCTAAGAACCAGTAAAAGAGTCAAAGACAGCCCTGTTCCACTGTTAGGAGTCCCAGAAGAGGACCAAGCTATACAACTGTAACATATATGTAGAGGGCCTAGGTCAGTCCCATGCAGGCTCCCTGGTTGTTGGTTCAATCTCTGTAAGCCCCTGTGAGCCCAGATTGGTTGATTCTATGGGTTTTCTTGTAGTGTCCTTGGCCCCTCTGGCTCCTACACTCCTTTCCCCTCTTCTACAGGATTCCCCAAACCCCACCTAATATTTGGCTATAGGTTCTCTGCATCTGCCTCCATCAGTTGCTGGATGACACCTCTCTGATGACAATTGGGCCAGACACCAATCTGGTCACAGAAGATGGACAGTTCAGGTTACTTATCCACTATTGCTAGGAGTCTAACCTGGTTCTTCCTCATAGACTCCTGGGAGATTCCCCTGCGACAGGTTTCCACCCAACCCCGAAATGCCCCCCCCCACAGCAGTTCCCTTCAGCACTCCTCCCCTTCATGCCCCTCCCAACCCGATCTCTCATGTTTCCATCCCCACCCGACCTCAGTCCACTCACAAAATCTCTTCTATTTCCCCTTCCCAGGGCTATCTGGGTGTCCCCCCATAAACCCTCTGTTACCTAGCCTCTCTGGGTCTGTAGATTGTAGCATAGTTATCCTTTATTTTATAGCTAATACCCACTTACGAGTGAGTCCATACCATGTTTGTCTTTCTCAGTCTGGGTTATCTCACTCAGGATGATATCTAGTTCCATCCATTTGCCTGCAAATTTCTTTGTGTTCTTGTTTTTAATAGCTGAGTAGTACTCCATTGTGTATATGTACCATATTTTCTTGGTCCATTCTTCAGTTCAGAGACATCTAGGTTGTTTCCAGGTCTGCCTATTACAAATAAAGCTGCTATGAACATAGCTGAGCAAGTGCCCTTGTGATATGATTGAGCATCCTTTGGGTATATGCCCAAGTTCGGTATAGCTGAGTCTTGTGGTAGATTGACTCCCAGTTTTCTGGGGAACTGCCACACTGACTTCCAAAGTGGCTGTATAAGTTTGCACTCTGGCCAACAGTGGAGGAGAGTTCCCCTTGCTCCACATCCTATCCAATATAAGCTGTCCTCAGTGTTTTTTATCTTAGCCATTCTGACAGGTGTAAGGTGGTATCTCAGAGTCATTTTGATTTGAATTTTCCTAATGGCTAAGGATGTCAAGTGTTTCTTGGCCATTTGAGATTCACAATGAGTAGATCTTAGGGTAAGATACGTCTCCAGTTGGAAAGATAGGGAGATCTGTCAGAAAGGTAGTAGAAACAGATAGGAATCTATTTTACCTCTCAAATGCATGCCAACAAATTACAAAACTTAGAAAAATTGCCAATATAATGATTTCTGACCCTTCATAAGACCTTCAATCCTCCTTCTACCCTGCATAAACAAAATTGTCCTCTATTCCTCAACAAAGTTTCCTATGCAGTATTTAATGGACTGGTTTACTAAAATGTTCATGTCCAATCACTCCCTTATGCAACTGTGGTACTTACATAAGCCCTGCTATTCTCCCACTGTAGCTACATAGATGATAATCCAGCAAGCAAACAAAATGGGTGATAGGAATTAAATGAAAGTCCCAGTCACTCAAAATGATGGCAAAGTTATTAACATTGGTCATTTTTTGCCACTTCTGAGCCAGTAAGTTCTAGGTCCTCTACTCATTGGTTTAAATTTTATTTAGCTGTTGTTAAAAGAGCAAGTTGGGTCACCTGGAATTATCCCACAGGAAAGCCCGAAAGGCTTATCGTGAATGTAAAAACTGCTCCTCTGCTTGTATAGCCCTGCCCTTCCCGGGACCTTTGAAACCTTGCTCATAGGAGGTACAGTTGATGAAGAAACAAGATAGGTGACTCATCTCCAGGTACCTGGCAAGCAAGTCAATGCAAAAGAGTCAAAGTGTCATTAGCATTTGATCTGATGCAATGCTTGACTACTTAATAACAAAATAATTTGTCCAGCTACTGGATAGAAGCTTCATATTGGATTGGTGACTGGGATGGTAATTTATTCACTAAATGTAAGAATGGAATGGTATGTTTCAGGCTGGGATGATGAGAGCAGTAGAAAGGGAAAGAAGAAATGGTCCAAAACTAAACAAATGCCAATGTAGCTGGGCATGATGTTGCAGGCCTGTCATCCACACTGTTCTGGAGGCTGGTGCAGGTGAAACCCAAATCCAAGGTCTGCTTGGACTGCAGAGTGAGTTCAAGGCCTATCTGAATGACTCAGTGAGACCCTGTCTGAAATATAAAATAAAAAGAGAGCTGAGGTCATAGCTCAGTGGTGGAGGAGTTGGCCAGCGTGAGAGAGATGGGAGTGGGAGGGAGAGAATCCTGAGCTGTGTCCACAGGGTGGTTGTGCTGCAACACACTTCACAGAGATTCAGGAGGGGATAAAGACTAAGAAGGCCATGACCTTAGCAAGCAACACTTCAGTGACCTTTGAGGGAGCAGCTTCGTCAGAGTAGAGAATGAAAGCCAGCAAGAAGAGCTGCAGAGAAAGCAGAAGCAACGAAGGCAAATATGAACTGGACTGACTCGTTTTGTGAACAGGTCTTGCTCTGTTGCCTTGGCTGATGTTGAACTCTTGGGCTCAAGACATCCTCCCACCTCAGCCTCCTAATTAGCTGAGGCCACCGGTAACCACCACAGCAGCTGGCGGATAGATCTACTTTTTAATGTATCAAGGCCAGTGTCTGCTAAAGGTTCTCATACCTTTCTCTGTTCCTTTTTCTTGAATCTGGCATGATTTTGTGAATGGAGTGAAAAGCATCAAGTATATTCATGAGAATGGAAAGAGAATGAAGAAAGGAGGAAGGAAAGTAGGAAATAAGAAAAACAAAAGCTTTGCATGTGCTCATTTTAGGGAGGGAACAGAATAGAAAATACAATACAAAATATTGTTAAGGAACCTCATAACTTTTTAAGTAGAGCCTAGTAATTTGGAGACTGAGTTTCTTTTTATCCTTTTTTCCCCCAAACTTGTTCAAATCAACTGCAGACTGCTCCAGAAACTTGCTAGCTCCAGATGTTACCTCAGAATCTGTGTCCCGGGTTTTAGCACCAGATGAATGGAAAAAAGGAAGAAAGAAAAAGGAGGATATGACTGCTCCTAGGTATGGTGGAGGAGAAGGTTTGTTGTAGATACGAGGAAGAGCATAGCCAGAGGCAGGGACATCTGAGAGAGTCCAGAGTGAACATGACCCTGAACCAGGCCTTGTAAGGAGAAGAGGAGGGAAGAGGGGACAGGAGCCACTGACCAAGAGAGGTGGCCTGGGTCAAGAGACTGGCATAGCCAAAATGGCTGAGTTATATAGGGACCGGAGGAGCTAGGGGTAGAGAAGCCTGCCCCAATACCTGGGCTGGAAAGTTCAGGATAGGGGTTGGGGTATGCCAGCCAGGAGGCTGTAACAAGTGTAGACAGAAGGATGCTGGGAGAACCTGGCCAGGTCTGTTTTGACATGTTAATGAGCACCTCAGTTAGCCATTTGTCCCAGGTTTGTTACTTACCTAGGAATGATAGTAAATGTTTCCAGTTCAAAATATTCATATCTGAAACATGGTAATTATTCTAAATGCATAAACTCCATGTCCCCTGACCCGTGTGTGTTGTGTGTGGGTGTGGGTGTATGTATTTTGCTGCGGAAGGAACCCAGAACCTCACACCTTCTACACGGTAGGCAAGCACTGTACCACTGAGGTACACTCCAGCCTCAGTGTTGGTTTTCGGGGCTCTCTTTTTCCGGTTTCATGGAGGAGTTTCTGCTAAAGACCTAGAGGGTGAAAACCAGCTCCATTTCCACCTGCTTTACAACATCTGGTTACCAGGACATAGCACCTCACAATGGTTTCCGTCATGGCACATTACATGATCATTATATTCCAAACGAGGAGTGTGGTTGATGATTGACCCCTCTCTTACCCAGAGTGTTTGTCCAAGGCAGGAGGCCTAAGCTCCATTTTGCTGCTATAGTGATTGTCAAGGTTACGGCACATTTCTGTTAGCATAAAAAAAAAATTCCCCAAACAAGGAGTTTAGTGGAGCAGACCTTTCCCAGTGGGAGGAAACCCTCCCTGTTAGGATAAACAGTAAAGAAAATGAGCTAGTGACCAAATGAGCTCATCTCATACCTTCAAAATAAAAGCCATAACTGATATTAGTGTTACTTAATCTTTTTCTATAACTAAGACATTTTCCTAATAGCTGTCCTATAAAATTTTAAATACATATGTATTCTGTACATGTTATATTTTATAATCTTTTGGAGGGCCGTGAACCATTCTAATATCTCAAATTTCACCTCCCCCAATTAGAAACAATATGTACCTTGTTGGGAATGCATGTCTTGGATTCTGCTTGCTAACACACACTGAGGAAATTCAGATGATGCTTCACTGTTGAAGACTTCTCTACATGAAGTCACGTTAGAGTGCTCCTAGCATGTACAGCTCCAGAGGGTGTAAGATACAAAATCGTTCTTTAGGGGCCTGGAGAAATGGCTCCGCATGAAGAGCACTGGCTGCTCTTCCAAGAATCTGGTTTCATTCCCAGCAGCCACAAATTTCTATGACTCTGGTTCTGACCTGACATCCTCCTCTGGCCTCCTTGGGTACTGAACACAAGTGGAGCATGATCATGCAGGCAAAACACCCATACTCATAAGATATAAATAAAGCTCTAAAAAATTAAATAATGGTTCTTTGGTCAGTCGTGTCTTGCTAACAACCAAAAGATCAAATCTCATTCTTCTCATAGAAGCTGAGAGCAGAGGGCTGGGGAGGTAGATCAGTGGTGTGGTGCTTGCCTAGTATATACAAGGCCCTGGGTTCAATCCCTAGTACCACATTTAAAAAAAGAAGAAGTTGAGCCCAGAATAATAATTATTAGCAGAGCACAGAGAGGGAGGCAGAGAAGGAGGAGGGTTGATGAGTGGCAATCAAGTAAAAGCTGGATAGTGTAGGAGACCAGCTCCTACATTTATTTACCCCAGAGACTCTTGAAGAGTGAGGAATAAGACATTTAGATAGAAATATAGAGGAGAGAGACAGACAGAAATATAGGACAGCCTCAGGTGGGCCTGGATCCTTATCCACCAGCCCCTTCTGTCTCTTCTAAAGGGCTTTTAAAGGAATGCCAAGGGCTGGAGCAAAAGACCTCCCCCAGCACAGCCAAGTGCAGACTATCCCAGACACCTGGTGACCATGTATGTGGTCAAGCCATCCCCTAATGCAGCCCTGCTGTGTAGAGCAAGCTCAGATCTTACTAGGAAACTTTTGTGGGCTCCCACAGGATAGGAGCATGAAGTTCAGGTACACCATTGCACAATAGGGAGGATACAGATAATGACATTGTGTTGTGTATTCTAAAAACCTAGAAGAAAAGATTTTGAATAAAGAAATGTTTGAGAAGATATGTTTGTAAAATCTGAGCTAAACATTACATAGTTGTAAAACAACTACATAGCAAAACAACACGGTAAGGCTGGGTGTTCTGATGCACACCTTTAATCCCAGAACTCTGAAAGCAGAGGTAGATGAACCTCTGTGAGTTTGAGGCCAGCATGGTCTACACAGTGAGCTATAAGCCATTCAGAATTACACAGTGAGATTCTGCCTCAAAAGAATCGTGTTGTATTGTGATGTATTATTATGAATATGCTGTAGATATATATTGCCGGGCATATATTGTACATGCACAAATATATGCAATCTGGTCTAGTAGATGATTTTGTGGGTAAGGCTGCTTGCTGCAAACCCAGATAAACTGAATTCAATCTCTGGAGCCAATAAGGTAGGAGAGAATGACCCCCAAAAATTGTCCCCTGACCTCCAAACACCACATATATACCATGACATATGTGGGCATGTGGGCATGCGCACGCACACATTATGCACATTAAAATAATTGTTAAAAATCAACAATATACAATTTTATGTTTTGTGTATAAGTTTAAAAGTTAGTTTACATTTAAAAAAACTCATGTCTGAAAACTAAAAAATGTCCACAAGACTCATAATTGAGAATGAGAGACATTGAAGGCTTCTATGACAACCTCGCCCCCTGCCAAAAAGAAACAATAATTCCCAAATCAATAAAAATATTACATTGAAAAAAGATTAAAAAAAAACATGAAAAAAGATAAAAGTGTGAAGAAAAAAGTGTCTGCAAGCAAGGATGTGCACAGAGCCAGGCATGGTGGTGCATGCCTTTGATCCCAGCACTCAGGAGGCAGAGGCAGGCAGATCTCTGTGAGTTTGAGGCCAGCCTGGTCTACAAAGTGAGTTCCAGGATAGCTAGAATTATTACACAGAGAAACCCTGTCTCAAAAATAAAACAAACACAAAACCAAACCAAAACAAACAAATAAAAAGGATATACACAAATAAAACCAACATATATTTCCAGGGCTGTAGATTCAATTAACTATAACTAATAAAGTTAGACTCACTATGTTCCATGGTGTGAAAACAAGTCTCAAAGCAGAATCAGTCACATAACCAAAATGAGATGCTCAGTGCTTTATTAAATTAGCATAGATAGGACTTGTACAAATTGCAAATAGTCAACAACAAATAGATCTGCTTGCCCTACTAAAAACTGATATGCAGAAAATATACAAGCAGCTGTTGGTGGGAGAACAGAATAAATTCAATTTTTATCCATTCCATGTTTACTTTCTCTTACTTCATCATATGCAGAGTAATATAAACAATATTCCAAAAGACCCATTTTCAATTATTTCTATGCTGTTATTATATTAGAGCTATTCTCCACAGGAAAAAATGATTTTTTCTTAGGTCTTCAAACTGTGAAATGTATTTATAGCCCTGACTTTATTTTTAGAAATGCTCAAATCTCTAACTGCAAACACATATGACTACACTTTCACACTCGGTTATCAGGGAAAAGTTCTAGAATGTTTTGAGAACTCAACATGTTATGATATCAGTGGTCTTTGTGGGTATAATTCGCTGTCTACCATATTCAAGCATATTGAAAATTTCTTAAAAAAAAAAGGTGGTGAAACCAAATAAGTGTGCCAAGCAACTATTACTCTCAGAGAGGTGTGAGGCGCTCATCCTCTGTCGAGAAGCCATCATTAATGTGCCCTTCCTTTGTGTCCAAGGGATCACAGGGGATGCCGTTTTCAATTGTGATTATGTTTTCACACTTGTCTTCTGCATCATCCACTCCAGGCGGTCCTTTGTTTTTCCTAAAAGCACATAAAAAAAGTGAGTGGGATCTGGGATGAGAAAGCTTTGGCTGAATATGGTCTTGTTTACAAACGTGAGAACAGAAAGGAGCACAGGAAACTAAGAATGCTGAAATAATTGAGGGTGTGCACTTTTGAGGACCATGACAGTTGATAAAGTAAAAAGACTACCAAGATAAGAACTCTGCATTAATGATATAAACATACTAATTAGAACAAGTTGTCTTATTTAATACACTAGAATAAATTTATAGAAAAAGGTATATTCATGTATGTATACACATATGAATTCGTTTTCACATACCTTCATACAGACAAGTTGCACAAAGGAACATTAAGAAATATATGGTGCATTGGCAAGTTCTAAAAAATTAACTCTGAGCAAACTTTGTAACAAATGGAATTTTAAGCAGCAATAAATTCCTCTCATGGAATTTGACAGAGTAATGTTTCATAAATGCTGAGTGAAACTCAAATTAATGCCATATCAGAACACCAATTCACATTACTTTGAAGAAAAAAATGCAACAAACTAACTGGCTTTACTCATTACCAAACAGTTGTGTTAATTGGTAAGTCAGGGTTTGGAATTCATGAAACACTTTGCTAATTACATTAGAGCTCACATCTGCAACTCCATGTCATTCCAATTCTACATGACAGAGTTAAGTGTTGGATTTTCTGGTGTTCTGATATTCCCAATTCAGATCCTTAATGTTTCTTCGGCGTATGGAAAGCTGTAATACTGGAGGCTTGAGATACTGCTCAACAGTTAAGAGAACTTCTGCTCTTGCAGAGGAGCTGGGTTGGGTTGGGTTGGGCAGTTCACAACAACCTATAGCTCCAGTTCTACGGAATCTGATGCCCTCTTTTTGCTCCCATGAGCACCAGGTATGCACACACAATACACATACATATATGCAGGCAAAAACACTCATACACATAAGATAAAAATGAAAACGTTTTTTAGAATAAGAAGACGCTATAATAAGCTTTTCCTGCAGTTTGTGAAAGACTAAGACTAGCTACTTGTGCTAGTGGGAAGAGAACTTGGTGCCTCCAGGTTGCCTGGGAGTAGGGTTCCTCAAGGTTTTTCTCATGTTAGAGTTGGTACACCAATCTTGGAGGCATCATGAAGGCATGATGTGAGTGGCTTGAGACACCGGTTTTGCCAGCAGGAGTCTCTTGTAGCAGGAATCTGTTGACCTTCTAAGAGTCAGATCTAAAGGGATCACCTGGCTAGGATGTTGAAAAGTACTGTGATTATCATGAGGGACTCCCCACAATGGTGAGAGAAACTCTGGTGAGTCTTTGACAGATGAGGAGGTGGTGAAGATTCCTTGATGATGATCAAGATGGGATTTCTTGAAAAGCCCTACAGGAGGGTCAACTTAAATGTGCTTTAAGGAATATTAGGTACACAAAAGGGGGAAGAAGAGAATGCTCTTCTTTACAGAATTCTAGCTAACAAAGAAAGGGTAATGGAAAGCCATCACTGCTATAATAATTGATTCTGCTGAGGCTCATCAATGGAAACTAAACAGTTAATTAAGTGATGATTGGATACACATGGTCTCAAAATATCCTCATAATCAATGCATGAGATACAAAAGACACTTGTATTTTGCCAAAGGTTAAGTCTGTTGAACACTACCCATAGTTAGACAAACTGACAAGTGCCTTCAGATGAATACTGAGAAGATCCAAAATGTTTTTTTGTATTCTAGCCCCCCTAAATTTTCTCATCTGAAACTCATAATCAGAAAAACACAAATTTAAAGATATTTTATAAAAACAATTGTCATGGACTCACTCAAAGTTAGGTAGGCATTGAACTCAGGGGATAGACAGATCATCCCTGTATTCATCCAATGTAGAACAATAACTGGGTGGATAGATAGCAAAGTATTGGATGGATGGATGGATGGATGGATGGATGGATGGATGGATGGATGACTGAACAAACAAATGGATGAGTAGATGCACAAACAAACATTGCAGGCAAAGTTATGCAAATATTAATCCAATGTAGATGTTGAATGGAATCTGTAGTAAGTAGAAGGAAGGGAGGGAGGGAAGTAAGAAGAAAAAGAAAGAGAGGAAAGGAAGGAGAACACACATACTTAGGAAATTTCATGAATCTCTTGTATTTTCTTTCAGTAGATGAAGAAAATACTCATATTCCTACCTTAGGAATTAGGAGTTAATACCAATTTTGCCAGTTTTTGCTGATGACTTATTAATAATTTTAAATAGTTGACATTCATAATGAAAAATAAAGTATCATTCTAATTCTGTAGACCCCAGGGTCATCATTTGACAGTATTTTGCCATTGTATATGCTATTATCAAATGGCCAAAGTAATCTGCTAGGCAACTGCTAAGTAAGAATCATTGGATTGTAAACATTAACTCATACAACTTCTGGCTTAATGGTGGGCTGGAATTTTGGAGTTATCTTCACAGATAGGCTGTTGTGTGGTCCCATCCTTAAGGTGAAGATACATCATTGGCCATTCCAAATCTCAACAGTCAGCACAGACTGGGCTACATGAGACTTTCGTATGATGAGAGGATCCTCCCACCAGGTTAATTAACCCACTGAAATACCTAAAACATTTTGACACTTCCTTCTGTAGACAGGGGTGCCATCATTTTCTATGTCCTCCAAAAAGTAAAAGTAACTGGCATCTGTAATGGTGGACCCCATCACTTCCTTTCACTGTATCCAACATTTGCTAACATTTACGACTTGTGTTGGAAGACAGTCCTTCACCTAAAAGAAAGGGTTTAACAAAAGGAGAAAATTCCAGATTCACCCATTCTTCCTCTCTTCACTTTTAATGCTTTATAAAAGAGAGAAGTGATTTTTCATAGGGTTTCATAAATGATTCCCAGAAACTGTGTCACTTGGCTCAGTGGGTAAAAGCGCTTGCTGTGCACTTCTAATGGCCTGAGTGTGATCCCTGAAATCTACAGTAGAAGGAGAAGATTGACTCGGGAAAGTTGCCCTCTGGCCTTCACACATATACTGTGGTCTGCACACACATGCACGAACACACACACACACACACACGTGCACACACACACACATACAAATAATAAATAAATAAAATGTTGTTAGTCCAAATCCCCCTAAAATCATTCTTTGGTTTGGGTGAATAACAACTTTCTACAACACTAAAATTTAAACAAAGTTTACCCTGAATTATATATGAGTCCATATGACAAAAATCTTGCCAGTATGGTGGTTCACATCATTAAATATCAGTACTCAGGAGGCAGAGACAAATGATATCTATGAATTCAAGGCCAGCCTGGACTACATTATGAGGTTGAGGTCAACCTGGGACACATAGTAAGTCTTTGTCTCAAAACAAAAAAATCTTGGTAGATTTTTGTAATATGGGAGAGAGAGGGGGGAAGAGGGGGAGAGAGAGAGGAGAGAGAGACAGAGAGAGAGACCGAGAAATACAAACATATACACACATAAGTATATATAAACATATTGGAATATGCAATGCAAAGGTAGCCTGAGAAACAATGGCCAGTGTCTACCAGACAATTTCTTCTGTAAAATATAGTTTTGTAGGGTCAGAAGAATAATGACAGAGAATCAAACATGTGCAGATCAATGTAAGGAATCTGGCCTCCCCTATTCCAACCCCAAAGGCAGAATAAGCCACCAGGCATCACAGTGAATGGGGAAGAAGTCAAAGAAAGATACAAATGGAAGGTGAGTTTCTCTTCTTTCAAAGAAGAATCATTTCCCACCCAGAAAGAACCAGAGGGAAACCCTTATGGAAACTGATCTGAGCTGTGTTGGAGACAGTCAGGTACATCTTGTTTAGTGTGACCTTAGGTCCAGTTGTTCAGAGTCTTGGTGCTGCTGGGCTTCATAAACTGCGGTGTCAGGAACTTGCTACTTGGTAGACATGATAAGCAGCTCAAAGGTTATCTGACAATTTTACAGCACTCTGTCACATTTCATAGTGTGTGCCATAATAAACTGATTCAGTGCCCATGAGTTGCTCTTACTAAAGATAATAAAACTTAACTGTCTTTCTGGATTATTCTGATTTGATGTTTTGCTAAAAACGTGAGTTCTTTTCCCCGGAAAATAGAATTGAATATTAGTGATTTCCACTGCCCCTGCAACATCAGATGATCCTTGAAAGGTATTAGAAAAAAAAACTATGATAAAACCACCTTCTAGGAGCTTTGAGAGTGGTTATCCCCTATAAATTCAGGGAGAAGAGGGTCAAAAAAAGATGACACAAGAACTCTCAGGAGGCCCTCAAGGATACAATGTGTCACGGACCAGAATATGCTCTGTTCTGAGATAGAGAAGTAAAAGCCAGAAAGAGTATTCATGGCCCTCTTCAAACAAAATAGGGCCCAAGAGCTGAGTCCCAAGAATGGCCAGGAAAACAGCAAAAGATAGACTAAACACATTTTTAAACAGGACAGATCTAATTATTGGCATACCTAGTGATCCATCTAAATAATGTCTCAGGGAAATGTCATTGTTACTGGGATGACTTAGTGGATATTGCAGTATGGTGAGGTCAACAGGCTTTGGGATTAAGCTTCTCTGGCAACTTTCTAATCATGTGCACAGTAGGCAAGTTCTTTAGTATTAGTCAGCACCAGGAATAATAATGGTGCTAAGAATCTCCTTCATGGCATGAGTCACACTAGATACCTTCTATGCAGGATTTTATTTAATTCTTACTACAACCTAGTACAGATTTTCTTATTATTCTTGTTTTTTAGATGATGAGAACTGGGTTTTGAATGTATGTACTACCTTTTCTTTTAGAATGGAACATGATCCATGAAAGGAGCTGGTGGAGAACTCTATTTTAGATGCACTGGGCTCTATCCAAAACTCACTAATTACTACTGTATGTGTAATTTTTATTTCTTTATTGATCAGTCATTCTATGATAGGAGCTTTCGTACACATCACAGAAGACACGAACACAGATAATACAGATGGGCCCTGCCCACAAGGCAATTATTGTCTTGTTCTTATTAATGCAGCAAGGCCAAGGACTTAAGACATAGAACCCTAGCTAATGTTCACACCCAAGCAGAGTCATTACTAAAGTTGCTTGGTTTGTTTCTAGTTACTCTTCTTTTCCTGTAAGCTCAGTAGCAAATCAGAGTGTATTTGGATTTCTATAAGTACTCCTTCTTGTAAAAAGCTGTAATCTTCTCAATAGTTTCAGATATTACCATTTCAATTTCAAGCTGGGCTTTGGTGGTGCACACCTTTAATCCTAACAGAGGCAGGCAGATCTCTGTGAGTCCAAGGCCAGCCTGCTCTACAGAGTGAGTTCTAGGACAGCCAGAGCTACATCGTGAAACCCTGTCTCAAATAGATAGATAGATAGATAGATAGATAGATAGATAGATAGATAGATAAATTAATAAATAATAAATAAATAAACAAAATTTCATATTCTTATCAATTATATTACAAATAAAAGTGTAAATGAGAAATTTCCATGCAAATTGTTTTCCCTTGCTGTAGAAATGTACGTATCTAAGAGGGCCTCAGAAGGCCCCACTCCCTCCCGGAGGATTTGCACACAGTTGTAGCTATTGTCCACATTGTACACAATGGTGTAGCCATTGGTGAGTTGCTGGTGCTCCTATAAATAACCCATCACCCATACTCCTGTAAGCAACCCCAGTGAAACTCATTGGGTTACCATCCCCCACACAAGAAGGACATCAAAGTAAAGGGGGAACTAGTTGTAAGATATTAGGTCCTTATTTTAGGTGGAAATTAGGTAACTGGATCAAGTTTACATAAGTGACACAGCTAGTATAGTTTACCTAGTTTGAACTCTAGCCCACGCAACCCAGCAGTACTGAATGGTCAGCATAACGCTGTCATTAACAAAACTAACAGAAAGATTAAAGCCTTGCTTGAGACATTTCCTCAATAGTAAGTCCAAGTATGCATCCATCTTGGATGACCTTAGCATGCTTCTCCATGGAAGCAGAACAGGAGCTTAAATGACCACACCGTCCCTTCAGGTCTTCTCAGTTTATGATTTTAGAACACAACTGAGTTCATTACTATTTAACATGCATGGGTTTATTAAACATTAAAAAAAAGCTTTTACTACATTTTAGTGTGTAGGTGTGTGTGTGGGGGGTGTGGGTATGGGTGCGCGCCATGGCGTGAGTGTGGAGGTCAGAAGACAACTTGCAGGAGTCTCTTTTCTTCTTTTGCCATGTGGGTCCCAGGGATCAAACTCAGGACATTTAGCTTTACCTGTTCAGTCTTCTCTGCTGGTCCAAGCTGAACATTTCATTAGCTTTCTTCCTCAAGGCTGCAAAAAACAAGCCCTACCTTTTCTATGATTAGAACAAGTTTTCAGATCAGACACAGTCACCCATACCTGTAATCTCAGTTTATGGGAGGTAAAAACAGGATGATCAGTCCAAGGTCATCCTCCGCTATATTAATTCCAGACCAGCCTGGGCTACATGAGAGCCTGCCTCAAGAAAATGGACAGGCTTTCCCCACTTCAAACCATACCCTTTCCTCATCTTTGAAGCAATATTTCGCCAGAGAAAAATCATCCCAGGTAGTATCAAACACATAAACAGTTTCCCCCTAGGAGGCCATCATAATTGTTCTGACTGTATCTGACAATTGTTGATGCTTTCCAGGTTTACACAAAAGATTTGTCCATTTTTCCAGTTGGGATGTGAAGTGTATTTGTGAAGGCAGAGTTGTAACAACAGCTCACTCTTCCCAGGCAACAGATTATGATGCTACGCAGCCAATTATTATATTACTGCAGAATCTGTTTGGAAGGAAATAGCTGATCCCATCACAAACTAGCTGAAAGACAAGCAAATGGCAAGATAGTAAAATAATAGTAACAGCTAACACTTGCTGATCACTCGATGTATGCCAGGTACCACTTTGAGCACTCTCCTGTACTAAAGTCTTTTATCCTATCAAGTTAATTATTTCCAGCACACTTAGCTTATCGGTCGAGAAAAGGTAGCCACATGCAGCCAGCAAAAGTATATTTAACCAGAATGACTCTGGAACCACAAAGCCATATTCTCCTCCCAAACTCAGTTTCTCTGCCTCCTTGTTTGTACTTGCACACAGATAATGGGTTCACTGTGAGAGCATAATCTAAGGGATCAATACTTTGAACCTAAGCAGTTTATCTCCTGAATCCATTCTTTTAACTCTTATGTTATATCCTCCTAGTAAGGAAATTGAGAACCAAGTAAATGACGTCAATTTGCAAAGGTTTCAAATCATTTGATACCACAGAAGTAAACCATCTCAGAACGAACACAAAACTATAAAGTACTAAATATCAATTCTCAAATACTGCAAGAGAGTGTGTCTTGATACCCAAAAACAAATGCATGCCCCATAGTAAGGAAGTTGGCATTTCATGTCATGATCACCCAGAACAATCAAGCAAGTACCACTTGATTCTAATCTTTGGGCACTGTTTAAAGCATGGACATACATAACATTTGTACCATAGTGTTTCTTTTATCATTTGTGGGGGAAATGGAAATATTTGAAACTGAAAATGCTTCTGTTAGTAACTATAGGGAACCACAAAGGAAAAGTAGTAAATGTGGGGAGAGGCATTTTATTCGACACATACTTGATCAAATACACCCTACATGTCCCAGCTGCATATCAATCCTTTCGAAAACCTGTCATTTTAGAATGTATGTCCCCACAAGGGCCACTTCACAGAATTTTTGTCTCTGTATTAGAAAGGAAGGATTAGACAGGTTTTGACAGGTTTAGTGAAGAATTGAGGTTTGGGGGTTGGAGAGATGTCTCAGCTTTTAAGAACGTGTACTGCTTGAACAGGGGACTAGAGTTTGATCCCCAACACCGCATCAGGTGGTTCACAACCACTTATAACCCCAGCTTCAGGGGGAGCTAACATCTCTGGACTCTTCAGGCTTCTGCACTCTTGAGCACACACACATACACACACACACACACACACACACACACACTTGAGCATACACACATACACACACACACACACACTCTTGAGCACACACACACACACACACATAATTTACAATCATAAAAATATTTTTAAGTCGAGGAAGTTCCATCTTCCTCTCTGAATTAGAGATACTTATAACCAAAAATACATTTTCCTTTCATCATGCTGAGAAATTCCACAGCCTTTCCTTGATGCTACATCAGTAACTGTCACTGATCTGAAATTCTGTTTTGAAGCAATATCCATAACTTAGACACTATAGCTTGTCTTACTGAATGCAAGAAAATGAACTCAAGAAGTGGGACCCTATATGTAAGCTGGTAAATTGAACATTTGAAAATTAATAAATTAGAACAACCTGGACGATATCAAAACGTATCTCCTTCAAATACTCTAATTTAGTGACTCTGAGTCAGTCACAGAAACTGTACTTTAAGCAAATGTTCCAAGTCATTCTGATTCAGGGAGTTGGTTCAAAAGCCACAAGCAGCAGGATTCTTTACAAAAACACACACAAGGGTCCCATATCCATTAGTAGAAGAGAAGGCTGGCACCGCCAGAACATCTGGAACAGGAGTTTGGACTACAGGCCCTGGGCCAACAAAGGTAGGGAGTCCTTGAAACATCTGTGCAACTATGGGCATTTGCACTCGGATTACTACCAAAAGATGAACTCTGCCTACCCAAAAATTGTGCTTTTCTCTGTGTACCCAGCTTACAGATTTACATCACAGAATTTCACACTGCCGGGAGTCATCTGAGAGGATAAGCTCACTTAAGGATTTGCCTTTATCAGGTTTGCCTGGGGATAGTCATGTCTGCGACGACTGTTTTGATTATGAATTCATGTGGGAAGACTCAGCACACTCTGGTCAGCACCATTCCTCAGGCAGGTGGTTCTGGGCTGTATAAGAAAGATAGCTGCTGGGCAGTGGTGACGCAAGCCTTTAATCCCAGCACTCAGGAGGCAGAGGCAGGCGGATCTCTGTGATTTTGAAGCCAGCCTGGTCTACAGAGTGAATTCTAGGACAGCCAAGGCTACACAAATAAACCCTGACTCAGAAAAAAAAAAAAAGCTAGCTAAGCATGAGCCTTTGAAATAGACAGAGTGTGAGCCAGCAAGCAACATTCCTCCATGGTTCCTGCCTGTGAGTTTCTGCCCTGACTTCTTTCAATGATGGACTATAATATGAAAGAAGAAATAAAATCCCTTTCCTCCTGCCGGGCGGTGGTGGCGCATGCCTTTAATCCCAGCACTCGGGAGGCAGAGGCAGGCGGATCTCTATGAGTTCGAGGCCAGCCTGGACTACCAAGTGAGTCCCAGGAAAGGCGCAAAGCTACACAGAGAAACCCTGTCTCGAAACCCCCCCCCCCCAAAAAAAAAAAAAACCTTTCCTCCTCTATATTGCTTTTGGTCAGTGTTCTGTCATGAGCAACAGAAAGGAAACTAGAACACAGGTATTAAACTCAAGTCTGGATACAAGACAGTCAGTCATACAGCATACAGTAGAGGAAAACCAGTGGGGTGGCTTATTGGGTAAAGGCCCTTGTTATGCAAGCCTGGTGACCTGAGTTTGATCCCTGAGGCCCATGTATAGGGGTAAGGAGAAAAGTGACTGCATAAAGTTGTCCTCTCTGACACACACACACACACACACACACACACACACACACACACAGACACACACACAGATACACACACACACACAGAGAGAGAGAGAGAGAGAGAGAGAGAGAGAGAGAGAGAGAGAGAGAGAGAGAGTCATACACAAATATCCAATAGTAAAGAGGATAGAATGGAATAAAGGAAGGAGTCTCATTAAATAAGAGACATTAGCGTCTAAAAACATCAAAAGATAAAAATTATGATAGCTCTTTTGTAAGTGATGACTTTGTAAGTTTTAGACATTACAGCAGTCATAAGGAAACACAGAAATAGTCCTCGAAGCACTCCCTCTAAACATCGTACCTTTGTCGCCGTATTCCCGAGAGAACCAGGAGTGCAATTGCCACTATGACAATGCAGAATATCACACCAAATACAATAATCCAGACGGGCACCGACGGGTCCGTGGGGGGTGCAAGAGTGGAGGGGATTTTTAAAAATTCCAGAGTATGATCATCCAAAAAGAAGGCGCTATTGATCCGGTTCCTATTCATTCTAAAAGGCAACGATAATTTGAAAGAACAAATGAGGTAAGACAGAAATAAAAAACATTAGAAACAAAGTGCAGGCCCATCTCTCCACTGATATAAATCATGACCTTGGAGCTCTGCCCCCCTCCTCAAGTTTACTTCTTAAGCGATATCACCTAGATTTGAATGAATAACAGAACTCTATTTAAGGTGGTTTACATAAATACCAGACATTTCTTTAAATTAAACTATTTTTAAAAGTGCTCCTTTATGATTACACACAATGGCCGTTTGGCAGTCCAAAAGTCTAAAGACATATGAAGGCAAATGTGTTTGTTTTCCTAGGGGAAGGGAAATCTACATATTGAGTGCACTAACAGGTTGGTAGTGAAGATTTCTTTAGCTGAAAAAAAAGGTTCATTTCTATCTGGAATTTGCAAAAACTAGTTGAAGAGAGTTCTTGGAGCCATTTTATTTATTTGTTTACTTATTTATTTTGTTTGTTTGTTTAATGTGTGTGGCAGGGAGGCTGAGTGTATTTATGTGCACCACATGTATGCAGGAGCCCTCAGAGATCAGATGAGGGCATGAGGTCCCCTGGAACTGGAGTTACAAATGCTTCTGATCTGCCATATGAGATCTGGGACCCACATTCAGGTCCTCTGCAAGAACATTAAGTGCTTTTAGCCATTGAGCCATCTGTCCAACCCCTTGGAGATATTTTATGGCCTTTACTGAATGTTCCTTTTACACAAGCAAACTTCATCTATACTTAAGAGTATCCCTGACAAATAGAAAACAGACCATGAGACTCGAGTGAAATAAAATTTCTCAATAGCTGCATTTTTGTTGTTATTATTTTGCTTTGAGACAGGGTCTCATTATATAGCCCCTGCTGGCCCAGAGCTCACTATGGTCACTATAGACCAGCCTGGCATTGAACTCACAGAGATCCATCTGCCTCTCCATCCCCAGTGCTAGGATTAAAGACATGTGCCATCAAGCCCAGCTCTAATAGCTGTTCTGTTTTGTTAAGTGTAAGGAAATAGGAAGATAAACTGTAATAATTGTATATATCCCCACATATTGAATAAAACATAATTTCAACACATCAATATATGGTTGACTTCGATTTTAATACAATTTGATATTTGGTATGTTTTTCACATTGTGTTCACCCCATTTTGGACTAGCTATAATCCAAATGCTTGGTAGGCATATTTAGCTGGCAGCAGCTTCAGGACTGGGCAATCCTGGCTTAAAGCAGTGGCTTGAGAATCTCTGCAGATCAAGAGTAGGCCATCCGGAAAGATCTCCATCAGAAACTATGCTGAGGACTGAGGCTGTCACTCAGTGGTACATCACCACTTAGTATGTGCAAAGCTGCGTTCCAACCCAACAGCACAGAAACTCACAAATCTATGCTCCGCCATGGCCATTCACAGATATGAAAGGTAACTCCAGTAGCAAAGTGGCAATTTAAATGTAATTTTGGCAAGCAATAGAATTTTTCCTTTTTAAATAATCTGATCTTTTAAAATCTTGGTGTGTGTTGAAAGAGAGAGAGAGAGAATGTGTGTGTGTGTGTGTGTGTGTGTGTGTGTGTGTGTGTGTGTGTGTGTGTTTCGAAGTGTGAGTGTCTCAGGTGTGCCCGGAGGTTATTGAGAACAACCTCCGATGTTAGTCCTCACCATCTTCTTTGAAACAGGGGCACTTGGTTGTTTGCCACAAGAATTGCCAGGCCAGCTGCCCCATGAGCTTCCCTAGATTGGCTGGCGTCTGCCTCCCATCTTGAGAGAGGAGCCCTAGCATGACTGACATGGGCCACTGTGCTGGTTTTATGGTTGTACTTGATTATGGAGATCCAAATTCAGGTACTCTTGCTTCATGGCAAGTGCTTTATTTGCTGAACCATCTCCCCAACTCTTGTAATCCAATCTTGATTAAGTATGAGAATGCAAACTTTTTCCCAAAATAATGAACATCATTGCTAAGCTATGATCGGAAGGAAAGTGAAGTTTCTCCGCACCCTCACTCCATCTCCCTGCTTGATTAACCCTTTGCTGCCATCTTGGTCCACACCAGGAACGTACTCTGTCACCTCTCAGGTAGATTGGAAGTTGTAGTCAGGTACAAATAATATCACCGCCACCTGGAAATCTTCCCTAGGGATCAGACACCTTAGATCTTTTATAGCCAAGACCTGGGATGAATTAGTCCAGTCTTCACAATAGAGCTATAACAAACACTTTAGAACTGGTTGTTCATGTCCACACCTCATTCCATACATGTGACTACTCTAGGACAGATTTTTAAATTACCATAAAGATGGCAACAAGTAGAATGAATGATTATAGTATGTCATATGCATGTATAAAATGTACAGTGAAACACATTACTTTGTACAATTAATATATGCTAATAAGGATTAAGTCAATTATTAAAAATCACTAGAGATATGATAGCAACATATTTGGGTTTGGCTCTTCACTCTTTCTTAGTTAAGATTTAGACAAGAGTTTCTAAATCACAGCACAATTGACATTTGAGGTCAAGTAATTTTTTGAGGGAGGTGCTGTCCTGTACATAGCAGGGTGATAACAACATCCCTAGCTTCTGCCTGCTTAGTATGGGTGGTGCCTCCTTCTCCAGTTGTGACAAGAAAAATGTGTCCAAATATTGCCAACCATTTGTTTCCTTGAAGGCAAATTGCTACTGGATGAAAATTACTCATCTACACTAATCTCTGATGAAAATGAACTGGATGGAACACTCAGCGCTTTAATCAATGCATCATGTATGGAGTGGAGTGATAGTTCTTCAGTATATATGAAAACAGTTGAGCTCATCAGTGAGTTGATGGATCAGTAGACAGCAGATGTGGAGATGATTACCTTATGGCCGACTGTACTTCAGCTGCAGGAAGAGTACGATTTTTGGAAGGGTCTGTGACAACAAACCAGAATGATACCCTCTGGGTTACGTTGCAAAGCAGGACATGGGAAATTCTGCAGAGATGGGGGAAATATGTTACAAGCAAATCATCACAAATAGCAGGAAACTATTCACACTCTGATGTAACTAACATCTCATGAGGGATCTTAGATGTGTATGAGAAGTCATTTCTACCATTGGAAAGAACATCTTAAGATAAAATTTCACCAGGCAGTGGTGGTGCATTCCTTTGATGGCAGCACTCAGGAGGCAGAAGTAGGTGGAAATATGAGTTCAAGAACAGAATGAATTCCAGGACAGATGGGGCTACACAGGAAAAAAAGATAAAATTTCACTTTCTGAATGGATTTAAAGAAGCACATGCCTAGTACTGCAAATCTGGCCAAGAACCACAGCTAGGGAGCTCACAAGCCCCAGGGGTGAAGCTACTATTATTATTTTGCTAAATGGACACAGTACCAACTGCTCTCTAAATTTATGTCCGTATACCTGTAGATGAGTGCAGACTCACGAGAGAAGTTTCTTTGTGCAATGAATGGCTGTTGATGCAGAAACTCACAATTGATGAAACTACAGAGAATAAATGTCAGTGGAAGGCTTAGCCACAAGGGGGGACACATCTATATCACCCTCAACCCAGGGCTCAGTGACTATAGAGGAAGAGAGGGCAGAAAGACTGCAAGAGCCAGAGGTAAGGGAGGACTTGTGGACATGGCAGGACTACTGTACTCATGAACTCATGATAGTATGTTTGCCTGCACATGAGTGCACAAGATTGAGCCAATCAACCTTCCAGCACAGAGCAGGGAGGCGCTCACAAGCCCCTACCCCTAACTGAAGAGCTATTGACAAGTTGATGGCTTTGGGGGGGGGTCAGTTTTCTTTAAGGCCTTGGTAAGTTGATTACACGGCAGTAGGGGCCTCCACAGCTGGTTTTTGAGACAGGGTTTCTCTGTGTAGCTTGGCACCTCTCCTGGAACTCACTCTGTAGCCCAGGCTGGCCTTGAACTCACAGAGATCCTCCTGCTCTGCCTCCCGAGTGCTGGGATTAAAGGCATGCGCCACCACGGCCTGGCTTAGAGGAGGGATTCTGTGAGACACTAAGCTGAAGGGTTGGGCTAAGGGCAGAGGTTCAAAGTGGACCCTTTGCCATTCCAAAGAACAGTGGCCTGGTATCAGCTAGCTCAGGTATGGCCCATGCAGGTCCTAACAGTATAGGGTTATTTGTGGCCTTTATAAGCTAAGCCAATAGTTCTCAACATGTGGATTGTGACCTCTTTGGGGGTTTGAATGACCCTTTCTGGTCACATATCAGACATCCTGCATACCAGATATTCACATTACTACTCACAGCAGTAGCAAAACCACAGTTACGAAGTACCAATGAAAATAATGTTATGGTTGGGGGGGTCACCACAACATGAGGAATTGTATTAAAGAGTCACAGCATTAGGAAGGGTGAGAACCACTGCTCTAAACAGAAGCAGCCCCTGATGGCATTGTGTCTGTGGTCATGGACCTGGACAGTCAGATTGGCAGAGGGTCCTGGCCTCCTTCGTGTTTTGCTTGTGCCCTAAGCCCAACCATCAGTTCCTCCTGTCCTGTGTGCTTGGCTGGCCAAGTCCTCAGATGTGGGGAGGGAGACGACCCTCTCAAAAGCTCCCAAACCACCCACCTCCCTCCTGAGATGGGCACCTGAGTAGGTGCCTGCTCAGGCACCTGGACACAAAGCCGGGTGCGCAGAGGGGCTTGCAGTGGCACTTTGTCAGAAAGCAGGGACCCCCTCCCCCAGGCCCAGACACAGCAGTAGGGGCCTCCACAGCCGGTTTTTGAGACAGGGTTTCTCTGTGTAGCTTGGCACCTTTCCTGGAACTCACTCTGTAGACCATGCTGGCCTGACTTCTGCGATCAGGACCTCTGATTCAGGGCTCACTTGCCCCAGCTTCACAGAGGACTCAGAAAGCCACCTCCTCTGCTCCAAGTCCAAGCCATGGGCCCCAGAGGCTGCAGCTTCACCAGAGGACCGATCGTGCTTGCCTTTTGAGAAGGAAGCAGAGCCCCAAGACCAGGCCATCTGCCTTCAATCCTGTCACCAGAAATAGAGGGGCCTGGCCTTTCCTGCCTAGGCTGAGGCTTCCGTACAGAAACCCTGCTTCAGGACAAACATCTCTGTGAGCCTTCTTTCAGCCTCCACTCGGCTGTACAACTAGCTGCACATCCAGGAAACCTCAGAGCTTCTGCTGGATAGCTAAAAGCAGATTCAGTGTTACCAGGGGCCTGGAGACCTAAAGAGGGCCACTGGGTCCCTGAGCACACCCACCCTAGTAGCCTCCTCGGCCTAAGAGAGAGTAACTGTCCTGCCTCTTCACACTCAAGGCGCCACCCTTGTGTCCTACTGACCCTTTCCTAACTCTCGGGTTGATGGGTCTCACAGGTCACCTTCCCTTGCCCCGAGGAGCCCACTGTGGAGATTTGGTGGAGTCAAAACCTTGCCTTTTCCCCTACCAACCCGTTCCTTCCACCTGTCTGGGACCGAACACCCAGTGTGCCCGCTTTGTGGCATTAAGTGTTTGTTCTTCTAGAGTAATGAGAGCTTAATTATACTCGGGTTTATCATCTTTTTTGAGATTGTATTTCTTTCTCTTCAGGACACACCATGGTTTATGCTAATGGCACTGTTGAGGCTTGGAGCCAGATTATATATTATACCTTCTGGGAAGCAGCATCCTTGGGCTCTCAGGCAGTAGGCGACAGGAGTGACAAGCAACGTTGTCCCCAGGCATTTCAATAATCATTGGGGTAAGAAGCCAAAAACAAATAGATAGATAATAAATAGATAATTGTAAATAGATAGATGATTGATAGATAGATTGATAGATGATAGATAGATAGAGATAGATAAATAGATAGACAGACAGACAGACAGACAGACAGATAGATAGTGAAGCACTGGCTGAGAACCACAAACCAATTCTGACCTCTACTGGCAAGAAACTGTCAAGCTTAGTATTCCAAAATATGTGGCTCTATATAATAAGTAACAAAGATACAAGTATGACCAAAATGAAGTAAGGCGTCCTTGCTGGGAAAAAAAAAAAAATCTACTTTAGGGAGGTGAAGAGTAAGGAAATGTAGTTCTACCTTTTTTTCCTTTTTTCCTTCTTTCTTTCTTTCTTTCTTTTTTGCAGGCTGTATTAGGTTGGGGATAATTTCTGTTATTTGGCCTCACTAATAATCAAAACATGTAAATGGTTTAAATGAGCTACATTAAAGTTTTCAAATTGCTAAACATTTTTAAAAGATGTGTTTAAAATTTATTTATGTGTCTGTATGAATGTATGTATGTACCTGTGAACAGGTTCCTTTGAAGGCCAAAATATAGTGTCCAATCACCTGGAACTGGAGTTTCAGGCACTTGTGAGCTGCTGGAAAACTAATTCAGGTCCCCTGGAAGAGTGGAAAATGCTCATAACTGCTGAACCATCTCTCCAGTCCCCTCCCCAAATTCAAATTTAAATAATGCCAAGGACTGGCAAGAAATGAAATCCCAAGAAGCCAATGGGTCAAGCCACTCTGGGTCATTAATTAGAAGTATTTTCTAGATGACAGAAATTCTTCCGTGTGCACACACAATAAACAGGGACACTGATGAGGACAGTCTTTGTAGCACTCTTCACTGAAGCAGAGAATTGGAACAATGGAAATGTCTATCAATAAAGAGGAATGGATAAAATAAACGTGACATGTGCTATCAAAGGAATATTATCCCATATACTACTAGAAAGAAAGAACTCAGCACAATCAAGCCAGATAATTCTGTTATGGGGAAAGCCTACTCAGCCTCCAGTTTTGATGATCAAAAATGTTTCCAGATATTACAAAACAACCTCTGAAGGCCAAAATAATTACTTGGTAGAAACCACTGATGTAAGAACTGTATATTTTTAACAAACGAATAGGAGTTATAGAAAAGGTTCAGTGGTTAAGGGCTCTTGCAGCTCTTCCAAAGACCTAGAGATCAGTTCCGAGATCAGGCAGCTCATAGCCACCTATGACTCCAACTCCAAGGAATCTGGCGCACTCTTCTGGCCACTGAGGGCACACACACATACAGATAAATAAATATATATATTTAAGATGCAGTGGTGGTGCATGCCTTCTTTAATCCCAGCACTCAGGAGACAGAGGCAGGTGGATCTCTGAATTTGAGGCCAGCCTGGTCTACAGAGTGAGTTCCAGGATGGCCAGGACTAACTTGTTATGTTTATGTTCTGCTCCTGTAACCCCACCTATTTTGCCCATCAAATCCCCATTTGGAAATCCCCTACCCCTGAGCTATAACAGCCTTGTCTTCCTCACATCCAGTGCTGACCTCTGGAACTTCACCTTGGGGGGAGGCAGCCCGTGTATGTGAATTTTTTTTTAAAAAGCTTGCTTTAATTAATTTGGCCATGATGATTTGGGTCAATGGTCTTTCTCCTCCCGTGCACATCTTGGTGCCCATGGAGGTCAGAAGAGGGCATCAAGTTCCCTGGAACTGGAGTTATGGGTAGTTGTGAACCACCATGTGGGTGCTGGGAACTGAACCTGGGTCCCCTACAAGAGCAGTAAGTGCTCTTAACCACTGAGTCATGTCTCCAGCCCTTGACCAATGATTTTTATCAGTGAATTATATTAACATCTACATGAATGGCTTCTTTCAGCAACTCCCTAAAAAGAAGCCACAAATGTTCTCTCTGTCTCCTTAAATGTACGAGACGCTGGCCTGAAAGCAAATCTCTGAAAATGGGCTCCATAGCTACTTCTCATCAATGAGGCCAAACAGAGCCAACGGGTGGTAAGAATTTAGGCTCTTGTTTCTGAAAGTCAGGACTAAAAGAGAGCTGGGCTGTAAGCACGAGACAGGTAATCCCCTTACCTTTCCATGGATACAAAAAAAACATTGTTCCTTTTAGGTCACAAGACTTATCCTTGGAGAGTTAAGTAGAGCAAGAAATTCATTACAAGCTCTATGCTACTTAGAAAGAGAAAGCAATGCCTGCACCAGACTTCTACCTATACTGCTAAAAGTGAGAGATTATCCTTGGAGCCTTGTTTGTGTAATATGTAGTCAAATATCCGTTTGCCTGAAAACTAAACTTCTAACTAGATTATAGTTGCCTTGAAAACAACTTAGAACACTTTGGAATTCCTGTTGCGGTAAATCTGGCTTAAAGATATTGGAAACAGAGGCAGATCCTGTGCCTCAGTCAAGCCCAAACACCTCTCCTTAATAAACCAGTTAATTAAAAGTGGAAAGCAGAAAGAGGATTTAGTTAGCATGGCCACACTGGAAAAGAGACAAAGAGATCCAGGGAAACCCCAAAGTCCATCTTGGGGGCCCTAAAGTGAGATCAAAGTTTAAATAGAGGGCCAAGGATATGCGCATCTAACAGTCTCTGTCGAGGTGTGGTCCTGTCTATTCTTGGCCCAGCCTTTTCTGGGCTTTGGTCTCATCCTCTAAGGTGGTCTGACAAATAGTTAAAACTGTGTGAAATCTCTTTCCAGAAGACAAGTTCCCCTCGACTGGTGCCTTTTCCTTCTCCCAACATGAGATTCCTATGAAATTCCCATTTTTTTTTTTTTTTTTTTTTTTTTTGTTTTGTTTGTTTGTTTTTGGTTTTTTCGGGACAGTGTTTCTCTGTGTAGCCTAGCTATACTAGAACTCCCTCTCTAGACCAGGCTAGCCTTGAACTCACAGAAATTCTCCTGCCTCTGCCTCCTGGGAATGATGGGATTCCACCACCACCCACAGCCCAAAATTCCCATTTCTTGAGTGTGGGGACATTTTTTTCGATAGTCAGGTAGTCAAATTGAGAGGCACAGGTTATCTCTTGAGACTATCATTACCTCTGTTAGACCTATTACAGGTTCACAGCAGGCTTTCAGGACAAAACCCTTCTGTGGCTACCACTACAACAATGTGCTTCCTTAGGCTGACCCCACAGGCCAAATGAAGAAAAATGTGTCCTTCACACTGTCACCTTTGACCTTCACAGAAAAACCTTCATTGGTCTAGTTTTACACTTTGGGACATTTACGATGAGCAATGAAACTTCTTTATAGCCTGGGTGTCCGTTGAAAACTGAATCACCTTTCAAATAAACTAGATCTGATATGCACAAACCACCGTAATGTCCCAGGTTCTAAAGGAAAACTTTCTGAAGGCAGATTCCTCAGGTCCTGAAATGTTGCCTAGCTCATCACTTTTGCCCAAGAACAGAAGTGTTTGGTTGAACAAAGTCATGAACCAGATGAAATGTAGGCACGTGAGGGAAGTCACAGTGCCCGAACACAGTAAAGCACAGAACTTGCTGACGAGGAGAGTTAGCCCTGTGAGATGGTAAGAGCTTTCTTTCCTTCTGAGCTTCTGGAATGCGATCACCTTGTTTTCACTTAGATCTATTTTTATTTTTAATTGTGTGTGTGTGTGTGTGTGTGTGCATATGTCTGTGTGATTGTTGCTCACAGGTGTGCAAGTGCCCCCCACCCCCGAGTCCAGAAGAGAGCATCGGATCCTCTAGAGCAGGAGTTAAGGAAGTTGTGGGCTGCCCTGTGTGGGTGCTGGGAACTGAATTGATGTATTCTGCAAGAACAGCATACACTTCCACTGCTGGGTGCTCTATCCATTTCCCTTACTTTTATTTTTAAAAACTGTAATGTTAGGGAAAATGGGAGGGAGGTAATGATGGATGGGTATGATCAAAATACAGTGTATAAATGTGTGAAATTTTCAAAGAATAAATTTAAAATGTCATGAAATATATTTTCTTTGTAATTTGATAAAGCATGAAGAGAATTTAGGGTAAAATTTTGTTTTTCTATACACTTTCTTTTTTTAAAAAAAAAACCTTTTGTGAATGTATTATTTTCAAGCATGCATGTGTGGGAATTGGGGAGCTAGCTTAGTTGTTAAAGTGCCTGCCACACGATCATGAGAACCTGAGTTCAGGTCTCCAGCACCCATGGCAAAGTGTGATGGCATGTGTCTGTAACTCTAGGGCCGAGAGAACGGAAGAAGCAGAGAAACAAGTGCATCTTGGAGCATGCTGGCCAGTCTAGCAAATCCTTGGGCTCCGGGCTCAGTGAGAGATCCTGTGTCAAGGGAGGAAGATACCTGACCCCAGATTCCACACACATGTACATACTGAGACAGGGTTTCACTATGTAGTCCTAGTTGACCTGGAACTCCTTATATAGACCAGGCGGGCCTCAAACTCACAGAGACTGTCTGCCTCTGCCTTTGGAATACTGGGATTAAAGGTGTGTGCCACTATGCCCAGCTTCCTTTTCTTTTTTTTTTTTTTTTTTCTTTCTTTTTTTTTTTTTTTTTTTTTTTTTTTTTTTTTTTTTTTTTTTTTTTTTTTTTTTGGTTTTTCGAGACAGGGTTTCTCTGTGTAGCTTTGCGCCTTTCCTGGAACTCACTTGGTAGTCCAGGCTGGCCTCGAACTCACAGAGATCCGCCTGCCTCTGCCTCCCAAGTGCTGGGATTAAAGGCGTGTGCCACCACCGCCCGGCTCCTTTTCTTTTTTTATACTCACATCAGATATTGGAAACCTAAGAGAAGTCAACTAACAGGAGTCCTCTTCTCCAGGCTCTGATTTATTGCAGAAGTAGTAATCTTTAGTAAAGCAGTTGAGGGATGAGGATAAAAGGACTAGTTGGAGGCTATTTATTCCCCAGAAATATCTTCCTCCTAATCTTAAAAAGTCTTGAATAAAGTGAGAAGGAGATGGTGCATGCCTGTAATTCCAGTACTCAGGAGGCTGAGACAGAAGGGCCAGGAGTTCAAGACCATCTAAAGCTACATAAATGAATTCAAGGCCAGTCTGGACCATAAGCAATGAGAGCCCATGCTCAGATACTCCATCCAGCTCACCAGCCACTTTGCCTCTCAGCTGGAGACCACTGAGGCAGGGAGCAGAGAGCTCCCGGGAGTGGTAACCTAATCCCAAAGAGAAAAGGGAAGAAGCACTATAAACAGCAACAGTTCCTCCAGAAGAAGAGGGAAACAAGTGTGAAACTATGAAAACTGCCCAGGCAGGGTGGTAAGCACCTTTAATCCCAGAGAGATGGGGCAGACAGATAGATCTCTGTGAGTTCCAGGCTAGCTTGGTCTACCTACAAAGCTACAAGGACACAGGACAGCCAGGGCTATATCATGAGACACTGTCTCAAAAAAAAAACCCTATTAATAGTTTATACTAAGTATTTTGAAGAAAGTTAACAAGATATTCTGATATATACCAATGTGGGGATAGTCTATCCATGTTTAAATTACTTTTTAAAGGAGAATAGTTTCCTTTGATATTACCTAGCTCTCTGCAAGAAAAATTATATGTGTACACTAGAAATGTATAAAGCTTATGACATAAAGACATACAACTAGAATTCTGGTCATGGTCATTGATAGTCAGATCACCTGTTGAACAAAGGGAATGTGGCATAAACTATAAGCTGTGCTCCACTGCAAAGAGTCCTTTGAAATGTTCCATAAAAATGCAGGTCCCAGGCTGGGCATGGTGGCTCATGCCTGTTACCCCAGCACTTGGATGGCTGAGGCAGAAGGATTACCACAAGTTCCATCCTGGCCCAGGCTCCACAGCGAGTTCCAGGCCAAGCAAGATTACATGGAAAGTCTCAAGGGCTGGAGAGATGGTTCGGTGGGTTAAAGACACTTGCCACCAAACCTGAGGTTCTCAATTTGACCCCCTGAACCCACGCGGTAGAAGGAGAGAATCCACACCCACAAGATGTGGTTCCCCTTGCACGCCATGATGCACACACACACACACACACACACACACACACACACACACACAAAATAAGTAAGTAGATAAATAATGAAGAAATAACCAGACATCCTGGTCCCTTAAATCTGGGGGTTACTAAATTATTTTCAAGATGGAAATTTGAAATAATGCATTATCTCAAACTTGAGATGTCATGCCGTTGGCTTACTCGGTTGTTTCTCTGTTGGGAACTTTTCTCATGGAGAATGCCACCATTGCTCTGAAGAGATATTCTTCATCCGTGTCCCAGACATACTGAAAGAAAGAGGGGGAAAACGTCTGCGTGAATAGGGTGGAGAACGAACTGCCCATTTGGTGGGGTGTCACATCTCCCTCCTTCTTGTTTTCTTTCTCTCCCCGCTCCTTATATTTCTCATGCACTGGAGATCATGGCAACTCACATTCTTAGACATTCTACAATTCCAAGTTTGGTGTGTTTCCTGTTGTGCTCTTTTCTTGACCCTACAATGCCACTAATCTATCAACAAACTTGATATTTCTACAACTCATCCTGGTATACCATGAGAACATTGTTAGGATTTGGGTTGATATTGAGATGGAAGAACTCTTTTATCATTACTGATCTTGCCCTCTTATGATGGTATGGAAGGGACTATAGATAAAACTAGATGACCCTAAACAACAGCAATGTATCCCCTGGTTTACCTTCTCTAGACAAGAAAGATACATTCTTTTTTCCTAAATGCCTTCATAATGTCTGTATACCTTGTATTCTTTTTGATTTTTTAATTTTAATTTTATTTGTGTGGGTGCATGTGTGGTGTATGTGTATGCATGTTTGTGTTTGTGTACACATGTATGCAGGTACACTTGCCCATACATGCAAATAAGGTGAGGTTGTAGATGTTGAGCGTCTTCCTTTACAAACATTTTTTGTTTGTTTTTAGACAAAGTCTTGATATGCAGCCCTGGCTGGCCCAGAACTAGACAAGTAGATCAGGCTGGTCTCCAACTCAGAAATGTGCCTACCTTTGCCTCCCAGGTGCTGGAAGGTGCTAAAGGTATGTGCCTCCACACCTGGCTCCACCTTACTTTGAGACACGGTCTTTCCCTCTGAACCTGGAGCTTTCCACTTTGTCTACTGCCTGGCTAGAAAGCCCCAAGGGCCTCCTGTCTTTGGCCCCAGCCCCAGCCCTGCCTTATAGACAACTACCACAGCACTAAGCTTTTTTGTGGGGCTGCTGGAGATGCTGGGGATCTGAACTCAGGTCTTTATGGTTGCACGGTAGCTTCTTTACTCACTGAGCCATCTCCCTAGCCCTGTAAGTTAAACAGTAGTATTGAAACTTTCTTCATTCGCTTCTACTTCAGCCCTTCTTTCAGCCCTGTCTAACATCGCTGCAATAAGATGCCATCAAGAAGAAAGCTTAGTCTCTTCTTATGTCACGTGCAAACACTAAGTGTTGCATTTGAATGTCAGCCTCAGACATTACCTGAAATAGTCTTTCAGTAGGGTTTTCCTTTTTCTGAAATAGGGTCTCACTATATTGCCCAGGCTGGTTTTGAACTCCTAGACTCAAGCAACCTACCCACCCCAACCTCCTAAGTGCTGGAACTACAGATGCATATCATCCTGCCCAGCTACCTTCCTTCAATCTTTTAAAAATATTTGTATTAACTTTGTGCGTATTTACTTCAGATGTGTTTTTGTGCACATGCACACATTGTCAGATCATTTGGGGTAGTTTGGGATAATTTGGGCATCAGTTCTCTCCTTCCATCATGTGGGTGGGTTCTGAGATTAAATTCTGGTTATTTGATTGATGGCAAGTGCCTTTACCAACTGAGCCATCTTACTGGCCCCTCCTTCGATATTTTAAAGTGAACTTGAAAAAAATATTATCTGAGAAGTTTGTATAAGAGTGTGATGTGTTTTAATTAAATCTACCCCTTCTTCCTTCCAACTCCGCAAATAGCCTCATTTTTCCCTACTTCATATTAACTTTTTCTTTTATATTATACTCTGAAAGTTTATAAAGTATTAACTATTTCAGGGCATAGATCTTCTTTTTTTTCTTTTTTGTTTTTTGAGGCAGGGTTTCTCTGTGTAGCCCTGGCTGTCCTGGAACTCACTTTGTAGACCAGGCTGGCCTCAAACTCACAGATCCACCTGCCTCTGCCTCCTGGGTGCTGAGATCAAAGGTGTGCACCACCACCACCCGGCAATAGATCTTACTTTTTAAATGATATAGGCTAATAAAATAATTGAGCACAAAATATAAATAAAAACTGGTCCACTTAAAATAGCAGACAAACATTACTCTGGGCTAGGGAAATAGCTTGGTTGGTAGAATGCTTGCCTTGCATTCATGAGGTCCTGGATTTGATCCCTGGCTCACAAAAACAAAACAGCAACAACAGAAGGCCTGTCCACTTGCAGAGCGGTGGCATGGGCTCACAAGGACCTTAGGACCCAGGAGGGAGAGCTAGGAGAATCACTGTAAGCTCAAGGGCAGCCTGGTCTACATAAAGAGTTCTCAAACTGCATATTGAGACCTACTCTAATAAACGTGATACACCTAAGGCTGGAGAGGTGGTGGTTCAGCAGAGAAGGGCACATACTGTTATTCCAGACGACCTGAGTTCAGTTCCCGGCACCCACGTCAGGTGATTCATAATCACCTGTCATTCCAGCTCTGGGGGATCTCCATGGACACCCATACACAAACACACACACACACACACAGAGACAGAGACAGAAACACAGATAAAGAAAACTAAATCTTGGTTTTTAAATATAAGTATACATACACATTACATGTGTATATAATTTTATATACAAGATTACAAGATGTGTATGCATTTATACACCATACATAGGAAGCCTTGTTGTGAGAATGTGGGGATGGAGAAGGAGCCTGCTTACCTATAAATGAGAATGCCTGTGTACCAAACAAAGATGAAGATGCTAGCCAGAACTTGCCAGAGCATGGCTTTAAATTACATTTTGGATCTTGGAGAGGATTCCTTAGTGTCTCCTACAAAGTGAGCATGAGCTCTGTCAGCAGGAGCACAGTTGAGGTCAAGCAGTAAAGCTCCCAGCTCCTGAGATCAGGAAGGGACTAACTAGTGTGACTTTGTGCTGGGTATTAACCCCACGGAACCAACCCGAGTGGAGGGAAAGGCTAAAAGCCTGTGTCGCCCTCATATCGCATTTCTGCTACACCTTTCAGAGTGTTTCAGAGACGGTTTCCCGGCAAGGCAAGCGACATGTGACAGTAATCAGAAAAAAACCGTACAACTGAAGAAAGGAGAAGGAAAGAGTAACTAAGAGTTCCAGTCCCGACTTAATGCCCAGAGCCCAAAAGAGCACTCGAAAGAGACATGGACAAGAAGGCTCGTGGCACTTCCTGTGCCTGTTCCAGACACTGGGCACCATGGACACCAAAGTCTATGAAACTGATGTATCGTTAGAGTCCACTTGTGACTTCACACACCACATGTGCATCTTAGCTGCATGTATTTACCTGTCATCTCAGGTGCCTTGCCTCCTCCTCTCAGTACCAGTTACACCAAGGCCTTAAGTCCCCTGGCTCACTCTACTTTCTGCCTACATCTAAGGACACCGAAATCCTCACATTTTAGTGGAATGACTAAAAGTAACAAGAAAGTCACAAAACAAGGCTGATTGTTTAATTACACATCCACGATGTCCTACCCTCAAATTACCTGCTCACCTCTTAGAGTTCTCCTTAAGTTCTTTGTCTCAAGACAGTTGTCTGTCCCAAGATTGCCTCAACCCCCTACACCCCTCCCCCAGTCAAACACTTCCTTGCTGCCTTGACTCTCCCTGGATGCCTTGGGTGTCATAGTCCCTGCAAGCCTGAGAGCTGAAGACTGAACCTGTGCCTTTCCCTTGCTTGGCCAAGCACTCTACCGCTGAGCTAAACGCCTAACCCCTGGTTTTGTAATTTAGAGATACTGTCTCCGCTTGTCAGCTTAAACTCCCTCCTCTTCCTCAAATGAAGAAACAAAACTTCCGCCACACATCCCAGCCAGACATTTCTCTCCAGATAATGGCTAATCCCCACAGCTAGGGAAGCTAGGAACGCTTCCCTCCCCCTTCTCGGGCTTCTCAGGCTTGAAACAACATCCGCTTCTTCTGTGTACTCAAGTCCAGCTGGGGCCTGTCCACTGCCTTTACTCATGCTCAACTTGTTCCCACGAAAGCAACAGCGAAAACCTATGGCTCTGCTTCATCTTCCTCCGACTGCTGCCTCTCTCCAACCTTTCCCAGCCAGGATTTCTCTGTCTTTTGACACAGGCTCTTATGTATCCCAAGCTCACTGTGTAATCAAGAATGACCCTGAACTTCTGATCCTTCTGCCTCCACCTCCGGAGTGCTACCAGGCCTGGTGTATGGGGAGTTAGAGATGGAACCCAGGGCCTCACACATGCTAGGCAAGCACTCTACCAACTGAAGTACAGCCCCAGCGTCCTGCCCTAGCAAAAGTTCATAGAGAAGTTACCTATACTGTTCTGCATGTTCAGCCCCAAAGTATCCTACTTATTTTAACCCCTCCAATATCGGACTTTCAGTTCCAGCACTTTACAAAAACAGCTCTCTCTAAATTCCTCATCGACCCTCATATCGCTTCACACAATGAGCTAGGCCTCTCAACAGCATTTGATGCTTTAAACAGTTCCTCTGTCTTAAAACAACCCCCACCTCCCACCCTCCCACCCACCCTCGACCCTCCTCCACTCCTGCGGCCATAGCACCTATTTCCCACACAGTCCCTTTTTCTCAAGGTCCTTAAATGCTCGTGTTCTTCCTCACAGCTTCATTTCCAGACATCAGCCTCTCATCCTTCATGCTCACTAAGCTCCTTCTTGTGATAATTGCTATGTTCATATGTGATGGCCCTCTGCCATTCCTTCTCTCCCCTCATGTCTGTTCATGGTTACTTTAGACATTGCAGAAGTATCTGGTACTGAGGTCCCTGCTAAGGCCAGAGGCCCTGTATATCTCTCCTTCCTGTACTACTTCTCAAGACAGCACATTGCATTTGGCTTACTGAGAATTTAATGGACAAGTTATTCTCTCACTATTAGAAGCTCCACAGGGCACAGAGAAGCCCAGTGTTAGCTGCCATTGCATCCCCAGCATCCAGCCAACTCTAAGGAACCTGGGATAAGAAATCTTATACACTGGTAGGGAGCGGAGTCTCTGCAGTCAAACTAAACTGCCTGGATTCGAGTCTCACTCCTGCCATTTACTGGCTCGAGATTGTCAAAGGGTCACATATGTCCTTGGGCCTGTGTTTTCTCACTCATCCCATGAGAATGAGCATACCTGTACTCCAGAGGGTAAGGGCTCAATAAGCTGGTAGGAATCAAACACTTAGAAGAGTCCCCACTAGAAAGTCAAACAATGTCTTAATAAATAAATGTTTGTTATCATAACAACTGTTACTTATCAGAGGAATAATGAAAAATAAGGCAACTGATTGGTCAGCAAATAGAATACCTCTGAATTCCTTTAGCAATCTGGTTTTGTTTGTTTGTAGTATGATGCATTAATATCACCTACTAGTTTAAAATAAAATGCAGATCACACTGGAAAACTGACACTAGAATTAGACAATACCATCTTCTTAATTCAATGGCTTTTATTCTTCTTCTACCCCCTATAAGGCTCTGTGAGGATTTTTGACTTCTATGATTTCATAAGCACAACTTCCATACTGTCACCTTCACAGCTGGGAGGAATGGAAGCTTTGCAGAGAACTGGGAAATTTTGTACGGTGGAATATTTTGATGTTGGCAGCACCAGTCTTTTTTTTTTTTTTTTTTTTTTTTGATGACTAGAAAGCAGGCTGGTAACATTTAAACACCCACAACAGTGAAGAGCAGACTCAACCTGGACATACACACCTTCATCAGACCAGACAGACCCCTTTGTTCCATGTTACTGGATTAACACCCACAACAGTGAAGAGCAGACTCAACCTGGACATACACACCTTCATCAGACCAGACAGACCCCTTTGCTCCACGTTACTGGACTGAGAGGTTCAAGTTTTCAAAACTGTTTTATGCAACACAATTTTTTCCCACCTATTTTCAGTCACTCACTACTGATCAAATACTATAAGCAAACCCGTTCTATCAGTGAGTCCCATTTTACTGTAATCTAGCTTTGGGAAAAGATCGGACTTGAAGACTCAAGAAAAGGTCACTATGCAGAGAAGCCATTTATTTGAGAAAGCCTGACGCTATTAGAAAAACAGAATCTGAAATGAACCAGCAGGTGTTCCACTTACTGCTTTATCTCCAAGAGCGCTTCTGATGCTAAGTCTTACTTTAAAGGCATTTTCTGCATCTGCCAGAGGAGGGGGGGACAATAAAGAGCAATAAATTAGGATAAACTGAGAAAACAGCCTGATAAATCCTAATTTTAATACAGCCCAGATGAACATAACAAAGAACTACAATTGATCTGCCACAGTACCCCTGCAACTCTAATGAAAATCATATTAAATCATTTACATATTTCTTTCAGTTCCTAAGATTCATAGGTTCAACTTTCAATCCACAGGTCTGCAGACTTAGAAAAAATTCATTTTTTTTGTTGTTGCTTTTGGTTGTTTTTCACTCAATGACTCCACAAGCATTTAGGAAACTGTTAATTTATTTTTTAAGTTTCAAGGCTACGTACCTGGATGACAAAGTTCAGCATGAATAGCGGTCACCAGGAAAAAGAGTGGCCACAGCATTCTTTCAAAGTCGAAAACAGAAGACAAACTGAGGGGGAAAAAAATCCACTCTCCACTTAAAGCTGCTTTAACTATTCTGTGACCCGGATTAGGGTATCAGAGAACTCAGCGAGCCACCATCTAAAAGGTTTAATAATTAACATTCATCAGTTGGGTTAATACTTCCATAGAAGCAGACCATCTCCTGTCAGTTATTTACAAAAATCCATCTGGGAAACAGGTCAGTTGTTTTTTTTTTCCCCCGAGCCCTACCTCAGAAGAATGTTTCCGCTGCTGACATAATCAGAATTTCTCCCCCCATGCCTCCTGTAGTTGTCTGGTTAAGCTCATGGTGGAGAGCACTGAGTCCTCCCCGGAGATTTTCTTTGGCATAAAATTTGTGCCCTGTCAGACTATTCTATCTGATTCACAGATCGGCTATCATATTTGGGAAACAAATATAACTCCTTTTCATCTCTGGTGAGAAAAGGGCACAGTTCTTAGAATGCTGGTTGGTAAAACAGTCTCTGACAAGGAGACGGTTGTGTTGAACCCTAAGGTTTGGCTCTTGTCTAAAGCTCAGCATTAATGATATGAAGAATTGATACCCAATGTGATGACCACTAGATGATGATGATGATGATGATGATGATGATGATGATGATGCCACCACTGACAACACTCTGTCCTGGTGCCACTAGGTACAAGTGAATGTTAACCTCTTAAAAGGGAGCTAGAACCGCTAAGAAACTGTAATTTAATTTAGTGTAAGTTGCCACATTGTGCTAGTGACTGCATTGTTCAGTGCAACTATTTAACAGTGACTAAGAGCTGCTTACTGTGAACTAGGCTCCCTGAATTATTTCTCAAATCCTCACAGCGGTTACAATCATCTCACATATGAGGTACCTGAGGACTGACTAGGTGTTAAAGTCGCTGGCAGCAATGGAAGGAGTGGAATGGCTGTCCCTTTCCCAGCTACCCTGACCTACCTTGAACCTTGTCACCATCATACTGAGCCAGTGTGTCCTAATAAGTCAAGTCCTGTTGGAACAAGCTCTAGACCTAATGGGTCCAAACTGAAATTACAAGCAAGCCCTGAGATTCTCTGAGGATTGAGTTACAGGGATGAGAAGCTCTCCCTGGGTGGCACCCCACCAACAATGCCAGTAGAAGTCCCCTGGGGTCTCTGCTGGGCTTTCCTCTCTTCCCTTGTGGCACTTCCTTCCTGGAAAGTCACGAATGGGAGATGAGGTTGCATGGCTCTGATGTCAACTAGGACATTTGGGTTTGAAAGCATCAAAGTGGAAGCTATGATGTAGCACTTTGAGAGACATAGTGAGGGTGGGATTTTGTTGGAGATGGCCCCTCTCTGTTAGCTCAACCCACCGAGGAAGGCTTTTACCATCTGCTCCACCTTGGCACCAAGGACACTGAGAGAGGAAAAGCTGTTCCAAAGGAAGAGGCGGCCAGCCCAGCCATTCTAGCAAAGTCACGTTAGATGCAATGGAAATGTCCCTAAGGAAAGAGCTGACCTAACTACTCCCACCCTGAAAAAAATAGATGAAGTTATCTTGAGAAGGAAAAGTCAATACACACAGAGATAGAGATTTAACGAAGACTTCAATCAGGCCACAAAGGTGTGTTAGACACACAGATATCTGATTCAATTTACTTTTAGTCTTGTATTTCATAAAAGTAATAAATTCCTATATGCTCTTACTTACATGGATATGACTAGGATTGCAGTCAAAGTAACACTAAAATACTGAGACTCCAAAGGGAAAAAAAAAGTCTTCTCTGATTGCTTCTCAGTGATCTTTTTGTCTCATGTACATATATACCCAAGGGCACTGCATTGCACACACGGTGTATAGACATACATGCAGGTAAAACACTCGTACACATAAAATAATAAAAAGAAGAAAATATGGAGAAGCAAAAAAAAATAGATTTTTTTTGGTTTTTCAAGACAGGGTTTCTCTGTGTTGTGGTGGTATTCTAATTGTACTGAAATGTGATTTTGATTGTATGTTAATAAATAAAGTTGCCCGGGGGTCAGAGCTATTAGAGCCATAGCAAGAGTGTGGCGGTGGTGGCACACAACTTTAATCCCAGCACTTGGTAGAAGAGCTAGGTAGATCTCTGTGTGTTCAGGGATACAGCCAGCATTGGAGACATACGCCTTTAAGACCTGGGGGGCTGTACATACAGACAGTGATGAGGCAGTCATGTTTTTGGGTTTACAACCAATGAGAAGGCAGAACAAAAGACTATGAAAAGACTTACACACAGGAAATAGGTCTCTTTTGGGAAGCTAGGAGCTCGCAGGAGGAAGGGTAAGATTTTAGCTCTGAGCTCTGACCTCTCAGCTTTCTCTTTTACATTGGTTCTGTGTTTCTTATTTAATAAGACGGTTGGTTACATCTATACTGTGTAGTTTTGGTGCCTGTCCTGGATCTCACTCTGTAGACCAGGCTGGCCTCGAACTCAACAGAGATCTGCCTGGCGCTGCCTCCCGAGTACTGGGATTAAAAGCATGTGCCACTGCTGCCCAGCAAAAAGAAAGATTTAAAAAACACCTAATACCACCAGTATGATCGTTTAATGCTGACATATTTTAATAAGTGGCACACATGTTACTTAGCTTTGAACCTTTTTCATTCTTTTCTTTTTTTTCTTTCTTTCTTTCTTTCTTTCTTTCTTTCTTTCTTTCTTTCTTTTTTTTTTTTTTTTTGAGATAGGATGTCATGTAGCCCAGGTTGCCCTCCAACTCACTGAATCGCCAAGTATGACTTTGAACTCTTGATTGTCTGGCTTCCAACTTCCAAGTGCTACAATTACAAGCATGCATCACTATAGCTGACAGCTGTGGGTCTTCTTGTATGTTCTTATGAAATGCTGTTTTGACTCATTATAGTAGCACAATCTGAACAAGGTGGTATGATGTTGAACCGTGACCATGGACCTTGTCCTCTTCTATCTTTAAAGGAATGCTGCTATTCCACAGAATCTGGAGAGTTGCATTAAAAATGATGCTTCATGGAATAATGGTAACTTTTTACCTCTAAATACCAAAGAACATTTTTCTTTATTTTTTGTATGTCTGTGGTGTATGTACATGTATGAGTGGGTTCACATGTGTGAGTGGGTGCATGTGTATGGTTTCATGAATTCCAGGGAAGAATGTAGGGTGTCCTTCTCTGTCTTACCACTTGAGACAGGGGCTCTCTCTGGCCCAGGAGATAGGCTGCTAGTCAGGAAACCCCAATGATCTTCCTGTCTTTTGCCCCACCACAGTGTTGGGGACATAGGTTTGAGTGTACAACCAGGCCAAGCTTTTTATATAAATAGATCCTGGGGATTTGAACCTAAGTCCTCATGCTCAGATAGTAAGTGCTCTAACCCACCAAGTAATCTATTCAGCCTCCAAAATTACTGTATTTATTTATTATTATTGTATGTGTGTGTAGTATCTGTGGAGGCACATGTGATGGGCAGAGCATAACTGTGCGGAGTCAGTTCTCTCCTTCTGGGTATCAAACTCAGGTCTTCAGGCTTGCTTAGCAAGTGCCTTTACCTGCTGAGAGCCATCTTACTGACTGCAAGGTGGTTTGTTTGTTGTTGTTTTGTTTTATTTTTACATTATTATTATTATTATTAGTGTGTGTGTGTGTGTGTGTGTGTGTGTGTGTGTAGGTGGGGGGGGTTGTTGGAGGGAGCACATCTTTTGTGTAGAGATCATAGAAAAACCTTCAGTATCCAGTTTCTTCCATCCAAGGACCAAATTCAGGTCTTCAGCCTTGCACAGCAGGCACCTTAACCTACTGAGCCCTCTGGCCAGCCTATCAGTAACGGACATTACATTTTAATCAGCTGCCTTTTCATTATCTATACGCCCCTTATGATGATAGGGTTGAATCGGCTGCTGCATTAATAAATTTCTTTGCATTATTTAAACTCTTTTTGTTTGTTTTTTTGGTTTGGTTTGTTTTTTGTTTTTTGTTTTTTTGAGACAGGGTCTCACTATGAAGCACTGGCTGTCCTGGAACTTGCTCTGTAGACCAGGCTGGCCTCAAACTAACATAAATCACCTGCCTCTGCCTCCTGAGTGCTGGGATTAAAGGCATAAAGGTGTGTGCTATCACACCCAGCTAAATGAGAGTCTTTTTTTTTTAGACATGGTCTCTCTACATAGCTCTAGCTGTCTTGAAACTCACAACATAAACCAAGCTGGTCTTGAACCCACAGACATTCACCTACCTCTGACTCCCAAGTGCTAGGATTAAAGGTGCCACCACACCTGGCACATTGTTTAAACTCTTAAACAAATTGTGATTTCAACTTTAATTTTAGCATTAATAGTTTGTCCTAGAGTACTTTTAAAAATAGTTATTTTATTTATAATGATGTTTCAGGCTTGTGTCTGGTGTATGCACTTGAGAGTAAGTACCCAATGAGAACAAATTAGAGCTCCCTTGGAGCTGGAGTTCCGGGCAGTTTTAAGCAACTGGATCTGGGTACTGGAACGTAACTCTGATCCTCTGCAAGAACAACAAGCACTGTTAACTGCTAAGCTACCTCTCTGCTCCCTCTCCCGGATAGGGTTTATTTTGTTTTGGTTTGAGCTTCTTTTCTTTGTAGAAAGGATATCATATTCTCAAGTACCAAGGCTTGTAATACTTTCCCCCTTGCTCCCACAACATCATCTTGAAAATGATAAGAAAGCCTCTAACACTTTCTGTGTTTCCGCCACTGAGCTCTATTCTATCTCCTCTTTTTTTTCCAATTTTATCTATCTATTTATTTGTTTGTTTGTTTGTTTATTGGAACAGGGTCTCACTATATAGCTCTGGCTGGCCTGGAACTCATAGAAATCCACCTACCTTTGCCTCCTGGTACTAGTATTAAAAGTGTATGGTCTCTCTTTTTCCTTTTCTTAAAATTTATTTTTAATTTGAGACAGGGTCTCACTAACTTGTCCAGGCTGGCCTTGAACTCATTGTGGAAACCATTCATTGCTTGAACTTTCATTCCTCCAGCCTCAGCCTCCTAAGTAGCTGGAATTACAGATCAGCACTGCCAGACCTAGGTAATATGTACTGTTTATGCTTTTTAGTGTGTGTATCAATTTCTCTCATTTTTCCATCGAACTTGACAGAGACCTATTAACATTGTAATTTAAGAAAGAACAAGATCATTGATCTAGTTTTCAATTTCATTTTGAATTCTGATTTATTAGCAGTTTATAATTTGTTAAGCCCTTATTTCTATGGCTATTATATGGATTTTTTCTTATTTTTCTAATTCTTGAATTGGTTAATAAGCTTATTTATTTTTAATCTTTCTCAGTTCACAATGATTGCAAAAATATAAGATTATCAGTATCCTTGGAGTATTATCCTAGCTATATGACCTGAGATATACTGATTATATTCTGTTTTAGTTTTTCAAATTTTATATGATTATTTTATATATATGGGTGTTTTGCCTGAATGTATGTTTGTGTACCGTGTGTATGCAGTGCCTGTGGAGGCCAGCAGAAGGTGGCTGATCTCCTGGAACTGAAGTTACATGTGACACAGAGATCCTCTGGAAGAGCAGCCAATGTTATTAACTGATGAGGTATTTCTCCAGTCCCTCCTGATCTGATTTTTATTTTCTAAAAGTTTAAAGTTGGGGCTGGAGAGATGGCTCTTCAATTAAGAACACTGGCTGCAGTTGGGTGTGGTGGTGAATGCCTTTAATCCCAGAACTGTGAGGCAGAGGTAGGTGGATCTCCTCAGCACCCAGGTTCAGTTCCCAGCAACCACATGGCAGCTCACAACTGTCTTTAACTGAAGTTTCAGGAGTTCCAGTGCCCTCTCCTGGCCTTCTCAGACACTGCATACTCATGGTACACTTAAATACAGACAAGTATGTACTCATACACATAAAACAAAAATGAATCCTTATTTTAAGTTTACAAGTACAGTTTTAATTTTTCTCTCTATCCCAATAATTATCTAAAAAAGTGTTTTCTACAGCAAAAGAGAAACAACATTCTGTTTTGGGATATTTGATCACAATCTGTGAAGATGTGTCTCTGTTTTACCTCACCTGCCTAAGGCACCTTCTGATTGATTTAATAAATAACGGAACAGCCAATAGCTAGGTAGGATAGGATAGGTGGGACTTATGGGCAGAAATAGGAACTCTGGGAAGAATCTGAAGCATGACAGATTAGAAATCGAGACCAGGAGGAAGTCAGATGTACTGTACTAAGGAGAGGTAATGAGCCGTGTGCCAGGAAGTAGATTAATACAAATGGGTTAATTTAAGTTCTAAGAGCAACTTGGGAACAAGCCTAAGCTAAGGCCAAGCTTTCATAATTAATAAGAACTCTCCATATCATTATTTGGAAGCTAGCAGTCCAAAGAAAGACCTGTCTACAGCAGTCCAAAATGGAACCATTTATAATATAGACTTTTATAGGTCCTTTCGCACAAATAAAAAGACAAAAGTACAAGTGTCAAACGGGATGTACTGCCAATAATGTGAGGTGAACATGTTAAAAACAAACTCATTATTAAGCAGCATGATAAAGATCTCAATAAAATACAAGGGAAGCAGAGTTAGATACCAGGGATCTTGCTTTTCAATATACCTTTTGCAGTTTTCAAAACTTTGCATAGATTTTGTGTTCATTTCAATTACAATTATTCTATTTGTTACATTTATTTACCTAATTTGTGCATATGTGTATATGTGTACATGCCATGGGGTGCACATGGAGGTCAAAGGACAACTTTTAGAAGTCAGTTGTCTTATTCCACTATGTACAAGCTCCGGGGATCAAACTTAGGTCGTTAGACTTGGCAGCAGTTACCTTTACCTGATTATCATCTCACCTCCTCTTGATACTCTGTCTATTTGTCTGTGTGTCTGTCTGTGTGTCTGTCTGTCTATCTATTTTGCAGTGCTGGGATCAAGTCCAGGAACTCACACATGCTAGGCAAATGCTCTGCCACTTATATACCCGATACTCTTTTTGCTTCTTATTTCGAAAGAGGGCTCATTAAGTTGCCCAGGCTGACTTTGAACTTGCTCTGTAGCCAGGCAGTTGTTAATCTTTGATCTTCCTGAGTAGCTAAGATATCAGGCCTGCACCACCTGATCCAGATCGATGTACAATTTTTAACTAGCAAATTTCCAGGGGATTCTTCTCTCTTTGACTTGCTTCACGAACTGCTCATTTTGACAGTTTCAATAACTCCTTAGTCACTGTGGTAATGATGGCAAATAAAAGAATTTCAATTGTGGCACATCACAAATTACTTCCAAATGTTCAGGGTACAGAGAACATCAAGAAAAGTTTTAGATTATTGTTGCTGGAAGCTTTCAAAGGGGCAACCAATATCCTGAGACAGGAAAGCTACATTGATCTCTCCATTTTTTTTTATACCCTAGCAGTTTCAGAGTACATAACTATTGATCTCCTGCTCAGAAGTAAGTAGAATATGAGATGGCACAAAATGGAAGAGTGTCTGTTGTTCTTCTGACTCATGTAGGATGCTATTTGTTGTTGTTGTTGTTTCTTTTGAGACATGGTCTCTCTCCATAGCCCTAGCTCTCCTGGAACTTGCTATGTAGAACTCACAGAGATACAACTGCCTCTTCCTCCTGGGTGCTGGGATTAAAGGTTTGTACCACCACTCCCTGCATAAGATACTTTTAAAGCTCACTGGAGTTGTAAAAGCACATGTGGATATGGAGGCTCCATTTACCCACAATAAAGCAAGAGATAGAGAGGACTGACATCCCTTTAAAATCTGAACCTATTGTGAATCATTGTCACAACTGGAATGATTTTATTCTCTTTAAATTAAGACACATGGGGAAGCAAGACATTTCTGTCCATTCTGCAAAATATTTTGACTTAGACATTTTCTCTTTCTTCTCTTTTTGAGATAGGATCTCACTATGTAGCTCTGGCTGGCCTGGAACTCACTCTGTAGACCAGGCTGGCCTCAAATTCACAGCGATCTACCTGCCTCTGCCTCCAGAGTGCTGGGATTAAAGGCATATGCCACCTGGCAAGTCAGGCATTTTCCATCAGTGTGATTTTGTCCTCTGTAAAATATTGGCAGTGCATGAAGACATTTTTTTGATGGTCAAAAATGGGAGAAAAGAAACATGCTACTGGTATCAAATGAAGAGGCTACTGAAGCTCCTAACTATCCTAACAATTTTAGAAACACCATTTAGGTCACCATCTAGTATCTTGTTCTCCTTATTTGTAGTGACGTTAATAGAAGTAGCTCACACCAGAAAGACAGGAGTTAAAAGAGAACCAGATGTGTGTGCCAGTATGTTAAGTTATGCACATTGTAAAGATGGTATAACAGAAGACAGACAGATGGGTCAGTGGTTAAGAGCAGTCGCTGCTCTGGCAGAGGACCTGGGTTCAGTTCCCACTACTCACAAGGCCATGGTACCCTACAACCATCTATAACCTCAGTTCCAAGAAACCTAACTCCATCGTATTATATCCTTGGGCATTGCATGAACATGGTATACATACACACAGGCAGGCCAAACACTCACACACATAAAATAAAAATAATGTTTTTTTTTAAATCCAGGCAGCAGTGGAGCACACCTTTAAATCTAGCCCTGGGGAGGCAGAAACAGGTGGATCTCTGTGAGTTTGAGGCCATCCTGGTCTACAGAGCGAGTTCCAGCACAGGCTCCAAAGCCACACAGAGAAACCCTGTCTCAAAAAACCAAAAAAAAAAACCAATAATAATAATGTTTTTTTAAAAAACAGTTGTAAAGCATCATTTGGTTTTTGTTGTTGAGAATGGATTTTTTTCATACAATATATTTTAATCACAGTTTTGACTCTCTCATCTCCTCCCAAATCCTCCCCACCTCCCCACCCATTCAACTCCATGCCTTCTTTCTCTCCCTTTAGAAAACAAATAAACAATCAAAACAAACAAAACAGATGTCTCAGAGTTTTTATTTGTTGTGAAGAGACACCGTGACCACAGCAACTCTTATAAAGAAAGCAATTAATTGGGGTGGCTTGTGTTGTAGAACATTAGTTTAAGGTGTGTTACCTGTGTTTGTGTTGCATTTGTTTAACTCTGTGAAGCAGTGTCACTGTGCCCATTTAAAGCACCCGATGGTCTAATAAAGAGCTGAACGGCCAATAGCAAGGCAGGAGAAAGGATAGGTGGAGCTGGCAGGCAGAGAGAATATATAGACAGAGAAATCTGGGAGAAAGGGGTAGCCAGAGAAGGAGGAGGACTCCGAGGACCAGCCACCCAGCTACACAGCAAGCCACGGAATAAGAGTAAGATTTACAGAAGTAAGAGAATGGGAAAAGCCTAGAGGCAAAAGATAGATGGGTTAATTTAAGAAATGCTGGCTAGAAACTAAGCCAAGCTAAGGCTGGGCATTCATAAGTGAGAATAAGCCTCCATGAATAATTTATTTGGGAGCAGGGTGGTAGGCCCCCAAAAAACCAAAACAACAACAACAACAGGCTGCTTATATAGTTTCAGAGGTTCAATCCATTATCATCATGGTGGGGAGCATGGCAGTGTGCAGGCAGACATGGTACTGGAGAGGTAGCTGAGAGTCCTACATCTTGCAGGCAACAGGAAGTTAGCTGAGACACTGGTCGGTATCCTGAGCCTAGGAAACATCAAAGCCTGCCCGCACAATGACATACTTCTTCCAACAAGGCCATACCTACTCCAACAAAGCCACACCTCCTAATAAATGTAAGGCCAATTACATTCAAACTACCACATTCCACTCCCTGTCCCCCACAAGCTTTGAACAATATCATTTAGTCCAACTTCAAAAGTCCCCATAGTCTATCACAGTTTCAACAATGTTTTAATGTCCAAAGTTCAAAGTCTCTTGAGAGTCATACAATCGCTTAACTGTAATCACCTGAAAAATCAAAATCAAAAAGCAGATCACATACTTCCAACATGTAATGGCACAGGATAGACATTACCATTCCAAATGCAGGGAGGGGAGAATAGCAAGGAAATACTGGACCAAAGCAAGACTGAAAAAACAACCAGGCAAACTCCAAACTCTGCATCTCCATGTCTGATGTCAAAACCCTCTCCACATCTCCAACTCCATTCAGCTTTGTTGACTGCAATACACTTCTTTCTCTTGGGCTGGTTCCACTCCCTGCTGGCAGCTCTCTTTGGCAGGTACCCCATGACTCTGGAATCTCTAACATCTTGGGGTCTCCAAGACAATCCAAGCTTCAACTTCACAGGTTTACACAATGACCTCTCTACTAGGCCTCTATTCAGGGACACCCCTGACACATGTCTGGCTTCAGCAGCTTTCTTTAGGCGGGGAGGCAAATTCCATAACCCATTTCTTCTCTCCTTAACTCTAAAAGCCAGAACCAGGTGGCTGAAGCTGCCAAATTTTGCTGCTTTCTGTCCTTCACTGGCTAAGCTTGGCTGTCCTGAAACTGGATCTGTAGACCAGGCTGGCCTCAGACTCAGAGATCCACCAGCCTCTGCCTCCTGAGTGCTGGGATTAAAGGTGTTCACCACCACACCTGACTCTAAGTTTTTCTTTAGTTCCTTTTCACAAGCTGGAAACTTAGCTGGCTGGAAGCTTGACCTAAGGTCACCACTCCCTTTATTCCATTTCTCAATCCATTTATCTCCTTGAACACAGGACTTAGCTCCGTTCCACTTCCTGGTGCTCTTTTCCTCCTCAAAATTTACATTTTGTAATTTACCCTGCTCAGCTTGCTCCTTTTCATGATAAATCTTTATAAGCCAAAACACACAACAAAGTCTATACTAGGCTATTCTGAGATTTCCTCTGCCAATGGAATTAATCCAAAATTCTTCATTTTAGCCTCAGGCAGAATATTTGGACAAGGGCAAAAGGCAGCTATATTCTCCACCAAAATATCACAGAAATGATCTCTAGGCCACATATTAATATTCTCCTCCTTTGAAACCCCTTGTGTAAGCACCCCACAGTTTATCTGTCTTCCAGGCTCTTACTAGTATGGCCCATTAAGCAGCACTTAAAATGTTCAACTGCTTTCCTGATCCACAGTACCAAAGTCCATATTATTCCAAACAAACACATGGCCAGACCTATCACAACAATATCCCAGTTCCTATACCCCGGGGGAAATGTTCCCGGGTAATTTTTCCACCCCCAGAGATGAGACCAGGAGAGGAGACCAGAAAAAAAACCACGTGGCTGTTCTTCAAGAGGTGGTTTAAATATCCTGTAGGCGAGGTCTTGAGTAGCTCCAGGGGAGGAGCCACAGTTTGGTGAGCTTTCTTATGGTGGGGTCTGGAGAGAGAGAGGTGGGGCCAAAGTGGAGTTCCTAGTTAAATACCTGGTACCAACTTCTGTCTTAGTTAGGGTTTTTATTGCTATGAAGAGAGACACTATGACCATGGCAACTCTTATAAAGGAAACGTTTAGTTGGGGTGGCCTGCTTACAGTTTCAGAACTTCAGTCCATTATCATCATGGTGGGGAGCATGGCAATGTGTCGGCAAATGTGGTGCTGGAATTGAGAGTGCTACATCTTGCAGGCAACAGGAAGTCGACTGAAACACTGGGTGGTATCCTGAGCATAGGAAACCTCGAAGCCCACCCCCACAGTGACACATTTTCTCCAACAAGGCCATACCCCCTTCAACAATGCCACACCTCCTGATAGTGCCACTCCCTGTGAGACTATGGGGGCCAATGACATTCAAACTAACACACCACCTAACTAGAACAAAACAAACAAACATACATGCTGTAGAATATTATTTTAAGATGTGTTACATTTGTTTATGCTGTGGAACATTTGCTTAATGATGTAAAGATGTGTTGCATTTTTTTATGCTGCATTTATTTAACTCTGTGAATCTGTGTTACTTTGCCTGTCTAAAATACCTGACTAGTCTAATAAAGAGCTGAACAGTCAATAGCAAGGCAGGAGAAAGGATAGGCGGGGTTGGCAGGCAGAGAGAATACATAGAAGGAGGAATCTGGGAAGAAGGATCAAAGAGCAAGAGAACAAGAAGAGAAGGAATGAGAAAAGAAGGACGATGTTAGCGTCCAGCCACTCAGCTACACGGCCAGCCACAGAGTAAGAAGTAATGAAAGGTATACAGAAATAGAGAAAGGTAAAAGCCCATAAGGCAAAAGGTAGATGGGATAATTTAAGTTAAAGGAAGTTGGCTAGAAATAAGTCAAGCTAAGGCTGAGCATTTATAAGTAATAATAAGTCTCCATGTGGCTTTATTTGGGAACTGGGTAGTGGGCCCTCCAAAAAGTCAAAAAGTAAAGAGTAAAAAACAAACAACTACACAAACAGAGGGGGGGAACATGAGAAGCACACACATACACATGCAGAGACACATGTGCACACACACACAGAAAACCCACAAAAACATAAATCAGAAATCATAATATATAAGCAAAAGACTAGCAAAATATACATACATACATTTAGGTATCATAGATAGATAGATAGATAGATAGATAGATAGATAGATAGATAGATAGATAGATAGACAGATAGATAATAGATAGGCCAAGACAAAGCATTATGAGACAAAATGATCTCCCCCAAATACCCATTAGTTCATTCTGCATTGGCCACCTATTGCTAGGCATGGGGCCTCCCTTTAGCATGGCTTAGCAATGGAATCCAGTGAAATTCCATTGAAGAAAAAGAAATTTTCCTTTGTGAGTGTTTGTCACTTGGAGATAGCTTCTTGGTTAGGGATGGGAGATAGGTCCACTTTCCCCTCTCAGTGCTGCGACCCCACCTGGCTTCAACCTATGCAGGCCCTGTGCATGCTGCCACCATCTCTGTGAGTTTATATGTGTGTCAGTCCTGCAATTACTACTAAAAGAAGTTCATTTGTTTTTTTTTTTTACTAACATGGGTGAGGAGAAAGAGTGATTTTCTGGTTATTGGAGCCCTGAGCATACATGTGCCACTGATTCAAAAGCCCATGGTTAGTATGCACACACTGGAAACCCACTGTCTTGAAAACCCCTTCCTGCCTTCCTTTGTCCTTGTCATATTATACTCATGCCATTTCCATGTACATACACTCATAAGAATTCTACTGTGCATGTGAGAGAATCTCAACTCTTTGTGCCCTAAAATCTGAACAAAGCTGGCTTTTTCAGAAGCATCTACACCAATCCACATCCCCCATTCTCTTCTGAAGCATTCTGCCAGTTGTTCCTGCTGTGTGACCATGGTCTCACCTCTGTCTTTGTGGGTTTCTTTCCACAAGATCTCCTGAAATGGAACTTGAGAGGTTTCATTTGCCTTTGACCATCTCAGCCATTGTTCCAAGTCTGTCTTCCTATCATCTCCTCTGAGGAAACTTTCCTTTGCTTTTCTGTACAGATTTGTAAGTGGCTCACATAACCAGCACTCTCAAAGTACTTGTTTCTGCTGTGGATGATTGATTGATAAATAAAACACTGTTTGGCCAGTAGCCAGGCAGGAAATATAGGCGGGACTAACAGAGAGGAGAATTGTGGGAAGTGGAAGGCTGAGGCAGAGAAAAGCTGCCAGCCGCCACCATGAGAAGATGTTAAGATACTGGTAAGCCATGACCTACGTGGTAACTTATAGATTAACAGAAATGGGTTAATTTAAGACATAAGAACTAGATAACAAGAAACCTGCTGTGGCCATATAGTTTGTAAGCAATATAAGTCTCTGTGTATTTACTCAGTTGGGTCTGAGTGACTGGGGGACTGGCAGGTGAGAGAGATTTGTCCTGACCGTGGGCCAGGCAGGACCAGGAAAACTCTAGCTACATGTTTCATACTTGTATATCAGTTTCTTTCCCACATGATTAAATTCCTGATTCTGCAAATGTCAACCTTCTCTCTAGCACAGTTTCAGTTTTGCATGTCATAGCCCAAGAATGTCTCAAAGATGCATAAAACTAAACTGACTCATTTGAGCCAAAAACTGAAATTCTAAGAGCTTGACACCTTGGTGGTAAAGGGTAGTCCCATGAATGACATTGCCAGTTCATTCTTTACATCACTACTCAGAGTAAAACAGTTTCCAATACCCTCAATCAACAAGGAATGCTACAATTTTGAAATGTCTCTACCCCATCCATGTCCACTTCTTTTTCATGTAATTATTTTATATAATTTTGGGGGGTGTTGGTTTTTGAGACAGGATTTATGTAGCCTTCGCTGTCCTGGAACTAGCTCTGTAGACCAGGCTGACCTTGAACTCACAGATCTGCCTGCTTCTACCTCTTGAATGCTGGAATAAAGGTGTGTACCACAACTACTCAGTTGTCCAATATTTTTTAGCATATTTTTTCTTCTCCCCTAACTCTTCCCAGATTCTCCCCTCTTCTCTAACCATCCAACTTTATGTTTCTTTCTCTTTCTGCTTGTCTTTCTTTTTTTTCTCTCTCTCTGTCCCTCTCTTTCGCTGTCTCTCAAAAAAAAATGAAAATCAAACAAACAAAAAACACAAATGCATGGAATCCATTTTGTTTTGGCCAATTACTCCTGGGTATGGAGCCTACCTGGAATTTGGTCCTATGCTCATTTTAATGTGAGGAAATCATATGCAAGGATATTTAAAAAGCTCATCAAATTTTGTAAGTTAATCAATAGCTATAATCATGATGAACTTTGTCTTATTTTTCACAGGTTAATGTTTTTGTTGGTCAGAAAAAGTTAATCACTACTGCTTGGAAATAAAAATTAATTCAGAGAAACCAGGTAAATGAAATTCTGCCAAATTTTCTAAGGTAGGGTTTAAAAAAAACAAGTTCTCAGCCAGGCAGTGGTGGGGAACACCTTTAATCCCAGCACTTGGGAGGCAGAGGCAGTTGGATCTCTGTGAGTTTGAGGACAGCCTGGTCTACAGAGTGAGAACCAGAACAATTAGGGCTACAAAGAGAAACCCTGTCTCAAAAAATAAACAAACAAATAAATAAATGCAAGGTCTCTCTATGTAGCCCTGACTGTCTTGGAACTTACCATGTAGATGAGGCTGGCCTCCCAAGTGCAGGAATTAAAAGTGTGTGCCGCCACAACCAGCTTTAAGACAAGAATTTAAAGGACAATTTCTTCAATGAGCTTGTGTCTCATCTCGGGAATGGCGATGTTATAATGAATTTCATCTACTAAAAGCAAGACTTAACTGGCATTTTGTCCTATATGTGCATCTGTTTCCACTGTTGCTTGGGTGTGTTAAGCAAAGATTGTGGAGGGCCGTTGTCTTGGATTTAGAACCTGCATGGGGCCCCAGGAGCCAGACCATAGCAAAATGGAATTGCTCTTTTGAAATGTCATGACTAAGCAGAAACTTTAAGGAAGCAGATAGACCTCAACAGACCAGCTTTTCCTGAAAATCTGAGGTTCTAGTTGACTTGAGTCATTCAAGATAAGGAAATCCCTTCTGCTTTATTAACTCTTACTAAGAGTACTCTAAAGGCACTTGATGTTAGCCAACTCTGTGTGTATGTATTAATCTGGTCTCTATTTCCATCTTACAAAAACCACTGTTTTACTATTGCACAGTGCAAACTTTTATGCTATTTTGCAGAAGGGAAGCTATCCCAGTTCATGAATCACAAATAAAAGTCAATTATATTGATTACTCCATCTGTTACAGTTTTTGATCTGGGCAGTTCTAAGAATTTTGTCATGGTTTGCACAAGTCATGACATTTTTTTTCTAGCCTGAATTTATTGCAACCATGCTCTATGGAGTAGTATTCTCCAGCCTTACTTCTCAATTTTGCTGCTAGTTGGGCATCGCCAGTCATGTTTAGGTCTCTTTGTACAGACTGCTTATGCAAACCTCTACAAACATGGGTGGGAGACATCAGGTGATATAACCTTTAAAATAGATAGTCTCATCTTCCTAACAGTATCTTAAGCTACCCTCGTTCTCATTGACACGAAAGGCAACTGAATTACCCAATGTCTCAGAGTTTCCAGTGCAGAGACCTGGCCAACAATAATGAACTTGCGCCCTCTACCTCTACTATCTGAATTTCATCAACAGAACCTTACAATGAGAAATAATTTTGTTGACTGCGTGTGCACTATAAATCAGAGATATAAAGTATGCTATTTTCAGACATTTGCCTTTCTTGTATGTCAGACATTATCAATTGATTACAGTTTTTTTTCTTTTTTGGTATAAAGGAAATATTACTTCCCATAGCTGTTATTCAGTCAACCAATATGGATGAAATTCTTTTGTAATCACAGGCAGGGAAAGATAATCTAAATGCAACTTTGAATTAAACCAGGCCATTGAGGGCCTAGGCACTCAGCTGAAGTGGAAAGATTGGACAGTTTGTAAATTTCCTTTATTGTAATTATGGCAACAGCTTACATTAAGGGGGTCAGTGGATCACTACATCTGACACTTTCTTTCCATTTACCTCACAACATCATCATCATGAGTTATGGTCTAGAGGGCTTGAATGGGTTTCTTCTCTCTACCAGTTAAGGCGTTAAAAGGCAGGGACAATTTCCAGGGAAGCGGGTAGCTTTGTCAGCAGGCAAAATCAGCTGGTAAAGAAAAGGCTTTTATTGGAGGTGAGGAAGAGCGCACACACCACACACACACACACACACACACACACACACACGTGCGCGCACACGCGCGCAGAGACAGAGAAAAAAGCACACAGAGAAAAAAAACCCTCAGAGACTTGAGAAGCTCAAGCCCAGTCTCTATTTGGGGGTTGGAATTTGTAAGGTCTTTTGAGGTGGTCTTTCTCCCCTTATTTAGGGATGGTCAGTTTGAACAAAGGCAGGGAGGCTGATAGGTCCTCAAGTCTGGAGTAAACAGGTTCTGGTTCGGTCTTGATCTTGTCAGACTAGAAGGAGGGCCTTACTAGTAAGAGAACAAAGCCCAATAGGCATTTTTTTCTCCAGACAGGGTCTCTCTATGTAGTCTTGGCTGGCCTGCAGCACATTATGTAGACCAGGTTGGCCCTAAACTCACAGAGATCTACCTCAGGCCTTTGTTTTAAGCTACGAGTCTTTTGTCTCTGGTCAGGAGGGTGAGGAAGAAGCCAGACATCTTGAAAACTCACTATCATTATTATCTAGTCATGGTGACTATCAGGGAATTGGTCTAGCTCCTAGTCCCCAGCAAGGAATCAGAAGTTTCCCTCAGGGTAAGAGTTAAGAAGTGTGCTTTTTAAAACCTAAATTTTGATTGGTTTTTATGAATATTGTAAAACTTTAAAATAATTGTCATTTCCTCTGCTCTGTGACCTTTTAGAAGCTTAGACCCTCACCTACTGTCTACCTTCAGGGACTGCTCTATACTGATGGTCTGCAGTTGGATGCCTTAGTTATTCTCCCTCAATGAATTTTCCCAATTCTTTAAAATATTTCTCTTGTAGAATGTTGCATACATTTTAGTAGGCTGCTTCAAATAATTTCTGGAAGATAAAAGATAACAAACGTTATCAAAATCAAAGCAGTCATTTATTCATGATGAGGACCTTAGGTGCCCAGCATGTAACACAGGCAAATACTCATGCGCAGGAAGAGGTTCTCATCAAGAACACTACAGTACTGGCACATGGCTTGAGAGTGCTGCTCCCATAGGCCAGCAAGAGTGTCTAACGCGGGGGGGTGGGGGGAGTGACACAAACCAGCCACTTGGGCACCATGGAAACGGCCCCACCTGTAAGGGGAGACAGATGGTACAGCCCAAGGGAAGAGGCGTGGCCTAGGCGTCTATTGAACTGTGAAGGCGTGGCTACAGATGGAGGCGGTGACGTGGGTGGAGCGCAGAATTAGCATCGGCTGGAACTTATGCTCGAGTGTGAGAGTGTGGCGCTGCCGGAGGGCGAAGGCGTGAGCAAGTTAGTTCCCGGCTGTGGTCAGAGTCCGGTCATTGCTATACCTGTGGAACCATGACGGAAAGCCGGCGCCGGCGCCGGAGCCACCCAGAGCGCCAGGGTGAGCTCTGCCGCGGGGCGGGACTTCCGGTGTACGGGCCCAAAGGGTTGGCCAGAGGTCCTGAATTCACGTAGTGTCATGACGTAAGGGGGCGTAGCCAAGATGGCTGCGCGCATGAAACTACTTGCCGGGACTCACCGCGGAGATCGGTCCCGGTAAGTGCGGGCTACTCTGTGTAGCATTAGCAACAGCGTAGCGTGGCCTGTCTGAGAGGACAAGGACTATTCCTTGGCCCTTACACTACCACGCGCTACTATGGGCTGGGGAGACCGGTAAGGTGTAGGCCCACGAGTATAGGGGAGGTCCTGCCAAGTACGGAAGGGGTGGGGTGTCAATCGGCGTTTTCCCAGTGCTCTCTCTTCTATAAAGGGTCACCAGATGACCTCTGAGGATTCTTTCCATTTAGGAGATGGGAGACTGCATTGCTAGAAACCGAGGCTGAAGAAGCCGGAACTTCTCCGGATCTGCGTTTTTGATATCTCGACTCTGTCAGGGGAATGGATACTCACCGGGCATCTTCAGGATAGGCATCGGCAGCACAGCTGTGTCCGGAACACAAGTTTGAGCCTTTCCACGCCTCAGTTTCTTATATCCTTTTTCTTTTGTGCCCTACACCAGAGCGAGAGAAGAGAAACTTTGAGCAGTTTCAAGAAGCTCAGAGTCTAGTCTATCCTGTTTGAAGTTGTCATTTTTCGTAAGGTGCATCCATACACTGCAGTTTTTCTGTGGGTCTCAGCTTGTCCAGAGTTTGGATTTTAACGTTAGCAAGCAGTTCAGGGTTAATTCTTGCTGGCCAATTTGTAATCATGTGCCCTACTTTAAACATGAAAAATCAGGGGAATTGGTAGATTTTTTTTTTTCACATCCCTCACATTCCTTTCTTGGAAATTAAATCCAGATCATGCTAACGCCACACAAAAGGGACTAATTATATATAGGAGGTAATCATTTTCCTTAAATACTTATTTTAATTTACGCGTGCGTGAGTGCTTCTGTTTGTGTCCACTGAGGTCAGAAGAGGGCATTAGATCACCTGGAGCTGGAGTCACATACAGTTGCGAGCAGCCTGACATGAGCACTGAGACTTGAACTTAGATCCTCCTTGACCACGGAGCCATCTCAGCCCCAGGAGGTAATTATGCTCAATTGTGTGCTGCCCTGAGCACTGAGCTGTTGAAGGACATTTCTGATCTATCAGTAACACCTTCCCCAAAATGATCACATTCTGAATTGTGTCACTACCACCCAGCTCTCTTTGCCAGTTTTAACAGAGACCTTATTCATTGGCTTTGAAGAAGATGAATTCTGCAGCTACTGTTACATATGCCAGAGGGAAAGACGTATGGTCTCTGTAATAGGTGTCCTTAAAACAAAATCAGGAGCTGGATGTAGTGGCATTGGAGAGTGAGTGAGGTGTTTAGGGTTTAAGGCCAGCCTGGGATATGGAGCAAGACCCTGTCTCAAAAAAGATAGTATGCCATTTAAAATTCATGTTGTAGTTGGTTTCTGAAATACAAAGCTCTTTAAAGAGCAAGTTATTTTATACTGAAAAAATTAAAGCATCGGCTTCAGGCCTCTCCAGAGATAAAACAAAACAATACTTTGTTACATGGGGGAATAATAAATAATAATAAAAGGTCTTCTGTTTTCAGAGCTGGTGACAGAGCATTCCTGTGTGCACCTCGTCGTTGAGTTTGAACTCAAAAAGTAGGTTTTCCTTTCAGTCTTTCTTGGATACTGCCCAGAAGCCTGGGCATGTGTCCCCTGCTACTCTTACTCTTTCTCTAAAGACCACACCCTCTTTCTAATATGAACATACTGCTCCTAGACTAATATTCAGTGGTACCCCATTTTCTGCATTAAGCTTCTGCTATTTAGTAGCTCTGTCTTTTCTTTTTGCTCCCATCTATAATTCTATAATAAAAGTTTCTAAATTTAAAAAAACAAACAAACAAAAAAACAAAAACAAACAAAAACCTCACCGGGCAGTGGTGGCGCACACCTTTAATCCCAGCACTCAGGAGACAGAGGGAGGTGGATCTCTGTGAGTTTGAGGCTAGCCTGGGATACAGAGTGAGTTCCAGGAAAGGCGCAAAGCTACACAGAGAACCCTGTCTCAAAAACAAACAAACAAACAAACAAACAAAACAAACAAAAGACCTAACTTTTCATAGGCCAGGATTTCTCAACTGTGGGACTCAAAATTTGGGGCTGGTCAGGGACATTCAGCTTGCTCCTGTATACTTTAAGGTATTGAACAGCACCTCTGGCATGTGTCCACTAGATGGCACTGCTGAAACCTTTACTTGTAATATTCCAAATGTCCTATGAGGGCAAGATAGCTTTTTCTGTGGAGAACCACTGGTCTAGACTTTTCTAAGATGGTTCAATGTCAGTGTTGCCGGGATAATTGTACCCACCTCTGCCTCCCAGCACACAGGCGCACACACCGTCCTGGAAAAACAAGGGTTTGATTTTGAATTTATACTTTTAGCAACCAAAACAAGAGAATCATTTCTTCTGTGAAGATGAATGAGAATAAGGAGTTTTCTGTTTTTTATGGAAATAGGACCTTTCCCTGCTCTTCATTTTAGTTTACCTGTATTTCAGAAGAAATCAGGAAACAGAAACTGATAAAGGAAAAAAGAATTTATTTGTAGTTTGGTCAAGTGTTGAGTTGTAGGCTTATTTTAAGCGCCTTTACAAGCCAGAAGACAGATTCTTGGGGGTGGTAGTTTTATTCAACTCTAGGCTTGGGAAAATGGAGTAGAGACCACTTGCCTACAGAAAACCATTCCATTCCCCATTTTCCTAGGGAGCTGCAGATCCTGGGTTTTTCTAGGGCAATGGGTGGAAAACTTCTGCTCTTAATGTCTTTTGTTCTGCCATAGAGAAGTTTGTTCTTATTCTTCTGTATTTTGGCAGGCCCCAGGGATATCCTGCAGCCCTATTAACATACTAATAGGTAAAGGAAAACTGTCTCCTGGAAGTTAGAGCCCAAGTGTGAAGGATTAGTTTGCAAGTGAATCATGGTAATAATCGAGTCTTGCAGTCTTTGTTTAATTTGCATATTAATGCATACTTTTTAGTCTATTCTGTTACTTACTAGTTTAATTTCCTTCCTGTGGCCAACTTAACAATTTTTTAAAAATTTTATTTATTCTCTGTGTATTTTACATCATGTATCTTGATCCCATTCCTTTATCTGTCTCTTCGCATCCATCCTCTGCCCTGCACACCACCCAAATGAAACAAAAATTTAAGACAAAAAAATAAACAGGGAAAAAAAATTAAATCTTGTCATGGAAGTTGCAGTGTCACACCGTGAGTCATGCCATGTACCCCTTTCCTTGCAAGTGTTCATTGTAAAGAGTCATTGGTCTGGATCGAGGCTTCTGCTTTCTACTACCCTGTCAATGCTGGCCACTTGCTTGGGCTCCTCCTGGATCTCCTGTTGCCCTGTGTTCTGGAGATCCTGCAGCTTTGCAATTTATTGCAAGCCTGGAGACATAGGCTAGATACATGTTAGCTCTGAGGTGGGTAATCTGGTCCATTCCTGGGTGAATGAAAAAAAGAAAAGGGGGCTGGAGAGATGGCTCAGAGGTTAAGAGCACTGGCTGTTCTTCCAGAGGTCCTGAGTTCAATTCCCAGCAACCACATGGTGGCTCACAACCATCTGTAATGAGATCTGGCGCCCTCTTCTGGCCTGAAGGGATACATGCAAGCAAAACACTGTACACATAATAAATAAAAATCTTTTTTTTTTTTTTTTGGTTTTTCGAGACAGGGTTTCTCTGCATAGCTTTGCGCCTTTCCTGGAGCTCACTTGGTAGCCCAGGCTGGCCTCGAACTCACAGAGATCCGCCTGGCTCTGCCTCCCGAGTGCTGGGATTAAAGGCGTGCGCCACCACCGCCCGGCATAAATAAAAATCTTAAAAAAAAAAAAAAAAAAAGAAAGAAAGAAAAGGAAAAGAAAGGCCATGACTGCTCCTAGGTATGGTGGAGGAGTTTATTGTAGACATGTGGGAGAACATAGTCAGAGGTAGGGACATCTGGGAGAGTCCAGAGTGAACATGACTAGACTGAGCTGGGCCATGTGGGGAGAGGAAGGGAGAAGGGAGAGAGGGGGCCCAAGCCCAGCAGCCAGGAGTGTGGGAGCCACAAAGATTCCAACTTGTGGTTTGACTCAAGGTCAGAGAGTCAGAGTTGCTATATAATAGGGTGCAAAGGCATAGTTACCAGGTGTCTTATACTTCAAGGCCTGATCACAAGGTGCTTTGTGTGTGGGGGGAGCAGCATGGTTACCAGGTGTTTTGAAGGGTCTACACTTGGTTGTATTGTGCCTTGATCTTGAAAGGGGGAGGTCTTTTACCTCTCCCCTTGCTAGTGTATAAAAAGCCAGTTAGAAATAAACTTGAGGCTGCTGGGTATTGACCCAGGGCCCTCCCGAAGCTTTCCTGTGTCTCTTTTTTCTTCATCTATATTTCTATCTAGCACTCCTCAATTCCTCACTTGCCCCCTTCAAAGAACCCTTCGATAGGTTGAGGCAGAACCCCAACACTGGTCCCCTGACACGGGAGGCCAAATGTCTAAGAGGGCAGGTAACCAAAATGTCTGGATTATTTAGGGAAGAGCCTCTGGGGGAAGGGTGGCCCAGCCCCTGTGCTGGAGAGTTCAGGGCAGAGGGTGGGGTGTGCCAGCCATACCCTGTAACAAGTGGGGACTGAGGGATGCTGGGAAAATCTGGCAGCCAGGTCTGCTTTGATATATTAAATAGGCACCTCTGCCATTTGTCCCAGGGTTTGAAACTTAACACAGATTAGAAGGGAACTGGACCCCAGATTGCTTCTGTTCTTTGTTATGGAGACAATTTTTTCTTTAAATCTGAGCTGAGGAAAATGGAGTCTTAAAGATACTGCCCTCCTCTCCTCCATTTTTTAAAGAGAAAATTCTGGCTTTGTGTAGGGGGCATGGATAAGATCCCACCCATTATAGACTTTGCCAAGTTCTTTATCCCTAGGTGTGGAAGTGGAAGCCTTTGGTATTTTGTCTTTGGAGATCAGCTTCCTTGTGAACTCCTGCTTACCTGTAAAGGTTCAAAGTCTCCAGGTGAAAAAAAGGTGAGTCTGATAGCAGGGCCCTACTGTCTCTCTTTAGACCAGTGATACTCAACCTGTGAGTTGTGACCCCTGAGGGGGTGGGGCATCACCAGAGACCATCTGAAAACAGTACAATTCATAACAGTAGCAAAATACAGTTAGGAAGTAACAACAGAAATAATCGTATGGTTGGGGCTCACCAAACATGAGAAACTGTATTAAGAGTGTCTCTTCTACCCCCAAGGCTTCAGCAGAGAAACACTGACACTGTTCTAGGGATTTGACTTTGGCACAGCTGCATTCTTACTGTGTAAAGTCCTTAGACTCAGTGGTAGGGCATAATACAGAGCTTCTGTCCATTTATGTTGCTCCTACTTTTACTCTTGGCCCTGATATACCTATCCATGATATTCTAAAAGGAAAAGAACTGGATCGCTGTGGTAAGGAAGATGAGGCAGGGAAAGACATGCTCTATTGGAACAGTGAAGGGCCACAACCTTCCTGTGGGATGAGGCTGTGCACTCAGGGAGCCTTTGAGGCAGGCATATACCAGGGAGTCTTGGGATAGAGCAGGAGCCCATGGGTTAAAGTTGACTTTGCCCACAGGAATAGAGGCATTGCTGGGGTGATGAACAGCCAGAGAATCGTTAGCATGTTATATCCCTCCAGTGGTGCTTTTGGTACCATCCTATCTCAATTGTGAGACCTTCCCCCATTGGTGTTGCTTTGTTATCTTTAGTTCCCAGAAGATGCCCTGTCTGCTCTCCCCATTTAGTCCCTGACATAGAACCTCCCCCCTTGTCCTTCTGCGGGAGCCCCATTCCACACCCTAAGTGAGGAGAAGTCTAGGCATTTCCAGATTGTGAGAAAGGACCAGTGTTCTGCACCGTCATTTTCGTTTCAATTGGCCTTGCACAGTGGCTGGGTGGGGTTCAGTGGTGCAGCACTTTTAGTGTTGGCCAGGAGGACTATTAGTTGGTAGTTAGCACTAGCTTTATAGTTTTCTATGCACTATCTGAAGGAAAGAAGACAAGAGTCTCAAAAGTAGACAGCTAGTTTTATTGACTAGCTCCCCCTTCACCACCCTGTTGTGCTAAGGCAGCCTCCCAAGCTAGTTGAGGGTGGGTAGCATTTCCCACCTGGTAGGGTCATTTGGAGTCACATCCATCCAGGTCAGGAGTTGGTGGAGCTGGAAGGCTAGCAGTGGGGCTCAGAAACTAAAGGGGGTTCTGGGTCTGGAAAGGTGGTTGAAAAGGCAGCATAATATTGAAGTGAAGAAACAATCTGTTTGAGAGAGAAGAATTGGAACACTCTTTGTGGGGAAAGGATATCAGGTCTCTAGGCCAGGATCCACAAAAGGTCTTCCTTGAGCACTTCCAGGAAAAGCAGAGATTAAGATGTGCTCAGGGGCAAAGCGGTTGGTGAGAGTTCCTCAGTGATTTGTGGGAACTGGGAAGGAAGCAGGAAGCCTGGTGGGGCTTAGGGATGTAGAGCAAAACTGTGGGGAAGCCTTCTTGAGCCTGGAGAGGTGGAACCAGGAGCTAACATTATTTCATTTAACTAAAGTTGGGGTGAATAGAATGACTTTATGAGGGTTCTGCCATTTAGGGATTAGAGAGAAATGGAATGGGTCAGAGGCACTTGTCTCCTTTTGGGGCATTGGGTAGAGTAGAGGGTAGGATGGAGTCAGTATGTTTCCAAAGCTCTGTACAGAAAGGACAGGAGACTGAGATAGGGAAGGAGGGAGTTCGGGACTGTGAGTCCCGGGTTATAAGGGGTCTTCTCCCCTACGTGCATGCAAATGGACTGATTAGGGAGGGTTTACTTAGCAGGGCATGGAGTTTGAGCAGAGCAAAGGGCAGGAGTTTTATCCATCCTGTTTTAATTCGAGAGTCAGTTTTGTGAGAATATTTTTTATGGTCTTGTTTGTCCTTTCAATTAATGTTGAATTTCCAGAGGATTTGGCAGAGGTGATGGAAGAAATAAGTCTGGGGACATTGTTTAACTGTATGGAGGAGGGCAATCCAAAGCAGGGAATGATCTGAGAGAGGAGTGGATGAACATAGTCTTTTATTTGTGGTTGGAAAGGTCTTATCTTATTCTGAAAAAGTATCTACAAATACCGGGAAGTACTTGTGTCTTCTGACTGGAGGCATGTGAGTAAAATCTATCTGCCAATCTAGGGTGGGATGGAAGTTGTGGAATGGGGGAGAGGGACAAAGGTTGAAGTTAGGTTTATCTTTTGGCAAGTCTCACAGGAGTCAGCTTTTGTGTTTGTTTTGTTTTGTTTTTGTTTTTCAAGACAGGGTTTCTCTGTGTAGCCCTGGCTGTGCTGGAGCTTCACTCTGTAGACCAGGATGGCCTTGAACTCACAGAGATCCGTGCCTCTGCCTCCCAAGTAGGAGTCAGCTTTTTAAGGAATAGCTTATTGGTGGATGTAAAAGGTGACTGCCTGAAAAGAGAGTAGAATCTGATTAGAAGGGTGAAATGGGAAGTACAGATAGGTCAGGATGTTGGGGTGGTGACAGTTGTGGAAGTGGTAATTCGTGTACACAGGATGGGCTCTGGAGATTGGGTTTTTGCTGTTGGGCTTGATATGGATATGATGGGATGGTCTGTTGAGCCATTGATCAGCCTGGTTGTCAAGAAGAGAGCGACTGTGTTTTTTATGTCCCCGGTAGTGAAGGATGGCCACTTGGGTGGGGAGGAGACTATTTCAGGGAGTTCCTGTATCAAAAGGGAGTTAATAATCAGGAAGCTCCCTTCTCTCCAGATTAAGTTGTTGGAGTGTATTATGTTGTAGATATACCTGGAGTCAGTATATATTGACCATGAGGTTGGAAGCAAGTGTGAGAGCTTGGGTGTTGCCTGTTGGGAAGTTGTATGAGGGGGTAGGGATTTGGCTTCAACTATGTGTGGACTTGTGCAGCTAGTCAGGTTTCCTTAAAGTATCGTGTATCCTGCCACGTAAGGGACTTGTTTTAGGGTGCTACCAGCTAGAAACTGTGATGGCTAAGAGAACTCCATTCTGGGATATTATTAACTCACCACGACACTTGAGTGATGGCCAAGAGCTTTTTACAGACTTCCATACTAAAATAAAAGTGGCTGAAGTGGTGGGAAAAAAACAAAAAACAAACAAACAAAAAAGAAAACTCCCTTCTGTACCAGGTGCTCTCCTAGTAGCCATTGTCCTTTGCCTTAAATTCCTGAAAGGTGGGCTCCTAGCAATCTGTACCCTCCTCAGAATGGTGGAACAGCTTGGTGTAATGGTGTAAATTAAGCACTTGCTCTGGCTTCTGTAAACTCGCTTATGGCTCTCTACTGGGGAGTGAGACAGTTCCTTTATTGCTGTATACATGGGGAGAGAGACAGCTCCTCGCATAGCGGAGGGGAGTGAAGAAGTTTCTCATACAACTGCACATCACAGAAACAAGACAATAATTGTGGTCTCCACCTTAAAAAAACCCTTTAGCCCCTTCTGGGTGGCACACCTTTGATTTGGCTGTAAGGCTGGCCCCCCTGCTAGCAGTTTTTAATAAATTTAACTAATTACAATTTGAATTGAGTCTGGTTGTTTTTGTTTTGTTTTTCTTGGTGTCTTGAACTCCATAACATTTTTGGAGGCTCCAGGATAAGTCCTGAGTGAGAGCAAGTCTGAGGTGGAGTTGGAAGCCTAGGGCACCCAAGACTACAGCTGCCACAGATTAAAGGTGGCTAGTCAGGGATCTGCCCTAGATGGGAGCAAGTCTCCTAACCCGGAGGCCCAGAGCACATAGCCTTAGACAGGAGTGAGCGCACTTGCAGACTTGGGAGGCCAGACTGCCACTACCATAAATTTGCAAGTTGAAAATAAAATGAAACTAAGAATTGCCGTCCAACATGCTCTGAAACTCAGCCAGTTGGTGCGTTGTTCTGTTCTGTTTTGGAGTTTGGACACTTGTAGAGACATGGGAGAGATTGGATGCAGTGGCAGAGCCGGTCTCTGGGACAGAAAACACATCCTTCTGTCCTGGTTCTGGTGTCTGAATTGGTCTGGTCTTCTCTGACTGTGTTGGCAGCCTGTCTTTTTATGCTGCTCTTTTGTCTGCTGGGCTCGCTTTCAGTTTTGTTGAAGGGGTGGGGGTTGGACCAGTGCCAGCCACATTGCCCTGAACTGCATGCTGCAACACTTTCAGGAGTTCTGTGAGGCAGAGTATGGACAAAATTGTCACCATAGGACTTCTACACTCTCTGTAAACTAGAATGACCCACTTTCGGTGTGGAGTGGCCATCTGAAGGGTCATTTGACCCTCAGACTGCCAAGAGTCTGGCAAGTGGTCTCAGAATCCCGGCCACCCTGATCTGTTTCCTTACAATGACCGCGGACTCTCCCTCCTCCTCAAGCCCCCTCCTTGACTGAAATGTGCCCTTGAACAGAGCTCCTCTTGTTTTAGTCTACAAGTCAGTGAGCCAGAGGCTGGGTACAAACCTTAGAAAATGCTGGCACTCCCCCATTTTAGCTCCGCAGAGGAAGGGAAGGAGGATATTCCCCCACCCACCTTGAAATCCACACATTCAGCTGGTTCGGGACCTGACTGTCTCAAGGGGACTCCACCTGCAGTCCTAAGAATTTATCCTGCTGTGCTCTCACGGTCACCTAGTTTTGCCCTCCACTCCTCCTGACTGGCTCTCACCTCTGAATAACCCAAATAGGCAGGGTTATGCTACACTCCAGCTGAACCAGAACCCAGCTCTTCTCTGGCAACGCCCAACCTTGCCAGAGGAAGGAGCTGACTGGAAACAGAGACTCAGACCTTTCCTAGTCTATGTACCTGCTTCAACCAATGCTCTGTAGAAGTGGAAGACACAGAACCTTCTCTTAGAACCCCCAGGCCCTCATCAGTCCGGTAGAAATTGTTGGTTTTCCTTACCCATCACCCCACCTGGACTGATGGTTTGTAAGCCACTTTTAGGTACCCTTTCTACTGCTAAGGAAAGGGACCAGATCGTGACAGACTAGGAAGGTTCCAATGGACCCAGGGGCTACAGGGTTTGATGCAAAAAGAACTGAGCAAATATTGTCCCCAACCTTACTAAACAGGATCCCAACACTGACCAAGGTAAGGAGGCAAACCCTTGGCCAGGCCCCACTGACCAGAATGAGAGCAGGTGCTAGAAGACCAACTAATCCCTCAAAGGTATCTGAAGTAATTCAGAGAAATCAGGGCTCTCCTGCTGGGTTCCTGGAGTGTCTCTGAGAAGCTTTCCAGGAGTTCATCCCCATTGATCCTGATGCCCCAGAAAAACAGTGGGCTATTGATAATGCTTTTGTCACTCAGTCAGCCCCAAGTATGTACAGAGAGTTACAGAAATTCGAAGGCTTTGAAGGAATGAATGGGTCACAGCTGTTAGAGATAGCTCAGAAGACTTAACAGTAGAGATCCAGATGAGAAGACAGAAGGCTGGCCAGGACCATGGGAGCCACTTTCAGAGAAGGATCCCAGGGAGGCCAGAAGTAACTATGGCAACCAAATCAGCTCCAAGCCAGAGTGGAGAAGACCATGTAGAGAGAAAGGGCACTGGAAAAACGAATGCCCAAAGAGTCACAGACAAGGAAATAGAAAACTGATCTTTAATCTCACTGGATCAGATGGGCAGGGCTGGACAGCATACCAATGAGTCCCCGGGAATGAACACAGGAAAATCGGGCAGAACTCTCCAGTTCCTGGTGGACATGGGTGCAGTCCATTCAGTGATGACCCAACCCCTAGGTCACTGAGAGAATCACCATCTAAGGGGCCACAGGAACTGACACCTGGGGTGCTGGGGAGACTCTCAGGAATCCACAAGGTTAACCCCACCTTGGTCTGCTGGCAAGAGGGTTCCTGGACCGGTCTACTCTGGTGACCAGCCTAGCAAATAACCTAGCTGTCATCATAGATCCTTTGTCCAGTGACTAATGGAGGCATATGCAGAGATCCATAGCCAGGCACCAGGCTGAGCTCCGGGAATCCAATTGATGAGAGAGGGAGGATACTGCAGGTGAGAGACGTTGAGATTATGATGGGAGGATGTGCAGAGATGACGGACCACACTAGTGGAAGCCCATGAACTGTGAACTGGTGGCTGTGGAGCCCTCATGGGACTGGACTAGGCCCTCTGGACACAGAAGACGGTTGTTTGGCTCAAACTGTTTGGGGTCACCCAGGCAGGGAGATCGGGATCTGTCCCTGGTCTATGGGCAGGCTTCTGGGAATCCAGTGCCTGTGGTGTGACACCTTGCACAGCCTTGGTGCAGTGGGAAGGGTCTTGTACCTGCCTAGGCTCAGTGAGCTGGGCTTTGCTGACTTCCCATGGGAGACCTCGATTTGGGGGATGTGGGGATGCGGGGTGGCTTGGGAAAGAGGGCTGGGGGGTGGGAGGAGGGAGGAGGGGTTCTGTGGATAGCATGAGGAGTGAGTACAAAATTTCTTAGTAAAGAAAAAAGACAGAGGACTGTCTTCCAGGGAAACACCCCATCCTCCCAGAAGCCCTAGGCCATCTAGTCTTGCAGATTCATCAGAACACACCTGGGATCAACCAAATGAAAGAAATGAGTTGGGGATAGGTACTTCCTACTCCACCTAGGTGGAAAGGTTAAACTGATTACCTGCTGCTGTACTGTCTGTACCTAGGTGAATCTGAGAAGAGGAAAACCAGCACTCAGGGGTGTTCAAGAAAGGGAGCATTGTTCCTGTGAACACTGGGAACCAGACTTGACTGAAGTGATTCAGACAAGGTTTGGCTACCAGTATTTGCTAGTTTTTATAGATACTTTTTCAGCATGGGTGAAGTCAGAAACCGCTAATGTTGTTGCTAAGAAGCTACTAATGGATATCATCCCCCAATTCGACCTTCCCTCCTCTTTGGCATTCATGTTAAACATTAAGTTCTGGGCAGAAACTGGCAAATGCTGGACCAAATTGCTCTCTACTGTTCTTTTTAGGATCAGGTGCTCCTTGTACCGAGATAAGCTGAAATAATTTGAAATAATGTTTGGCTGACTGCCTCCGCTTCTTTCTGCCGTGGGAAGGCCCCAGATGAGTGAAATGTCTAATCATTCCTTCAGGACTTTACGGTCCTCGCAATAGACAACTAGAGACATCCAGAGTCATCTGTCACCCCCACCACTTGCTCCACCCTTGATTCAACCAGCACACAAGTTCAATCCCAGGGACTTGCTGTGGGTCTGCCCCTTACTCAGCAAGACTCTGGAACCTTCCTGAACAGAACTATATCTCATAATTCTGACAACAGCAACAGCCATCACAGTAGTGGGGACCACAGCTTGAATCCACCAGTCCCATCTAAAGGCAGATACAACCAGCCAGGAGAAGGGTGAGAAGGGAAGGGTAATGCAAGATCCCTAGCCCCCTCTAAAGGTGAGACTTAGCCGCACCTTGAACTCAGACTAATGCTAATACTGGGAACCTTGGTAGGTGACTCCCATTATGTGGCCAACTGAAAATGTGGAACTATGGGATTGGGAATTTTCTTGAACCACAGATGGGGAAGTAATAGGCATTTTTCAGATCGCCACCTCCTGACTTGTGTTTAGATTTGACCTGTGTGATTTCTTTGACAACAGTGAACTTAGGGCTGAATGGTGATGTTACAGTCCAGTTCATCTGGGGTTTGGAATGAAACTGTGGAAAACATTCTTCTGGTCCTCACTATATTATGCCTGCCTTGCGGACGGGCCTACACATTGTCTTAAGTGGAAGAGAGATTATCATTGCGCCACCCAGGCCTGTGAGACTGGGTCTGACCATGATGGACATAAAACCTATATGTCTCCATTCAACAGGTATATCCTTCCAGAGATTACACACTTGGGAACTGCAGTCACTTTAAAGATGGTAGCCTAGAATGAGTTGACCACCAAACATTGGCCTACAGGCCAGGCCTGGGGATTTGTGATTCAATTTATTAATTATGGAGCTAGTCCCATGTAGAATTCACTCACTGTAAAAAAGTATCACCCCACCAGGCCAGTGCTATATGCCCCAGAAAAAGCTGGCTACTTCAGCCAAACACTAGGGTGTCTCCTTTCCTTATTCTCCCTCCCCAGACTACTTCCCCCATGGTAATGACTCAATCCATAGTCACAAAAGTTACATAGAGGGCCTATAGTAACAGACTCAACCTCAACCCTACTCCAGAACAGAGTTAAAGTTTCATTCCCAGTGATGCTCCTGAGCTTGAGACCTTAATGTTATTATATAATTGAATACATCATTACACTCCTCAGCCTGGGAAGAGATACTAGTTTTACCTAGGCCCAAGCTCTCCTTTTTATGTGGGCATAAGGGCCAATCCCTTCCATTCCCCCAACTATCCCACCAGAAAATTTAAATTGTAACCCAGAGGAAACTAAGCTCACCTTGGGAGACCTCCAAGGAAAAGGTACTTGTTTAACCTGTTCAACTTATAATCACTCAACTTCCCTTTACCCAAGCTTGTATGTTCACCTGTATACTAGCAGGTCTGAACATACTAGGGTTCACTTCTGTAGTGACATGGTAGGCCTGCACATTCAGCCTTGCTAGATGTGTGAATTAGGACCACAGGAAGGAAATCTCTGGATTCTAACCACCGTTCTGTATACTGGAGAGGGAGGTAGAAAACTGTTGCCTGCATTTAAAGGACACTCTCACCATGAGGTCCATCAGGGCCTTGTTAGGAAAGGGGGACTAGCAATCTCAGCTATACTTCTGCCCCTCCTCTGACAGCGGGAATCCCAGGTACAGGGCCTTGGGAAGGGCAGTCTTCGTCATGCCAGACCAGAATGTTAAAACGTTGAGGAGTAAAGGAGACCAATACATATAGCACCTAGAGACTATAGGACAACTAGAAAAGCCAGTGGATTTCCTGGCAGAACCGGTATTACAAACTGTCCAGGGCTAGATTTGTTACTCTTGAAGAAAGGAGGACTTTGTGCTGCCTTAGGTGGAAATTGATGTATTTATATGTCAGTGACTTGGGGGTGATATGGGAAACTAGATATGATTCAGAAAAACTTTGATACAAGGGCAAAGGAGAGAACCGAGGCTTCTAACTGGTACCAGTCTCCTTTCTCTTGGTTCCCATGGCTCACAACCCTCCCCTTTTTAACTGCCATAGCTGGGCCTCTTCTTTTACTGCTCTTTGGCCTTACGATTGGCCCTTGCATTTTATTTTATTTTATTTTGGTTTTTTAACACAGAGTTTCTTTGTGTAGCTTTGGCTGTCCTGGAACTCACTATGTAGTCCAGGCTGGCCTTAAACTCACAGAAATCTGCCTACCTTTGCCTCCCGAGTGCTGGTATTAAAGGTGTGTGCCACTACTGCCCGGCTGGCCCTTGCATTTTAAATCGGTTGCTAACATACATTAAAGGAAGAATCAGCTCTGCTAAAACATTAGCCCTGCAGGTGTAGCATGAACCTGTACCTCAACACGAGATTGGTTCATATGATAGAGAGCCAGTGGGAAATCATGGCTAAGGAAACTCTTAGGAGGACTAAGGTGCTAGAGGACACCTGATACAGAATGGTTCAAAACCCTAGCCTTACCCCTTCTGCACAGCATGCCTTCAATTAGGTTTTAAAGCAGTGGTCCTGCTTTAAAACCTGTTTTTAATAAATTCGACTCATTAGAATTTGAATTGCGTCTGTGGTCCTGAATTACATGACAAAACAGTTAGCGGGTGTGTAGAGTGGGTGGGCTCCTGTAGGGGATAATCAAAGATATGGGCAATGAGGTTGGAGAAAAGGTTGAGTACCTCAGAGCCAGGATGATGGAGACCTGATGATGTGGAGGGCTTATTAGGGAGCGATGTCGGGTTGAAGAGTGGGCCCGGCTCATATATGAGGTGGAGATCTAACAAGCATGGAGACGCTGAGCCCTGGATGGGAGGCGTGTCATGAAAGGGCTATGGCTGAGGTTCTTGAGTTAGTGTGTAATGAGGATGTGTACGGGGCTATGAAGGGAGATTTGTTTGCCTCAATGACAAGTGGAGCTAGGGTCTGGAGCCAAGGCGGCCAGCCTCTGGTGACCGTGAGTAGCTTTCTAATAATATGTATCACCCAAACACACACCCTTGACAGGATGTTGCAAGGGCCTGCCTCTGGTTAGTTTGTAAGACAAGATAAAAGGGTTTGTGTGGATCTGGAAGGGCTGGGGTAGATGTGCAGAAGAGTGGACTTGAGTAGGTTTATGGGAGAAAGGAGGCACTGGAGGGCCAGGGGTGGTTCTTCTAGGGGCCTTTTGTGGCGTCATAGGTTGAGCATCCAGGGAGATATTGGGGATCCAGATGCAAAAGTTAAGAAGTCCTGATAATGCAAGCAATTCCCCTTTGGTTTGGAGAAGGATATAGCCAAGGAGTTCCTTCTCCCTGGCTTCCTGGGTATAATTCTCTTTTTGTGAGATTGAGAGGCCCAGATAGGTGACTGAGGATTGGCAGATCTGGGCCTTGTTTGGGGAGACGCTCTCTCTATCCCTAAGAGGCAGAGAGCTGAGAAGGATTGTGCAGTGTTGGAGATTTGTCTGTGGTGACTGGATGTAGAAGAGAAGATTGTCTATATATTGGAGAAGGAAACCAGGGGACAAATCTAGGTTGGTGAAATCCTGTTGTAGGTCCTGCCCAAAGTAATGAGGGCTGTCTCAGAATCCCTGGGACAAGACTGTTGGTAGGAACATAAGTCAAACGATTTTGTATGACTTAGAATAATGTAATGCTAGCAATATATGAGCCTACCAAGAGGCAGCTCAGATAGGATGTAGGCCCCAGGGCAAGCTCTGTTTGTTAATGAACCAACCACAAGGCTGCTCATTTGTGGGCAAGTCCAAGATGAGCTTTGATATGCTAATGGACTAACTCCAAGATGGCATTGATATGTTAGTGAACCATCCCTGAACTGTGAGTCCCTTCCTATACAAATGAAATGATAAGGGGAAATTGGGAGATTGGAAGTGAGACATGGCATCTTAAGGACCTTCTAGATTTCCACTAGTGCCATCCTCCTAGCCTGCCACAGCAAAAGACTTCATGGAGGACGTGGGCCAAGCCTGCACAGCTTGTGAAGCATCCTAACCACAAAAGATTTCCCCAGTGGAACCCTGCATTGGCAGATTTCTGCCCAACCAGCTGTTCCTCACTTGGTGAAATGTCTGTTTAACTTTTATGTTAATGGGCATGGTATTACAAGGAATGAATGATTATATGAGTAAGCTGAGTATATTCAAAAGACAGCTCTTGTGTGGATGGTTCATTCCATCAGGTAAGAATAAGAGCACAACCACAATTTTGAGCCAAATTTGAAGCAAGCTTTAATTAAATACTGGCTATGGTGATGGACTCTGACCAGGTCCATTCCCGGGTTCCCAGAAAATGGCCACGAGTCACATTTTGTAGAGGTTTATAAAGGCAATCCCATAAGGCTACTGTAATGATACAGCACATGGGACGCCTGGGCCAAGGTGCTCTGTGAGTGAGGGAGACATGCCATGCAGATGCAGCGGCCAGTGGCATGGCGTGGTGGAAAGTCACTCATACCATGCAGACACAGAATCCAAGTGGAAAGTTTATTACAATAGAGGGGGGGGGGAGGAGGGAAAGAGGGAAAATGGAGGTGTGCATACCTCAAGGTGACACAGGGAGGAGAGGAAGAGAGGAGGGGTTTTTCCTTAAAGGAGGCTTTACGTCAGGACACAGGGCAGATTCCCAGGGGGTGAGGCAGAATGCCAACAGCGACTTATTTCCTCCAGGAACCATCAGGGGCAAGCATATTCTTCTTGCCTCCATACCTCCTGCCTACATCCAGTGAGGGGCAAGCACACAACCTGATGTGTTTTGGGCCTCCATACCTCCTGCCCATGTGTGATCAAGCACATCCAGTACAGTTGGGTCAAACAAATTTGTTTAGCAGAGCAAAACATGTGGCTTGTTATTTTACAAAAGCAATAGCCGCAAGCATTTCAGGAAGCATCTGTCCTTAGGTAAGTGGAGCTCACAGGTTAGAGGCGTTTTGTTTTGAGGATCTCTTAGGCACAGTAATTAAAACTTAGAACATAACTTTGACTCTCACAGAACATCCCACTGGGCCAAGCTGTCTGCAGCTACAACCATCCAGATAAGTTACTGGGTGTGCAGGGTGGTTGGGTCTTCCCTGGTGAAGGCAAAAGGGGCTTGGGAGGACGGGTGAAGGGGGGTAGTAATAAAGGCATCACTAAGATTGAGCATGGAACAGAAGGCAGCCAGGGAGGGCATGGAAGAGAGGTGCTTGTATAGATTAGCGACCATGGATGGTTTGGTTGATTTTTCCAGAGGTCCTCAACCAGTTGGTAAGTACCGTTGGCTTCTTTGATGCCTGGAATAGGAGTGTTGTGAGGGGGTTGACGGGAGTCACAAGGGTTGCTTGCCGTAGCTGGTCAGTGATGGGATTGAGTCTGTGGCATGGGGTGGGGTCTTGGACTGGGAATCTAGAAGAGTCTTTCAAGGTTATGGGGACAGGATTATGATGGGTAGCTATTCAAGGATTTGAGGTGTCCCAGACTCAAGGATTGGTTAAAGGTAAGAGGCTATGGGTAGAGGTTTGCGTTTGGGTAGGGACACTGCCTAAGTCCAGGAAAAGGAGAAATATGGTAGATATTTTTAGGTGGTATTGCGACTTCTTTTATTGCTTTATTAAAAAAATAAAACTCAGAAGTTAAATATTAGGAAAATAAACCTGAGAGATCCATGGAGCAACAGAGAAATGAATCACCCACTCTTTTCTCCACCTTCATGGCTCGAAAAAAGACAAAACATCTCCTTAGGTCCCCTCCTCTTTCCCCCTGTGTGCCCTTCTAGCTTCTTCTCAACCCACCAGAAAACTCTATGGTCCACTCTGGCCAGCTTAGTATGGACTCCAAGGAAACAAGGTCTGACTCCATTGGCAGTCTCAGAGTGGCAACACAAACAAATCTCCCGCAACAGGGTGGGCAGGGCAGAATATGTATAGAAACTCAGTTTAGAGAAGAAATTGCAGCTTAGTGTCGGGGTGGCCATTAAGGTATTAGGATAAAAGAGTAGGTAAGGATTGTGTTGCCAAACTGGCAGGCCCAATTAGGCCTGTGGGATGCCTGAGAATCCTGTTACTGTTAAGTTAGTTGTTTGTATTGGCCCATGCCGTTTAGTGGGGGGGGGAAAAGGCTCCTATATCCAGTATGAAAGAGATTTTTCTACCAGCCATTGTAGGATTCACCCTGATGAGCCAAGGTGGAGCTCAGTTGGGCTGAGAACTCAGGCCCCTCTACTGGTCCAAGATGGTGCCTGAGGGATTTTAACAGAGCTGTTGGAGGAGGTGCAGTACAACGTGATGGACAGTCCATCTTCTAGTGACCCCGTTGTCCACAGCTTGGACAAGCCTTGGCAAAGGGTCATGGGCTAGGGCATTCCTTCGCCCAGTGGCCAGTTCTATTACATCAAAAATGGGGGTGGGGTGTGTGCCTCACCTCCTTGGAACAGCAGGTAACAGAGTAGACTGGCTGGATTTGTTAAGAGTTGCAACCAGGAATTGGAAGCTGGGGTGATGTTCTTGCCTAGCTCTTTATTTCCTCTGCCCTCCATGTGCACACACCCACACAGACATATACCACACGCCCAGGAAAGGAGTGGGGGGGGGGCAACACTGTAAGAGCCAGAATTAGTGGACCTACCTCTGCATCAAAACAGTATTTGCTACATATGCCTGGGCTCTTGCACACATGAACTGTCAGCTGCTGTGACTGCATACATGCAGAAGACTTGACATGATCAAGCCAGCCCGAAGGCCAGCATGAATGGAGGAGGTGGTCATGACGTCCCACCCCTATCTGAGAAACTATTGGCAACTGATGGCTGCTGGGGGAGGAAGAATACGTGTTCTTCAGGGATGGGAGTCCTGAAAAGCTACCCATGTTCCGGATAGATGGTTCTACACCCGTAAACATATAGGCAACACTACATAACTCAGTGACTTTTTCAAAATAGTGGATGAAGTTGGGAGAGAAAGTGGTGGTGGAAGAGATATGGGAAGAATTGGAGGGAAAGGAATGGGGGGAGGGGGATTTGATCAAATTACATTTACATGAATGTATGAAATTCTCTAATGATAAAAAAGTTTTAAGAAATAACCTTAGGCTGGTGTTGTAGCTCAGCAAGCATGATATCCTACGATTAATCCCCAGTACTCCCCCACAAAGAAAAGTAGCCTTGCCTTACCTGGAGGAATAGCCTTCCCTTTGACTCACTTAGATATGCAGTGTATACAAAGTCCTGCTGTTGGGGGCACAAAGGTCTTTGTGCCCACAGATTGCTGGAAACCAGGAACATTAATTATGCAGGGGTGTCTCCTCAAAGGAGGAAATACCTGTTTTCCACCCAGAAGGTTAGGAGTGGATATTGTTAATGACCTGGTGACCTTTTGCTATCTGTAGAAGGAGACCTCACCAAATCCTCCAGAATGTTTATCCCAGACTCTCCCTCCCTAGACCTCTATCTTTAGCTCCCACTCAATAGAACCATCCTTAGGGGAGATGTCCCATGAACTTTATAGCCTGCTGACCTCTCTACACTGTGTGGTCACACCTTCAGCTTTCTTGTTCCACCTGGGATTGAAATGAGTGTTGCCTGAAAACTTTTCCCAAATTGTGCTATGTTCAAATATGCTGACAATAAACTGCCTGGCATCAGACTCCTGAAGTTTAATCCAGCCTAAGTCAGGCTGAACCGAGTTTTCCTTCTCTCCTCCCCTTTGCAGATTGTTTCCCTGCCTGCCATGACACCTGCAGGGACCACCTCATCCTGCTACCTCCCTTCCTCCCTTTTGTGCAATCTGTAACTCTCCTTTTCACATGGAATTGGAAAATCTAAGGAAAGGCCATTGTAATGCTTCCTCCTTTTGCTTATCACTGTTGTTTACTTGTACAATTCAGGTTCTGAAGCTGATTTTCAGGGGAAAAGAGAGAGCAAATCTACCCAGTGAATTCAATGAGCAAAGAGTGGTTTGTTGTAGTATACTATATTTGTCAGGACAGCTGCTGGCAGTTGATGACTGGGGACTTCACCAATGAGAGCAGCTTTGTGGGAGGGGCACTGCAGTGCTAGGGATGCTGTGGTGATGCTGGATGTAATGTAATTGAAGCCCATGTCCTCCCAGCCAGGCTTTCCTTGCAAAAAGCTGAATTAACTTCACTCACCAATCCTTTATAGCTCTTCCATGGAAAACAGGTATCTACACGGATTGCTAATATGCCTTTGTGATGGGTCATACACATGGAGCTATGTGGAAAGAAAGGAAAAAAAGATATTAAGCACCCAATGGAAATATTAGTCCTGCTTGAGGGAGCTGCCTAGCCAGCCCAAGTAGCTATCCTGTATGGTGTGGAGGACACCCAAAGATTGACTCCTACTTGGGGAAAGGAAATCAAAGAGCTGACGAGCCAAGAAACAGGGAAATAATTTATTCAGGTTCTGATACTGATACTGGCTAATATCAGGCTTTGGTGGCCACCTCCAGAGTCCTTGTGTCCAAGAATTGAATGTCGATAGAAAAGCGTGTACATTGATAGGAAAGCAAAGCAAGATAGTTCAGTATGAAAATGAGGCTTGCAAAGGAGGAAGTGGGGTAGAGCATAGAGAAAGTGTAACAGCTCAAAGGGCCCTGCTGTACAAAGAGCTAGGGGGTTTATGTTGCCTTATTGGGGCCTGTCTGGCCCATTTACATAACGTTGGCTTTTCTGTACATGCGCTAATCTGTTACATGTGGTACTCTGTTTTATATATCACTAGCATCTTTTCGTTGTTTTTTTTTTAAGATTTATTTATTTATTATGTGTACAGCATGTATGACTGCAGGCCAGAAGAGGGCACCAGATCTCATTACAGATGGTTGTGAACTACCATGTGGTTGCTGGGAATTGAACTCAGGACCTCTGGAAGAGCAGCCAGTGCTCTTAACCTCTGAGCCATCTATCCAGCCCCCGTTGTTTTGTTTTTTGTTTGTTTGTTTGGTTTTGGTTTTTTGAGACAGGGTTTCTCTGTGTAACAGCCCTAGCTGTCCTAGAACTTGCTTTGAAGACCAGACTGGCCTCCAATGTTGTTTTGGTTTTGGTTTTGGTTTTTTGAGTCAGGTCTCCTTACATAGCGCTGGCTGTCCTGAAATTCACTGTGTAGACCAGGCCGGCCTAGAACTCACAGAGCTATGCCTCTTGAGTGCTGGAATCAAAGGCATGCACCACCATATCCAGCACTAGCATCTTACATAGTCATCCCCCCACCCCAACCCACCCCCCGCCAAGGTATATGTTTTAATATCACAATAAGCATAGAAGTGTCTCTATTGTTGTACAACTGGTTTAAGTGGGCCTGGAAAGAGGGAATGTCTTAGTTACTGCTCGGTTGCTATGATGAAACACCATGACCAAGGCAGCTTTTAAAAGAAGTGTTTAATTGGAGGCTGGCTTACAGTTTCAGAGGGTTAGTCTATGACCATTATGGTGGGGAATGTGGTGGCAGGCAGGCATGTATCATGCTGGAGCAGTAGCTGAGAGCTCACATCTGATCTGGGAATACTAGGCAAGACCACGCCCAGTGACACACCTTCTCCAACAAGGCCACACTTCTAATTCTTCCTGGACAGTTCAGGGAACCAAACATTCAAACATATAAACCTATGATGGGCATTCTCATTTAAATGACTACAGGGGTTTAGAACTCTTTGCCAACTTGCTTTTTCATATGTTAATTTTAGAAGGTTTGTACAAGGCCTGGACCTCATTCTCTGCCCTATTCCCCCTCCTTAATAGCCCACTTGGACTTGGCTAAGTTCAACCCCTCATGGCATGGAATGGGATGAGCAACAAACCTAAGAATGGACCTTCTTTAGCATGGATTTTTAACTCATTCTGAAAATTTAGTGGACGATGTTCAGTTGGAAGCTCTGTCTTAGCCCCGTTCCTCCCTCTCCAAACCCTGCCCTCCTCAGAAAGATAGCCAAAAGTCCAGGATCCTCCCCCAAAACTCAAGACCTCATCTACTGGGTATTTAAGCTCTGATTCCTAGACCTGCCATGTGATTTCTCCTCCTTCCCCCCTCACTTCTGGGGGGCTTGAGAGTCATTAAACCTAGACTTTTAATTTGGCTTGATTTGGCTTATTGAGTTCAGCAGAGAAACCCACTATCAAGATCCAAAATTACCTCTCAGCCATGGGTGGTTTTACTCCCTGAAGCTCCGCTATACCCAATTTTAAAACAGTGCCGTAAAGAAACGGACAATGGAGTGGATGCATGAACAGACCTAGTATGTCACTTTTCCCTTCTTTCCCACTTGCAGCTGAAAGGGTTCTGTACCCGGATATTAAGTCTCTCTGCCAATGCAGTAAGCCAAATCAAGCCGAATTAAAAATAAAAGACCAGGTTTATTGGGCAAAACGCTCCTGGGTGACCTTTTCTGACTCCCAGAGAAGAAGGGGGAGAGGAGACTGGAAAACCCGTGTGGCCACTCTCTAGGAGGCAGTTTAAATAGCCTGTAGGCTTGGTCTTCAGCAGCTCTGGGGGAGGAGCCGCCACTTGGTGGCCTTTCTGAGAAGAGTGGGGTTTGGAATGGGCCTGGGAGTTAGGCCAAGGTGGAGCTTCCAATTGAAGAGCAGCAGTCATTGACTGCCTATAAATGCTTTGTTGGTAAAAAGGAAGGTTTCTTGGCCTTTAGGACTTAAAGCCTGAGTTGTTTGTAGAGTGCTTATTTCTTTGGTTTTGTTTGACAGTACTGAGTCTTTTGACTTTCTTTCTTTTTTGGTTTTTGTTTGTCTATTTGTTTTGATCTTTGGGAAACTAACAGGTTCTGTGTGGGATAATCACACAGGTGTGTACAAATGGAACTTTTACCTCTGCATAGACATTTAGACCTGAAATGGGTTGCATTGTACTACCAGGTGGTGGAAAGTAACCTGTCCCTCTCCATTTGAGGCACAGGTAGCTTTTCTGATTGCTTGGGGGGGGGGATGTATGATAAAATTCAAAGGGTTAAAATTCCCAGGAAATTTGTTTTTTGAAGCAAATTTGTTTGGCTTGGCTTTTGCCTTATTGTGTAACTATTTAGATTTCTAGGATGGTGCTGGAGATATGGCTCAGCTGATAAGGCCACTGGCTGCTCTTCCAGAGGACCTGGGTTTGATTCTTAGTTCCTACATGGCAATTCCGATGGTCTATGACTGCTGTTTTGGAGATCCTTTTTCTGGCCTCCACAAACACCAGGCACACAAGTGATGCACAAACATACTTCTAGGCAAAACACCTATCTATCCATGTAAAAATACTTTTTAAAAAATTAAATTTCTAAGACAGATGGTATCAGTTTTGATACTGTCTGGGAGTTCTCTGAGCCTTATACAGGTAGATGACTGACTAAGAAGGGTCTGATTCATGAAACATTATCTAACCTATATTAGATGTATATCTGTCTGTTCTTAACATTATCATATAATTTACATGTAGAAACATTTTTAGCAAAAGAATGGGTAAATGAAATTTCTTACGTAGAGGCTCTCTTGTTATTGCAGAATGAAGATTCTAAGAAGGAGCTAAATTTCTGGTGTTTGGAATTTTTGTTGTTGTTTTTGTAATGTTCTAAGTCCGTCCCTAGTTGGTATTGAACACACAGCACCTTCTAACCCGATAGGGACAGAGAAGGTGACTGGGGCTGTGTCTCCTCTACCATGAGAAAGGGAAATAGGAAAACTCTAACATTCTCAAGACCTGACCAAACACTCATTTGGGCTAGTGAGCACCCATCCCATTGGAGGGAAGGAAGATACTCCTTAAGATATTACCTAGTTGGAGGTCTGAATGAGTGTGGTTAGCCTACAGGAGGGTTACTATGCTTTTAGTTCAGTCTCAGCCTGAGAGTTGTTAAGTGAAAGCTCTAATCTACCTTGGTGAAATCATCCACAGAAAAGGACTGATTTGTCTTTACTTTTGCAGCTAATTGCCCCAGGTGGGTATGGTGATTTTTTTTTTGCTAAAATGTGATATTTTATTTGTGCTTTAATAAATAAAGATTGCCTGGAGATCAGAGGGAACAGCAAGCCATTTTAAGTAAACAAAGAAGTCAGGCAGTGGTAACACACACCTTTAATCCTATCACTTAGCAGGCTGTGTGTTTAAGGCCACACTGGAAACCAGGTGTACCTGGTGGCACATGCCTTAATTCCAACACTAGTTACCATAGGTGTCTGGAGGTCTGTACAAGACAGACAGGAAGTGACAGAGCTGTGTAGGAAGAGGATTTGATGTAGGTGGGCTAAGAGAACCAATGAGAGAACAGAATAGAGAAGGCATATAAACATGAGTATACAGGAAGAAGGTCTCTTTGGAAGCTGTGGAGTTGGTGAGATGAGGTTACCTCATGGTTCATCCTATTCCTCTGATCTTTCTTTCAGGCTTTAACCCAAATTTCTGGTTCCATGTTTTTTGTTTATTAAGACCGTTTAGAAATTTGTCTACAGGTGGGCCATTTAAGCTCTTTTAAATTTTCTCCCTCCTTCAGAAATGAAAAACCTTGTGATAGGCAGAACCATTGAAGAGGCATGGTACCTCCACCAGGAGCATGCCACACAAACCCTGATCTTACAGATGCTGTTAACATCAGAAATCCAGACACAATGTTATTATAAGCAGTGCACCCTGTAAGAAAAAAGTGGAAGATGTAACTAAGCCAGGGAGCTAAAACAAAATACATGCAGTACAATAAAAATTACTCTTCATTTTTAGAAAGAACTTACCAAATTTATTGACAATACATGAATGTTGTTCAGAAGCTCTAGAGGATATGAGAATGGTTAACAGCTGGGCAGTGGTGGTGCACACCTTTGATCCCAGCACGTAGGAGGCAGAGGCTATGATCTCTATGAGTTCAAGGCCAGCCTGATCTACAGAGTGAGTTCCAGGACAGCCAGGGCTGTTACACGGAGAGACCCTGTCTCCAAAAACTGAGAGGGAAGAGGGAGAGGGAGAGAGAGGAGGGAGGAGGGAGGGGGAGGAGGGAGAAGAGAGAGGAAGGAGGGAGAGGGAGGGGAGGGAGGGAGAGGGAGAGGGAGGAGAGGGTAGTCAGTCCCCTGGTGTGATAGCTTGAATAAGAAATATCCCCCATAGGCTCACGTATGTGTTGGCACTGTTTGAGAAGGTAATGAAACCTTTGGGGTGGGGTATGGTCTTGCTGGAGGAAATTGTCACTCAGGGTGGGCTTTAAGGATTTATAGCCTTGCCCACTTCCAATCGTGCTCTGCTTAGTGTTTGTGGTTGAAGATGTGAGCTCTCAGCTTCCTGCTCCTGCCACCGTGCCTGCTGCTTGCTACCATGCCTCTCTGCCATGATGGACTCTTGTCCATCTGGACCTGTAACCCAAAATAAACTCTTTCTCCTAAAAGTTGCCTTTGGTCATGGTATTTTATCACAGCAACAGAAAGTAACTGATATGCCTCGATACTCATTTTTAAAAAAAGACAAAGTTGGAAGTGGCTATAGAAATGAATCATCTTGGTAGACGTTGTCTCTAAAGTATATAATGCAAAAGAAGACAAAAAACTTGAGAGAGGCCACAGCTTTTATGGCTATAACCGGACAGAAAATGAGAGGTAGGCAAAATGAATTAGGTAAACATGAGAAGAGAGAATCCCTGGGGAGATATCAGTATTGCACACTGCAAGGAAAAGACATGCTGGCAGTAATACTCCTAAAATTAAAGGGATTAGAAAAGACAGAGAAGGAGAAGCAAGAGAGAAGATAGTGGAGATGACTGCCATTCCAGTAGTGAATGATAAGGCAGAGAGACACCCCCTGATTATTCAAAGCCAGTTATACAGTTTTCCCACAGGTGTCCTAGGTACAATTGACAATAAAGTATCAAGCCATGGAGTTCCTCTTGGACATGGATGCTACATATCGTACTCTTGATGTCCCAGGGAAGCCAAACTTGAGAGCTCACTGTAGGAGTAAGGAAGAGATGCAGTGGAAGCCTTTCCTACCACCTGTGGAGTGCCAACTGGGAGAGATGAGATTAAAAGAGTAAGACCACATGGACAGATGGCACCTCGGAGTTAAGAAGTAAAACACCGAGATTAAATTGAAAAGGGAATCATTAGCCCAAGAGAAGTGGCTCAGTGGTTAAGAGTACTTGTTGCTCTTGCAGAGGAACCAGGTTTGGTTCCCAGCACCCATGTGGTAGTTCACAGCTACCTGTAACTCCAGAGAGTCCAATACCATTATCTGACTACCTTGGGCACCAGGAACATACATGATACACATCTCTACATGAAGGCAAACACTCATAAAAATTACATCTTTAGAAATCTTCAAAAGGAATCGTATTTTGGATGAAATTAAAAAAAAAAACAAGAAAGAGGCTTTGGAAGGAATTGAACTAGTGTAAAATTTCTTAAATGTGGACTCATCTGTCTCTGGATCATCCTGCATCACACTCAGTTCTGTCATTTTAAAACTGTGAATGGACATAGATGTGTTGAAAGGTTTGAAAGCTCCTAACGACAGTGTATAGGATATTCATCCTGTTGTGTCAAACCCTTACATTTTGACTGTCTTACATTAGGATTGTGGGTCATTTTCTGGTTTTCATCCTTAAATGTAGTTGCTTTAGCCTTCTTAATAACAAGCCTCAATTGCCATTTGCTTTTCACTGGCAAGATCCCAAATAAGAAATAGTATGAGCTAGTGAGTTATTCATCAACTTGATAGAAACTAGAATCATCCCAGAAGACAGAACTTCAGTTGAAGAATTGCCTCCATCAGATTGGTCTGTGGGCATATCTGTGGGACGTTGTCTTGATTGATGGTTGATGTGGAAGTGTCCAGCCCCCTGTGGATGATGTCACCCCAACGCAGGTGGACTTGAGCTATATAAGAAAGAAAGCTGAGCAAGCAATGGAGAGCAAGCCAGTAAGCAGCATTCTCCTGTGGTCTCTACTTCAGTTCCTGCCTCCAGCTTCCTGCTTAAGTTCCTGCCCTGACTTCTTTAAATGATGGACTTTGTGGTAGAACGGGTAAGTCAGATAAACCCCAAGTTACTTTTGGTCAGTCTTTTATCACAGCAACAGGAATAAGACTAATAAGTATATCAAAATATACTCTTTGCCTTAGGCCTTCAAAAATTCTCCTACTGTCTTTAGTAAGATGTTACCCAAAGATTTAAAAGCTCCGAAACTGATCTGGACGATGATGGTGTACCCCTTTATTTCTAGCATTTGGAAGGCAGAGACAGGTCGATCTCTGAGTTTGAGGCCAGCCTGGTCTACATAGTGAGTTCCAGGACAGCCAGGGCAACACAGAGAAACCTTATCTGGAGGAAAAAAAGAGGTCGGAAACTGGAAGGAGTCTTGCTGCAGCGTGTTGCTGATTAACTGATCACAAGCTCCAATGTTGAAAAATGTCTACTTAACATATTTTAACACCAGTTCAATGGTAAATCACCTGGCATGTGGTGGATACAAAGTGTCATCCCACACAGAGTTGGTATTTGTAAGCAGAGCTGATTACCTCAGCTGTCAAAGAAAATGAAGCTTAATTTCCAATCAGAAACGACTGATGACATTGAAAGTTCTGAAAGTAGGAGGCATCTGTGAGAGTTTCTAGGCATGGTTCAGTTCTGCCACACTTGGGTTCCTAACTTTGGAATAATAGTAAAATCTCTGTGAAGCCCTGAAAATGCTAGATTCATAGCCCATGTTTGGATTCTAGAATGCCAGTGGGCATTTGAGAGTGTTAAGGAAACACCACCAGCCTTGGGCTTATCTAACCCTTAAGAGCCCTTAAAGGCATAGATTTAGAAGTAGTGATTCAGATGTTTGGAGAGCCAATCCCCTTAACCTGTGCCTGATTTCTCTGAATAATTGGACCAGACATCTAAAAGATGGACATTCTGGCTGGGTGGTGGTGGTGCACGCCTTTAGTCCCAGCACTCGGGAGGCAGAGGCAGGTAGATCTCTGTGAGTTTGAGGCCAGCCTGGGCTACAGAGTGAGTTCCAGGAAAGGTGCAAAGCTATACAAAGAAACCTTGTCTCAAAAGAAAGAAAGAGAGAGAGAGACAGAGAGAGACAGAGAGAGAGAGAGAGAAAAGAAAGGAAGAAAGAAAAAGAAAGGAAAGAAAGAAAGAAGAAAAAAAGAAAGAAAGAAAGAAAGAAAGAAAGAAAGAAAGAAAGAAAGAAAGAAAGAAAGAAAGAAAGAAAGAAAGAAAGGAAAAGAGAGAGATGGACATTTTGCCTTCAGGCATTTGCAACCACTTATGATAGCTAACAAGAGGGTGAGAAGTTGATTTGGGCAGCATCTATTATGATGTTTATACTTCTTCAAGTAGTGACATTATTAGAACAGAAAAGAGGATCCTGGTTGACAGTGAGATGATTGGGAAATATCAGACTATTTCACCTGGCACTCTGAATCCAGGTCTCTTACTCCCAGTAATGGAAATTGATTTTCATTTGGAACACGATTAGAAATTCTCCATGCAGTTTGTTCCAAAAGAAGACTGGGAACTTCTTGCTGGGAGCAGCTTCATGGAAGAAGATGCTGTTGAGTTGGGTATACTGTTAACTGTGGATAAGGTAACAAAGCTATGCCCTCCCAAGTGACTGATACCTCTCCACAAAAAGCTGAATTATGTGTAGTCACTAAGGTTTTATAACTGTTGCAAGAAAAACAAATATGTACTATTCCAAAATACACCTTCATGATAGATCATTGATATGCAGACATTTGGAAAGAGATTCAGGAAAGAAAGATGTCAATCATGTGGTGGAAATACTGGCTCTACTGATACCTTAGGAGCCCAAGTAGCTATTATGAACTATGCAGGGTGTTGGGAATCTCTGCTCCAGCTCCACTCCTCCTATTCCAGAACCCGACTCTCAGAAAGCCTGCCAAGGATCAGCTTCTCCCTCAGAGATGCTCAATACCACACCTACAGGGTATTTAAACTGCTCCCTAGAGAATGGCCGGGTGGTTTCTCCTCTTCCCTGGGACTACCCAGGAATGCTTTGCTCAGATTAAACCTGGATTTATTAACTTGGCCTGATCTGATTTATTCCATCGGTGGAGAACCCCAATATTGGGTTACAGAGACCTTTCACAGGGCACCAAAAGACTGACTCTCACAGACTGAAGGACACCAAAGAACATACAGAGTCACAAAACAATCTGCGAGAAAGTCATTTACTGGGGTTTAGATACTTGCCTAACTTTACGACTCATCTCCCAGAGCTTGGTGACAAATGAGCCAGAGGATGGGGCTTCATCACTGTGGAACCTTAATGACCCCGGGATGATTTTACTGTTTGAAGCCCTGGTACATCCATTTTAAGATACTCATGAGCCAGGCAGTGGTGGTGCACACCTTTAATCCCAGCACTTGAGAGGTAGAGACAGGCGGATCTCTGAGTTCAAGGCCAGTCTGGTCTACAAAGCGAGTTCCAGGACAGCCAGGACTGTTACAAAGAGAAACCTTGTCTTGGAAAAAACAAAACAAAAAAAAGACACTCATGCAAGGACAAATGGTAACAGGAGTGCAGTATTAGAGGAAACGTACATTTGAAAACTGGCAGATAGATTTCACTCAGAGGCTTAACAGGCAATTTGAAGTTTTATTAGTATTTGTGGATACTTTTTCAAACTGGGTAGACATCCTACTTAGTGGCAGATATTGGGGTCTAATGGGCACCTACTAGATTTCCTGGTTTTTGTATCTTGGCACAAGGGATAGACAGGAGCATGTGGATAGTAGTAGAAGCAGAGACCATTTGTTAAGAAATAGGTCCAGGGATGGTAGCACATACCTTTAATCCTAGCACTCAAGAGGGTACAGCAGAAGAGTTGCCATGAGTTCAAGGCCAGGTTGAGCTACATAAATGAATTCCAAGACAGCCAGAGATACATAGACCAGGGGTGGGAGAGGGCACAAGTTATAGATCTTTCTGTTTAGCCCAGGCTGCCCCTTACTTAACCTGTCAGTCCTCCTGTCTAAGCCTCTCAAGTGTTTACAGGACAGATGTGGACCACCATTCCAGGATTTTAGTGTTTCCCCTCCCTTTTTGGTACTGCTGTGCAAGTACTGTACCCAGCCTCTAGAGGTATATCTCCAGTCTTTCTAGTCCTTTTCAGTAGGTAGTGATCAGCCCGTGAATCTGACCTAGCATTTGTCTGACTACTAGGTAAACCTGAAAGCAGCTAAGAATGCAGTAAAGGTAACACCTGGATCCTGCAAGAGCACCCGCCCCCCAGCCTAAGAAGACTAAATTCTGTGGAAGAGTGTTAGGTCTCAAACCAGGAAAGCAGTTAGCTGAGGTGCCTATTTAACATATCAAAGTGGAAGCTGCCTGCCAGTTTTGCCCAGCTTCCCTCAATCCCTACTTGTTACAGGGTAGGGCTGGTATACCCCACCCCATATCCAGAACCTCTCCAGCTGGGCTGCCCTTCCCTATTGAGAGCCACTGGTAGTGAAAGTCCATGGGAGTACACAGCAGTGACAACTAGTGTTCAGAAGTCAACCTATCAGAACTAAGGGTTCTGTTAGAGGAAACCATCATGCAAGGTGTTATGGGATTACTGCCTTTTGAAATAACTAGCTGTCTCTTGTAAACTTCTTGTGCAATAACAGTCATGATTCTCCCCATTTACCATGCATCTCCATGTTATGTGTACATGTACTCTCATGATTGTATCTCAATCTTGGCCACAACTTTCCCTATACATTTGGGGTAATTGGACAACTGTCCCCAGCTGCATTTATTTTCCATTAACATATATCTGGCCATGGCCATTCTTCAGACAAAAGTATTTCAGCAAAGATACCTTTTTCCAAGGAAAAAACTGCACATAGATAAACATTAGCTCATCTCATCCACAGATAGAGAAAAGAACCACTAATAATTAAATCCTCAACCCCTTACCTTCACCCAGGGTTATTTACACAAGACCCTAATTTAAGAGATTTACTGCTCACATTCTTGGGATGAGGTTTTAGCCAATTGTTAGTTACTGAGTTAAGGCAGTTACTTCCCACTGACCCAAGGAGATTGCCTACAAGGCCAGGCAGGCAATAGGTGCCAAGCTTCTTTCTTGTGCAAATTAAGTTTTTATTCCTCCTCAGCCAGGTGCTATTCCTAGATTTTCTCCTCAGCAATTACTCTGAAAGTGCTTTAACTAACCAAATACTACACGCTCTGGCATAGGTTGCTTAGCCACCTAGCATATGTCCCCCTCCCTATCAGAAAGCAGCTGCAGCTGGAACAAGCGGGAAAAGTGGCGCCAAAGACAGTTTACTTTCTTGTGACTTACTGACCCCTGACATTCTATCTAGCCATATCTAGATTATAGTTTGAGCACACAACTTCCCTAATTGGTCTTAGCCTTTAGTTGACCCTACCAGAGAACTCCCCTTTTGTCACTCCCCTTTTGGGTTGTAATTGGAAGCTGACAATTAATTGCTTTGTGTGGGTCCTTATCACCTCTCTCTGAGACCCTGAAAACTTCAAGCCTGGCATTGCTTTACCAAAGAATTACTGTGTGGGTATATACGCTGGTTCTCTGAGAGCACTGGGAGAATAGGATTGATGGAGAAGAACAAAGATGAGGACAAAGAAGGAAAGAACTAGGGAGAATGATGAGAGAACAGCAGAAGAGACTGAGAGCAGGAGGGACCCAGAGCAGGAGGGACCCAGAGCAGGAGGGACCGAGAGCAGGAGGGACCGAGAGCAGGAGGGACTGAGAGGAGCTAAGTAAGAGAGCAGAAAAGAAGCTGTGCAGATAGAATCTCCATGGAAGAATAAAGCGAATGGACTAAAGAACTCAGTGTGCTTAGATTCATTGAATATCACTCAGATCAGAATCCTCAGCTGGTTGGTAGACTCTTCCACGGACCCTGGGAGCAAACAATATAGGCTGGCCCTAATATTGTTTGCGTTACTTCCCCAGCTGCTCCTCACTATATAATCCAGGCATTTTAGTTACCTGGACCTTTCGTCTCCTCTTTTCTCTCCTGGCTCTCCCCTCTCCTCACTGGCCCAGCTTAGGGCCATGTGCACTCTGGACTCTGTCAGATGTCTCTGCCTCTGACTGTGCACTCTCTTTTATCCACAATAAATAAACATTGTGCTCCACCATACCTAGGAGCAGTCGTGGCCTTCCTTGTCACTTTTTTTTTTCATTCAGAGAGTACTTGCTAAGCCCATGTACTTTTGTTCTGTGATCACCAAAGCTCCTGTGACTTCCTCCGTGAGAGACCATGGTATTCAGAAATAAACATGTTGTTCTGGGTGACTTGGGTTCATGTCACTAGGGAACTTATATTAAGCGGAGAGTAAATTGTTTATTTTATAACTGCCTTTTTGTGTAGACACATCACGCGCTGAGAAGGACACTTTGTGTTTCTTGTTTCCATCTCCCCCAAATCCTTGTGCTCTGGCTAAATAATGAGAAAACACGGGACAGTATCAAATTGAAGACACTTTCAGAAAATGTGTCGCTGGAGGCTTGAGATGGCTTAGTAGTTCAGAGCACATGCTGCTCTTTTAGAGGACCTGAGTTCAGTTCCCCCTCCCCATATCAGACAGCTCACAACCACCTGTAACTCCAGTTCCCGGGGGATCTGATACCTCTGGCCTCTGTGGGCACCTGCATTCACCTCCTGTGCACACACACAGATAGACACAATGAAAAATAAGTAAATTAAATAAGAAGTAATAACAGCCTGCCTTTAGGAGCAGCGTGATCACAAACATAAAGGAAACACTGAGATACTGTCACAGAGTGGGGTTAATTAAGAGTAAATCCTCAGACAAAGGGCTTTAGCACAAAAGCTAGGGAAATCCAAATATAAGCTTGAATTTACTTAACTCTTTTTTTATCCAGTTTAATGCCTTCATTTTGATAGCTGTGTTGTGGCTAGCCTTGGGGAACCTCAGTGAGCAGAGAGCTTTCTCAACTCTGCCCCCCCTGACATTGCTCACTGCTCTGGGGCTCACCCCCTTCTCGTTGCAGCCTTCTCCTCGCAGTGCGCCAGCAGTGCTTCCCTTTTAAAGGACCCTCCAGCCAAGTCCTGAAATCACTGCTTCCCTGCAGCTTCCAAAGTCCATTGAGTAGTGCTGAACACTAAGTGCTTCAGGCTGGAGGTTGGAGAGGTGTGTGCTGTTGAAGACCGCTGCTCTTCAAAAGACTGGAATTCGGTTCCCAGCACCCATTTCAGGCCACTCACGACTGCCTGGAGCTCAAGGGAACCTGACACCCTCTTCTGGCACGCTCAGACACCAGCATGCATACATACACACAAATCTTTTAAAATGTAGTAAGTGCCTTGGGTTGAGAACCATTGTTGCACAGGCACCCTGTGTATTCCTGCTATATTTTGTGAAATCTAAAATTTTAAATTATACCATGTATGTGTAGATTATTAAACTATAAATCATTATATAGGTATATTTTAGCAAGAGCGAAACTGTTATTGAAAAAGATGCCTACATGTTTTAATACAAACTGGATATAACAGGAAACCATAGATAATAAATTCTTGTAATAAAACACTCTCAAAAGTTGTCTCTGACCTCCATAAAAGTACTGTGGCAAGTGTGTGACTGTATCTCCCCCCCCCACACACACACACAAATAATGAAATGTAAAATCGTATTTGGAAAAACAAGTTCTAGTTGTCATTGTTGATGACTTGATACAGAATTTTGCTTTCAAAAATCACATTGCCTGACTTGGTGGCACAGGTATTTAATCCCAACCCTTAGGGAGATAGAAGAAGGCAACTCTGTGAGTTCAAGGGTAGCCTGTTTGACATAGTGAATTTCATGCCAGCCAGGACTATATACTGAGACTGTCTCCAAAAACAAAAGCAAACTGTAGTGGTTTAAATGAGAATGGCCCCCATAGGCTCATAGATTTGAATGCTTGATCACCAGGGAGTGGCACTGTTTGAAAGGATTAGGAGGTGTGGCCTGGTTGAAGGAAGTGTAGCCTTGTTGAAGGAAGTATGTCCCTGGGGATGGGCTTTGAGGTTTCAAAAAGCCCATTCCAATCCCAGAGTCTCTCTCTTCCTACTGCCTGTGGATCTGGATATACAACTCAGCTACTTCAAGCACCATGTCTGCCTGCATGTTGCCGTGCTCTCCACCATGATGACAATGGACTAAGCCTCTGAAACTGTAAAGCCAGTCCCAATTAAATGTTTTCCTTTCTAAGAGTTGCTGTGGTCATGGTGTCTCTTCACAGCAATAGTAGTACACTAACTAAGACACACACACACACACACACACACACACACACACACACACACACACACAAAAACAAAATCATGAGCTATCTGTCCTAGTTTGGTTTCTGTTACTATGACAAAACACTGACCAAAAAAAAAGAAGAACTTGGGGAAGAAAGAGTTTATCAGATCTTACAGGTTATAGTCCATCACGAAGGGAAGCCAGGGCAGGAGCTCAAGCAAGTACTTGGAAACTGAAGCAGAGGCCATGCTCACTGGCTTGCTCAATATGTATTCTTATACAACCCAGGAGTGCCAGCCCAGGGGTGGCACTGCCCACAGTAGGCTCTGCTGTATCAATCATTAATAGAAAATGCCCCTGCACACTTGCCTAAAGGTCACTCTAATGGAGGCATTTTCTCAATTGAGGGTACCTCTTCCCAGCTGACTAGTATCTAGTTCACAAAAACAGCACAGTATCTAAATCCGAGGTATAAATACCCAGTCTTAATAATTATCCAAAAATTTTTAAATGCAAATCATGGGAGGTATGATCAAACTTCTTCTGTGGCCTTCTCATGCTATATCTACCATGAGAACATCCTCCTGGGGGAGAAGGAGGAAGAGGGCAACAATGAGGAACAGGTAAAAGAGAAGAATTAATGGTTCAGTAATAGTGATGCAGAGACCCTTAAAGGCCAAAGCCAATGTCTCAAGCCCACCAAAACAGGAAAACCTGAAGTAAAAGCCCCTAATTGTTAAGATGTCAGAATTCTCACAAAGTTTATGTCCTTATCTGAGAATGGACCCAGGACACAGGGAAGACAAAAGGCTCCTAGTTCTCACGTGGCTTGTCCAAAGGCTTTGTTAGAAGGATCTCAAATCCCTTCCCTGTTTTGAACTTCATGATGTGTGAGCATAGAAAACCCTTTTTAAATTTTATCAGCCACAGAGCACCAGGAGAATCATCAAATAGTTTGTCCACTGGCAAGGGAAATGTTAACAGCATATTAGTCTGCCCTGTGCTGTAAGGTTCTGTACTCCTGAAGGGTGGGTGCAAGTGGGTACTCTGTGAAATGGATAGATGAAGTAAAATTGGAAGCTCATAGCTTCTGGTTTTTTTTTGGGGGGGGGGGGTTTCAAGACAGGGTTTCTTTGTGTAGCTTTGGTACCTGTCCTGGAGCTCACTCTGTAGACCAGGCTGGCTTTGAGCTCACAGAAATCCACCTGGCTCTGCCTCCTGAGTGCTGGGATTAAAGGCATGTGTCACCACTGCCCAGCTAGCTTCTGGAATTTTTAAAAATTGTATTTATTTGTGGGTGAGGTTTACCAAGTGTCTTAGTTAGGGTTTCTGTTGCTGTGAGGAGACACCATGATCATGACAAGTCTTATAAGGAAAACATTTAATTGTGATGGCTTGCATTTTCAGAGGATTAGTCTGTTATTATCATGATTTGAGATGCTGGCATGCAGGCAGACATGGTGCTGGACAAGTGCCCTACATCTTGCAGACAACAGGAAGTGAACTGAGACACTGGGTGGTATCTTGAGCATATATGAAATCTCACAGTCCTCCTCCACAGTGACACACTTCTTCCTCAAGACCACACCTACTCCAACAAGGCCACACCTCTTAATAATGTCACTTCCTTAGGGGCTATTTTCTTTCAAACCACCACATTCCACTCGCTGGCCCTCAAAGGCTTGTAGCCATATCATAATGCAAAACTACATTCAGTCCAACTTCAAAAGTCCCCATAGTCTACAACAGTTCCAAACTTACTTAAAAGTTTAAATATAAATAAGTCTCTTCTGAGATTCATGCCATCTCTTAATTGTAATCACCTGTTTAAAAAAAAAAAAGCAGATCAGGGCTGGAGAGATGGCTCAGAGGTTAAGAGCACTGACTGCTCTTCCAGAGGTCCTGAGTTCAATTCCCAGCAACTGCATGGTGGCTCACAACCATCTATAATGAGATCTGGCGCCCTCTTCTGACCTGCAGACATACATGCAGGCAGAACACTGTATACATAATAAATAAATCTATATAAAAAAAAAAGCAGATCACATGCTTCCAACATATAATGGCACATTACCATTTCAAAACGTAGGGCAGTGAGCATAGTGAGAAAATACTGGACAAAGCAAAACTGAAAAGCAGCTGGACAAACCAAACTCTGCATCTCTGTGTCGAATGCCAAAACACTCCTCAGATCTCCAACTTGTTTCAGCTTTGTTAACTGCAACATATTTCTTTCTCTTGAGCTGGTTCCATTCTCTGTTAGCAGCTTTCCTTAGTAGGTATCCCACAGTTCTGGCATCTCCAACATCTTGGAGTCTCTAAGGCAATCCAGGCTTCACTTTCACAGTTTCATGCAATGGCCTCTTTAGGCCTCAATTCAGGGACACCCCTGACACATGCCTGGCCTCGGCAGCTTTTCTTAGTCATAGCCCCTTTCTTCCATCCTTAACTTCAGAACCACATGACCAAAGCTGCCAAATTCTGCTGCTTACTGGGGCTGGTACATGGCCCCTTTGTTCAATTACGTCTTCACCAGCTTTCTGTCCTTCACTGCCTAAGCTTGGCTGTCCTGGAACTTGCTCTGTAGTCCAGGCTGGCCTCAAACTCAGGGATCCACCAGCCTCTCTGCCTTCCCAGTGCCGAGATTAAAGGTGTGCACCACACCAGGCTCTAAGCTTTTCTTTTTTTTAAGATTTATTTTTTGTGTATACAGTGCTCTGTCTGCATGTATGCCTGTAGGCAAGAAGAGGGTACCAGATCTCGTTACAGATGGTTGTGAGCCACCATGTGGTTGCTGGGAATTGAACTCAGGACCTCTGGAAGAACAGCCAGTGCTCTTCTGGAAACTTATCTGGATGCAATCTTTACCTGAGGTCATCACTCCCTTTATTCCATTTCTTAATCTGTTTATCTCCTTGAACACAGGACTTCACTCCATTCCACTTCCTGGTGCTCCTTTTTTCCTCAAAGTGTACATTTTCTTGCTCTTTTTCTTTATAAATCTGTATCAGAGTGACCAGTAATAACCACACAACAGAGTCTAGACTAGGCTGTTTTGAGATTTCCTCTGCCAACAGAATTAATCCAAAACTCTTCACTTTAGCCTCAGGCAGACTCTTCAGACAAGGGCAAAAAGCAGCTACTTTCTTTACCAAAATATCACAAGAACGATCTCTAAACAACATGCTAAAATTCTTCTCCTCTGAAACCTCTTGAGTGAGCCCCCATAGTTCAAATGACTCTTAGCACCACTGTCTTCCATGATCCTACTAGTATGGCCCATTAACCAGCACTTAAATCATTCCACTGCTTTCCTAACCCAAAGTACCAAAGCCCACATTCCTCCAAACAAATACATGGTCAGGCCTATCACAGCAATACCCCAATCCCTGGTACCAACTTCTGTCTTAGCTAGGGTTTCTATTGCTGTGAAGAGACTCCATGACCACAGCAACTCTTGCAAAGGAAAAACATTTAATTGGGGTGGCTTCCATTTTCAGAGGTTTAGTCCATTATCATTATGGCTCCACATGGTGGCGTGCAGGCAGATGTGGTGCTGGAGAAGGAGCCAAGTGTCCTAGCACTTGCAGGCAACAGGAAGTGAACTGAGACACTAGGTGGTATCTCGAGCATATATGAGACATAAAAGTCGGCCTCCAGAGTGACACACTTCCTCCAATGACACCACACCTACTCCATCAAGGCCACATCCCCTAATAGTACGACTTCCTTTGGGGACCATTTTCTTTCAAAGCACCACACCACACATGTAGAGGTCAGAGAACCTTTGTGGGAGTTCGTTCTTTCTTTCCACCATATAGGTTCTGGTGATCTAACTTAGGTTGTCAGTCTTGATGGCAAATGCCCTTACCCACTGAGCCATCTTGTTAGACCCATGATAATTCTGGACTTTTTCTCTACGAGACCCTGTGGAAGCAAAATTAACTAGGGGCTAAAGTAAGAAATGGGAGAGGAAGTGAAAGATTACTTATTGAAACTACTACCCAGACACAATCTTGAAGCACACAACATAGAAACTATAAGAAGAATCTGCAGATGGGAGGAACTAAACTGAAGAGTACATGTGAGGACAGGAAGTCAGTGGAAGAAACAGGAGAAATATTTGTAAGCCAGGTGTAGTTGGAAACACCTATAATCCCAGCACTCATGAGGCAAAGGCAAGAGGATTGTGGATTCAGTGTTAGCCAAGGCTAAACAGCAAGTTCCAGGCTTTCATAAATTATGTAGTGAGATTCAGTTTCCCCTGTTACAAAATACAAGAGAATGATTGTAGAAGTTAAGTAGTTAATTGTTAAGAAATCAATTGTAAGAGGTATGGAGGTCCTCGTACTCACAGATAAGCACAAGGGAAGCCAGCATGTTAAACACACAGAGTTTTCCTTTCAAGGGAGTGATACATAACCTGTGATCTGCCCAGAAGGCTGCGATGGGACATAGTTCATAGCCTGGTGTCCTTTGCACTACCTTTGCACTATCTGTGTGGCCAAGACCACATCAGATCTTTTCCTAGACCCTTATCATGAGCTTGTCAATCTATAGAACTTATCTTTATGGAAGGTGTCGCATGAAGTCAATCTATATAACCCATCATTTTTGTTTAGTTTTTTGAGACAGGGTTTCTATGTATAGCCCTGGCTGTTCTGGAATTCTGTAGACCAGGCTGATTTTGAACTCACAGAGATCCACCTGCTCCTACCTCCTGAATGCTGGGAATAAAGACATATAGAACTCATCTTTTTAATTTATTTTTATTTTATTTATTTCTTTTTGTTTAGCTTTCTTTTTTTAGAAGCATAAATATTTATTTGTAACAAAGGAGTTTGTGTACAGTGTTGAAAATCTACAACTTCTTATTAAATTCACATTTGCACTTCACCTTTTTAAACAAACATTTATAATCATTATTTTATATAGATATAGATATGTAAAAACAACATCGAGTTCAGTGGTCCTTCAGCATTTTCCACTTAAATGTTTTTTTTTAACAGAAAAACAGGTTATAATTCCAAAGTCCAGAGTTATTTGAAACTGGAAAATATTTTCTCTGTAGAAAATAGTAAAAATGATAACATTTCCCAATAAGCCCTTTAAAGCCAAATAATAGTTGAATTATATATATATATATATATATATATATATATATATATATATATATATATAGATTCTGGGATATAGAAGAAACCCATCTTCATCTGTGCAGAGAGCTATGTTTTACTTAAGTTGTGGAAGTGAGATTCCTATTCATCTTCCCCTTCACTGTTTGATTTATGCAAACATTTTTCTATAGGCTAATCCATAATCTAAAAAGATTTTAGCCTCCCCTCCTGAAAGTACAGCCAGTGTATCCTTTCATCAGCTTGTTATGATGAAATTCTTATCTTAATATTGGAATGTTTCTTATCTTTTTTTTTTTTTTGATTTTTCGAGACAGGGTTTCTCTGTGTAGCTTTGCGCCTTTCCTGGAGCTCACTTGGTAGCCCAGGCTGGCCTCGAACTCACAGAGATCCACCTGGCTCTGCCTCCCGAATGCTGGGATTAAAGGCGTGCGCCACCAACGCCTGGCAATGGAATGTTTCTTATCTTAATATTGGAATGTTTCACTAAAGCATGCCCAGTGGGGGGAAAAACTTATCATAAACCACAGTCATCCTAGGGCCTCCCTGCTAGGTAGCCTCCCTGGATCTGTGGGTTGCAGTCTGATTGTACTTTGCTTATATCTAATATCCACTTGAGTGAGTACATACTATGTTTGTCCTTCTGAGTCTGGGTTACCTCAGGATGATATTTTCTAGTTCCATCCATTTGCCTGCAAATTTCATGTCATATTGTGTATATGTACCACATTTCTTTATCCATTCTTCAGTTGAGGGACATCTAGGTTTTTTCCAGGTAGAACCCATCTTTATGGAAGATGTCACATGTACTTACCAAGAGTTTCAATGTAGTCACATCTTAAGATTTATTGTGCATATGGGATTGAGTTAATTATCACCAGGAAAAAAATTTCACAAAATTGTGCTGTGCTTAAGTATGCCTAAAATAAGCTACTGGGGTCAGACTCTTGAAGTTTGAACCAACACTGGCTACTGAGTTGTGTTGAACAAAACTATCTTTTTGCCTCCTACAGGTTGTTACTCCGCTGACTGTGGGGGTGGCAGAGTCCCCTGCAATCAGTGAACACCACTTTCTTTCAATCATATATTATGTGTGTGGTGCATTGAATGAGAAATGTCCGCTATAGGCTCAGATACTTGATCACTTGGCCCCATTTGGTGACGCTGTTTGGGAGGTTTATGGAACCTTTAGGAGGGGCAGCCTTTCTGGAGGCTGTAGTCACTGAGGGTGGGCTTTGAGCTTTTATAACCCTGACCCACTTGTGGTTTTCTCTCAGCTTCCTATGTGACCAGCTAGCCTCCTGCTCCCACTACCTGCTGCCATTATGAACTCTCCCATAGCAAACAGAAGCCAAAATAAACTCGTCCTTCTATAAGTTGCTTTTGGTCATGATATTTTATCACCGCAACAGAAAAGTAATTAATACAGTGTACAACTATTACTTTTCCATGCTGTTTCCTCTAATGTGAGTACCTTGACTATCTCCCAAATTTGCATAATTTTTTTTTTCAGATATGGTGTGGTGGTTTGAATAGGAATAGCCCCTATAGGATCAAATATTTGAATACTTGGTCAGTAGGGAGTGGGGCTACTTGACAAGGGTTAGTTGGTGTGGCCTTGTTGAAGGATGTGTGTCACTGGGGGTGGGCTTTGAGGTTTCAGAAGCTCAAGCCAGGCCCAGTGGTACTCTCTTCCTGCTACGTGCAGATCTGGATGTAGAACTCTAAACTTCTCGAGCTACCATGTCTGCCTGCATGCTGCCATACTTCCTGCCATGATGATAATGGACTGAACTTCTGAACTGTAAGCAAGCCCCAATTAAATGCTTTCTTTTATAAGAGTGGACTACGGTCAGCTGGGTGATGGTGGAGCACACCTTTAATCCCATTACTCAGGAGGCAGAGGTAGGCGGATCTCTGTGAGTTCCAGGCCAGCCTGGTCTACAGAGTGAGTTCCAGGACAGTCAGGACTGTTTCACAGAGAAACCCTGTCTTGAAATAACCAATAAATAAGCGAATGAATGAATGAATAAATAAATAAATAAGCAAACAAATATGAAAAGAGTTGTGGGGTCATGGTGTCTCTTCATAGCAATAGAACACGGACTAAGTCATGTGGTCTCATGTAATTCAGGCTGGCCTTGAAGTCACTATGTAAGGAAAATAACTTCCATCTTCTGATTCTCTTTCTTTTTTTTTCGAGACAGGGTTTCTCTGTGTAGCTTTGCGCCTTTCCTGGAACTCACTTGGTAGCCCAGGCTGGCCTCGAACTCACAGAGATTTGCCTGCCTCTGCCTCCCGAGTGCTGGGTTTAAAGGCGTGCACCACCACCACCACCACCACCACCACCACCACCACCACCACCCGGCTTCTGATTCTCTTTCATCCAGAAGTACATTTCTACACTTAGTTTATACTGGTTCTGAGGATTAACCCCAAAATTTCACACATACTAGGCAAGCATTCTTATCAACTAAGCCTTATTCCCAGCTCCTGAGATTTTTGTCATTGTTTTTATTTGTTTGTTTTAGTGTAATAAAATGCAGTGCCATTAACACAACTAATTACAAAATTTCCTTTTTCAAGATGTTAAAGATGGATGGCTCAGTAATTGTTTTGGTCAACTGTTTTTAATCAATAAATCTTATTAATACATAGGAATGACTTCTTTAAGGAAATAACTAAAAAGAAGTAAAAATGCTTACTAACTTCCCTTAAGCATGAGAAGCCTTGACCTGATGGCAATTCTTGACAAATTGACTCCACGGCTATTTCTCATCAGTGGGGTCAGTCAAAGCCAACAGTGTTGTTTTAAAAAATGGTAAGTGGCACTGGTTACCAGGCGAAAAGGTCATGAGACACAAAACCCAGTATCAGAGCTTTATTAGGAGGAAGGGGGGGGACAAAAGAACCAGGCCTAGGGAAATAGTGGGGGGGAGGAGAGAGTAGAGAAGAGATGGGGGGAAGAGAACAGAGAAGAGGGGAGGAGTCTGTGTCTGGCTTTTTAGGGATTCCTGTGCACATGGGCAGGTGGGCTTACGGAGCTGTGCCATGCGTGCGCTGATTGCGTGACCACGTTGTGCGCATTTGCGTGATCACACAGCTCACTAGTGACATAAGACCCCTTACTTAGCTACTGAACTGTGTACGTACAGTCATGCAGCTGGAGGAACAGTAGAATCCTAACATTCCAGACTTTTTGCTTATTATAAAAAAAGTGGGTGAACAGGAATAGGGGTGTCCTTTCTCCCAGAAAAACTGCTTCCAGCTGACTTGGTGGGCATCAGTTGACTCTTGGGGGCATAGAGAAGGGGGCTTCTGAGGTAGACTGGCACCATGGGGTTGTCTGCTGCTTTGGGAATCGTTTGACAAGGTGCTGTCCAGGTGGATTCAAGCTGGTGATCAATTGCTGAGAGCATTTAACAGTAATAGACGGTTATATTAAAGTCTGGTTTTTTTTTTGGGTCTGGGGGTGTAAATACCTTTTGACTGTTAGTTCCTTACCACCTGGGTATTTCTGATGATCCTTGGACTCCAGCTGTATGGCGATCCTGCAACAATTAGCTGAGTAGTTGATTAGAAGAGGGAACCAGGAAGAGAAAAGCTTGTGGGGTGAGACCTCATTCTGGAATTGGCAACAAGGCAGTGGATCCTGATGTCCTCTGGAACTTGAGAGAGAGCAGGGCCCTGTCTGTGTCACTGAGCATGAGAAGCACTGCTGACCGGTCTGGAGTGAGGCACATGGAGGGAGCAAATGAAATGAAAGCTCCTACCTTAGCTGGGAAATCTCTTCCCATTAGGTACCCCTGAATAAGTGGTGGGGTCTGGTGAGGTGGGTAAGGCTGTCCCCCTGCGCCAACAATAGGGACACAAGAAGGAGATGTGGGACCGCAAAACTCCCTCAGGGCTGATTAAGAGGCTCGGTATCCAACAGGAAGGAAATGGATTGCCCCATGCTGCATCCTGGGTTCCCTGTGAGCCTGTGGCCAAGCCTAAGAGATCTACTGGAGGTCTTTGTTTGTCCCCATGCCCCAAGGTGCATGAGGGCAGTCAGCTGACCAGTTATTTCTCTAGGTGGCACTTTGAACAAGGCTCAATTGTCGGCCCGGCAGGGCATGCACTAGCCCATGTGGCCTTCTAAAACAAGGACCTGGAAGCCCTTATGCGGCGGCTTGAGTAGCGTGTGCCAGCATTTGGCAATTCTGTTCATGGGCTTTCTTATCTCTCCCATGGTACACCTTAAATGCCACAGCTGAAACATTCACCTCTGGGGTCAGGAGCCTTGCTCTCCAGATGCGTAAGAGTATCCCTAATGTCAGGAAGCTCTGGGAGATAAGAGACAGATTTTATTCTGTGTCTTGAATTTATTTTTGATAAACTTGAGGACAGCTTTAGGAAGACCCGCCAGGAGGCAGGCTGTAAACTGATCTCTGGCTAGAGAGCCATCCGGATTATTATGATCCCAATGTGGGTCCTGATCGTAAACTTACTTGCATGCATCCTAGCCTGCTTCCAGACCTTTGGAGTCAGAGATTCCTTAGGTTGAGGAATGCAAGTGGACAGGAGAGAAGGACTCAGAAAGGGAGGGTTCAGAGCTTAGGTAAAGCATGGGGATAAGGTAGCTCTTTTCATTTACCCGTTCACTGGCGGAAGTTAGATAATTCCTGTGAAATATCAGGGTTCAAGCAGCTGTTATGTGGCCAAATTTACTGATATCTGGGGGTATTTAAGGCATTTGTCAGAGAAGGAGTGGAACTGCAAGGAGGAAGCCTCCATGTCCCATGACTGCAGCTGAGAGAAAAATAAAATAAAATAACAAACAGGATCCCAGCTTCCCATTTTAGTCGTCCCGGGGATAGGTAATCTGGACCAGCATAAATTATCAACACAAGTTACCCTAACCGTCGTCACAAGAGGGGCAAGGGCTGGGAGGCATATGTTACTGGAGGACTCCCCGTGAGTCCAGACAGCATTCAATACTTTGTCAAGAGAGAATGTGTCACGGTCCGCAGGGGTCTGGTGCGAGGAATATATCTCAGGCTACAGCTGGAGGAAATGGTGGGGGATTGGAAAAGGGAAACTCACCAATCTGGTTAGTGGGTGTGTTGTGTGTAGTGGTCCCGGTGGCTGGACAAATAAAAAAAAGCAGAGCGGGCAGTTGTAGATCCAATAAACCTCGGTACAGGGTCCAGGACACAGCCCCAGATGCAGAGCGCCGGGAGAGCCTGTCTCGTCATAGTACCAATGTTGTTTTAAAAATATAAGAGGTGCTGTTACCAGGCGAAAAAGTCATGAGACACGACAAGACCCAGTATCAGAGCTTTATTGGGGGGGGGGGACAAGAAAAGAGAAGAGAGGGGAGGAGTCTGTGTCTGGCTTTTTAAGGATTCCTGTGCACATGGGCAGGTGGGCTTACAGAGCTATGCCATGCATGCGCTGATTGCATGACCACGCTGCGCACATTTGCATGATCACACAGCACATTGATAAAGTAAGACCCCTTGCTTAGCTACTGAACTGCACATGTGCAGTCATGCAGCTGGAGGAATGGCAGAATCCTAACAAACAGTATCCAAGGGGTGCTAAGCATAAGGTTCTTGTTTCTGAAAATCAAAAGAACTGAAGAGGAGCTTGGTTGTTATTTTACAAGACTGTTAACTTGCTGTGGGTACAAGGGCATGTTGTTCCTTTGTAGACCACAAGAGTCATCTCTAAATAAATAGAGGGGAAGTCCCTTAATATGGCCCACACCATTCAACTCAGAAAGAGGCTTGACTGCCTTATACTCTTCCTCTCTTACTGAATGTATGAAATAGTTAAATAGATGAAACTTGAAATTTCTGTTATAATGAAATAATTGTAGTGGATTGTGGTGATATTTTGTTTGTCTTCTGACAAATAAAGCTTTCCTGGGGATCAGAGTGTGGAGCTAGCCACTAGTTAACCATAGAGGTCAGGCAGTGATGGCACACACCTTTAATCTTAGGACTAGTGAGGAGGAAGCAGGAAGATCAGGAGTTCAAGGCCACCCTGGGCTACAAGAGATTTATCCAGTCTAAAAGAGAAATAGCTAGGTGGTGGAAGCTCATGCCTTTAATCCCAGCACTAGGGAGGTAGAGACAGGAATATGAAGTGGGAGGAGACGGGAGTGAACCCCTTTTTGGTCTGAGGATTCCATAGAGGTAAGAAGTCTCTCTAATGACTGCTCCTTTACTTCTCTGATCTTTTAGCATTTACCCCAATATCTGACTCCAGGTTTTTATTATTAAGACCAATTAGAATTTGCATCATAGTAGATCCAGTTTAAATCTTATTGTAAATAGGCAAAAACACATAAGTGTGTACACATACACATGTAGAGGACAGAAGGCAACCTCAGGAGGCATCTGCCATGTTTTGAGAGAGGGTCTCTCACTTGTCTGATACTTGTCAAGTAAGCTAGGCTGGCCAGTGAATGTCAGGGATCAACCTCTGATCAACTGATCAGGGATCAATTCCTTCGTCAGTCTTGGGATTATAAGTGCTGCACTGTACCAGGCTTATTTTTACATGGGTTCTAGGAATCAAACTCAAGGTAAGCACTTAATCAATTGAACCACCTCTCCAGCCTCACTCCCAAGTTGCTGTCTTTAATCTAAGACCTAAGTAAATGTTGAGTACTGTGCCCCATGAAAATCAGAGACTTCTACCTACTGAGTTTTCATCCAGCTTGCATCCTGCTTTTAAGAAAATTGAAAAGAACCAGAAAGATGGCTCTGGAGCCAGTAAGGACATTTGCCACCAAGCCTGAAAGCCAGAGTTCAATACCCGGGGTCTACATGGTAGAAGGAGAAAACCAACTCCCACAGGCTGTTTTCTAAGCTCCATGTGTGCACCAAGGCACAGGTGTGCACATCCACGCACACTAAAGAGATAAATAGTAATACTGTTTTTAAGGAAGAATTGAGCAAATAACAAGAAGACAATCTGTTGTGAACATTTGTAGCCAGATACAATGAGTGGAATGCCAGTAGTCCTTGGGATGCTGAAGTGATAAGATTACTGGAGCCTGTGTTTCCAAGGGGGGCTGGGGAGAAACACACACACACACACACACACACACACACACACACACACATATGCACGCACGCACGCACACATATACGTGCACTCAAGTGTGCATAATTTCCAGGAGATTGCATTGTTTCCATACTTATTTAGTTCATCTGCCTATCGTTGCAAGCTAGGTTGGTTTCTTGGTATGAGACCTGTGCAGTCACAAGGGCTCCACCTTTGGTTTAAGGCTCTGCTGTCACAGTTTCTGAATTCTTTATTATTTTTTAACAAGAAGCTCTCATTTTTCATTCTGCAATTGGCTCCGAAAGTCATATTGTTTGTCCTGAGTTTGATCTGTAGCACTGCATAAATAAGGCGTGGTGGTCCACAACTATAATCCCCTCATTTGCCTACATAGTGAGCTCAAGGCCAAACTGGCCTACATGAGATACTAGCTCAAAAAAAAATCAAAAATATATTACAATGTATTGTCGAAATGATCACTTCAACATATCCCCTTCCTAGCTAGACTTGTTTCCTTTGGGATCAGACTATGGTCTTCTGTAGAGACCAACAGCTGTTTTGAAAGGGCCAGAAGCTAAAGATTTCAGAGTGCAGGTATAGCCCCTGGGGACAATCAGACTCTGCATTTATAGGAGGTAAGTGGCTCTAGACAACAGATAACACAACTGCCTGAAGTGGTATTCCAGTAAAACACTGAGTGTGAAGACTGAAACTAGAAGTTCAGATAGTTTTCAGGTATTACATATCTCTTTAATTTTAAGCCATTTAAAAATATTAAACTGTCATTACTCTGTGAGCACTTGTCCCTCAGGCTATGGTTTGCTGACACCTGGTGGTACCCATCATTTTAATCTGTGCTCAATGGATAGTAGGCTTTCAACTGTGGTTACATGCTCTCAAAGGCATGTGTCTTCTCCCTGTGTTCACATCTGCATCAGCTTTCTCTTCATAGAAGAATGGCAGTTATATGGGACTAGAGTCCAGCCCACTGACCACAGTTTTACACTAATGAACTCTTTGAAGATCCCACCTTCAAATACAGTCACATTCTTAGATACAGAGAATTAGGATTTCAGCATAGGAACTTGGAAGGGAAACAGCTGAGCCCATTACAGAGACCATCCAGGAGGCACTCTGCCCATGTTGGCACCTCTGAAAAGCAGATTAACCAATTGATTCAGTGGCCAAGCTACTGATGTTTTCTACCTGTCCACCATGCTCACAAGAGACACCTGTTCTTAGAAGAGACTTTCCATCTAATATTGCTTTATATGGTTTCCTTTCCCACAGGAGAAGGGTGATCATGGAGGGCTATAGCCTCCTTTATGGCAGTGCATGTAGAATCCAGCCGAGCACCTGAATTGCATCCTCAACATCCTGCTTCATTAGGCAGTCCTCATTCCTCATCCCCCTTGACAGCAGTGTTCTTGATCTCGTATGACCTGGCAGCATGATCAGCATGTCTCTCCATCCAGGGCATCCTGCTAAGAGCCAACTCCTCTGCCTTAAGCCTTTACCCCTTGCAGGGAGGGTCCTGTCTCAGTTTAAATAGATCTTCCACAGAGAAGCCACCTTCTGACTAACAAAGAAGCCCCATCATTGCATATTATTATCAAGGTAGTCAATAGTATTTTCCTCTGTAACACATATTTCCAGTCTCACCACTAGGCTACAGATACCTTGAAGAGCATACGCTAAGGACACTGACAGTCATCAGTAATGTGCCTTGAGAAGTGTTGTGGCCTAGCGACATCTATCATATGTCACTGTGACCTATACAGTTTGTTGCTCCTTTTCACGAAAAGGTGAAGAGAATGGCAAGAGGTTCCCTGGCATGGTTTGGGAGTCTTTAGGCCATGATAATTTCCATCAGCATCTCTCTCTTAGCCACTCTATGTAATTATGAGCTCTCAGTGAGAAGAATAAGAGTGTTGTCAAAATATAATTTCAACACACAGTCCCGATAGCCAAAATGTATATACAACACACAGTATCGACAAAATCTGAAGCCACCACTGCCTCTCCTAAGCATTCTCACTGACCACTGAAAACCCAAAGGGATGTCTCATGTGTCCTTAATGACTATTTTGCTCAGAGATTGATTTTTTTATTATTAGCATATATTCATGGTGCAAAATAATGGATTTCATTAAGATGTTTTCATACAAGTGAATCGTGTACAAGTGAATCATGTACTTTGCTTGTATTTGCCTCCCTCTTTTTCCTCCCTGCTATTGGTCCCCTTCCTTTCTCTTCCCAAATAGTCCCTCTTCTGCTTTCATCATATATAGACATATTATTTTTTCTTTATGTGCATGGGCATTTTTTGCTTGCATGATAGATGTTTGTGTGCCATGTACATGCAATGCCTGCAGAGTCAAGAAGAGAATGTTGGGGCCTCTGGAACTGGAGTTACAGACAGTTGTGAGCTGCCATGTGGATGCTGGGGACTGAACCTGGATCCTTTGCAAGGGCAACAAATACTCTTAACCGCTGAGCCATCTCTCCAGCCTGCCCTTGTGAGTCATTCATTTGTGAGGGAAGGCTCAGGAATCTTCACAAAAGAGGGGTTAGAAAGCTTGTAAGATTTAGAGGTGGTGGATGACTACAAGATAGCAGTGTTTTCTGGGCACAACAGGACAGATGTGCATATGAAGTCATAGAAATTGTGACAGTATACACAAAATCTGAGCAAGCTCAAGCCGGGCAAAACTCGCAGCATGGAGAAGGGGAGAGATAGGCACAAACTCTCAGCCCTGCTGAGGAGCTATTGGCATTTGATAGATGCTGGGAAAGGTAGGGCCAGTTTTCTTGAAGGATGTGACCCCTGGTAGGTCGATCATGGACCAGGGCAGGCTCTACACCAGAGAAGATTTGGGCAGCACCATGAGTTTGTTGTTGTTGTTGTTGTTTGTTTGTTTTGTTTTGTTGTTTTTCCAAGAAGAGAGAACATGAAGTTGGGAGGGTAGAGAAGTGGGAATGGATCTGGAATGAGTTAGGGGAGGAATAAAATCAAAATACATTGCATGAACTTCTTTAAATTTTTTTTTTGACAAGGTCTGTCTACATAGCTCTGGCTCTTTTGGAACTCACTGTGTAGACCACGCTGGCCTCGAGCTCACAGTGATCTATCTGCCTCTGTGTTCCCAGTACTGGGATTAAAGGCATGCATTACCACACCCAGCCTTGTGTGACCCTCTCAAAGAATTAATAAAAACAATATTTTTAAAAGAAAGGAATAAAATATACTGAGTGTGTTCCCCTATGTTTATTACCCTTTTTTTTGTTTTGTCTTTGAGAATTCTCTGTGCTTTTACTGTCATGTGATGTTTCCTGGGGCAATATAAAGAAATGTCTATTAATTCCGGATAGAGAGGGCACCAACAGATCAAAGAAAGGATTCTAAGTCCAGCTTGGTCAATCAGTGAGTTTATTGGGTGACCCATAGACAGTTTCACCACTGAGGAGTCCCAGAGCAACTTCCAGTCAGCTATAAACTAGCAAAGAGTGTGTTTCTCCACTCCTTTCCCTCCGCCTCACAAAACTGTTTACCTCCTCCATTATCTTGGGGAAGAGCATCTTTAAGATTTCATGAAGGAGGCTGGAGAGATGATTCAACAGTCAAGAGCAGAGATCTGGTGGCTCACAGCTGCCTATAACTCTAGCCCTCTTCTGTCCTCCACAGGCAGCCACGTAAGCTTGGTATACACTCAACACAGACACATACACATAAATGAAAATTAATAATCAAGATTTTTACGGAGGCTCCTTGTGAGTCTTGTCTCTTCCTTTCATGAAGGAATGTTAGGCTAGATTTCATAAGGGTCTCCCATATGTGGCTGCAGCTGCTCTGACCCAAAGCCAAACAACAATGGTCATGTCCAACCTGGCAGAAATAGCACATCTTTCCCCATTTGTTTTTTACTTATTTATTACAGGTCTCGTGTAGCCAAGGCTACCATCAAACTGTGTAACTGAGGATGATTTTGAACTTCTGCCTCTGTGTGCTGGAATTATAGCCATGTGCCACCATATTCAGTTTTCATTTGTCAATCTTTTGATTGGATGATCTTTTTTTTTTTGGTATTTAACTTTTTCAGCTCTTTATATATTCCAGCTATTAGTCCCCGTCAGATGTACAGCTGTGAAGATTTCCCCCCATTGTGTAGGCTGACTCTTCTCTTCACTGTGCTGTTTGTTTCCTTTGCTGTACAAAAGCATTTAAAAAATGTATGCAACCTCATTTGTCAATTCTTAGTATTATTTCCTGGCTATTGGGTTCCTTTCAGAAAACCTGTGCCTGTGTCTTGAAGTGTTTCCTTTAGATTATTCTTTAGCACTTTCAGCTCTGTGTCCCCACTCCTCTCCCCACACTGCCACACCAATTGTTTACCACTTGCATTAAGAGTTTCAGCTCTTACACTGAAGAAGCTGTCTTTTCTCCAGTGTATGTTTTGGTATCTTTGTCAAAAATCAGATGGTTGTAATCTTTACAACATAGGAATTTTTTTTAATTTATAAAATTTTGTGTATATGAGTACTTGTTTGCACACAGGTGTACACACAACACACACACACACACACACACACACACACACACACACTGAGTAGTTTTTTTAACTCTTTGGGGGCCCACCACCCAGCTCCAAATAAATACATTGAGACTTATTTTTACTTATGAATGCTCAGTCTTAGCTTGGCTTGTTTCTAGCCAGCTTTTCTAACTTAAATTATCCTGTTTTTCTTTAACTACATTTTGCCTCTGGGATTTTTATCTTTCTTTATTCTGTATATCTTTCTTTCCTTCTTACTCTGCTGCTGACTGTATGGCTGTTGGCTGCCCCTAGCATCCTCTTTTCTACCTTTTCTCATTCCTCTTTCTCCATTTCTCTCCTATTTATTCTCTCTGCCTGCCAGCCCCACCTATTTCTCTCTCCTGCCTCACTATTGGTCATTCAGCTCTTTATTAGACCCATCAGGTGTTTTAGGCAGGCACAGTAACACAGCTTCACAGAGTTAACAAATGCAACATCAAAGAATGCAACACATCTTTGCATCATTAAACAAATATTCCAAAGCATAAACTAATGCAACACATCTCAAAACTAATATTCTACAACACACACACACACACACACACACACACACACACACACATATGCATGCACACACTACATGCATGACTAGTGCTCACAGAGGCTGGAAGGAGTTGAATCCCCTGGAACTGGAGTCACAAGTGGCTGTGAACCACCACGTGGGTGTTGGGAACCAAACCCAGGTCTTTCTTGTATAAAGAATAGCAAGTGCTCATAACTGCTACGCTATCTCTCAGCTTCAGCAGATATATTTAAAAATTGTGTGTGTGTGTGTGTGTGTGTGTGTGTGTGTGTGTGTGTGTGCAGAGAGGGAGAGAGAGAGAACGCATATACAAGTGACATTACAAGCAGGTGGAGGTCAGAAGACAACTTTTGGAAGCTGTCCTCTTCTTGGTTGTTTCTGCTACAACACTGTGTACTCCAGGCTAACTTGCTTTTTAGCTCTGGGTGATTGTCCTGTCTCCAACATCCATCTTGTTTCGTTAGACGTGCTGGGATTAGAAATGCACAGACAGATGTATTTTAAAATCTTTTAAAATTATTTTAAACTTCCTTTTATGTGCTTGAATGCTTTGCCTATATGTATGCCTGTGACCACATGTGTGTGTGGTGCCCATAGAAGTCAGAAGAGGGTATCATATACCCTGGGTGTTGTGAACCACCATGTAGAGAACTGCTCTGGAGGAGCAGCCAGTGCTCTTAACCTTCAGCTCCAGAGAGGCTTTTTTTTGTAATTTTGAGACAAGATTTCTCTATATAATACTTCTGGCTGTCCTGGAACTCTCTCTGTAAACCAGGCTGACCTCGAACTCACAGAGATCTGTCTGCCTCTGCCTCCCAAGTGCTAGGATTGAAGTCATGCACCACCATCATTTTAAAAACGTAATTTACATTGCATTGATGCAGTGAAATAACTCCCTTGAGTCTTAATAACTTTGGGCAGGGAAAGTATAACTTTCTGTAATAGAAATAAAATTTAAGTGCTTTTTTTTTTTTTGAAACAGGATCTGATGTGACCCAGGCTGAACTTTAAACCTGTTATGTTACCATGAATGCCATTGAACTTCTGATCCTCCTGCCTCAGCCTCTTGAGTGCTGGAATTACATGCATGTACCACCACACCTAGTATATGAAGTGTTAGAGACTAAAGTCAGTTTCATTCGTGTTAGACAAGCACTCTTAACAGCCAAGCTACATCTCCAGACCATTAATCCTCATTTTAGTGAATAATTTTAAGATTCCCTTTACTACTTTGACAAATATAAGGAAAATTTTATTACATTTTCATTCTTTGCTTTGTTCCTCCTTTCCCTGTTAAAGGGGCAGAAATATAGCAAGACCTCAAATCTATAACCTAGGTGCCCTAGTTAGCCTTAACTGTCAGCTTTACACAGTTTAGAGTCACCTGAGGATAAATCCAAGTTGAGGGATTGCCCAGATCAAATCAGTCTATAAGCTTGTCTGTGGAATATTGTCTTGATTGTTAATGTAGGAGGGCCCACCTCACTGTGGGCAGCACCATTTCCCAGGCAGGTAGTCCTGACCTGTATAGCTATATAGCATGAGCCTGGAAGCAAATCAGCAAGGAGCATTCCTCCATGATTTCTGCTTTAAATTCCTGCTTTGAGCTCCTTGGCTGGCCTCCCTCAATGGTATACTGTGTCTTGGAAATGTAAGCTGGATAAACTCTTCTCTTCTGTAGTAGTTTGAATGTAATTGGCCTCCATAAGCTCATAGGGAGTGGCACTTTTTAGGAGGTGTGGCTTTGTTGGAATAGGTATGGCCTTGTTGGAGAAACTATGTCACTGTGGAGGTGGGCTTTGAGGTCTCAAATATGCCCAAGACTCACCCAGTGTCTCAGTTCACTTCCTGTTGCCTGTGGATCAAGATGTAAGACTCAGTTCCTTCTCCAGCACCATGTCTGCCTGCATGCCACCATGTCCCACCATGATGATAATAGACTAAACTTATGAACTATAAGCTAGCCCAAATTAAATGTTTTCCTTTATAAGAGTTGCTGTAGTCATGGTGTCTCTTCATAGCAATACAAACCCTAAGACATCCTCTAAGTTGCTTTTGGCTGTGGTGTTTGTCACAGCAACAGATGAGACTAGCACACTTGGAAATCAGAAAGATCATTGTTGACCAGTAGTGGATATAAGCTGTTCAGATACGGACAACTCCTTGACAGAATGCAGAGGTGAAGGATGTGTGTGGTTGAGAAAGAAGGAAGGAGGTAAAGAAGAAGATGTAAGCCAGCTCTTGTCAGAACATAGATTTCAATTGACCCTTGGATGGTAGAACTTACTGGACCTTGTCCTCTTTCTTGCCATGGGTTGTTCAGGCCTGGTGATGGGTAGGAGTCCTATTTAGTTTCACCAAACACAGCCCAAGCTACTAAGATCAAAGCACAGTTGACACCGTTTGGAGACCTGCCAGTGGAACCAACTTATCTTGAATAAATGGAAAAGCTTGAAAGCTTCTGTACTGGAGGTAGGGTTTTCGACTAGGAATCCAACATGGAGCATGGAGCATGGAGCACGGAGCACATGGACTAAGGAGAAAACATGGAGCTTAGGAGATGACTTGCAATTCTACTCCCCCAAAAATGCTCAAAAAGAAAGATGTGGGAAATACGTACATAAGAATGCTCGCCGGGCAGTGGTGGCACACGCCTTTAATCCCAGCATTTGGGAGGCAGAGCCAGGCGGTTCTGTGTGAGTTTGAGGCCAGCCTGGTCTACAGAGTGAGATGCAGATCAGGCACCCAAACTAACCCTGTCTCGAAAAACCAAAAAACCAAAAAAAAAAAAAAAAAAGAATACTCATAACAGCCCAGGTGCCTGCCGTGTTTTCCACATAGTAGCTACTCAGTAAATGCATAAAATTGAATTAAATACATCTTTACATCCCACGTGTGACTTCACTAGCCAAGTGACACATTACCTTTGTCATTAGTTCAGATGCCTATTTTTTTCCTTTTATTTTATTTTACAATACCATTCAGTTCTACATATCAGCCACGGGTTCCCCTATTCTCCCCCCTCCCAACCCTCCCCTTCCCCCCAGCCCACCCCCATTCCCACCTCCTCCAGGACAAGTCCTCCCCGAGGATTGCGATCAACCTGGTAGACTCAGTCCAGGCAGGTCCAGTCCCCTCCTCCCAGACTGAGCCAAGTGTCCCTGCATACGCCTATTTTGTAATCTAGATTAAATGCTTGAAGCAGGAGTGTGAGAGATGGTTCAGCAGTTAAGAGCACTGGCTAATCTTCCAGAGGACTTGGGTTTGATTCCCAGCATCCACATGATGGCTCACAACTGTCTGTAACTCTCCTCCCGGGGGATCTGATGCCTCTTCTGGCCTCCTCCAGCACCAGGTATCGATGTGCTGCATAAACATACATGCAGGTAAAACAGCCATACACATTTTACAAAATGAAAACCATAAATACTTGAAGCAAATCCTTTTATTAAGCATTTCTATTCTGGTCTAGCATTACTTTTAATAAAACATGAGATGGAGATCCTTTATACATTTGTGTGTGTTTGTGTGTGTGTGTGTGTGTGTGTGTGTGTGTGTGTGTGAGAGAGAGAGAGAGAGAGAGAGAGAGAGAGAGAGAGAGAGAGAGAGAGAGAGAGAGAGATGTGTTCGGATGCCCATGGAGGCCAGAGGAAGATATCAAATTCCCTGAAGTTGAAGTTACAGGGTTGTAAGCCACCCAATGTGGATGCCGGAAATTAAACTAAGTGCTCTTAGCCAAAGCCATCACTCCAGTCCTTAGAAATAATTTATTCATACTTAAGATAACTGTGTAAGGGCTATAGGGCACCACTATCAGGCTGTTCACAACTACTCATAAGTCTAGCTCCAGGGGATCTGACACCCTCTCCTGGACTCTATATACACTTGCACTTAAATGTTTTTTACTAAAAAGTTATGCAGGATGGAGCATTCATACAATTCAATGTTATTAGAAACATTAAAAAGTGACCAGACAGATATTCTGCTTACTGCTTTCCCCAAAGCTGACCTGGCCCGAAGTCTCACTTTCAAAAAAGCATTTTCTTGTAAAGGACCCAGGTTAGGTCAACCCTAGAGTTCTGTAGTAAAAGTCCATATACACCTTCAATCTCAGCACTCGGGAGGCAGAAGCAGTCGAGTCCCTGAGTTCAAGGTCAGCCTGTTCTACAAAGTGAGTTCCAGGACAGCCTAGGCTGCACAGAGAAACCCTATCTCGAAAAGCAAAACCAGAGAGAGAGAGAGAGAGAGAGAGAGAGAGAGAGAGAGAGAGAGAGAGAGAGAACGAACAAATCCGATAAGACAAAGGCTTGCACACAAAACTGTTCATCTGCTTTTCAATTTCAAGGCAGTTTCTTGTTGACAGAGCTCAACAACCTAACAGCCAAAAGAAGAGAAGAGAAGAGAAAAAAAAGAAAAGAAAAGAGGTGGGGTCAGGGAGGTGGGGTGGGCAACCCCACAGCATTGTGTCAGTTGAAACAAGAGACAAACAGGAAAAACAATCTCTAACCTCCACTCAAAGCGGGTTTAGTTGTTCTGTGGCCAGGATTAGGGTATCAGGAAAACAAGCAAAGCAGCATCTGAAAGGCTTAATAATTAACCTCCATGACTTGGGCTAATATTTTCATTAGAACAACTCATCTCCTACGGATTATTTGTGGAAGGGTTTGGGCTCATTGACTTTTCTCCAGACCCTAGGTCAAAACAGTATTCTCTCAGTTGACTCAAAGTGGGGCACCCCCACCCCATAGCTGTCTGATTCAGCAGATGCTATCAAGAACTGAGTCTTCTCTTGGTGTGGAAGAGGGGGGTGGTTCTTGGCATAAACTTCCTGTCTTTTTCTACCAAACTGTCTGTTCCATAGAAGGGCTGTCAACGTTGGGAAGCGTATGTCACTGGTTTTCATCTGATGAGGAAAGTGCAAATGTTCCAGGATGTCCTCATCTGTGTTTCATTGAGAAGGTAAGCATCCTAAGACAGGACCTCTTCAAACAAAGGGGATCATTCATTTTTGCTTGCTTTATAAGTTTATTTATTTATTTAGTGTGTGTGTTTGTGTGGGTGTGTGCATGGCACACACACACATGTCCTGCTAAGGTGTGGAGGTCAAAGGACAACTTAAGTGAGTCTGTTCTCTCATTATACCATGCGGGTCACTGAGATTGAACACAGGATTGGGGCAAGTGGTTTTGGATTTTTGTAATTGTTGTTACTAAAGCAGGCTTCCTATGTACTGCCACGCTGGCCTGGAACTCACTAAGTAGCCTAAGCTGGCCTTAAACTCTTGGTGATTCTTCTGCCTCAGCTCCCTGAATATTGGGGTTACAGGTGTTAACCACCATACCCAGCTGAAGGAGATGGTTTTGTTTAACTCCAAGGTCTGGTGCTTGGCTAAAGTCAACATTAATGGAATGGAGCCATGCTATATAATGGCAGTACTGTCTCTGCTATCTCAGTGTGGTGGCCAATAGACACAGGGGACTTGATCTGGTGTGACGGTTGCAGTTCGCAATGACATGAGTGGAAAGATTGTCCGTTTCTCAGCTACACTGACTTACCTTGAAACTTCTCACCATCATACTGAGTCAGTGTCTCTATCCCAATGGGTCCAAACTGAAATTACAAGCAAGCCCTGAGATACTCTGAGGATTGAGTTACAGGGATGAGAAGCTCTCCCCGGGTGTCACCCCACCAACAATGCCAGTAGAATTCCCCTGGGGTCTCTGGTGGGCTTTCCTCTCTTCCCTTGTGGCACTTCCTTCCTGGAAAGTCACGAATGGGAGATGAGGTTGCATGGCTCTGATGTCAACTAGCACATTTGGGTTTGAAAGCATCAAAGTGGAAGCTATGATGTAGCACTTTGAGAGACATAGTGAGGGTGGGATTTTGTTGGAGATGGCCCCTCTCTGTTAGCTCAACCCACCGAGGAAGGCTTTTACCATCTGCTCCACCTTGGCACCAAGGACACTGAGAGAGGAAAAGCTGTCCCAGAGGAAGAGGCGGCCAGCCCAGCCATTCTAGCAATGTCACGTTAGATGCAATGGAAATGTCCCTAAGAAAGAGCTGACCTAAGTGCTCCCACCCTGAAAAAAAAATAGATGAAGTTATCTTGACAAGGAAAAGTCAATACACAGAGAGATAGAGATTTAACGAAGACTTCAATCAGGCCACAAAGGTGTGTTAGACACCAAACGTTTTCTTCCTGCTCTTCAATCACATTTCTGCAATCTCAGCATTCAGGAGGCAGGAGGATCAAAAATTCACAGCTAAGGTAGGCTATATGGTGAGGTCAAGGCAAGCGTGAGCTATAATGAGACCCTGTTTTAAAAAACTGGAGGGAGGGAATCACATTTTTTTTCACTGTTATAAATATTCTAGATTCAGATAAATTTTCACACATTTTGATGAATGTTTTTGGTATATGTTTAAACTAAAGAGTCTGGATATGCAAAAAGTAAAATTTTAATCTGTGTTCACTTTTTTTCAAAGGAATGTCAACATACACATTGTTTGCAGTATACAAGTATCTGTTTTCCAATATCCTTCACCAGATGTTACTAGTCCTCAGAAACTACATTTTGGCAACACAATGGTAAAGTAATTAATGTATGAATCCTTCACTGGATTGCAATTCTTTGTTTCATAGTAGACCTGAGTATCCTCCTGCCTCCACTTCTCCAGCTCTGGGATTGTAGGCATATTTACACAGTGCTGGGGTTGGAACACAGGGCTCCAGGACTCTAGGCCAAGCTATATTCCCAGCCCATTACACAAGCTAACTGAATTTGATCTTAAATATTCTTTGAGCATCTGTACGTGGTCAGCCCTGTCTCAGTCAGCTGAGGTAAGTGTCCCTGGGACAATTTACAAATTAGTAGGGGCAAGGACAACTTTTATTTTTAAAAATGTGGCAGAGGTAGCTCAGTTGAAAGAGCAGCAGACCAAGGATCTAAAAATGTGGGGCTGTGGATGTAGCTCAGTGAAAGGGCACTTAACCCTAGGTTGCTTGAGGCCTTAAGCTTAATCCCCTAGCACCACAAAAGAAGAAACACCATGAAGTGTCAAAGAAACACAGAAAATTCAACCACTGGAGTTTGGAGACTCTGTGAGAAGTTCTAGAGTCGATCCTCATGCCAGGTCTTGCAAGCCAGACCCATGGAGGAGAGGAGGAGAAAGCAACCTGAAGAAGAACCAATGCTGAGAACCAGGCAGAACATCAGGGTCTTCTTTGGGATGACTGTGGCAGGGGATTGGCGTGGAGGCATTGGGAGAAGCCGGAGAAGCAGGGTGGAAAATGAGTTCTTACAGGCTCTGCTGAGGAGTTTGGACTTCACTAGAAACCAATGAAAGGCTTATGATGGTTACAGGAAGGGAAGCATACTCAGAACTGCTTGTCGGACCAGTATGCTGCATGGTTGTGGGTAAGCGTGGCTGTACGCTGAAGCCAAAATCAGTCATTGATAACAGTGGAATGTGCATATACAGCAGTGCGCACAGACGAAGAGACCTTTACAAGGTGAAGCTGCAGGCCTTCTAAGCCAGTGCAGTGGAGAAGAGAAAGCAGATAAGGACCATTAAGGCTTTGGCTAGTGGAAATCTAGTGGATAGGAATAACCCTGCTACCTTCATGGAATGCACTTGAAGTAGTACAGCCAGGCCAGCTAAGGGCATGGCTCAATTACAAGACAGGGCAGGGCAGCAGGGCTGGAGGAGGCTGCAGAAAGGTTCAGCGTTTCCTGTGGCCCTGTGGCCCTGGCATCCACTCATCCATTCCAAATCAAAAGTAAAATCAGCGTCCACGTCACTGCACTTAGAACAGCCATTATGAAAATACTGATAGTACTTACTGATGGAGATGATGAGAAAAGGGAACCTAGCTTCAGACATTGTTTGAAAGGATACAAATTAACAATGACACCCTAGAAAACAATGTGGGGTTCTCAAGAAACTAAAACCAGGACTTCCTTGTGATCCACCCATACCACTCCTGGATATATCTGTGAAGGAGATGAAATTGGTATGTGAAAGAAACATTGATCCTGCTGTGTTTACTACAACACTATTCACAGTAACTGTCTTAGTTACTGTTTTATTGACGTGAAGAGACACCATGACCAAGGCAACTTAACACTAAAAAGCGTTTAATTGAGTGCTTGCTTACAGTTTCAGAGGGTTAATCCGTGATCATCATGGCAAGGAGCATGTCAGCAGGCAGGCAGGCAGGCATAACCAATATGAACTTTGCTTTTTCTCCCCCGCAGACTTTTTTTGTTTACTTCATGGAAAGTTAATCACCACTTCTTCGAAATGAAAATTAACTCAGATGAACTGAGTGTAATTTTGCCAACATTATATTGTTTAAATTAAAAAAAATTTTCATATGCATATGAGTGTTTTGCCTACACGTATATCTGCATAACACTTTCATACAGTGCCTTAGGAAACCAGAAGAGGGTGTGGGAACCCCTGGAACTGGAGTTACAGACAGTTGTGAGCCACCATATGGGTGCTGTGAATTGAACCCAAGTCCTTTGGAAAAGCAGCCAGTGTTCTTAACTTCTGAGCCATTTCTTATCCTCCAAAACTACATTCTTTTGTTGGTTCTTTTGTTTTTTTGAGACAAAGTCTCTTTGCAGAGCTGTATTGAAACTCACTTTGTAAGCCGGCCTGACCTCACATGTATGGAACTCAGCCTGCTGAGTAATGGGATTTAAAGGCATGTGCCCACCATACCCAGTGTACTGGCTACTTCTATGTCTACTTGACATAAGCTATAGCCATCTGAGAGGAGGGAATCTCAATTGAGAAAATGCCTCTATGAGATTGTACTGTAGCCTGTAGGGCATTTTCTTAATTAGTGATCTATGGCAGGGAAAGGGGGGAGCAGGCAGTTGATTGTGGGTTGTACCATCCCTGGACAGGTGGTCCTGGGTTCTTCAAGAAAGCAGGCTGAGCAAGCCATGGGAAGCAAGCCAGTAAGCAGCATCCCTCCATGGCCTCTGCATCAGCTATTGCCTCTAGGTTCCTGCTGTGTTTGAATTCCTGCCCTGAATTCGATAATGAAAGATGATGTGGAATCATAAGCCAAACAAAACCTTTCCTTCCATCTTGCTTTTGCTCATGGTGTTTCATCACAGCAGCAGTAACCCTCAAAAAGGCATCTGGCTTTCTTTTTTGATGAGTCTTTTGAATATGCCAGTTTCATACAATTTTCTCTTCTTTGAATCATTCCCAACAGTTTTGGGTCTTGTAGAATTCCAGTATTAGATTAGGATCAGTCATTCATATTCAACCATCAAATAATCATGGGATCTGAGAAATATAAAAATGTGCCAAATTGGGGCTGGAGAGATGGCTCAGTGGTTAAGAGCACTGGCTGCTCTTCCAGAAGTCTTGAGTTCAATTCCCAGCAACCTCATGGTGGCTCACAACCATCTATAATGGAATCTGATGCCCTCTTCCGGCATAAAGGTGTATATGAAGATAGAGCACTCTTATACTCTTTTATAAGAAATAAATCTTTAAAAAATGCACCAAATTGTAGGCCACACTTTCCAGGAAATTTCAGTTCACACAGACAAGAGAGGAATGCTAAGGATGTGAAAAAATGCTAGGGACAAAGATGAAGGTGAGCACCCAAAGCTGGTGGACTGTCATTTTAAAAACTTCTAAAAAAAGCAATAGAAGAACTTCTTACAGGAGAGGCTAGTCACAAGAAACCCAGAGTAAAGGTTCAGATGCTGAATGACAGCTCACAGTGTAAATGAACACCCATTGAGGCTGACTCAAAAGGACTTGCCGATAGGATGGCTCAGAGAAGCATGGGAAGGGGCAGGGTTGCTGTGTGTGTGTGTGTGTGTGTGTGTGTGTGTGTGTGTGTGTGTGTGTGTGTGTGTGTGTGAACAAAGCCAAGTTGGGCTCAGCTTTTAGAGGACAGAGTGGACTCTCTGACACTGGCCCTGGGTTGGGGTATGAGTGAAGATATGAATGTGGAAATAGCTTTAGTGTAAATGACAAGGGGAAGGATCATAAAAATCACAGGGATCTACCTGCCTCTAATTCCTTAGTGCTGGGATTAAAGGCGTGCACCACTATGCCCAGTTTAACTTTATATTCTTAAAGAGAGAATTTAAGGCATTTACAAGTAATTGTTTGTGGGTCTCAGTCTATGAACGAGCATTAAGTCATAGAGAGTTATGTGTATTAATAACCATACTGAACGTTTTATTTCCTAAGAGGTTCAGTCATTTACATTACTGGAACATTATGTTGAAATCTTTACATGATATTGGTACATTATGCTTGTTTTAAATTCTCACAGCCATGCATGGAAGCGTGAGGCAGGGGTTTATGTCTACAAGTACTAATTTGGCATACTGTTGGAGTTTATGCCAAAATGTTTAGCCATGCCCATTCAAACTTCCTTTGTCTGTATTTATAAGGAAGTGTTGGATACACTAGACCATATGGTGGTTTGAATGAGAATGGCCTCCATAAACTTATATGTTTGAATGCTTGGTCATTGAATGCCCAGTTTGTGAAACTTACCTGAAAAAACGTTAGGTGGTGGTGGCCTTGTTGGAGGAGGTGTGTCCTTGTTGAAGGAGGTGTGTCAGTGGGGGTGGGCTTTGGGGTTTCATTCTCTCTGCCTCTGCTTGTGTCTCAGGATGGAGGCTCTCTGGTACTGCTCCCCTGCCATGCCTTCCTGCTTGCTGCCACGCTCCCCAACATGATGGCCATGGACTAAACCTCTGAAACTATAAGTAAGTCTCCAATTAAACACCTTCTTCTTTAAGTTGCCTAGGTTGTGGTGTTTCTTCACAGCAATAGAAAAGTAATTAAAACAGGCCAAATACTTTTGTTTAGAACCTGTCGTTTTCATAGCAGAATCTTAAATTACTCCCTCTTGATACATAAAGCATATAAATTATTTAGTATCTCAACCTTTCTATCCTTACATGTTGGCCAGTAATGTTGATTCTGAGCTCTCTACCATGGTGTAGCTGTCAGCAGCCTAATGGTAAGTATTTTTGAGGACTGTAAAAGATGTTATACAAAATTTCTGTTGCTACAAATCAGAGATTCTACATGGGTTGTTTCCCATACCCACCCACCCAGACATTGTTAGTCAGTCACAGAACTTTTTCCTTCTGAGACTAGACTCATAGAATTTCACAGCACAATTTACGCGGGCAGCTACTGTAAACAGATCAAAGTTGAAATGTACGTTGAAACCTGCTTGCCATCCTAAGGGACAATAATCTAAATGCTACCGTGGAACTGTGTACTGTACTTAATTAGGCATGAACATTTGGACAGTACGTAGAATGCACTTAATGTAGTGTGCTTTGTGATTGTAACAATGGTATACTTTGAAGGAATTGCTATTCCATACAGCATTACCTTCGACCAAGGAACAAATTGACAGCCACAGAAGTACAGCACAAACCATGGAGGAACATTGTTTGCTCGCTTAATTGCAGACCCATGCTTAGCTGGCTTTCTGCCTAGGGAATGGTGCAGCCCTCGTAAGCTTCGCCCTACATCAACTCACAATCAAGACAATTCCTCAGAGACATATTCATAGGCCAATATGATCTGGGCAATCCCTTAACGAGACTCCCTTCTTACGTGACTGTAGGCTACATCAAGTTGACAGTTAAAACTAAGAAGGCCACGAGCGCATGGCTAGCCTTCTCCTTCGCTTTTTTGATTCAGTGTGAATCACCAGCTCATGGTCCACTGCTGTGTATATGCAGGGTGGGTATTCCCAGTCTTCTCTGGAAACACACTCTTGGACACCTCCACATGTATACTTCACCATCTTCTAAGTGATTTGAAATTCAGTCAAGTTGACAATGACAATGAGCCATACAAAGAAACTAAGCTGTGGTTTTAATTTTGTGAACACTGGAAGAATCTTCACATTGTTGCCATACTCCTTGATAGGGGCGCATGGAATATAGAGTCAACCCATTAGTCCATTTTGAATAAAATGTTTCCTCGTTGTGTTCCAAAGCCCGAATTTTTCTTACTTTTTGATCTTGTTATTGACTACATTGTTTTCTATTTTTACATCATTTTATTATATGTGTGTGGGTGTTTTGCCTGTGTGTCTGTGTACCATGCTTGTGCCTAGTGTCTGAGAAAGCCAGAAGAAAGCATTGGCTCTCCCAGAATTGGAGTTACATATGATTGTGAACCACCATGTGGGTGCTGATAACCAAACCTGGGTTCTCTGTAAGAGTAGAAAGTGCTCTTAACTGATGAGCCATCTCTCTGGTCCTCAGAATAGTTTTTGACCAAATATCTGAATACCTTGTTCCAGCCAAATTAATGAAGTTATAACCATTATGTGAAGAAATTTGCCTCTATTACAGTTCTTTGTTCTTTTCACGATCTTCTCTTCTCCCCAGAACAAAGCCTCTGTCTTTCTCACAACTGTCCACTTTCTCCCACAGTTTCCCATTACCTGCCAGCCTCCCCACCTCTTTTGGGAGACCAAGTCTCACTGTGTATTCTTGAATTAGCCTGAAACTCACTATGCAGACCAGGCCAGCCTCGAACTTGCAGACACCTACCTGCTTCCGCTGGAATTGAAAGTATATGCCATCACACCAGGCTTCATTTTCTTTTTATTCCCCATTTATTTTTCTCCCACAAGTGCTCATTTACTCAGAAATGTTTTTGTTCTCCCTCTTTTCTAATTATCCACTCTTACACAATGTCCCACTCTACCACACCATCCCTCATTATGGTCTTCAGTTCTTGTGCTTACACAATTGCAGTTGGAACATGTTACAAATGAGGCAGGGCTCTCAGGGCCAGGATGAGTTTGATCAAATGCTCTGTTGTGATGTCTTCTTTTCTCTGTGTTCTTTTGAGGACAACGTTTTGACTATTTTCACCATCTTCAAGCCAGAAATGGAATAGGAGGCAAGAAAGAATTGATATGCAATCATAATGCCTTTATTATTAGATATCAGAAGTACAGCCAGCAGCAAATCATACAGCTATGAGGGCAGAAACTGTGTTTTTGTGTACATTTGAAAAGGTAGGTACTCACTAAAGATTTTTGGGGAATTTGTTGCATAAACTAGTAGTACTATAAAATGTCTTTCTGTGTTTGCCACCCAGTAATATTCCTGCTAATGGGATTGAGAAGACCTGTGAAATTCAATGCATGTTACTGTTTATTCACTTTGTTAAACTACCTAAAATGTGATTTGAGATACATACATGCTTGTATTATGAACAATAATACAATGATGAACAATAAGCATTAGGAGATGTTAGGTATTATCATCCGCTACTCTCTTTGTAAGCAAAGACAGTTGCTTTAAGAAGTAACTATAAGCCAGGTGGTGGCGGCACATGCCATTAATCCTAGCACTTGGGACAGAGGTAGGCGGATCTCTATAAGTTCGAGGCCAGCCTGGTCTACAGAGCTAGTTCCAAGACAGGCAGTGCTGTACAAAGAAACCCTGTCTTGAAAAACCAAAATAAAAAGTCATTATACTTAGAGTGGGCTATAGATGTCATATGTGGTATTTTTAAAGATAAACTTGTTTGCTTCTTGTGTAATATACCTGAAAGCTAGCTTTCTTTCTTTCTTTCTTTCTTTCTTTCTTTCTTTCTTTCTTTCTTTCTTTCTTTCTTTTAAGAAATGTATTTTCAGGGACTGAAGAGATGGCTCAAAGGTTAAGATTACTTTGTGGTCTTGCAGAAGACCAGGATTTGGTACCCAGCACCCACATGGCAGCTCACAACCATCCATAATTCCAGTTCCAGAGGATCCAGTGCTTTCCTCTGACCTCCATGGGAACTAGATATGCATGTGGTGGTCGTATATACATTCAGACAAAACACTCACACACATGGAAAAGAAAAATTTAATCTTAAAAAGTATTTTAAGGGAAGAAATGCATATTCATGGTAAAGAAGAGGAGGAGAGGACCTGTGACTATTAAGTCCTCTTCACCTATCAACTCCTTGCTACATCATCCCTTTTGAATTTTATTTTTTGGGGGCGGGGGCTGTCACATCTCAGCTGGAGGTGGGGAAACATCAAACCAGAGAAACCCTGAGGTTTGTCTTATTTGCCAGAGGAGCATCTACACCATGAATGTGATTTGAATGAATGAGTCAGGGATGTGAATACAAGGGCAGCAAGTTGGTTGTAACTTCTCCTCATTTTTCTTGGACTGGAAGGAGGAAAGATAACTGAGTGTGTACCCTCACAACCAATTTCAGTTAGATTAATGTCAAGATGCTCAGTCCCTACGTAGCAAGAGGGCACTGGTTGCCTTTAAAAAAATCATCTGTAAGAGACTACAGGAAATAGAGGAGAGTGCTTATTTGGTACCTCTGCCTTGCATTTAAAGTCAGATAAGGACAAAGGGCTAGAAGCACAATTTCACAGTCCCGGTTTAAAGGCTATGGAAACTGGTTGAAAGGAACATGAGCCCACAGTTCAAGTTCAGAGGATGTTTAGAAACTTGGGTAAATTGAGCTGAAAAGTAGTGGGAAAGAACACATCCAACGTTTCGACTTTAGCATGTCAAAATCATGGTATTCAGAGATGGGCGAAACTTGAGGAAAGACAATTTTTAGACTTAGAGGCTTTAGGCCAGCTGTCTGATTTTATCCAAGAAATAATGCTTTTGTCCCAGAAACATTGCCTGCCGCAGGCAAAGCGAGAAAGGGAGGCAGGGGAGAGTGAAGAACTCAGAGGCGTGGCTCGGGCTTAGAGGCGTGGCTTGCGTAGGGGGTGTGTGTCAGGGCTGAGAGCAAAGGCACGCCAGGTCTAATGGGGCGTGATTGGGGCGGTCCCTGCGGCTTTAGCAGTGCTGGAAGGGGTGGGGGCGTGGCTTATAGGGGGCGTGGCACGGGCGCCAGAGGGCGAGGCTTTGATGGACACTCCCCAGTTGTGGGTCCTGGGAAGCTAACTTGCGAGCGGCACTTGTTAAGTGCTGTCCGAGAATCGTCCAGGTAAGGATGGGCAGCCGAATGGAGTGGGAGCCTCAGGGAGGATGGACAGACCCAAAGAGGGCCATGACCCTTCCCACGACCCTCTATCCCACCGATCTGGGGCTCCGAGCAGCGACAGCTGTTGATTCTGCGAGTCTTGCCTAAGTCCGTGGGCCTGACTGGGCGTCGTCTTCTCTGCTTCAGTCCCCCTTTCTCCACTCTTGGGAGTCACCAGACTCTTTCACAGTTCTTTTGCACTCGAGAGAATTGTGGGGGCACAGGAGGAGCAGTCCCTTGTGAGGGCACGTCGCCAGAGTTGGTTGAATCTAAATAAGAAAGTCCAACCTGCTAAGAAACAGCTGGAGACGAAGGTAAAGGCTACCAATTCTGAGGCTTCCTTCAGAAACTGAGGAGCAATAAGTCAAGACTCTGATTGGCGTGGTTTCTTCTTCATCCCCACCCCCACTAAGCTAGGAGCTGCAGACAGGCTCACAGCCATCCCTAGACTGTGGAGTACTGTCACAGCTCTACTTACAGAAATCAAAAACTTTTCCACTCTGAAATTACTCCTTCTGGCCCTAACTTTTTGTGACCCACCCAAGACCTAGAGGAGAGGTACCTCCAAAAATACAGAATGGTTTGTGGCTACCATTCTTTGGAACATTCCTTGTGAAGTATTTCTGTCCTGAGAAAACTTGTAGCAGCTTGTTAATATTAATGTCAGTGCCCCCCCCCCGTGTACTTTCCCTGGGAAGGTTTGAGAAACATTAGGAGCTAATGGGCACACCTTAGTTCGGAGAGTACTTGTGCTTTCTGAGCCGTGGAAAACCTCTTTGCTTTCTGCTTCCTGGTCTCCCTTTGTTGATACTCTGCTGTCTTCTGTATGTGCTGCTGTTTACAAGCTGGACTGGATTATGAATAGAAGTAACCCCATTTTCTTGTGAGTGAAACTGCCGAGGATCCTTTAGCAATGCCTGCACATTGCCCAGAGTAGCTGAGGTTCACAGATATGTTGGAAGTGGAAAACCTTTCCACTTTTTTAGGCGTTTCTTCCTTAATTCACAACCTTTAAAATCAGGCTAGAATTCCTTGAAGGCCCAAGGCAGCAAGGGTACCATTCTCAGATGGGAGTCATGCTCCCAGGGAAGAAGTGGGTGAGAGGAGGAAGCTAAGTTTTCTCTATCAAGATTTGGCAAGATAATCTCTAATTCAGATTTGAGGAGTTGCAAAAGGCTTCCTTTTGAAATCAAGAGTCAGTCGGATGAGAAACAATTTCTTTCAATGTGATTGTAACCTTTATCCAGAGTACATTTTCTTTCTGCTGTCTGTTTTGCACAGAGAAAGTTTAATTAGGCAGAGTTCAAACCACTTATCACAGTAACTACACAATTTATGAATGAATCTTTAATAGTTTTTGTGTTTTCTCCTTCTCTCATACATTTCTAAATCTGCACAATAGCAGACATGTCAGTAAAAATCCAAGGATTTACATAAGTAATCAGTGATAGCAAAGGGCACATGCGTAGATGTGTAGAAAGTTTAGCTTCCCTATGGCACATGATGCATCTCTATGAGCATTGTGAACACAGGTAGATTCTTCATGAAATGCAGTAAAATGTAGTGGTAGATCATTGAGATGTGGTATGTTTGATAGTTAAACGCTATTTACTGTTTAACAAGATTGGACAATTTGAGTTCTGTAAGTAAGTTATAAATAACCAGCTCTCAAGAAATTATTACTTCCAGTTTACCAGAAAGGATTGACCCTAGACCTGAACAGTAAAAAACTAAAGTACTATTATAGATACTGTAGCCTAGCATTAGTTAGAGTGCGTTTCTAATTATTCAGATTTTCTTGGAACTCTCTTCACCCCTGACCATCCGTGTTCAGTTTCTTTCTGGACTCGTTGTTCCTTTGCGGTTGGCTGCACCCATAATTGTCCCTTCTGCCATCCTCCCCCGGTACACCTGTAACTCTTGGAGGGGGCTGATTTTCCTTATTGTCCAGCTTTGTAACCGCTCCTGCACACTGGCACAGCACTGCTGACTTCCCAGACCTTCCTTCTTTGCTCTCCCATTGGTGTCCCCCATTGAGTAGGGTAGATGGCGAAACCACCATGTTTCCTTGTTTCTCATGCCAGGGTCTGTTTCTCTGTTCAGAGATTCATTCTTATTCTACCTGCTCTGCAGTCACAATGCCTTCTTCTGTTGGTTCATCCAGTGTAAACCCCGCTGTCTTTCTTTTAATATCACAAATGGCATTCTACTACTGAGCTCCATTCTCAGACCGCTCAGGGCCATTTTGTTGCTGTTGTTTGTTTGCTGTTTTGTTTATTTTAGCTCTGACTGGCCTGGCATTTGCTATGTAGCCCAGGCTGACCACAAACTCACCATCATCCTCCTGCCTCAACTTCCCAATTTCTGGGAATATAGATGTGTACCACACCTAGCTCCAAGGGAATTTTTTTTTAAGGCAGGGTTTCTCTGTGTAACAGCCTTAGCTGTTCTGAAACTACCTCTGTAGACCAGGCTGGTATCGAACTCATAGAGATCCACCTCTGCCTCCTGAGTGCTGGGATTAAAGGCATGTGCCACCACTGCCCAGCTCTGGGAATTTTGTTTTGTTTTGTTTTTTGTTTTTTTGAGACAGAGTTTCTCTGTGTAGCTTTATGCCTTTCCTGGAACTCAGTCTGTAGACCAGGCTGGCCTCGAACTCACAGAGATCCGCCTGCCTCTGCCTCCTGAGTGCTGGGATTAAAGGCATGTGCCACCACCGCCCGGCTAGACTGTCCTTTCTTTAGACGACTCTTTAACAAATTCTCTACCCCTTTCAGTCCTTAGCTCAAATATCACTTTGTCAATGAGGCCAAATATAACACTCCTGCCCCAGTGGCACTCCTGATTTATTGTATCCTGATCTATATTTCATCGAATGTACTTGAATCACCTCTACAACTGACTTACCACACTACTTTTATGATCTATTTCTCCCTAGTAAAACATAAGCTTCACAAGGGTAGAAACTTGGCTTTGTTCCCTTGAGCCTAGAAGAGGGCCTGGTGTTCAATTTCTATCTTGAAGAAACTACATATGAATGATGATTGACATAATCACCTCCTTGACTTGTCTGGCTCTGCTCCCCATCCCGTGCTCTTCTGCTGGAGCTATCAGAAACCATCCATGACTTGGAATGACATCCAAAATGCTTCTAGTCCCTTGGAAACTTGTATTCTCCCAGGTGAATCTCAGAACCTCATCCAGCCCTGCCTTCCACTGCATGCCCTGGTCCTGCTAGGCAGTGCAATTACAGGTATTAATAGAAGACTTGGGATGGTGGGAAGGAGGTTCAGAGATCTTTTCACCTGGCTTCAAAACAGAGATTTGGATTTTTTTTTTAAAATATGGTCTTTCGAAAACCAGGCTTGAATTGAACACCCTGTGTGGCCAGACTTCAAGTTCTGATCCTCCTGCCTCTCTGCCTTCTGAGTTCTGAGTACTAGGACTCCAGGCCTGAGCCACCATGCCCTGTTTATGGGGAGCCGGGGATCAAGCACAGGGCTTCATTTTAGGCAAGCACAGTACCAGCTGAGCCACATCCTCAGTCCCTTATTGTTGTTTTGTTTTGTTCATGCAATACCAAAGAAAGTCTGAAGAGTCAGGGTCCCCTACAGTGGGATACGCAACAGAGGTTCAGATTTCCAGAGCACAACAGGCCCTTTAGAGCATGGCAGAGTAAGGGTGACATCAGGTCCTCTAGAGCCTTCCTGACCCCCTAGCCCTAAAAGCCAGTCTTGAGATGCATGGGCAGTGTTTCTTCTGGGCCAGGTGTTACGGATCATCAGTCTGGACCTTGTCATATGACAGGGTGATTGTTGAGTGTGAGGCATTCGTCTCTGTTTATTCTCAGCTTGTCAGACAGTTCAGCCTCACCTCAGGGATTTCCTGACGATGACTGTGTGAGGAATGAAGCCATAGGCAAGACTTCTCTGGGAACCATGCAAACATGTTTAAGGTCCCCAGGGAGTGCATGTGCAGGACCGTGTGCTCTGGCCATGTGTGTGGCCATCCATCTGTTAGTACAGTTTGTGCCTTGCAGGCACACCTGTGGCCTTGACTTATTAAAACCTGCCATCTGAAGGCTGAGCTGGCATTCTCCTTCTGTTGAGTACACACTGTACCTGGTATTATCTTCCTGAAAGTTACTAAGTTTCTCATACCACTAACACTGTAAGCAAGAAAGGAGTCTTTTTTCCTGTGGAACCTTTGCTCACATCCCTCCTGACATTGGCATTGTTCACGGGCTAAAGCCCATTTCAACCTCAGTTGTCCTCTCTGGCTTTGGTACCTGATCACCCTCCTCGGGCCATCACTTTGCCTGGTTTCCCTTGTCCTTCTCTGTACGTTTACCCCTCCTGCTGAATCATCCCTGATACCTCTGCTCTAAAACTTAGAGCCCTTGCCTCTTGTGTCCTCATTGCGCTGCACTGTGGCTATCATCACACCCAGCTTTAATTAAGAGATTCCCATTCTATGACACGAAATGAAGTAAGGCAGCCACAAAAGAAGAAATACTGTAATTCCATTCATATGGGGTACCTGGAATAGTCATACACAGGGACTTACCGTAGACTAGAGGTTAGTAAGGAGTGGGGAGGAGGTATTAATAAGTACAGGGTTTACCCTGGAGATGGATGGTGAAAAAGCTTTTGAGTACAGATACGGCTGATGGCGACATAATGTTATGAATGTATTTCATGCTTTTGAATTTGTAGAATTAAAATTGGTCAAAATGGAAATGTTGCATGTTTTTACCACAAATTCTTAAAGATAGGAAAAACCTAAAGTATTTGTTTTTCCTTATAGATTGCAAGCTTTGGGGAGTGAGGAGAGGGCATATTCTTTCCTCAATACCCTAATACACTGCTGTCCATCAGGTAACTAACTGTTCACTATTGCTTCCGTTCAGGAATGCAACTCAGTTCAGAGATGGCACAGAGCTAAGTAAATTTTCCTTACATCTCCTGATAGTTTTGGAATTCCATTTTAGTATCAAATCAGTTTTGTAGAGGAAATCCAGTAGTTGCAGTTGATTGATGGAACTGGCTTTAAACATGGCATTTAAAATTATCCCAAACTGCTGGGTGTAGTGCTGCATGCCTAGAATCCCAACACTAGGGACACAGAGGCAGAAGATTCCTTCCCTGCAGGTTCAAGGCCAACCTGGGCTACATAGTGAGTTCCAGGACTGGGCTACATAGTGAGATTTAGTCTCCCCACCCCACCCCCAAAAAGCCAAAGGAAAGGGAAGCCGGACATGACTGTACATGACTTTAATCCCAGCACTCGGGAGGCAGAGGCAGGTAGATCTCTGTGAGTTCAAGGTCAGTCTGGTATATATAGCCAGTTGCAGGCCAGCCAAGGCTATAAAGTGAGACCCTGTCTCAAGCAAACAAGCAAACAAAAACAACAGCAAAAAAACAACACACACACACACACACACACATACACACACACACACACACACATAAAACAAACAAACAGATAAATCTTTAAAATGACCCAAAGAGGATGAGCAGGGGTATTAATAAAAACCATGATTATTAATGGATAGATACTTGATGAAATAGAATGCTGGATATATAGCTGGTAGCTGGTATGGTACCAGATGTTTCTCTGTGTAACAGCCCTAGGTGTCCTGGAACTTGCTTTGTAGACCAGGCTGGCCTCGAACTCACAGAGATCCACCTGCTTCTGCCTCCCAAGTGCTGGGATTAAAGGTGTGGCCACCACACAGGGCATATAGCTGGCTTTAGGATAGTATTTTTTCACTATGCAATCATCCCATGGAGATCGATTGTATGATCTACTCAGAAACCAAATCTGAAGATGCTCAAGTCTTTTATATAAAGTGACGCAGTCATAATATATACATGTGTTGAAATAACATATAGTACTCTGTAAATATGCACAGTTTTGTGTTTATGTACATTAAATATTTTCATTTATTTATTTTGATGCCCCTGGTTTGGAAAGAATCTCACTAGGTAGCCCAGGCTGGCCTCAAATTAGAAATCTTCTTACCTCAGCCTCTTAAGTGCTGGCATTATAGTACACCCAGTGAAAAACAATTTTAAATTACAAAAAAATTCAAGCTGAAAATAAGTAGTATACGTCCAAAATAGGTAAAATTCTTTTACATGTATTTTTGATTCATGTTTGGCTGAATCCATGTATACAAATACAGAGGGCCCAATGTATAAATTTGAAGTTTTCCATAATAAAAGATTAAGAAAAGAAAGCAGAATCAAATGACGAATTGAGGTGGTCAGTGAGCTCTTATTCTGTAAGGCTGCTCAGTTAATTCAGTTAAAGATGATATTTGAAAAAAAGGTAATGTATGTGTATCTTCCTCAGTTACTGCCTTTTTTTGAAAAGATAGGGTCACTCATTGAACCTGGAGCTCACCAATTGGCCAGACTGTCCAGTAAACTGTGGGGATCCTGCTGTCTGTTTCCCTGGTGCTGAGATTACAGGCATGCTCTGCAACACCTGACTTTTTACATGGATACTGGAGATCCGAACTCAGGTCCTTATGCTTACAGAACAAGCACTTTACCAGTTGAGCTATCTCCTCACCCCCTAGCAAAATAGTTTTTTACAAGTCTGTGTTTAAATATTGACTCTGGCTTGGCATACATGCTTTATCCAAAGATAAAACTCAAAAACATATAAAACTATACATAACATTGATTTTAACTTTGGTTTGAGGATTTCAAACACCCTTTGAGCAAATTTACACACAGTTTAGAAATCACTTGCTTAAAAGCCCTAGCTAGAGTCAGGCTAGAAGTGAGGACGCCCATTGGCTTTGGAACCACCTTCTCAGTCTCTCCTCTTGTGTGATGGATGCACTTTGCTGCTCCCAGGGGTGCATTTGACAAAGTAATGCACATTGCATGCTGGGGACTGGGTGAGAGACCAGTGTGACCATCTGGGGAGATGGCGTGATGACAGTTACTGTTCTGCCTGGAACCCTTGACTGTCCCTGGGAGATTAACTATAGGGAGGAACTGCTCCTGTTCTCACCGGACACACTGTCACTGCCGCTGGGACTTCTCTCTCCTTTTGCTCGCAGGGAGCCTTCCTTCTTCCCTCTAGCTCAAAAGGAGCAAGATCAAGGGCAGCAGTGCCGAGGAAAGCAGCCAGCTCCTAGCCACTGGATAGCAGGGATGTGCTTGAAGAGGGAGAGGAGGCTGAGCTCACGTCGTTTGCCTCCTTGCTTTGGCACTGGGGTGTGTGGCGGGGGCTCATGATCCCAGTTTTCTGCGTGTGTACTTTCACTCTTTTTTTTCCATCTAATACTCTTCTTGGGAAGAAGAGATTCAAGTCTGTAGTGAAAAACACCTGTAGAATCTCCCAACTTTTTTTTATTTTGTCCCTTTGCCCCCAAGTCAAGACCAAACTGTCGGGAGCTGTTTTTTCCATCCGAGGCAGAAACTCGAGCATGGTAAATACCTTCCTATGAAATAGTTTGCTGCATTTTCCCCTGGTTCTTTGCTTTAGAAAATGCAAATGTTTAGGTTTAAAAAAAGTCACACAAAATACAACTAACTTCTTTTTTTTTTTTTTTTTTTTTTTTTTTTTTTTTTTTTTTGAGACAGGGTTTCTCTTGTGTAGCTTTGCGCCTTTCCTGGAACTCACTTTGTAGACCAGGCTGGCCTCGAACTCACAGAGATCCGCCTGCCTCTGCCTCCCGAGTGCTGGGATTAAAGGCGTGTGCCACCACCGACCGGCACAACTAACTTCTTTAAGTGAAAATTGCAGTAGCATTGAGACTTTACACAGTTTTGTATAACTGTCACCTCTATTTAGTTCCACAAGCTTCCATCACCTCAAGAAGACTCCTCCCTAGTAAGTGGCCAGTTGCTGTTTTCCCTTTCGTTCCTGTCCTAGCAACCATCAGTCTGCCTTCTGGTCTATAGTTTCCTATGGTCGGTACTACATGTGCTCCGTTTATCTTTATATAAGACAACGCATTTTAGTTTACAATAGACGGGCAACTCCTTCACTCTGTTGTAGCCGTGACATGTAGATGATGTTAGGTTGGTTTTGGGTAGTCATTCTGAGCAAGATGATTTTACGTTCTTGTTTATTATTATTTTTATGCATGGGTGTGCGTACACACATGTGTCAGTGAGAGGACAAGTTCTACAACTTTCTGGAAATCAGTTCTGTCTTTCCACCATGGGTTCCAGGGATCAAATTCAGGTCCCCAGGCTTGTATGGTAAGCACCTTTCCCCACTGAGCTCTCTACAGCTCTCCTACACCCCTGTTTCAGATAGGGCCTCAAACTCAAGGATGGTTTTGAATTTCTGATCCTCCTGCCTCAATTTCCAAAGTGTTGGGATTATAGGCATGAAGTACTACACTGGCTTTGATCAATATTTTTCAACTGGAAAATATTGGGACCCAACAGATGTTTAGCGTGTCACACCAGTTAACAAATCTGGCATAGATGCACTTGAAGTAGAAATGACAAAGCCATTTCCTTAAAAAAAATGTATTTGTTTACCACAATTTCCTTATTTGACACAAACATGTACTGATGGCATATTTTCTTGTTCTTGTTTAATCAACAGTGGTGGAAGAAACTAGGATGTAACTTTATATGTAAGTTTGTTCTAGTTAGCATTTTCTGTCAATGTGACACAGATTAGCATCACCTGAAAAGTGAGTCTCGGTTATCTTTATCAAGTTGTGTCTATATCTGTGAGGGATTGTCTTGACTATTAATTGATGTCAGATGACCCAGCCCACTGTGGGCGGTACCATTCCCTGGGCAGGCAATCCTGGGCTTTATAAGGAAGCTAGCTAGCTGAGCTTGAGCCACAGCAAGCCATCAAGCAAGCAAGTCACCAGGCAGCATTCTTCCATGGTATCTGCTTCAAGCTCGAGCTTGAGTTCCTGCCCTGATTCCCCTCAATGATGAACTATGACTTGGAAGTGTAAGCTGAAATACACAGCAACAGAGATGAAATGGAGTTCTTTCCCTCTAGCAGCATAACATAATACCATGTATCAGGATTTATTTTTTAATGTCTTTTGTTCCTCCTTAGAATCACAGTGTCCAACATAGTATCTGGAAGAAAGGAAATTATAATAAACGTTGAAACAACAACCAAAAGTGTTGGGAGAATTCCCAGCCTTGAATGCCTAAACTAGAATCAAAATAATATAAACAAACCATGTGGTCTGAGAGTATAACTCTGTGGTAAAGCCCTTGCCTGGCATACATGAAACCTTGGGATACTTACCACTGCAATAAATAAAATAAAATAAATAAAACAGAACCCTAGGAAAGACCCTTGGTACCATTCCAATACATGCTGGCTGTCATATGACAATTTTCAGTTCTTAAAATTAAGATCTACAGTTCACCACCACAAGGAAACTGCTCAGGTCCTCAAATCCATGGTTTTTTTTTTAAACTTTATGTGTACAGATATTTTGTCTGTGTGTATGTCTGTGCACTAGGTGCATGCAGAGTCTATGGAGTCCAGAAAGAGGGCTTTGGATCACCTGGAACTGGAGTTACAGATGGTCATGAGCCACCCTGTGGGTCCTGGGAATTGAACCCTCGTCCTCCAGAAGAGCAACCAATGCTATTAACTGCTGAGTTATCTCTCTAGTCCCCAAACCCATGTTTTTAAAGGCATTGCCCCTAGGAGATGCAGCTCCCACTAGGGAGCTTAGGTTCTGGGTAGAATGGAATTGTAAAGTGCATTTCTGATCAACTACTTAATTCAGCTGTGATAATAAGCACCAAGAAGAGGGTGTTATGCTAACCTGGTGAGTGTGAGTTGAAGGAGCCTTTAAGGAAGTGGCTCTGTAGTCAGTCACATAAATGGTAAGCAGGAATTAACCAGGCACAGAAGGCAGGAGAAAGGTTTTAGGAATGAATTGGGCTTTAAACAAGTTTTGTACGTTTGTTTGTATTTTTTTCATTTCAGAACTTGTCTGTTCACTTGTTACAGGCAAATTTAATGAAGAAATAGTGGATCAGGGGTGAGGGACTGCCAGAAGGGAAATGGTCCAAGTTAATGGTACCATAATCTGAGGCCTCTGTAGCGGTACCTTGGAAAGCATTGCTTCGGAAACTATCACTGTGAATGTGCGTGGTAGAGACAAGGTTTAAGACTTCACCATTGGCCAGTTTTTCTGTGTTCCAGAGCAAGAGTCACAGATTATACTTCAACTTAGATTTCAAAACTACCCAGAACTCTTTTGGCAGGATGTATCTGATGCTGTTGTTGTTTTTAAAAGCAAGCCAGAAACAAATGTTTTTTTGTTTTTTTTAATTCAGGCTGCCTTAAGGGAGCATTAATCATTGAATTCTTCTGACATGTAAACACCATACTGGGTAACTAATTAGGATTTGAGGGAATACATTTTCTTTTAATTTTAAGAAACGGTAGCTACCACCAACAATCTTTATGTGTGTGAGGAAGAATCTTTTCTCTGGGCCTCTAATGTTTGCCAACTCTGAGGGAATGGCCAAACTCATGAGTCAGTCCTCTGAACCCTGCATGCCACCAAGGCACTCAGTTTGAAAAACAAGAGTGAATACACTATTGACTCTCATTTGCCCCACCCCCACATCAGGGTGTGAACTAGCCTTCCCAGGGTTGTCTTCTCTGAGGTGTCCTTGGGCTGTTCACTCCGTGTTGGGCACTGTGTATAACTTTCCTTCTTCTGCCCTCCTCCAGGTTTTTAGGCTCCCTTGAGGTGTTTGGCCACTGCTGGAAAGTCCAAGCTAAAGATGCCGGCGATGAATCACCTGAGGGTGATTCTGCGAGCGTCTCCCTGTACATTGCTGTGGAGAAGGTTCCAGGTTCCGAGGTCTATGCCAGTGAGGTCCTGCAGTCTTTACACCTGCACTTACCGAACCCGGAACCGAGCCTGTGAGTACTCCACTCTTTTAAGAGAGTGGAAAGTTTGGTTGCTAATTCCCTGTAGAAATTTCAATGTGGAATTATACACTTTAAGAACTGTGAACATGCCAGGTGATATTGGTGCACACCTTTAATCCCAGCACTCAGGAGGCAGAGGCAGGTAGATCTCTGTGAGTTCAAGGCCAGCCTGGTTTACAGTGTGAGTTCCAGGACAGCCAATGCTACACAGAGTAACCCTGTCTCCAAAACCAAACCAACCAAACAAAAAACCCTGTGAACGTGACTGTAAAGACAGCAGACATGGAAAGTCCTTTAGACCTGTTTTAGCATGCTAAATGATGTCCTGCTGAAAGTGGGCGGGGCTGTGAAAACTTTGAAATGTCTTGAAATCTGATATCATATTGTTTCTTTTGACTAAGGTTGCCGCACAGACTGCAAACTGTTGCAGCAGAGCTTACATTTATAGAATTTGCAGATTGAATTTTGCACATGGGTGGTTGTCTTCATGCTCCAGAATATTCGGCCTGGAGTTATAAATCCCAGACTCAATTCTAGCTGACCAGCTTGTAAGTGTGTGCACTGCTGAAAATATGTGAGATCAAATGAGGCAGCAGATGGTCTGCTTTCAGTGCCCTGTGGCTCCCTTGGAGACATAAGTTATTGTCCACGTCATGGTGTTAAAGGGATTCTCCACCCTGGCACGGGTGTGGGGCTGAGGGGAGTGTGTTTACTCCCTCAGTCCTAGTTGCACCCCCCCACCCCACCCCCCCCCCACCCCACCCCCCGCCACCACCGCTCAGTTATAAGAATCAAAAGTGTCTGTCGACATTTCCCAATGAGTTCTAGGGAACAAAACTGCCCCGTGGATAAGAACCATTGAGATGATGAGAAAGGATGGTGTGTACATTTGGGTTTATGGGCAGATGAAGTAGCTAAGTGTAGCACTAAAGAGAAAATTTCCACTATCAGAAAAACAAAACAAAAAAGGCCCACACAGACTTTTTGAATGTTGGCCTGCACTGAAATCTAGTTTTCTTCCTGACCCTGTATGTATATAATTAAAAGATGGGTAAAGAAGAAAATGCTTGCCAATGATGGTGTTAATCTAGCTTAAGCCCAGGATTCTGAAACTGCTCCACAAATCTATTTTAACTATAAATTCCTGTTGCCTTCAGCACTGGGTGTCTTCTTATTAAAAGAAATTGGCCTGAGTCATACGAAATTTCTCTTTGCTGGGTGTGGCTTCCTCCTACAAGCGTGCCCACATCCTATCCAGACTGGCTTACTGTGAATTCTGGTACTTTGTGGTCTAAGGCCTAAAATGGAAAAAATTAGTCATATTGATCCAGCTACTAAAGTTTTCCTCTTTTATGTTGCAGCAGAAGGTTGAAAGTTAAACATCTAAAACCCTGTCTGCTGTGTTTTGAGGACAGCTTGCTGCAGACAGGAGTGGCAGAGAAGGTCAACTTCCCTTGATTAATCTCTCATATATTAAGACATGCTCTTGTTTCTAAATCGGTGGGAACATGGGGCACGGTTGGTTTCCTATTTGGCTCTTGGCATATAACACTGTTCCAACCCTTTTTCAGGCAGGAGAATATTATGGTCTTTGTTGCCCCAGTGAGCATATTTCCTCTTCTGCTGGCCCATCCTTCCCCTGCTTGCTTGTGAAGACAATACTCATTGTTTCTGACAGCTCAGTAGCCCAACAGAAGGTCGATGCTCTGAGACAAGAAGAACCTGAGGTTGTCAAAGGCTAGAACGTCAGTGCTAGCAGCTCCTATTAGTATCATGATCATTCTTAGATTTATTCATTTTATTTTTTGTGTGTGTTTGCCTGCATGTATGTCTGTGCACCACATGCATGTTTGAGGGTGCCTTTGGCGGTCAGAAGAAGGACTTAGATCTGCTGGAACCAGAATTACAGATGGTTATGAGCCACCATGTGGGTGCTGGAAACCAAACCCAGGACCTCTGGAAGAGCAGCAAGTGCTCTTAATCCCTGAGCCACCTCGCTAGACCCCGTCATGATCATTCTTACCCTCATCATTTCTGTCATCATAGGTTCAGTGCTTGCCTCAGACGTTCAAATCTGACCATTTTATGTGCTGTTTGTCTGGGCTCGTGTAACCCAGGCTGACTTCCAACTCACTCTGTAGCCCAGGATGGCCTCGACATCTTGATCTCTTCCTGCCTTAGTCACTGGGAGTGCCAGTATTCAGTCCTGCACCAGCTTCAGATCTGACCATTTTAGGTAAGGTAAAGCAGAACAAGGAGTAAAGGAAGTAGGAGAGTGTGGCAAATTTGGAAGCATTGTGCTCATTGCCTGCCACCTTTTTTCTCTGTTCAGTTATCATGGCTGTCTAGTCAAATTGCTGTTTGCTGTTTTCCCAAGATGCAGTCAGTAACTCCTGAGGACTTAATAAGCCATATGCCCATTACCAGAGATGAAAATAAAATCAGAGTACCATTTAGACTAATTGCTACATTAAAAAATTAGGCAGAAGATCTTAAAACATAGGAGAATGAATTTGATGATTTAGTCATTTTTAATTTAATGAATTTAATAAAGGTATAAAGAAGATGATGGAGAATAAAAATGGTACACATTTGTTATTACATTAATGATGTTTTAGTGTTCTTGATCTTCCTACAGTTATTTGTTTGGTTTTTTTTTTTTTTTTGAGACAGGGTTTCATGTAGCTCAGGCTGGCCTCAAAATTGCTTTGTAGCTGGGGCTGCCCTTAAACCTCTGATTCTTCTGTCCTCATTCCTTTAGTGCAGGGATTACAGCTGTGTGTCACCACATCTGGCTTTTTTTTTTTCAATAAGCAAGAGAAACATTGGAATTATTGAACTGCACTATATAAATACAGCCACTAAAAAATGAAACTACAAAGATAAAAACAAAGAAAGAAATAAAAGACAAAAATGAAAAGAAAAACATGTACTCATTAGTCTCATGTATATACATGTCAATTTAAATTCATTAATATTTTATAACCATGTGTGCTTAATAGTTACCGTGCTGGAAGCTTCAGTCTTCAGAAGAAATTCTACTGAATATTCATGTTTGCAGTTTTTACAACATTGTTTTATTACTTCCCCATTTAGTTTTGAAGAACACAAAGCCTGGACAACAATAACATTTATGAAGCTTTCTTAGGGGGCTGGAGAGATTGCTCAACAGTGAAGAGTTCTTACTGCTCTTACAGAGGACCAGCACCTATGTGGAGTAGCTCACATCTACCTATAACTCCAGCTCCAGAGGACCTGATACCTTCCTCTGGCCTCCTCGGGCGCGCGCGCACGCACACACACACACACACACACACACACACACACACACACACACACACACCACATGTCAGACGAAGACACAGACACATGAATAAAAATAAATAAAGTAAATTAATCTGAGGGGGGTTATTCAGGTGACTCTCCTTTAAGAAGTTCACACCTACACTTGAGTATGTCTTATTCTTGTTTTTTTTCTATACTTAAAAATGAACATATTTAAGACTTTCCTTCTTTACATTTTCTTTTTATTATTTTTATTTATGTGTACATATATGTGCGCCACGTGTGTGCGTGTGCCCTCTGAAGCCAAAAGAGGGAATCAGGTCTGCTGGAGCTGGAGTTATAGGTGTTTGTGAGTTGCCAGATGTTGGTGCTAGGAACCATACTTGAGTCCTCTGCAAGACTAGCAAGTGAGTTTAACTAAGGAGCCATCTCTCCAGCCATTTAAAGTTTTTTAAAAGTTCGGCATAATGTCTCACACTTGTAATTTTAACACAGGCATTCAGAAATCTAAAGCAGGAGGATTATGGATCCAGGCCAGCCTGAATTACATAGTGAGACCCTGTTTCAAAAACAAACCAAACAAAAATTCATTGATAACTCCTGGGCGATATACGTCCTGGATGCTTCAAACTGTATTTGATATTGAGAGCTTCTTGGAATCTCTTGGTGATCTTGGGATTATCTTCAACTCCCTAGAACTAACAAGAAGCCCTGGAGCTAAGCATAGGAAATGCAGGCTTTATTACCTGTGCTGATAACAGCATGTGATTCCACTGGCCAGTCAATTCAGCATCAGAGTTCCCCATAACCCTGAAAGTCCAGCAAGGCAATCTGTGCTTTCCTGGCTGTCATTAAGAGCCTGCCTGTCCCCGCATGAGGCCAGAGCCTACAAAGATGGTCTTTGGTTCTGGAGGGAAAGCACAGCCCTCAAGAAAAAGACAGGCTAGAAAGCCAGTGAGGGCGGAGAGCAGTGCTGTCTGGCTGGTCAGGGACAAGACACAATGATCATTCTCAGTTTTCTTTTTCTTTTTTCCCTCTTTTTTGGTTTTTCGAGACAGTGTTTCTCTGTTTAACAGCCCTGGCTGTCCTGGAACTTGATCTGTAGCCCAGGCCGGCCTCGAACTCACAGAGATCCACCTGCCTCTACCTCCCAAGTGCTGGGATTAAAGGCATGTGCCACCACCGCCCGGCCATTCTCAGTTTTCTAATGGGTTAGGAAAGGGGAAGGAAACTAATTAATTTTTATGGTATATTTTACTTAATCCAGTATATTTTGGATGTTGATGTCTTTAATGTGTAATTACTGTAAGAATTATTCATAAATGGTGCTGTTCAATAGACGTGCAACATGAGCCAGAAATATGAGCCATATAGTTAATTCTGTGTTTTCTTTTCTTTTTTTTTCCGGAGCTGAGGACCGAACCCAGGGCCTTGGGCTTGCTACACAAGCACTCAACCACTGAGCTAAATCCCCAACCCCTAATTCTGTGTTTTTAAATGACTTCATTTTTTAAAGTACAAATAAAAGCTAGAGAGATGCTTCAGTGCTTAAGAGCACTGGATGCATGCTCTTCTAGAGGGTCTAGATTCAATTCCTAGTGCCAACATGGTGGCACACAACCATCTATAACTCTAGTCTCAGGGCATCTAACATTTTCTTCTGGTCTCTGCAGGCACCAGGCATACACGTGGTGCACAGACATATGTAGGCAAAACAGACACATATGCAGGCAAAGCACCCATATACATTCAATAAACAGACAATAAATAATAAATAACAGTACAAATAAACAGATAAGTTATTTCTTCTAATATATTTTTGTAACATAATATGTCAAAGATATTATGTTTCTAACATGAAATCACTGTAAGAACTCTAAGTGAACTTTTTGCATGATTTTGTCCTCAGTCTTCAAAGACTCTACTGTCATTTACTTATAGCACATCTCAGTTTACACTAGCTGCGTGAGCTAAGTGAGTATCATACTGAAAAGCTCAGGTACAAAGAGGGACCAGAGCAATAATTGGAGCTATTCTAAATTTAATTGCAAAGAGCCAAAGGATGGAAGGTAGGAGAGTTGGGAGAAGGGAAGAGAATTGCTTCTCTTTCCAGACTGTCTTCCTGTCCCAAAGCTTTCTGTGCTCCAGGTAGCCCTGTCCCTTTCATCTGTATCCCATGTAGGTTTGATATCAATAATTTATAACTTCCATCCTTATGTTGTCATTTTTCAAATACTCTGGGTTTCATGAAGGCAGTTTTCCCAACTGCTATCAAGCCGTGCTTCAGGGGGCTCCAGCAACTTGTGCCAGGACTGCTTTCTTTCTGGCCAACAACTATAACACCACCTTCCTTTTAAATTATTATTTTTTTAATATTTGAGATTATAATATAATGACATCATTTCCTCCTTGCCTCTTCCCTCCAAACCTTCCCATATATTCCTCCTTGCTATTTTTCAAATTCATGGCCATATGTGTATTTCTAAATAAGTAAGTACAACCTGCTCAGTCTGTATCATGTTACTTAGTATGGATGTTTTCAGGATGACCATTTGGTATTGGATAATCACTTGCTGTGCTTTTTCCTGAGGAGAACAATTTCCCTCACTCTCAGGGTTCCTTGGTTGCTTGTATCTTTGGCTAGGGTTGAGGCCTTGTGAGCTTTCCTGTGTCTACCATAGCACATCTGTTTTTGTCATCCTTGTTCAAGTCATGAATAATTAATTCCATCCATGAGAGTGCCACCTTCATGACCTTCATAGTGTTCTTTCTGTTATGCAGTTGAGCCACAAATACTGATTGAAAGCCAGCTTGGCTTGCAGAATAGTGGAAGAGGCAGATAGTTAAGCATACAACTCTAACTATACCTGTGAATAAAGATCGGAAGGGCAAATCAATGTTGTGATTAAAAAATGGCTGGGTATGGTGGCTCACACCTTTAATCCCAGCACTGGGGAGGCAGAGGCAGGCGGGTTGCTGTGAGTTCGAGGCCAGCCTGGTCTGTGATACATAGTGAGTTCCATGATAGCCAGGGCTACATAGTGAGACCCTATTTTTAAAAAAGGATATGGGAGGATCCTATTATAAAAGAACTAGAGGACACTTTGCTAAGGAGGGGACAATTAAGTCCAAGACCTAAAGGTAATGGAAGTCATTCCCTGAGCTGAATGAGGGGAAATGAGTTTTTGTAGAAGGAACAAAGGGGCGAAGGCATGCATGTGCGTCTCCTGTTTCAAAGGCTGAACCAGGGCTGGAGAAATAGCTGATTGCAGTGAGCTGGATGTGTCGCCCATAAACTAGTATGTCGAATTCCTGACATCCCAATGATGATGTTAGGAGACATGGCCTTTGGGAGGCAGTGAGATGAAGAGGACTCTGCCTTTATGAATGGGATAAGTGCCCTTTTATAAAGAGCAGAGTGAGATGACACCAGGAAGACGCTGTCTACAAACCAGAAAACAGCCTCCAGCAGACGCCAAGTATGCCGGGGCCTTCTGTTGGGCTTTCCCAACTCTAGAGCTGTGAGAACTGTATTCTTTGGTTTCTTAGTCACCCATTCTGTGAGATTCTGTTAGAGAAGCCCAAAGAGACTAAGACAGTGCCAAGTACACACTACACCAAAGCTACATGAATAAGAGTGGAGACCAAATGTATGGTCAACATGGAATCTGAAATTCTGAGGGGCTGAAGAGATGCCTCTAGTGCACAGCCATGAAGGCAAAACAAGCATATGCATAAAACCAAAAATAAATCTGTGGTGGTTTGAATAGGAATGGCCCCCATAGACTTACATGTTTGAATGCTTGGCCCGTAGGGAGTGCCACTATGAGGAGGTGTGGCCTTGTTGGAGAAAGTGTGTCACTGTGGGGTCAGGCTTTGAGGTCTCCTATGCTCAAGCTATGCCCAGTATGGGACGCGGTCTACTTCTGCTGCCTGCAGATCAACTGTAGACCAGTCTGGACTTGTTGGCTTTTTAACAGTATGACTTCTCAGGTTATTGGCCATAATCTGAGGATGTCAGAGGTGCAAAATAGAAGGCTTCCTTGGGCCAGGAGTCTTTGAAACTGACCGGGCCGTGAACCAGCCCATGAGTTCACGTATGGTTTTTGACTCTAGGTGAAGGTTTCTCGATTCTGGCACTAGGGACATTTCTGGCAGGGCAATTCTTGTTTTGGGGAGCCTGTCCATCCTGTGCAGGGAAGGGTGTTTATCAGCACCTCTGGTCTTTATCCAGTAGAGGGCAGTAGAACCCTATGCCAGTTTTGTCCTGCAGCATCTGGAAATTGTCAAATGTCTTTCAGAGGGCTGAATGCTTCCTAACGTTGAGAACAACTGGTCTACATCCTCAGGAGGACTCCATATGTGCCGGACACTTTTGATAAAATAAAATCAAGCAAACAAAAAAATTAAAGATAAGACTTGGAGAATTTTAGCTTTGGGCAGTATTAAAGGAAGCGAAGTATCTTTTCTCTAATAGTGAAGCAGAGACAGGATTCTGTTTTTGTGTTAATAGGAGGATGAGAATGAGACCGACATATATGGGAGATTTTCCTGCCTAGCAACACAACCATCTTAATCAAACCCTTAGAGTCGGTGGTGGGGCAAGATGGACAGGGCATTGCTGTGACTTCTGTCCATTTCTGTTGCTCCTGCTTTTTTTTAAGGTTTTATTTCATTTTTATTTATATGTATGTGTATAACTGTACAGCAACCTGCAGAGGCCAGAAGAAAGAGTCAGATCCCCTGGAGATGGAGTGTCATGTGCTTGTGGGCCCCCTGGTGTGGGTACTGGAACCCAATTTCAGATCCTCTGGAAGAGTAGCAAGCACTCTTAACCAGTAAGCCATCTCTGCAGCCGCGTGTTTCTCCTTTTTCCGGTTGGCCTTGATTCTGTCCATTCTTGGTGCTTCGTTTTCTCCCCTTTCGTTGAAAATAGATTTTTTTCTAACTTTTATTGACTCTTTGTGGATTTCACATCATACATTCCAATCCCACTTATCTCCATCCTCTCAAATCCACTCTCTGCTCTTGTAACCTTCCCTCCAGAAGAAACCCAAATTTAAAAGAAAAACCCAAACCAAACAAAACAAAGAAACAAACAAACAAAAGAAGGGGGGCGGAGAAGAATCTTGTCATGGAAGCTGTAGTGTGGCCTGTTGAGTCACACGGTTTACCCTTAGTCCATTCATCTTTTCTTGCAAGTGTTCACGGCTACAAGTCATTGGTCTGGCTCGAGACCTCTGGCTTCTGCTATGCCACCTTTAATGGGCTTTCACTGGGGCTTCTCGTGGAGATCCTGTTATTGTCCTGTGTCATGGAGATCCTGCTGTTTTGGATCTGTAGGTTCATCCCCTTCACATGCTCCAACAGTTCATAGATGAGGTGGGTGTTGGGGTGGGCCAACTCAGCTCTGGTTCTGGGCCTGGGTGGTAGCTGGGCTGATCAGCCTGCCAGGTTTCCCTTATCATCACCACCAGGGTGAGCTCTCCAGCACTGCCCAGACTAGCTCACCCAATGCAGCCTGCAGCAAAGAGCAGAGAAAATAGAATTTCTTTTTTATTCACTGTGTGTTTATTGAATATACAATCCAGAAAAGGTAGTCACTGGAGCTCTCTCTACGTGAAGAGAGCTGGAAAGAGAGAAAGTTCTAGTCCATGTGGGTTTGAGTCAGTTCAAAACCACATTCAAGGCACGTGGCTGGTGATGGCTGCCACATGGGTGGGCTTGTTGCTGGTGGAGCTCTTCTTTCTCACTTAGAAGTCTTTAGGCTTCTAAGCTCAGTGCAGGACTGAGGGGCCCTCTGGGTGGATTTTCCCACAATTTCCTCCAGGATATGATTTCCGTCGAAAGGCTGGTTCATCACTTTGTCTGCCAACCAGCTGCCTCTGCAGCCTTGGCTTAGACCTGAGGGATGGGGTAGGAGGCACAGGCAGCCAGGCCACACATATTCTTTCCACGCTCAATGAGGAAGTACCCTTTATCCCCCCACTGGGTGCCCCAAGAGTTTTTCACGATCCAGTAGGGAATTCCATCCTGCTCTCCATAGCCAACAGCCAGGACTGCATGGTTTACCTTATCTGGAGTTTTATGACAGGAAGTGCTGGTGTAAATGCCCTTGTGATACAACATAAAATCTTCAGTCACCTCAAAAGCAAAGCTCACAGGGTTGTGTAATGCCACAGCTTCTACCATCGCCTTCTCATCATTGAGTGTGATGTTGGCAACATCCTTGACAAATGCGATGGCTTTTTTGGGGTTGAACTTGCAGTGACCATCCTTGCCTCTGTAAGGGTAGGCATCCTCTCCCATGATGCCTTTGTTGTACAGGATGTACTCGAAGGCCTGGCTGGGGAGACCTCCTTGGCAGCCATGATTGTTGAAGTTCTGGGCACAGTCTACCAGCTGCTGCTCAGCCAAAGACAGCATCTTCCCACTGGCGATTGCCACAGCAGACTCCAGGGCCCCCGTGGTGGAGAAAGTCCAGCAGCTGCCACAGGTGCCCTGATTTTTCACTGGTGAGACATAATTTCCTTTCTTCTGCCAGTCCATGGAGGAGGGGTAGGGGCCAGTACCACGGAGGTAGTTACTTTTGGTGGCTGAACAATTCTGAGGCTCTGACCAGAAGTATTTGTGTTTTTATTTCAGTAAAGCTCATGTCTGAAAACTGGTTCAATGCCATTTTAAATGTGTGGTTCTTCTGGTTGTGGGCATTTACCTTCCTCAGGTTGTTGGCAAACATCTGCAGCCTGTAGTTGTATTCCACCGAGCTGTACGTCTTCTGGTGCTGTGTCATCCATGACTTAAAGTGAAACTTTTCTATGGCGTTCACGGTCAGCTCGGTGGTGGCCTGGGCACTCAGCAGCCATGCCCCCGGCGCACAGCAGCGACAGCGCGGCCCACATCGCGGCGCTCTAGAATTTCTTTTTGCCAGGTGGTGGTGGCACATGCTTTTAATCCCAGCACTTGGGAAGTAGAGTCAGGTGGCTCTCTGTGAGTTTGAGGCCAGCCTTGTCTACAGAGTGAGTTCCAGGACAGTCAGGACTACACAGAGAAATCCTGTCTCAAAAAACAAAAACAAAAAAACAAACAAAAGAAAATAGTTTCTTTATATAATATATTCTGATTGCTGTTTATGTATCTTTCCTCTGCTCCTCCCAGTTCCTCTCTACCTCCCCTCCATCCAGGTCCAACCCTTTCTATCTCTCATTAGAAAATAAATAGGCTTCTATTATCATTATTATTATTATTATTATTATTATTATTATTATTATTATTTAGTCAGTGTCTCTCTCTATAGCCCTGGCTATCTTGGAACTCACTACATAGACCAGGCTGGCCTTGAACCCAGAGATCTGACTGCATCTGCCTCCCAAGTGCTGGGATTAAAAGTGTATGCCACCATGCCCAGCATTTTTTATTTATTTATTATTATTATTATCATTATTATTTTGAGGGTCTCCCTATATATCATTGGCTGTCCTGGAACTCACTATGTATACCTATGTAGGCTAGAAAATAAACAGGCTTCTAAGGAATAACATATAATATAATATAATATAATATAATATAATATAATATAATATAATATAATATAATATAATATAATATATAGATAAAAGAAACACCAGCGTGTTGGATTAGGACAAAACAAACAAACAGAAGGGAAAGAGCACAAGAAAAGGCACAAGAAACAGATAGAGATGCAGAGACTCACTTGTTCGCACACCCAGGAATCCCATAAAAACACTAAACTGTAAGACATGATATATAGACAAAAGACGTATAGGGTAAAAAGGGAGAAAAAATTTATATATATTTTTATTTTAATATATAATATTTTTATTATATATATATATATAATAAAAAATAAGGCCAGCAGTAGTGGCACATGCCTTTAACCTCAGCACTCGGGAGGTAGAGGTAGGTGTTCCAGGCCAGCCTGGTCTACAGATCGAGTTCCAGGACAGCCAAGGCTACACAGAGAAACCCTACCTTGAAAAACCAAAAAAAAAAAAAAGGATTAAAAAAGCCCTGTCACAGCGTTATGAGACATAGAACCTTCAAAGATGCTGTTTGTTTTCTGTTGGCCATGTACTATTGGGCATGTAGTCTACCCTTAAGAATAGTTTATTTCCCTTGGAGAAAACTAAATTTTCATTTGCAAGTGGTTATCAGTTGGAGACACTGCTGGGTTAGGGATAGGGGCATGTGTCCACTTTTCCTTTCAGCTCTAGGACCCCATCTGGTGCAGACCTGTGCTGGCCCTGTGCATCTGCTTCAGTCTCTGAGTTCATAATGAGCTTTGATCATGTTGATTCATCAGGCCTTGTTTCCTCTATCCTCTCTGGTTCTTTCCACCTCCTTTTCCACAGGGTTCCTTGAGCCCTGAGGGGAGGGATTTGATGAACACATCCCATTTCAGGATGAATGTTCCAAGGTCTCTCACTCTGCATGTTGTCTGACTGTTGGTCTCTGTATTTGTTCTCATCTGCTGCAGGAGGAAGCTTCTCTGATGATGGCTGGGCAAGTACTGGTCTATGAGTAGAGCAGAATGTCATTAGAAGTCATTTTATTGCTTTGTTCTTTCAGCAGAACAGTAGTATTTGGTTTTAGGCTAGGTCCCTGGGCTGTCTATTCTTAGGTTCTTGTTCACCCAAGGATCATCAGGTATGAATTTCATCTCGTGGAGTGCACCTTAACTCAAGTCAGATATTGGTTGCTTACTCCCACAAGCTTTGTGCCACCATTGCACCAGCATATCTTGCAGGCAGCTCACCATTGTAGATCAAAGGGTTTGTGGCTGGGCTGGTGTTTAGATCTCTCTTTTGGTAACATGCAGAGTATCAAAGATGCTAGAAAATAGGGGTGAAGACTCTTCATGTTCAAACGAATTGTGTAGGTGTTGTCTTCGGCAATAGGGCCTTACCATCAGTTTGTGGAGAGCATAAACTGGTAGTCTCAGCAATAGCTTTGGTTGTTTGGGGTTCCCATGAGACCCCTTAACCAACAACTCAATTAGGTGTAACCCATTCCCAGTACTGGAAACTTCATTTGGTAACAGGAGATGTTCAGTTGGGGCTCTGTCTCCCTCATTTATGATAATCTCATTTAGATCACCTTCATAAATACACACACACACACACACACACACACACACACACACAACACACACATATATATATATATATATATATATATATATATATATATATATATATATATATATTAGGTTTCCATAATACCCTTCAGATGGTCCTTAATTTTAGCTATTTCTCCCCATAGTCCCTCCCTCATCCCTGTTTTCCCTCCCTCTCCCCACCTGATTCTCCTGTTCCAGCCGCCCCCATTCATCCACAACTATCTATACCATTTCCCTTTCCTAGGGAGATCTGTCCCCACTCCCCAGTCTCTTATTCTGTGATTCCATGGGTTGTAGCTTGGTTATTATTGACGTAATAGCTAATATCCACATATAAGCAAATACATACCATTTTTGTCTTTCTGAGTCTGGATTACTTCATTCTGGATGATTTTTTTCTAGTTCCATCCATTTATCTGCAAGTTTCATAATTTCTTTTTTTAACAGTTGAATAATACTCCATTATGTAAATGTGCCACATTTTCTTTATCCATTCTTCGGTTGATGGACATCTAGATTGTTTCCAGTGTTTGGATATTATGGATAGAGCAACAAGTGTTTCTGGGGTAGGATGAAGCATCTTTGGGTACAGCTGGGTCTTGAGGTAGATCAATTTCCATCTTCCTGAGGAACCACCATGCTGATTTCCATGTGGCTGTACAAGTTTGTATTCCCATCAGCAATGGAGGAGTGATCCCTTTACTTCACATCCTGGACAGCATGAGCTGTCACTTGTGTTACTGATCTTAGCCATTCTGATGGTGATAGATGAAAACCCTTTTGGTTTGCATTTCCCTGATAGCAAAGGATGTTGAACATTTCTTTAAGTGCTTCTCAACCATTTGAGTTTCTGCCATTGAGAATTCTCTGTTTAGATCTGTACCCCATTTTTAATTGGGTTATTTGTTTTCTTGATGTCTAGTTTCTTGAATTCTTTATATATTTTGAATATTAGTCCTCTATCAGATGTGTAGTTAGTAGAAATCTTCCATTCTGTAGGCTGTTGCTTTGTCTGAATGATGGTGTCCTTTGTTGTGCGGAAGCTTTTCAGTTTCATGAGGTCCCATTTATTAATTGTTGATCTTAGTTCCTGTGCTAACGGTGTTTTGTTCAGAAAGTCTTCTCCTGTGCCAATGCATTCAAGGCTATTTCCCACTTTCTATTCTATGCAGTTCACTGTATCTGGTTTTATGCTGAGGTCTTTGATACATTTGGAGCTGAATTTTGTGCAGGGCGATAAATTTGTATTGTTTGGATTCTTTTACATGCAGCAGTCCAGTTTGACAAGGCAGACCACCCAAAATTAATAGGTGTGGGTTCTATTCATCATTTCTCGGTGGCTTAACATCTGTGTTATCATCAGAAAGTCTGCTGATATTTATTGCGGCAAAGACCTGGGCTTGCCTCTATGAAGGAGGGGGAACAGCACAAGCCATAGAGTGAGTGCCTGTTTTGGACAAACTGTATGGTATGCCTTAAGAGATTGTGTTCACATTCTTTTGACAAACTGTGGACTTGAGAGACCTCAGCAATGCTGGTGTCTATCCAGGTCTTATAGGGTGAGAGGCTGCTTCGTCCTCACAGTTGTTTGTAGAGGTGAACCTGGCATGCACACTTGTGTGGCACAATCATTTGCTAGGAGGCAGGCTATACTGGTCAACCAACTGAAAACTGACAATATTGAATTAAAGTTTGTTTTCCAACAGTCCCAACCCTGTTTCCTTTGTTGAGATAAAGTCTGTTATTGAAAGTTCACTTGACTTTGTATTTGAAACCAGTTGAGGTGGTCGGAGTTCAAGAAATTGCAATGAAACCAAGAGCAGCGTTTGTGAAAACTGGTTCCACACTCTAATCCCCGTGTATTTTGCTGAGTCCACAGAACTGATGGCGCTGACTTCAGGGCACATTAGCAGGCAGGCTGAGATGGGTTGGTTTTATGCTCTCTGGCCTGCCCTGATCAGCTTTACATAGTTGTTTAAGGCCCCCAAATAGCTAATTTCTGAGACTGTGAGCTAGCTGCCTTTGCCTCTTTGGCTTCTTCCCAAATGGGATGGTCTTGCGTGTGGTGCTAGATAGTGGTTGTTTTTGCTAACTGCCTGGACTTGCTCTCTCCTAGTACCTCCACTCTGGGAGAACTTGGACCTTGTTCCTGCGGGTGATCGGCAGTCACCCATCAACATCCGATGGAGGGACAGTGTTTATGACCCTGGCTTAAAACCACTCACTCTCTCTTATGACCCGGCCACCTGCCTCCACATCTGGAATAATGGGTACTCTTTCCTCGTGGAATTTGAAGATTCTACAGATAAATCAGGTAAAAGAAAGATCTGGTAGTCATTTGTATAGTGAAAGGAACTATGTTATACCAAATAGGACATACCAGGCAGTCTCCATGGTACAGTGATGTGAAACTCATTGCTTTTACTTTTTTTAATATATGTAAAAATGTTTTTATAATAATTTCTTCCATCCAATATAAGTGATATTTTATTACTTACATATAAATTCTATAACCAGTGAAATTTATCTTTGCTGGAAATTTATTTTGTATGTATATATTCAATATATACAAATTTTCCTCTGCTGACTTTACATGAATTATCATATTAAACAGAAATATTATTAATCACATTTAACTTATCAGATTGCAATATACCTGAAATGGGGCAAAAATAATATTTATGTGTGTGCTAGGTTATATAGTCTTAACTAGTTAAGATGAGTCACATATTAGAAAAATAAGAAACTTACATTATGGTAGTTTTATTAACCAGTATTACTTAGTTTTGCAGGGTGTGGTGACATATACCTTTAATCCCAACATTCTGGAGGCAGAGGCTGGTGGATCTCTGTGAGTTCAAGGCCAGTCTGGTCTACAGAGCAACAGAACGAGGTCCAGGGCAGCCAGGGCTGCAGAGAGAGAGATCCCATCTCAAACAAAACACTGCGAATTTAATGATGTCCAGTAATTATTACTTTGAAACAATTACTATTCAGAAATAGTATAGCTAATGTAGTGGTTCTTAATTAGGAACAGTTTTGACACCTGCTTCCCATCACTCCATTTCTTCTCCCAGTCCCTGGACTGGGGATTTTCAGGAAACTCTGTAGACATTTTTGGGTATTTCAACTATCAGGGAAGGAGAACATAAGTAGCATTTAGTGATTCCGGATCAGGGATGGTGCTAATGGTCTTACAGTATACCATTCATGAAGATTAGCAGACCTCAGATACCATTAGAACTGACTTTGACAGTTTCTGAGCTCAAAGAAAATGGCTTTCTCTCATGAATATAGAAGATGAATCAGTGACAGTGATGCTGGATAAGGTAAAAAAAAAACATGTAATTTAAAAGCATCGGCATATTTAACTTGTCTGGAAATCTCAGTTGTTTCTTTGATTTATTTGCATTTTACTGTAATTCTTTGATGCTTAGATATAGTGCTCTGGCTTTTTTGGCCCCCTGGACTACAAACAGACCACTCTTTCAGTCTCTCTCTCTCTCTCTCTCTCTCTCTCTCTCTCTCTCTCTCTCTCTCTCTCTCTCTCTCTCTCTCTCTCTCTCTCTCTCTCTCTCATTATCTTCCTTCTAGCATCCTTCTCTGCTATGATTCAGTATTGAAACCTGTCCTTTTGTACTAAAATGTAGCTGAAGTTTTCCTGTGTCCTGCCTGGTCCGCAGCTGCTCAGATGCAAGTAAACACACAGAGGCTTATATTAATTAAAACTGCTCGGCCATTAGCTCAGGCTTTCTACTGACTAGCTCTTACACTTAAACTCAGTCCATTTCTGTTCATCTATATTTCTCCACATGTTCCGTGGCTTTACCTGTGTGCCATTACATGTTGCTCCCTAGACGGTGGGCTGGTGTCTCTTCACTCAGCCTTCCTTTTCCCAGAATTCTCCTTGTCTGCTTATCCTGCCTATACTTCCTGCCTGGCTACTGACCAATCAGCGTTTTATTAAACCTGTGTACAAAAGCATTATCCCACAGCACTAAAATGTTTCTACATCCCCCATTCTCTGCTTTGTCCTGTGTGGGTGCATGTGTGTGTGTAGTATATGCAAATGTGTATACCCATGCACTTGCATAGAGGCCACAAAAGGATGTCAGGTGTCTTACTCTATTACTAGCCACCTTATTCCCTTCAGACAGGGTCTCTCACAGAACCTAGAGCTTTCATTTCAGCCAGGCTGGCCAGCCATTAAAATGTTGGGATGCTCTTTCTCTCTTCCAATGCTGGAGTTACAAGCATGTGTAACTCCAATGTGGCCACACCAATTTTTTTTGCATGAGTGCTGGGGATTAACACCCAGGTCCTAATGCTTGCACAGCAAATCCTTTTACCCACTGAGCCATCTTTCCACACTGCTCTGAATGTGTTGCTTGATATACCTCAAAACTAGGAAGGAATTTGCTCCTTTTCCTTACTGATTCGTGAACATTTTTCTCATACTTTCCCCAAAACTATAGAGTCTGTTCCCATTTCAACTGGAAGCTCATATTACCCCATGTGTAAGAATTCCAGGAAATTTCAAAACAGCAAACTAAATCCCTGTGACTGTGCTGCAGAACTACTGTTATCCATGTTGGCCTAATGGGCAGACCTAGCTGTGGGTGCCTACCTGCACACATTCACTCTGGATAGCTGAGGGTGCCTACCTGCACACATTCACTCTGGATAGACTTCAGAGTCCCTTCAGAGCTCAGTTATAGCCCAGTTGCTGGTAATCTTTCTTTTTGTCTGCAGATCCTAGGGTGTTAGTCAGCTTTGAAAGCCCTTGGTAGACTTAGCAGGTTGACAATTTATCATTGCTGTGTTGAGCTGGGAATCTTAGAAAACTGTTCAATGGCTTCTCTTAGACAAATGACTTAAGTGTTCAGAGTTTTGTTTGAGACTGGATCTCATGTAGCCAAGGCTAGTCTCTAACTCTCTGTGTAGCCAAGGATATCTTGAACTCCTGATCCTCCAGCCTCTGCCTCTCAAGTGCTGGTTTTGCATGTGTGCCACAACCTGGCTTCTATAGCTGTTCTACAATTTAAAATGTAAAAGTTTTTAGTCTCTCTTTTCTTTTGAACTGTAGATTCAAGAAGTCCTATTCTATTCATTTGCATGGGTAATCTCAGATGAGAAACAAATAACTCCTGTTTTCATCACAATAGATTCTGGTACTACAGACCCACCTGACTAAAATCCCTCTGATCCTGTTTCCCTGAGTGAGTCAGTCTCTAGGAATCAGTCACACTGTTTTGTCATGGTTTGTTTTTATGAACATGCAAGAAAAAATCTAGAGAAGTTGCTTATTTACTTTCTCAGAAAGGACTAAAAATGACAGTTCTTTTATAGTGCTTGATTATTATTTCCTATAGAATACTGTCAATCTCTAATAAGTCCATAACTTTCTCTCTTTCTCATTTTTCCTTTCAGTGACTGACTGCCTCTTAATTCCTGCTTATTCTTCATTGTTATTTCTTCATCCTGTCTCAAAAATTCATATTACTCCAACAGGGGCAAAAATAGAGCATGGGAACATCAAAAGTAAGGAAATAATACAAGAAAGCAAAGACAGGCTGGAAATGAAGAAAAGCAAGGAACAGTTCTAGGGAGAAAAGATCTAATCTATGAGTTTCAAAATACAATCCAAAATGAAAATGCCCTAAGAAATGCTGCTGCAGAGTATGTTGTATGATCTGGAATAAAGTGAAGGAGAAGGAGCCAGGGAAGTTATGTGACAGAAAGGAGTGTTTGGGGGGAGTGCACAGACGGAAAAGGCCCATAACAGAGAAGAGCGCTGTCCCTTCGCTAAACTTAGCTTCCCACCCTAAGAAATTGCACCAGAAGAAGAAACTAAGCCCAAAGCAAGAAAGAAGGACATAATATAATATAATGAGCTGAGCAGAAATCAATGGAATGAAACAGTGGTTCTTCAGAAGGAGCAACAGAATCGACAAAGGGTCAATTAGATGGGCCAAGAAAACCATGAAAGAAGACGCGGGATGACCGGGATGACTGAGGAGGCAACACAACTTTCCTTACAGAAACGTACACCTTCAGAAGAGAAGGCATGTGAGCATGCCACACCATGGTCCTCTTTGGAGTATGGCTTTGTTATCTGGTTCCCCTGTTCTAGTTTTATGTCTGTTGCTGCGATAGAATATCCTGACAGAAAGCAACACAGGGAAGAAAGGGTTTATTTGGCTACAGTTCCAGGTTACAGTCCATCACTGCAGGGAAGTCAAGGCAGAAATTAAAGCTTCGCATCCATGGTCAAGATCAGAGAGAGACATGCTTAATTTAAATATCTGAAATCTTTGCTTGCTGGTTCTGCCTAGCTAGCTTTTTTCTACTCTTACACCATCCAGAGCCAAGCCATGATGCCAAGCCATGGTGGCACTTGTATTCAGGGTGGGTCTTCCTATCTCAGTTAGCAGTCAACATAATCTTCCAAAGACATTCCCACAGGCCAACCTGACCTAGAGAGTCTCCAACTGAGACTCTGTTTTCAAGTGTTTAATACCAGCACTTGGGAGACAAAGGCAGGTGGATCTCTGTAAGTTCAAGGTCAGTCTGGTCTATAGAGCAAGTTCCAGGGCAGCCAGGACTATACAGAGAAATCCTATCTCAAAATCAAAAAACAAAACAAAAGAAAACAAAAATCCGACCATCATACCCCCTGAAAAGGACACACACAGTTACGGATCTTAATGAGTACATGGTGAATATGACAAAGTGTCAGGGAGTTTAACAGTCTTTCTCAGATTGCCGTCCCCCAAATCATAACACAGAGACTTATTATTAGTTATGAATGCTTGACCTTATCGTATGCTTGTCCCACTAGCTCATATAGCTTAATTTAACTTGTTTCTCTTCATCTGTGTTTTGCCTCAGGGCTTTTTATCTTTCATTCTGTATGTCCAACTTTTCCTGCTTCTTCCATGTCTGTGTCTGGTGGCTGCCTGGCTGGCTGGCCCTGGGCATCTTTCTCTCTTTCTCCCTCATTCTCTCTTCTCCCCTAGCCTAGATTCTTCTTCCTACTTATTCTCTCCACCCACCAGCCCCGCCTATCCCTCTACTGCCTAGCTATTGGCCATTCAGCTTTTTATTCGACCAATCAGGTGCCTTAGACAGGCAAGGAAAAACAAATGCAAGGCATCTTTACATAGTTAAACAAATGCAGCATAAGCAAATGTAGCACGTCTTTACATAGTTAAAGTAATACTCCACAACAGGGGAGGGCACTGTATTATTCCTGGGCAGACATGAATGATCCCTGGCATCAACTTAATCAGCTTCCTTGAGATTCTTACGGGCACTCAGGAGGAGGAGGGGAGAGTCCTATTGTTCTCCTAAGGGTGCTGCCTATCCATCATCCAATATCTCTTTATACTTTTATGGGCACCAGCAGGTGGTGAATCCAGTAAGAATGCTTTCCAAAACCTTTTCAGTTCTCCTTCCCTAGTTTGGTTCTACATTTTTTTTTTTAAAAAAATGAATTATTTTTAGTAAACTTACAGAGTGGTGTCACTATCAGTACAGTCTGATTTTAGAATATTCCCATCATTCCCAGGAATGCCTATGCCCACTTCCTCCTTAATCTGCAGGGATTCTGTTTGGCAGGTAAATGTGGGGAGGTCAGAGGAAATACAGCCCCCCGACACACACACATCCTCTGATCCTCTGTCATATGTATAGTTAGCTAAGATCTTTCCCCCCTCTCTGCAGGATATCTTACTCTACTAATTGATCCCTTTGCTGTACAGAAGCTTTTAAATTCCATGCAACCCCATGCGTCTGTTCTTGCTATTATCTCCTAAACTATAAAAGTCCTATTTGGAAAGACCTTGCCTATGCTTATATCTTGAATTGCTTTTCCTATGTTTTTGGCTCTAACAGTTTCAGTTCAAGGAATCTTTTAATTTAAAATTTGTTATTTTATGTGTGTGGGTGTTCTGACAACATGTATGTCTCTGCACTATATGCACTCAATGCCTGCATAGGCCATAAGAGGGCGTCAGATCTCCTGGAAGTGGAGTTACAGATGGTTATGAGCCACCACGTGGGGGCTGGGAATCAAACCTTGGTCCTCTGGAAGAGCAATCAGTGCTCTTAACCACTGAGCCATCTCTCCAGCCCCCTTGAGGTCTTCTATTACTATCTTTGGTCCCTTTGGAGTTGACTTGGGGCCAAGAGTGCTTATTTGTTTGAGGCAGGATCTCCTGTAGCCTTGAATTCCTGATTCTTCTGCTTCCACCTCTTGAGTGCTAGGATTACAGGCATACACCACCATGCCTGCTGTGGTGTTGATGTTTATTCAGGGTGAAGGAGGTCTATTTTCAATCTTCTACATGTGGATATTTTCCCAGCCCCATATTTTAAAGAAGCTACAGAGACAGTTTTTATTTATATCCAGGCCAAAAGTATGTATGTGTATGGTGTTGGGGAAGGGGTTATAAGCTCCCATTCCAGACCTACCAGAGGTTCTTTTTTTTTCTCTAATTGATGGGGGGAGGTGCACAAGTATCTCTCTTGAGAATATCTCCTCTCCTACCAGGGCTTCAGCATAGGCTCAAGGTTATGACAGGTACTCAGAAAAGAAACAGGAAGAAGCCAGGTGGTGGTGGTGCATGCCTTTAATCCCAGCACTCACTCGGGAGGTGGAGGCCAGCCTGATTTACAGAGCTAGTTTCAGGACAGCCAGGACTGTTACACAGAGAAACCTTGTTTCGGAAAACAAACAAACAAAAAACAGAAAGAAGGAAAGAAAGGAAGGAAGGAAGGAAGGAAGGAAGGAAGGAAGGAAGGAAGGAAGGAAGGAAAGAAAGATGTGGTCCCCGCCTTTAAGGAGTTGATAGTATGGTGGAGAGACAGACCTTAGAAGAGATGCTGCTGCTGTAGAGTGTCAGAGCTGTGACAGCGGTATGTGTATGGGGCAGAGGGAAGGCTTCCTGGAAGAGGTGACACATAGGGAGTCTGCATGTTCACAGAGGGGGGAAGTTGTGTCATGTTTGCACTGTGTGTCAACTGTAAGAAGGAGGAGGCAGCAGAGAAAGCTCAGAGGGGTAGCAGGAGCTGGTTCTTGGAAAGCAGTATATATAGACCATGCACATGGACGGAAAATCTGGACACAGCTTAGCTGAGTACTCTGCGCCTGAGTTTCTCACAGGGCTGTGAGCAAGTATTAGTCATGTTTGGGCTTTCATCCCAAGGTTCCTTCCCTAGGCAAAGGATTTTGCAAACTCACTCAAGTGACAATAGCTAGAGGCCACCTCACTTTCTTGTCCTGAAGACTTCTTCATAGGACCATGGGGATCTCCCCTGGAGCTGCCCTCTCCAGACCCCGCCCTCAGCTGCCCTCTCCAGACCCCGCCCTCAGCTGCCCTCTCCAGACCCCGCCCTCAGCTGCCCTCTCCAGACCCCGCCCTCAGCTGCCCTCTCCAGACCCCGCCCTCAGCTGCTCTCTCCAGACCCCGCCCTCAGCTGCCCTCACCAGACCCCACCCCTGAGAAAGTCTATCAAGCAGCCGCTCCACTCCAGAGGGTATTTAAGGTCTGGCCCATGGGCTTCCCCTCCTGGTTTTCCCTCATGGTTTCTCCTCTTCCCCTGGGACCATCCAGGAACGCTTTGCTCAGATTAAACCTGGATTTATTAATTTGGTCTGATCTGATTTATTACTTTGGCGGAGTTACTCACTAATGAGGTTTTTTTTTTTTTTTTCTTATTAAGGACCACTTATCACGTAACATCAGGCTTCATCAAGCTTTTCAAACAAGCATGTGAGGAATGTCAGGACAACCTTTTTGTAATTTAATTCCCAGAGAGACATTCTGCCACTTCCTCCCTTAGAAATAGGTCTTGAGGCCCAACTCACACCCGGGGGACAGGATCATACAACACTATGTATGAATACCCAGGGATGGGGATGACTGGGCATAAAGTTAGAAATTGCCAGCACATTTGGCAAGTGATGTCACCTGGTAAAGCTTCTCCTTGGTTCTTGTCTTTGCAAAGGGAAAAAAAGTCAGGTGAGGTGTAGACAGTTTAAGCAGAAGCTCATATGAAGCAGAGTAAAGCAAACCATGCGCTCAGAAGAGAATGGACCAAGCCAAGGTGGACCAAAGGTCAGGTACAACTATCGCATTGAGTTTTAAAGACGTTTTAATCAATACTTATGAGGTGGGTAGCATATTCATAAAAGTAAGGTGACCCTTAGTACCCTCTCAAATCATGGTGGACCAGATCTACCTTTTAGGGCCTTTCTTCCCATGAGCCTCTTAAAAGCCTCTTAAAGGAGGGTGCCAAAACCACAATGTGGGGCTGGAGCAACAGCTCAGTGATGAAGAGCACTTACTGCTCTTCTAAAGTACCTAGGTAGTTTCCAGCACCTACGTGGTGACTCTCAATCACCCATAACTCCATTTATAGGGGAGCTGACACCCTCTTCCGACCTCCCTGGGTACCAGGCACACATGTGGTTCACATACACACATGCGGGCAAAACACTCATACACATAAATATAAATCTTTTTCCTAAAAACTCCCAATGCAGGGAATACTATATGAAGCCTGGAGCTAGTGAGGAAGCAGACTCTTTGCTAGTAAGCATGTTTGGTGATTAAGGAAGTTCTTCAGGCTTTGCAAGCAAGCACGCAGGGTGGAAGCTGGTCCCTTTGTTTCCTATGGCCTGGGTTTCTGATACACGGGGACAAATGTAACTGCAGCTTCAAGGGTGTTTAACTACATTGAGAACCATAGGAGGCTAAGCTCCCGGTGTACAGTCACAGTTTGACTAATTTCCTCATGTCTCATCTCCCTCCGAAACCAAGAGACACAACTCCAACAGAGAGCTACTGTTTCCTTGGTTACCTCCTATCTAACTCCTTGCCTACGGGGTCTCAGTGACACGTAGTCACTGGGTCCAAAGCAAGGTTCTTTTCCTTCAAAGTTCATCCTCTCAACCATATCATGTGCCTCTCCCTGTTGTACAGTTTACATAGACAGGATGCTAAGCACACACTAAGGATGCCGTAACTTAGGTAAGCGCTGGAGCCAGTGCTGGTCCTCTAAGCTCTTTGTTCCCAGGAACCACCATGTGGTTCTATCTACAGGCCGGGGAGCTGATGAGAGTTAGTGAGACTGGCAGAGTTTGAAGGAAACAGTAGCAATGGAAAATAAATGGATCTACTCAAGGAGCCAGCTTTTTCACCCCGCCCCCCAGCCTGCTGTCCAATGAAACTGTGTGCCCATAATGGCCAAAGGAGTCTCACTGATGCAAGTCAGCTTAAAATAATATTTTTGCATGAAACTGTCCAGCTTTAATTTTTTCCTGTTTCCATTTTTCATATGTGTGTGGTATGCGTGTTTTTTTTTTTTGCATACTTGTGGTAGCACATGTACATGTGGAAGCCTGAGGTTGGTTTCAACCTCTCTTCCTCCCTACTGATTGGTCTGCCAGTCCAAACCAGAGCCTGCTACTGATGCTAGTCTTGCTAGCTAGCTTATTCTGGCTATCTCCAGTCCCTGCTTCCTGGGCTGGAATTACAGATGGGGCACCTCACCCACCCACCCACCTCGCATTTGATGTGAGTTCTGGGGATTCAAACCCTAGTCCTCACACTTGGGCACAAGTTGTTTAACCACTGAGTTATTGTCCTAGCTCTGAAATTTTCCAGCTTTAAATTTGGGCACGTGAATTTAAAAATGTATTTAATGTGGTGTGAACCAATGCTATGTGGAGAATTGAAGCATACCGAGACCAATGCTGCCTCTCATTTCCCTCACAACCACTTTGGTGGTGACGTCTCTCTGCTTTGCTCATTATCGTTGGAAGAAACATGCAGTCAAGGGCCAGGGTGTATTTCCAGTGTTGTCCTAGGGAAAGAAAATAAAAACTGGCCCCTTTCTCTGTGTCACTTTACTTGGGATTAGACCTTCAATTTTATTCAGAAGATTAGATCAAATATTTGGCAAAAGCATGTTCACAATTTAGAGCGTTAGAAAAATGGAGCTGGGCATGTGGCTCACTTGGTAGAATGCTTGTCTAGCATGCACAAAGTCAAGCAAGCATCAGGACCACAAAAAAAAAAAAAAAAAAAAAAAAAAAAAAAAAAAGACCCGTGGCACACATGGGTAATCTCACCACTTGGGAGGTGGAGACAGGAGGATCAGAAGTTCAAGGCCATCCTCTGCTACACAGTGAATCCAAAGCCAGCCTCTACTACATGAAACCCTATTTCAAAAAAAAGTATTTTTTTTTTAGGGAAAGGGAACATTTTTATTTCAGTTCATTATAGTATTGTGTTCCTATTAAAATAATGATTTGGGCCATTAACTCTATATCACCCCTGCCCTCCAAAGGAAAAAAAATCAACCTTGGTGACTTTAATGAAAATGTCACGCCCCACTTCCCACATTTTTTCAGACAAGGTTTTACTATGCAGACTCATAGAGATCCACCTGTCTCTGCCTCCTGAGTGTTTGGATTGAAGGCTTGTGCCACCATGCCTGGCAAAACCATTATTTAAAGAAGAAATTATGTGAGAAAGCTTTAGAGGCCAGTAAGATACAGAGCTGACCACTGCCTGATACATCAGTGTGTTTGGTCCTTGGGGTTTCCAGACTCCATCATTTGTGCACGCAAGTTGCAACTGATGACATAGTAAACTCTGAAGATCATTAAGATGCACGAGATGGGTGCTTGTAGTGCTGCTGGGTTGGTTTGACGATGAACAGATGTTGCTAGAGTCTAGAGTCTAATGAGACAGAAGAAATAAGGAGCTGATATGCTTTAGCAGAGTTGGGGGTGGGGATCAGCACAGCTCAAAGTGGATTGCAGAGTGACTTTTTTCCCCTCTTGTGACCAGGTTGTACCATGTAGCCTTGACTGACCTGAAGCATGCTATCTAGACCAGGCTGGCCTCATACTCATAGAGATCTGCCTGCCTCAGCCTCCAGAGTACTGGGATTAAAAGCATGAGCAGCCCACAGGACTGCTTCTAAAAGTTACTTTTCCTGAACATTCTTTTTTGTTGTTGTTGTTTTAGTTTTACACGGAGACAGGATTTCTCTATGTAGCCCTAGCTGTCCTGGAACTCACTGTGTAGACCAGATTGGCCTCTAACTCACAGATATTCGCCTGCTTCTGCCTCCCAAGTGCTGGGGTTAAAGGTATGTGCCACCACCACCTGGCTAAATATTCTTATACTGTACTGATTTCATTGGTGTTCAAAAAATAGTTTAAACAAAAAGTATTTGTTATTCATCACTAATGCCAGTGGTAAACTGTGTGATGATTCACATTGCTTATTCTGTCTAAAGGGAGCTGGGTAATAATTGTTGTGTTTCTTATTTACTGACAACTGTATATATTGATGGAATGCAGTATATATTTTTGTATATGTACATATTGTTGAATGATGATATCAAGCTAATTAACTTATCCATCACCTCACATACCATTTATTTATAGTAAGAACATTTAAAATCTACTCTTGTAGAACACTTGGAATAGATGCTTCTATTCACTATGGCCACCATGCTGTGCAATAGATCTTGAAAATGCTAGTCTATTTATTGGAAACCATGTGCTCTTGGGCCATATCTTCCTGGTGATAATTTTTGTTTTGCAAATGTTTTATTCCATTTCAACAAAAGTGAAAGAAACACTAGTATGTTCAAGAGTTGACAAGAGGGATCTGGAGACATAGTTCAGCAGTTGAGAGCACTGACTGCTCTTCAAGAGGACCTGAGTTTGATTCCTCACATCTATATGATGGCCCACAACTATCTGTAACTCCAGTTTTAAGGGCTCTGATGCCCTCTTCTGGCCTCCATAAGCACCAGGCATGCATGTGATCCACAGACAAAAACATGCAAGCAAAACACCCATACACATAAAACATTTTTTTTTAATATTGAAAAAAGCCAAACCCAAACCAATCAAACAAAAAGAACCCCAAAGTTGCAAAGAGCCAGGCATGGCAGTTCACACCTTTAATCCCAGCACTCCAAAGGTAGAGGAAGGTGAATATCTCTGTGAGGCCAGCATGGTCAACATAGCAAGTTCCAGGCCATCCAGGGTAACATAATGAAACCTTGTCTCAAAACAAAACCCCCAAAGTTGAAAAGGAAGGTGTTAGTGTATAGATAAAGAAAAAGGATGGGGGATGGTGAGATGGCTCAGCAGATAAAGATGCTTACTGCCAAGCCTGATGGTACCTGGGACACGGACACACACACACACACACACACACACACACACACACACACACACACACACACACCACACACACACATAAATGTATTAACATTTTATTCCAAGAAGGAGAATGAACGTGGTAAAATACACCTTTAAAGCCAGCTCTTAGGAGGGTAATTCTTAGTTTGAGAGAAGGCTGGCCTAAATGAATTAAAAAAACTTTTTATAATATCTTTTGTATGCATAGTTTGGTTTTATCTGTTTGAATGGGATAAATACACCAAGAGAAACTTGCATTTTATTTCACGTAATGGAAACTAGGCCCAATAACTAAAGATGCAAAAACAAGTCAATCTGTAATCCCAGCATTCAGGAGGTGAAAGTAAAATCAGGTTCAAGGTCATCCTTGGCTATATAGTGAATTTGAGGCTAGCCTGGGATACATGAAAACTTGTCGAATTAATTAATTAATTAATTAAGCTGAGATCTAGCCTTTAATATCTGTATGTTGCTTGGTATGTGATTCGGTCTTGATATTATTTGGCTGAATCTTTATGCATGTGTTTACTTCATGGAAATCAGTTTTATAAATACTTGTATGTGACATCATATACTCCGAATGATTCAAGGACGGGGTTCACCTTTTCCCCACGTTCTCTGAATTGCTGGATGTGTCATTTCAGTGATTGAGGGAGGACCCCTGGAACACAACTACCGACTGAAGCAGTTTCATTTTCACTGGGGGGCCATTGATGCCTGGGGTTCCGAGCACACTGTGGACAGCAAATGCTACCCAGCGGAGGTATGTTTCCTTTCCTTTCCTTCTTTTATTTTTAATTCCTGTAGCCTTGGCTGTCTTGGAGGTCACTCTGTAGACCAGGCTGGCTTTGAACTCACAGAATTCCTCCTGCCTCTGCCTCCCAAGTGCTGGGATTAAAGATATTCATACCTGGCTTGAACAGCAGAAGTATGTTAAAAAGGTCCCAAAGAGTAATGGGTCTGAAACAGTGGGGATAGTTCCGAGGTTTCTAGTTCAAAGAAATTACCAAGATGTCTCAGATGGTGCTTTAAGTCCTATTTAGCTTGCATGGGACATACTTAAGCCTTCCCATCTTCTACATGTAGAATATATCCATTCTGAAGAGTATACATGAAATAAACCTTAAGAGGATAAAACAGAATTCTGGGGCTGGAGAGATAGGTCAATGGTTAAGAGCACTTGTTGCTCTTGCAAGAGGACCTGGATTCAGTTCTCCACACTCACATGGTGCCACAACCATTTATATACTCCAGTTCCAGGGGATCTGATGCCCTTTCTGGCCTCAGCAGGCACCGGGCACATACATGATATACAGATATACATGCATGCCAAACACTCATTTACTCAGTAATCTCAAACTACTGTAGAGCTGTAAGACTTCGTTAACCAAGTGGGAAATGGTGGGAGTTCAAGTGAGGCTGCAGCAAAACAGAGAGAGAGAGAGAGAAATGGGAAAGGTATCAAAGGCTTCTGAAATCAGAGTGCCAAAGCACCAGAGCTTGCAGTTGGGCTCCGAGAGGGAAGCTAACTGGGACCTTGAAGTGGCTCACTTGGGAAGTTAGGTGATGCAGGTTTGAGAATGATGGCTGAAGAATGATGGATATGGAAATGCAAGCAGAGCCCAAGGAAATCGAATTTCTCTTTGCAAATAGAATTTCATCTTGCAACTTTTCCCTTAATTTAGTTTTAAATGTGATGCTAAAAATGAAAACATTTTAAGTGATCATCCCTCCAAGAAGAAATTTGTCTTTAGCTCCCATCTAATTTTCATAGGGAGAATGAATTTCTCTTAATATAAACATCTTCTCTCCTTTAGATGCAAATGGGTTGGGGATATTAGTATTTCATGCAAATCAGGATAGGAATGAAGAAAATGTTGATCCATCATTGCGAAGTTACTTTACCATGTGAATTTTATTTTTTCGCCCCTAACAAATCCCTCTCTTTCAAAGTAATATTGCTGTTCTTGCCACAATATCTTCTTCCCATTCTTTATGTCGGTCTCAGTGTGGACCAGATTGTCATATACTTTTCTCAGTGGCTCTATTTGGAGTGATGAAACAAGGTTAAATGTTACATGTTGGGTGGGGCTGTCAGTTTATTTTGGTGCAACCCCACATGGTCATGTAGAAACCCCACTGTCTCTGTTGTTTCAGCTGCACTTGGTACATTGGAATGCAGTCAAATTTGAAAGCTTTGAGGATGCAGCACTGGAAGAAAATGGTTTGGCTGTGATAGGTGTATTTTTAAAGGTAAAAACAAAAACTCAGGCTGGGCACATAGCACACCTTTAATCTCAGCTCTTGGGAGGCAGAGGCAGGCAGAACTCTGAGTTCCAGGCCAACTTGGCCTACATGATGAGTTCCAGGACAGCCAGGCCTATAGAGAGAGACTCTGTCTCAAGCAAGCAAACAAACAAACCATCTCACCAAGTTCAAATGATATATTGTATCTTACACTGAAAAGATAGAACATTACAATATAAGTTACTTATTTGAAGGAAATTTAGAATTAAAAGGAAAAAAGATCTATAGAGATTGCTTAATGGTTAAGAACATGTATTACTCATGCAGAGGATCCAAGTTCAGTTCCCAGCACCCACATCCACCAACTTCTGATTGCCTGTAAGTCCAGCTCTAGGGGTTTTGAATGCCTTCACTCAAATGCACATTAATCCTTCCTATGCTCATGTACATGAGTATACACACACACACACACACACACACACACACACACACACACACTTAAACCTAATAAAAATGAATCTTCAAAAAAAAAGAACATTGAGTTAGTGCAGGGCAGTGGTGGTGCACGCCTTTAAGCCCAGCACTCAGGAGGCAGAGGCAGGTGGATCTCTGAGCTTGAGGCCAGCCTGGTCTACAGAGTGAATTCCAGAACAGCCGGGGCTACACAGAGAAAAACCAAAAAAGGGAAAAAAAGAATGTTGGGATCAATAGGAGAGGGAAAGAGGAGGGAGAGGAATGGAGAATTAATATTATTAAAGTGTATGATATAAGTGTATGGAAATATCACAAGAAAATTCATTATTCTGTACAATTAATATTTTAAAAAGAATATTAGTACCAGGCCAAGTGTGGTGGCACACCTTTAATTCTAGTACTCAGGAGGTACAGGCAAGTGGATCTCTGTGGGTTTGAGGTCAGCCAGGACTACATAGTGAGACTGTCTAAAAATATATATGTTTTACATATAGATGGTAAAAATAAACAGTGGTTGAAATCAATAACTATTATGAATATATTTCAAATGGTATAAAAATGTAGTCCAGGGGCTAGGGCAATGGCTTGGCGGTCTAGAGTGCCTGCTGATCTTGTAGAAGACTGATTCTCAGTTCCCAGTATGCACATCAGGCTACTCACAACTGCCTGTAACTCCAGCCTCATTGGCTTCAACACCCTCTTCTGTACTCCATGGGCATCTGCCCACACATGCACATATCCCTCCTTAGACACATATACATACATAAAAATAAAAAATAAAATAAGTCTTAAAAAATACACAGCCAAATAAAGTAGACACAAGCCATCTGGGGCAAGTGAACACTTGAAATATGCTTAGTTTGGGAAGTTGAGGCAAGAGGATCAAGACTTTGAGACCAGCCCAAGCTACATGGTAAAACCCTGCCTTGGGCGAGGGCATTAGTAAAATGCAGGGTAATTTATAATTTCATCAATTTAAAATTCAGTGTAAGAAATGATATTTAATTGGAGCAGGAGGCACCTTTCTCTATAGACGCACTGGTCTTGCCAGCAAACAGCCTGTTATTCTGTTCTAAGTCTAATTTAATTTAGTGGTGTTTATAATAGTTGTAATTACCAGCTGGAATCTAGTTGCAGTCCTGTGGTTTGTTTATATGTAACCACCAGGTGGTTAATTTTGATTCCCATTCTATTTGAGTTTCTGCAGTGAGATGGCCATGGTGTGTAATATTTCTTCTTTTTATTTAGCTAGGTAAACATCATAAAGAACTACAGAAACTGGTGGACACTTTGCCATCAATTAAGCACAAGGTAATTTCCCCCCTTACATCACTTGAAGCGTATTTCATATTTGCCTCTCGGAGTCGATAATGCACTTTGAAGCAGGAAGACAAATTCAGTGAACTGCATTCAGGTCTCTTTCAACACTGCTGCAGGAGGAGAGCAGGCACAGAGGAGGTTAAACACTGCAGGGCACAGGAGAGGTTACCTTGGTGCAGTTTTCGGGTTTTGCTGAGTATGTATGTGCTGCTCGGGAATTGACTCTGCTCCTGACAGCTCCTTCTCCATCTTTGTAGAAACACTCAGAACAGCCTTCTCTCCAGCTACCTTCCACGAGTAGGGAGGGAGAAGAGTTTTCCAAAAACTTAACTTGTCTAGAAGTGAAGAACTCCGTGTCCTCTGTCCAACTGTCACAATGAAGTCCTCAAAATTCAGAATCCTGTGGGGGCTGCTTCCCGAAAATTAGTGCACCATTTTTCTGTTTTCTTGTCTTCCTGTTCCCCTTCCTCCCTCATTTCCTGTCTCCCTCTTTTTCTCTTTCTCCTTAGTCCAGGATTCTGGCACCCTGTTCCTTCCTCCTTTCTTTCCTTCCTTCCCCCCCCCTCTTCTCCCCTTCCCCCGCTCCCTCCTTCCCTCCCTTTCTCCTTCACTGCGGTGCCAGGGATGCAACTCAGGGCCTTGAGCATGCTAGGCAAGCTGTCTAGCTGTCTACCACTGTGCTACACCCTCAGCTCTGTGCTAGTTTGAAAGGACAATCAGGCTTTAGTTTCTCTCAAAGAAGAGAAGCCTGTCTGTTTATGAGCCGCCACTACCTAATACCTCCCAACAAAATTGAAGGAGAAAACGTTTTGGCTGTTCTCCCAGGGAGAACTATCAGAAATACACAGTGTGATTTTGTGTTAAGTAGTGATGACTGTTTCAGAAGCTACTCAGAGTCCCTGGACCTCCCCTGGACCACTGTTGATCCCGGACACTCCATTAGAATCACTGCCTCACCTTCTGATACCTGAATGACTTTCACCAATGAATAATAACAACTCAGTAACTCTTTCTCTTGGACAGGACACCCTGGTGGAATTTGGATCTTTTGACCCTTCCTGTCTGATGCCTACTTGCCCAGATTATTGGACCTACTCCGGGTCTCTCACTACACCACCCCTCTCAGAGTCCGTTACCTGGATCATTAAGAAGCAGCCAGTAGAGGTTGATCGTGATCAGGTATTCCTTACACATTTTCCATCCAAGGAAACGCTAGTCTGCCTGTTGAAGCTGGGCTCAAATCTTGGCATTATTTTTGCTTTTTTGCTTGCTTGTTTGTTTTGGGAGAAGTAGGGTCTCGTGTAGCTTAGCCTGACCTGGAAATTTTTTAAAAAAATAATTTGTTTAACTTTATTTTATGTGCATTGGTGTGAAGGTATCAGATTCCCCTGGAACTGAAGTAACAGACAGCTTTAATCTTCCATGTGCATGCTGAGAACTGAACCCAGGTCCTCTGGAAGAGTAGCCAGTGCTATTAACCACTGAGCCATCTCTCCAGTCCCTAGCCTGGAACTTTAAATGAACTATTTTTGTGCTTGTTTTATTGTTTTGTGGTGGTAGGGATTGACCTTAGGGCCTTGCATACACTAGGCAATCATTTGCTACTATATCCCTAGCCTTAACCAGGAAAAAGTCTTAAAGCACAGAAGGATATAGGCTATTTGCTTCTATATTTGCTTAGGAATTGTGTGCTTCCTCTGTAACTGTGCATCTCTAGTTAAAATCAAAACCCAGGTGAAGGGAAGAGTGAAATCTGGAAATGCCCAGAGCATTTATAATTCTTAAGGGAATTTTGCAATAGTAGCTGAGGATAAAGACACTCTAACAATGACTATGAAGAAAATTTAATATTATTCAAACCTATGGTCTATTATTTGCTTAGAAAGTCAGTTGAACTGATAATTACTATACCTATACACAAAGTCTTGTTTAGTTTACAACTAAAATGCAATAATATTTGCTCATGGGCTTGGGATCTTGCTTAGTCCCGGGTTCAGTCCCCAGTAACCCCTCCCTACACACACACACACACACACACACACACACACACACACACACACACACACACACCCTGCAAACAGATAATTTCCAATATTTTCTCATATTTGCTATGTGGGATGTATATTGATTACAAAGCATTTTCACAAGAAACAAACAAAATCTCCCAGACTTTTTTTGAAGCCAATATAACTGACACCACCAACACTGGCCCTACCAAAGTGAACTTTAGGCTGATAGAAAAGGAAAAGAGGTCCAACAAAGTATTAGAAACAGAAGCCAGCAGTGTATCAGAAGCAGAGGGATGCTTGGTACTGTTCATTTTTATTTCATTTCTATGTCCACATGTGTCTGTGGAGTGTATGCCACTTGGGTGGGATACTTGCAAGGAGTGTCTGATCCTCTGGAGCTGGAGTCATAGTTTGTTGTGAGCCAACCAATGTAGGTCCAGAGGACAAGTCCCAAACACTCTTAACTGCTAAGCCACTTCCCCAGCCCTGGATGGTTGTTTATTATTATAGAAACACAATTCATGGTATCAGTGACTCTACCTAGGAAAAAAATATTAACATTTCCAGAATTTTTTTTCTTCTTTTTTTTTTTTTGAGACAGGGTTTCTCTGTTTAATCCTGGCTGTCCCAAACATCCTTTGTAGACCAGACTGGCCTTGAACTCCTGATCTGCCTGCCTTTGCCTCGTGAGTACTGGGATTAAAGGCATGCAATACCACCGCCCAGAAAGATACTTTTTTTTTTTTTAACATGGTATTGAGAATTGAACCTAAGACCTAGTGCGTGCTGAGCAAGCAGTCTACTGCTGAGTCACATCCCTGGCTCTCATTTCCATAGATTCTTAAAAGGCATTTGTAATAGTCTTTATTTTTTATTAAAGAAATAGAAATAGAGGTGGTTTATTAAGAAAGAGAAAGTACTACTCCCTTAAATAGGGAGTGAGCTAGTGAGTTGAAGGAAAAGCCCCTAAAGCCTCTCTATCTAGCCTTGTCTGTTCTGGAACTAACTAACTATGTAAACCAGGCTAGCCTCCTGCCTCTGCCTCTGCCTCCTGAGTTCTGGGGTCAAAGGCATGTGCCACCATACCCAGCTCTATTCTGTCCGTAATAATTTGTAATAACATACAGATGAATAGAGACTTCCTTAGCATGGCCAATTGATCTTCGTTCAAAAGTAAATACAAGAGCTGGAGAGATGGCTCAGCAGTTAAGAGCACTTGCTGCTCTTCCAGAGGACAGGTGCTCAGATCCAAGCATTCATGTCAGGCAGTTGATAGCCATGTAACTTCAGTTCCCGGAGATCCAACGTCCTCTTCTGGCCCACATAGATACCACCCACGAGTAGCCTATTCTCTCTCTCTCTTCCATAAATAAAAAATAAAATAAATTTTTTAAAAATACAGTCATCTGCCGGGCAGCAGTGGCGCATGCCTTTAATCCCAGCACTCAGGAGGCAAAGGCAGGCGGATCTCTGTGAGTGAGATCCAGGACAGGCACCAAAACTACACAGAGAAACCCTGTCTTGAAAAACCAAAAGAAAAAAAATACCGTCATCCATTGATAGCTGTAGAAGATTGGTTCCAGAACCCCAAATATACAAAACATGCCAATGCTCAAGTCCCTTATATGGAATTGCCTAAGTTTTTAACATTTGCATACATCCTACACACATCTTCCAATATACTTTAAATCACATGTATATTATTTTTTAAAGATTATATTGCCATACAATGTAAATATTTTTCCTACTATATTGATTAGGGAATAATGACAATAAAAATATCTGTGAATGCTCAATAGAAGCAATTTCCTGGCTGGCCTAAAATACACTGTGTAGAGCAAACTGGCCTTGAAATTACAATGCTGGATTACCTTGACCAGCCTTTATGCAGGAGGAGGAGCTTGGTCCTGCCTCAACTTGATGTACCATGCTTTGTTCAAGCCCATGGGAGGCCTGCCCATTTCTGAATAGAGACAGAGGAGTGGATGGGGAGAGGAGTAGATGGGAGTTAGGGGGAGAGAATAAGAGGAGAGAAGGGAGGGGAAACTATGGTCAGTATGTAAAAATAAATGAAAAACTGTTAATTAAATAAAAATTTAAAAAAACTTGAAAATCAATATTTCTAAAAAAATAGAGAATCAATATTTCTCATAAAAAAGAAATTACAATTATCCTCCTGCTTCTGCCTCCTGAGTACCAATAATATTTTTTCTAATATTTATGTGGAACCCATGGATACAGAATACCAATAATTGTGTTTAATATGAAAGTAATTTTTTTTGTCTCATGTAGCCTACTCTGGCCTCCAACTCACTATGTCACTAAAGATGACTTTGAACTCTTGATCTTCCCACCTCTGCCTCCCAAATTCTGGGATTACAGGTATACGCCACCATGCCCACTGGAAGTAACTGTTACCATATTAAATGTTATATTAAATTATATTCTAGGGTTATTTATGTGCTGTGCATGCCTTCAGTTCTAGCTCCTCAGGAGTCTGAGGCAAAAGGATTACTTGAGCCTGGCTGTTCAAAACTGGGCTGAGCAATATACCAAGACTGCTCCTCTCTCTTAAAAAATACATTATAGAGCTGGGTGTGTTGGCACACGTCTTTAACCCCAACACTTGTGAGACCCTGTCTCAAATACAAAAGCAAGACATGTTGTAGAAATAGCCCATATAATCAGATCAAAAAATAAAACCAAGTGAGGAAACCAGGTTAAAAACACACACAAGCCGGGCGTTGGTGGCGCACGCCTTTAATCCCAGCACTGGAGCAGACAGCGATCTCTGTGATTCGAGCCAGCTGGTACAAGTGAGCTCAGAAAGCGCAAAGCTACACAGAGAAACCCTGTCTCGAAAAAAAAAAAAAAAAAAAAAAAAAAAAAAAAAAAAATAATTTAGCAGTTGGTGAGATATAATGTTAATGTATAGACATAAAAATATATATCAAATATATGCCAGTTAAAAGACATTATGATACAAAGATATAATAAAAGAAAGATATAGATATGATCAGAATAAAACTGTAAAATACATTTGAGTAGTTTGAACAAGGTATGCTAACAATAAAACCTAATCTTCTAGGATACCGAAGAAGACTTAATTAATTTCATACTTTATTACTGACCAGGAAGACATATCAGTTTTCCTTAAATTGTTATATTTTCCATGAATTGTTTAGTCTCCATAATTTAATGTAGCTCCAGTAAATATGCCAATAGGATCTAAAGTGGATACATTACTTTTAAAAGGTTTTATTATTTATATATATATATATATTTGTCTACATGTGTATGTGACTAGTTCCCAAGGAGACCAGAGTTATGGATGGTTGTGAGCCTCCATGTGGGTGCTGGAAACTGAATTCAGGTTCTCTACAAGAGCAGCAAGTGATCTTAACCACCAAACCATCTCTTCAGCCTCATTTTATTGTTTTAAATTGTGTGTATGTGCACACTCACACAGAAGCCAGAAAAATGGTGTCAGATCCACTTAAACCTGAATTAGAGGCTGAGTTGCTCAGTATGTGTGCTGGGAACCAAACTCTGATCTTCTGTAATAATAGCGAGCACCCCTAACCACTGAGCCGTCTGTCCAGCCCCCAGACATCCATTTGAGTCAAAACAGATGTGCATAAATAGCCAGGGAGATGTCTAAAAGAACAAAGAAGAAGTGGTTAGATTCACGAAACTATAAAGCTTCAAGAACCAAATGCCATGGTACTGGCACAGGAATAACACAACGATCAAGAAAAGTGTTTAGAAACAGAGCCGATGAAAGACAGACAGACAGACAGACACAGAGAGAGAGAGAGAGAGACAGAGACAGAGACAGAGACAGAGACACAGAGAGACACAGACAGAGACAGAGAGTCAGAGACAGAGTGACAGAAGGAGAAAGAGGAAGGAAGACGGGGAGAGCAGGAGCGAGGCAGGAGGGAGAGAGAGGCGGAGGGAGGAAGAAGGAAGGAACAGGGGGAATGAATTAGACTGGGCTCTCTTGAGCAGGACTTCTTATGCTCCTGTGATTATGGAGGCCGACGAGTCTTCTGGTTTACTATGGACTAATGAAGAAGCAGCTTCTTCTTCCACTTCTGAGAAATGGAGAGGAGAAGTGGAGTCAGCGGCTACTAAACATACACACAGGAGGCATAGCTGAGGGGGCAAAGCTTAATTGTGCATTTATTTTCCTCTTTCTTCTTCTGCCTCTTTATTTTTCTCTTATCCCTTTTATACCACCTAAGACTAAAGTTTCTATGCAAGGAAAGATTACCTCACAACCACGTTACATGTTTTCCAAAAACAAATTAAAATCTTTACATGAGAGGAAATTACAATATGAGTTACATGGTTTTCTTAGAAGCCCACAAGTAGTTAAACATTTTTCTCTGTATTAATTTTCCCACCATACCATCTTTATCCCAGAGCAATGGTTTGTTCATTATTAACAAAGTTATTAGCAAGCCAAATATATTTCAGTCAGTTCCTTTGTACTAACAGATAGCTAGTTGTGATTTCAGTGTAGCAGATTCCTACAAAACTTTAAACAAGTGCTCCACTTAATCATCGATTTTTCTTTACACATGATAGGGTCATTTAATTTCCTTTCACAACTTTATTTTTTCAAGATGCATACGGAAACCTGTGATGAATTCTGTAAGCTACGTGACCAAGGAACTCAGGCCTCACCCTGGGTATAGGGACATCATTGCCCTCTGACCACCAGCCTGTTTATCCACAGGCAGAATTCATGGGTCTATAATGCATGAGACTTCCTTGTTCTCATTTTCCATGCTCTGCAAATCTCACATGTAACAAAGCAGAAGGGGTCTTATAGCCTCTTTTTGCCCTTTTTGTATGTCTTATTACAGCAATTTGCAGAATAACCTGAACCATTTCCCTAATCATCTTCTAACTGTCTTAACCACTTGTATCTTTAAATCATTGATCCAACTAAGCACCACTGCTCTTACAAAAATCATCTTCATTATGATCGGCAAGTAAATTGCCCAGCGAGGAGTGGGATTTTCCCATGAAACATCACACTCTACTAGATACAGTGGGATCCTTTCACATAGTAACCACACCATGATAGATACAGCAGGAACATGACAGCAGCAAGCAGGAGAAAGCACAGCAGAAGCAAGGGACATTCTGGAGATAGTCCCCACCCCCCACTCCACACCCCCCACCCCCTGCCCAGGGGCTCTGCCTTTCCAGGGTGCTCCCATCATAGCTTTGCTGTCTGGTGGGTTGTATTCCATACACTCCACTGCTGACTGCGGCGCCTCTGACGCGGCCCCGACAATCTACAGCCTGAAGCTTGCCTGAGAGGGGGGCTCAAAGGCCTGAGAGCTGGAAAGCCAACAGTGTGCATTCTAGTCTTGGCTTGAAGGCCCAATAACTAGGAGCTCCTAGTACAGAGGCAGATTGAGCTTTTGATGGTGGGGCTTGTAAAGCAAAGAGACAAAGCAAAATAATCCACAACCAAGAAACAGCAGGTCACCTTAGTTACCCTTTCTTGTGACAGGATTCAGGCAGAGGAATCTTCATTACAAGGCCAACTGAAATGGCCTGTTTGGGATTTTGCTGTTAAAATTTCTCTACTTTTTTTCTAAGATTAATCTCTGAGATTTCTCTAATCTCTGTTTCTCAGAAAATCACAGAAACAGTGTAGTTTCCCCTTGGGAAAATGGAAGTCTAGTGTGACTCCATCTTGATTTTCTTTTTCTGAAACAGGGTCTCCCTATGTTTCCCTGGCTGACCTGGGACTTCCTGTGTAGCCCAGGCTGGCCTTGACCTCACAGAGATCTGCCTGCCTCTGTCTCCTGAGTGCTGGGATTGAGGGGCCACCACACCTAGCTTCTCTATCTTGATTTTTATGTTGGTCTATTGGGACCTAAAGCAGGAACTTAATCTAAAACAGTAGTTTTCTAATTCCATACAAACTAGGTGTTGGGGTGTTGTGCCTATAGTACCAGCACTTGGGAGGTGGCCACCCTCAGTTATATAGCAGTTCAAGGCCAGCCTTGGCTATTTAAGATCCTTTCTTAAAACAAAACAAAAAGACAGTCAGCAGAGAGCAAAGTTAACCCTCTACTTTTTTGTTCTATTCAGGCTCTCCGTAGTGACTGACACCCTCATAAAAGAAAACCATCTGCTTTACTCAGCCCCCCAATTCAAATCCTAACTTCTTCTGGGAAACACCCTCACAGACACACTTAACCAGCTATCTGTACACCCCCAGTCTGATTGATAGAGAAAATTAGCCTTTGCAAGAAGAAGGTTATAAGTTCAAAATTGTGTCCAACTACATTTGAGAATTTACTTTATGTTGAAGGTGGCCTTGTTAATCCTACCAATTGAGAATAAGACCACTACTGCAGTTTAAAGCCAAATTGGAAGCAAGCTTTAATTAAATCCTGGCCAGGTGGATGGAATCTGGCCAGGTCCATACCCAGGTTCCTGGGAAATGGCCCAGAATCAAGTATGGCAAGGACTTAAGGAAAACCCATAATTCATTGCATTTCCCATCAGGTCCAATCGGGGCAAGCATATATCCTGACATATTTTCTGCTTACATACCTCCCGCCCACATGTGATTGAGCATGTCCAGTGCAGATGGGTCAAACAAACTTGTTTAGGGGAGTGAAAACATGTGGCTTGTTATCTTCTATAAACAATGGCCTCCAGCATTTCAGGAACTGTCTATCCTTGGGCAAGGGGCTTGCAGATCTTTGTTTCATGGGTCTCTAAGGCGTAGTAATTCAAACTTCAAATGTAACTTTGGCTCTCACAGTATGTCAACTCAGGGAGGAAAAAGGACAGGACATTCTATGAAATATGTGGTAAGGGTGATGTTTGACGGTAAAAGGGGAGTTGGATTAAGCATTCAAACTTTATAACTGCTTACCCAGCATATGTGAGGCCCCACATTTAACCCTCAGTACTGCAAAACAGGAAAGCATCATAAAAATTCATCATAAAGAATTCCTTTCAGAGTGCAAGGTGAATGGAGCTCTTTTAACTACAAAAGAAAACCAGAGGTCTGAAGGAACACAAGCAGCCAAACTTGTGTTAGACTACACTTACACATTTCTTTTTTTTTTTTTTTTTTTTTTTTTTTTTTGGTTTTTCGAGACAGGGTTTCTCTGTGTAGCTTTGCGCCTTTCCTGGAGCTCACTTGGTAGCCCAGGCTGGCCTCGAACTCACCGAGATCCGCCTGGCTCTGCCTCCCGAGTGCTGGGATTAAAGGCGTGCGCCACCACCGCCCGGCTACACATTTCTTTATGATGAAACTTACAAACGTAAGACAAAGTCCAGAGCTGGACTGCTCATAAGCCTGGCCTTTGGGACCTACACATTCATCCGATATGCTACTATCCTTCATATTTAAAAACTGATATAACTCTGGAAAGAAAACCGGAGGGTCAGTGGCCCATGTAAGGAATTTTCAATAAAATTTTAACATAGTACCCTAGTTCGCTTTCTGTTTTTTTGTGATAAACACCACGACCGAAAACAACTTGGGGAGGGAAGGATTTATTTCATTTTTAGAGTGTAGAGTCCCTCATTAAGAGAAACCAGGGCAGAAGCTCAAGTAGGAACCAGAGAAATTGAAACAGGCCATGGAGGACCGCTGCTTCCTGGCTGGCTCTCCGTGGCTTGCTCAGCCTGCTTTCTTAGAACACCAGGACCAGCAGCCAGGAGGTGGCATTGCCCACAGTGATGTGGGCCCTCCCAGAACAATTATTTGTCAAGAAAATACCTCCACAAACTGGCCGATGTGCTAATCTGACTTTAGCTTTTGTCAAGATGACAAAAAACCAGCAGTATACACAGATAATTCAGTAATTAAGGAAAAGTTACCCGAGGATTGTCTACACAGTGAATGGGGGAGGGGGAGACACTTTCCTCAGCGGTACAGCCACTGGTAAGGTGCCCATTCTCCTGTAAGTGACCCTACTAAAACTCATCGGGCCATATAATGCTTTTAAAGACATGAAAGTCATTGGGAAGAGGGAAAATGTTAAGATTTTGGAGCACAGAGTGAAGAGACAGAAGGCAGGAAATAGACCAGAGTCTGACCTCAATAGAGGAGATTGTTTATTTCAAACAGCAAAAGACAGGCACTCTCCATGGGTAGAGGTTCTGTGTAGGGGAAAAGCTAGCTAGGACCCTTTATGGAGATTGCAGGGGTGGGGTGGGGGGCGGCGCTTGGGAATGAGGAAGTTCCTGCAGCTTCAGGAGGCTATGTGCGGGTGTGCAGGTTCTCCTTCCTGAATTTGTTTGCCCAAGCCAGACAGATTCTTTTGGGAGATAGCCTGTCCAGCAAACATTCTTCTCTGGGTTGTGGCCAACTGATAAGGATGAGCGGGTCATCTGTACTTTCCTGGAAATCCTGTTTTTATATCCAGGCCCGCTGTCATCTCAGACCCTGAAGCACAGAAAGAAGTGAGGGACAGGGGCATCAATTCTTTCCTAACTCTTTTGTGCTGGTGAGGGGATCATTGTAAGGGAGAGATATAAAAGGTTTTTTTTTTGGGGGGGTGTTTGTTTTTTCCAAGGTCTTTTGATTTTAGAGGTATCTTGATTTCTCAAGATTAAATGGCTTTTGGGATCATCTGGTTCCAGGACTCTGAGGGGTTGGTAGTCCTCAGTCAAGAGGAGTTGAGTGATAGTTGAGGAGGTAAGGGCTTGAACTCTTTGCTGCAACAGATTAGAGAGGAATTTTAAAACATAAAGACTGAAAATTAGAGCTAGAACTATCATAATAAGGGGCCTAATAAAGGGGGTCATCCATGTACCCCAAGTGCTCCCCAAACCTGTCCAGCCTGATGGGGGCTGTCTGGCTTGTGATTCTATTCTTTCTTTTAACTGTCTGGAATTCTCCCTTATGAGAGCTGATAAATTCATGTAGAAACAACATCCCTCCACTAACATAGTATAGATCCCTCCCTTCTGCCATGAGATCTAATCCCCAACTATTTTGTAATACCATGGCTGCCAGGGAGTCCAACTGAGTCTGGAGTTTTTGTTTTCTTCTCCTTCTTTTTTTCTTCATCTGTTTGTTTGTTTGTTTGTTTGTTTCTTTTAAGACTTGCTGGATAGTGGTGGCACATGCCTTGGAAGACAGAGAGAATTCCAGGACAGGCAAGGCTACACAGAAAATCCCTGCCTCAAAAAAACAAAAACAAAAACAAAAACCAATATTTATTTGTTTGTTTATTTATTTATTTATTTAATGTATTTTTGTCTTCATGTATGTCTTCACACCAGAAGAGGGCATCAGACCCCATGAGACTACGGTTATAGACAGTTGTGAGCTGCCATGTGGGTGGTGGGAATTGAACTCAGGACCTCCGGAAGAGCAGCCAGTGCTTTTAACCATCTTCAACACCCAAGAATGAGTTTTTTGATGATGTCCTATACCCATGTCAGATCAGCCTTGATTTGTTGAATGAGTTGGTTATGTTGGACTTGTTGGAGTTCAAAGGCCTTTGCTCCCAGGCTCCTAGCCCCTGCCAGATTTACAATGTCATTCCTTTTGGTTTGGATAGGGGTGGGCTGGTGGTTTATCTTAAAAAGAATCAGTTGGAGTAGAAGTGGGAGGTAATGGGGGTGGGGAGTAGCAGCAATAGGATGGAAATATATTATATGCATGTTAGAAAATTTCATAATGAAACCCATTATTAGGTATAATTATATATGCTAATAAGGCATTTAAAATGTTATCTGTCATTTATAATCCTAATCACTGGTTATTTTAGCACTCAGTATTATTAATTATTTGGGTAAATCCTTCTGATCTTTTATCTTTATAATATGCATAATTTTGTGACAAAATGGAATCATTTTGTACATACCACTTTTCTAGACTTTTCTCTCCATTTGATGTTCCTCAGAATCAGAGAGATGATGAAATTCACCTCTGGCAAACAGATAATATGTGGGGACCAGGGCCTTTGTCCCTAATCTTCACATCCCAAAGCTTGACTGGTTTCACCAATTTCTGCTGCTGTCACACAACCATGCCAACAGCATGGCTTTGAACCCCTTGTCAAGGGGTGAAGACATCTCACCAAAATATAACTTCTTTCTTAATACAGTTAGAGACAAAGTGTTGTAGAATTGTATAAGTGAAAGCAAGCCAGGTGTGGTGGTGCATGTCTGTAATCACAGCATTTAGGACACAGAAGCAGGTGGGTCTCTGGGAGTTCAAAGCCTACCTGCTCTACATAAAGAATTCTAAGGGTTACACAGTGAGACCCTGTCTCAAAACAAACAAAATGAAAGTAATTTAGCCATGGACTAAAGATTGTTTTTGATTGATATTCTTAATGTTTTTGGTTTCTAGCTTGAGCAGTTTCGGACCCTGCTTGTCACTTCTGAGGGGGAGAAAGAGAAAAGAATGGTGGACAACTTCCGCCCACTTCAGCCACTGATGAACCGTACTGTCCGCTCATCCTTCCGCCATGATTATGTGCTCAATATACAAGCGAAACCCAAGCCAGCAGCCAGCCAAGTCACCCCCTAAGATGTTCATACTTAGGCAGCATCTTTCTTTAAAGCGTATTAGCTTAAAATCTTAACTAGATTAATTTAAAATGCTGCACTTAATACTTACGTTTATACATTTATGTTTTTTTTTCCCCTTCCTTTGTTGTAACAACATTTCAAAACTCCTATCCTTGTAAAGCAAAGACAGGACGACAAAACAATAAAAACAAAAACCTATAACCAAATAATATCAGGTTACCTTAGGTTACCTTTTTTTGTGTGTGTGACAGGATTAAGGCAGAGGAATATTTGTTACAAGGCCAGTTGAAATGGCCTGTTTGGGATTTTGATGTTAAATTTGTCTAATTTCTGTTTCTCAGAAAGTCGGATAAACAGTTTAGTTTCTACTTGGTAAAAATGGAAGTTTAATGTGAGTGACCCATCTTGATTTTTCTGTTCAGGCCTAATACAGGAGGTTAACCCACAGCAAGAGGTTTTTGTGAATTTTATTTAATGACGCCACCCTTTTGTTCAAACTGTTAAATGGTCTCATCTTATAGTATTGGTCCCACTCTTAGCTACCATCATTTGGAGCTGCTGATCTCAAAATGACATTCAAAGGTTACAAATGCATTTATTGCTTTCAGAGTATTTCATCTGTCTTTTTTTTTTTTAAAGATAAGTTTTCTCTGTGTACTTCAGGCTGTCCCCGAACTCACTATGTAGTCCAATCTAGCCTTGAACACATAGAGATCAGCCTGCCTTTGCTCCCAAGTGCTGAGATTAAAGGCTTGTACCACAGAGCCTGGCTTTCATTTGTCTTACCAAATGCGTTTGCTCTTTGAATGATAATAGTATGTGTCGCTGGAATACCAGCATGACATGCAAGTTGCTCTTACAGCAACCTGCTGGGAATTATGATGTGTTTTTATATCTGACAGTGTGTGTGTGTGTGTGTGTGTGTGTGTGTGTGTGTGTGTGTGTGTTGTGTTGTGTTGTATTTTGAGTCAGGATCTCACTCTGTAGTCAAGGCTAGCCTGGAACTCACAGTAATCCTCTTGTCTCAGTCTCTCAAGTGCTAGGATTATAGGTATAAGGTACCACACTTGACTATTATATTTGACACATTTGGCTATCATTTTTATTTTTTGAAACAAGGTATCATGTAGCCCAAGGTAGACTAGAATTTGCTATATAGCCAAAGCTGGTCTTAAACTTCTGATTCTCCTGCCTCTACCTCCTGATTTCTGGGATTATAAGTGTGTGCCACTGCACTCAGCTTTAGCTATCTTTTAATGTTTATAGTTATTATAGTTATATAATTTTGAGTAGAGATTATAGTCAAAACATTAACACCTACTGAAGGCATAGACACTGACCACACAAAGCCTAGGCTACTTAGAAAACATCTCTATAGGCCCAGACTGGTAACTCCTACCTGAATATTGGCCATAGTTTTAGGTATATTTTCTTTCAAAAGTTGGGTGTGAATTTTTATATTCAGACTTCTCAATGAGTATGTTTGTACTAATCTTTAGTTGCTATTACTAGCATATGATATGTCTACTTATTATCAGTTCAGTATATAGAAAACACATTTTGTAGTAATGGGCTAAAGACATGAAACTCTGATGACCTGAGCTTGGTCCCCCGAACCTACTTAAAGGTAAAAGAAAAAAACTAACCCCACGAAGTTGTTGTCTGAGCAAGCATGCGCCGTGGCATACACACAACCCCATACACATCAAAGATGCACACAATAATAAATACAACTTTAAAAGAATAAAAAATAGATATTTTGTAATCACAAGAAAACAAGGACTTCTATTATATCTAGAATTTCTTTTGCATTTTTGAAGCTCAGCTATTTTACTGAAAGGCTTGGGATTATATAGAAAGATGTCTTAGTTAGAGTTTCTGTTGCTGTGATGAAACACCATAACCAAAAAGCAAGTTGGGGAGGAAAGGGTTTATTTGGTTTAAATTTCCACATCACTGTTCATCTTTGAAGAAAGTCAAGACGGGAACTCAAACAGAGCAGAATGCTGGAGTCAGGAGCTGATGCAGAGGTCATGGAGGGGTGTTGCTTACTGGCTTGCTTCCATGGCTTTGCTCGTTTGCTTTCTTATAGAGCCCCTGACCACCAGCCCAGGGATAGCACCACCCACCAGGGGCTGGGACCTCCTCCATCAATCACTAATTAAGAAAACACCTTATAGCTGGATCTTCTGGAAGCATTTTCTCAATTGAGGTTCCCTCCTTTCAGATGACTTTAGCTTGTGTCAGGTTGACATAAAACCTGCCAGGACAAAGCATATTCAGAATGTCCTAATGATTGAAATGCTAGAATACAGAATTCTTTCATGCCAAATTTACAGAAATATGTTTCAAAGGACTAATCGTCTAGTAGTCTATCATTTGTAGTATTAGTGTACATTGTTTGTACACTGTTACATAGAATATATTTCCAACAATAATTGAGCTCTCTTACATTCTCAATAACATGTTCTTTTTTTAATTTAGAAAATTGTTTATGTGTATGCGTATTTTGCCTGCATGCATGTCTGTGCACTACATGCATGCCAGGTGCCCAAGAAGGCCAGAAGAGGGTGTTGAATCTCTTGGAAATGGAGTTACAGATGGTTATCAGCCATCTTGTGGGGTCCAAGTATCAAGTGCTCTAAACGTCTGAGTCATCTCTCCTGCCTCCTTTCACATTTCATAAAATCTATTTTATTTACCCATTAGCCAAGTTATGTGTGTGTGAGTGTGTGGGTGTGTGAGTGGGTGAGTGGGCACTGCCAAGGTTCTTTATAAGAGCAGGTGCCTGATTTAAACGTCCTGATTTACACAGTGGTTTAGAGGACTTTTGTTATAGTAACATGGAGAGAAATTTGTCAGTCTGAAATCTAGATGATTTCACAACACTGTTGTGATGAATCCACAACACTGTTGTTCTTACTTGTAAATATCTTACAATGTTTCTGGTTGTCTCCAAGCTTATGTTTCAAATATGGGAAGTATTTTATTTAGTCTGCAAAACAAAATGGAAATAACATAAACTTATAACTTCTGCTCATCACAGAAAACAATCAACAAAATGAAAATGCAAACTATAAAGTGGGAAAAGATAATTGCAAATCACATTTATGATAAGGGATTAATATCCATAATAACTCAGGGGGGAAACCCAACAGCCCAAATTTAAAATGAGCAAAGGACTTGAACAGACAATTCTCCGAAGTGGTACACAGAGGGCCAGTAAACACACAAAAGCTATTCAGCAACACTAGTATTAGGAGAATGCAGATCAAGGGGATGTGTTACAGTGGAATATTAGCTTTGAAGAAGAAAACTCAGCTGCATGCACAATATGGATTATTCTCGAAGGCATTATGCTAAGTGAAACAAGCCAGTTCCAAAAGGACACACACTATATGATTCCACTGGTACAATGGGTCTAAAGTAATCAAAATCATGGAAATAGAAATTAGACAGGTGATTGCCAAGGGTGGGGAGAGAGGGAGGGAGAATCGTGTTTAGTGGTATAATGGTTAATCTTGTCAAGTTGATTTGATTCAGAGGCCCAGAGGAGTTTACACTGAGTACCAATGGGTGCTTTTCTGAGGGAATTTCCAGAGATGACTAGATCATGAGAGATCAGATATGATCAATAGTTCAGTGCAATGATGGATTCAGACTTTGAACAGATTACTGGGAGGCGGTAGAACTGCAGAGGGTGTGGCCTGGCAGGAGGAAGTAGATCATTGAGAGTGAGTCTTTGGGGGCCTTTGTTGTTTGTGTCATGGTTGAGTTCTGATACTGCTCTCTGTTTCCTGGCTGCTGAAGGGAATAGTTTTACCAAGCTCTTCTACAATGATGTACCGCTTCATTCCAGGTCCAGAAACATAGAATCACCATGGACTAAAACCTATTAGACTCCAGACCAGACTGCTGCTCAGGCCACAATACCTGTAATAGTCCCTCTTGTCTTCCCAACCCATAGATACTGATAGGCAACCTATTGAGACCAATTCTGTGACTATCTAGCTGATGGACTCCAGGTGTCTGATTTCTCACTTGAGGAGTTTGTAGGCCCAGATACATCAAAGGGATATGGGTGGCTACACATGGCACCTACCACCTCCTCATCCCCTTTCCTGCCATCTACTGGGGGATCAGAAAGTCTGGCTAAAGGCTCATGCTATAAACCTTTCCTACTTCCTCAGAGAACTGGAAGAAGGAACCCCCACTCCAGCCTCCTCTCTAGGAACTGATTTCAGAGTCCCCATTATGCTGCAAACTATTTGTAATGTTGGGGCCTGACACCCCAAGTCCCTGACATGCAGCTATGTGTCTGACTGTCCATGGAATTAATAACTTTGAATACATTTCTTAGCCCCAACAATCTGTCTTAGTGCCCTCCTTAACTCCTATACTCAAGATTTTGAAAAACTTAAGTCAAAATAAATACTTCATTCTTTAAACTGTTCCTCTTCTTTCAACTATTTGTTATAGTCGCAAAAAGTCTAACACAAATGGTTAGAGTGTTAGTGTTGCAGGATGAAAAAGTTCTAGAGACAAGATAAATGTGAATGTATTTAGCAATGTTGAACTATATACTTACAAAGACTTAGGATGGTAAATACTAAAAGTGGTTAATACGGTAAATTTTATATGCATTTTACCATGGAAGTAAAAAAATAAATTCAGTTTTAAAGAAAGATAAAGTTTGGAGGTATACATGCAAATCTTGGGGATATCTCCTCTGTAAAGAGGTAGAAGTAGACTTTTGCTTGTGTGTCTTAAGACCTGCAAAAGATGTTAGAGTGATTAAAAGGGGGTGTGATGGTTAGTGCCAATGGTCAGCTTGACACAACTTAAATCACCTGGGAAGAGTCCTAATGAGGAATTATGTAGAGCATATTAGCCTGTGTACATGTCTGTGGAGGGTTGTCTTGTTACTTGATGTGGGAAAATCTAGCCCACTGTGGGTAGCACCATTCCCTAGGCAAGAAGTCCTGGATTGTATAAATGCAGAGAGCAAGCCGAGCATTAAGAAGTATGCATGCATTCTTTCTGCTCTTGACTGTGGTAGTGATGTGACTAGCTCTTTCAAGTTCCTGTCACCTTGACTTCCCCACAATGATGGACTGCAACCTGGAATTGTGAACTAAAATAGACCCTTTCTCCTCTAAGTTATTTCTGCGAGGGTATTTTATTACAGCAACTGACATGAAACTAAAACATGAGGTAAGGTACAGGGAGATGGCTCATTTGGTAAAAGTGTGTAAGCCTAACATGAGTTCTGATCCCAAGAACTCACTTTAACATACACACACAGACAGAGACAGACACACACACACACACACACACACACACACACACACACACACACACACCAGATGCAATAGTGTGCATCTGTAATCCCAGCACTCCTACTGGAAGATGGAAGGTAGAAACAGGAGAATTTCCCCAAAGCTCACAGACCAGCTAACTGACTCCTAACAGTTGTCCTCTAACCTCTACATGCAAGCTGTGCCACACATACCTGCACTCACATACCCACACCAGAGAAAGAGAGAGGCAGAGATTTAAAAGGAAATGGGGGTGGTGTCCAGTAGTACAGTGTTTTGCCTAGCATGTACAAGGCCTTGGGTTCAAGTCCCATCACCACAAAAATAAACATCTTGAAAATTAATTCTGTTAACTTAATGAACTTCATATATTTCAAACTCTGGTTTTTTCAAAGGGCAAACACAAAATATTTATTTCCAAGGGTACATGAGCTCCCCTCTTAGCCTCTTACACACTTTTTTGGACACTGTATTGCAGCAACTCTTCCAGATTGGAACCAATGTAAAGAATAAGTGAGCTGCCTTTATATCTTAGAGATACAAATCCAACCTTCCTTCCCTCTTCATTCCCTCCCCACTTCCTCAGTCCTTCTTTCTATTAAACATAATAAATTAGGCAATAATAAAATAACAGGTGTTAGTCAAGAAAGGAAGCTGACACACGTCTCCTCAGAAGATGCAATCTATGGGAGAAAAGGCCTTTGGGTGAGAGGAAGAGATCTGATAGAAACAATGCAATATGTGGAGATCTAAATGGGTCAGGGCTTTAGAGGAAAGTAGAGATGTCCTAGTTAGGGTGACTATTGCTGTGATGAAATATCATGACCAAAAGCAACTTGGGGATGAAATGGTTTATTTCACTCACAGTTCCATATAATAGTTCATCACCAAAAGCAGTGAGGACAGAACTCAAACGGGGCTCGAATTTGGAGGCAGGAGCTGATGCAGAGGCCATGGAGGGGTGATTCTTACTGGCTTGCTCCTCATGGCTTGCTCAGCCTGCTTTCCTGTAGAACCCAGGACCAGTAGCCTAGGGGTGGCACCACCCACCATGGGCTGGGCCCCACCACCATTAATCACTGATTAAGAAAATGTCCTACAAGCTTGCCTACAGTCTGATCTTATGAAGGCATTTTCTCAGTTGAGGCTTCCTCCTCTCTGATGACTCTAGCTTGTGCCATGTTGACAGAAGACTAGCCAGCACAAGAGGCTTCACATTAAAACATGAAGAGGGGCTACCTTAAGAGTCAGAAAAAGGGGCTGGAGAGATGGCTTGGTGATTAGGAGCAGTTACTGCTCTCGCAGAGGACCTGAGTTTAGTTCCCAGCACTGACATGAGAGCTCATAATCACCTGTCATTCCAGGGGATCTGCTTCTCTCTTCTGGCCTTCAGGGCCTTCTGCACACTTGTGGGGCACCTAAATTCATGCACACACACACATACTTTTTAAATTATTAGTATTTCTTTTGTTTTCAGTACATCCTGACCCAAGTGTCCCCTCCCTCCACTCCTCCCAGTCTCCTGCCTGTCAAAGAGGAGCCTTCCACAGGGGGAAGGAGGCACTGGTCTCTGCTGCCCAGGCTATGCCCCACTCCTAGTCCTCAGCTCTGGGCACTTGCACGTGACTTTCTGCTGCATGGATGGCCCTCTTCCAGAGTTCTTGGGTCTTTCACATTGACACCTGTAATTCCCAAAATGTGGACACAGGTGACCCCTTCTCACCCCTCAGCATCCAGCACATTGATGATCACAGTCTCTGTGCTCTCCTCATCATCCTCTGTGTCTGCCTGGGAGCCATCCATATCCCGAGCACCTATCATACCGACAGCTTCTACTTAAGAAGCACAGGAGTGCCCTAGCCAGGCCTCCTGGCACAGGCTCTGCCACTGTCCTCCTTGGGTGTTGAGGGCACAGCTGGAACACAGGTCTCCTGGCAGGGCACAGGCAAGTGCTCCTGGCCAAAGCGCCTCAGCGTCTTGAGGCTACATGACCTTGAATTCTTTTTATTTTTAAGTTAATTTTTTTTAAAGTACTACTTCTTTTAGTTATTGCATGGATTTCCTGATACTCCAATCATCACAATAGTTTGGTCAAGGCCTTTGAGAAACAAGAGAATGTAGTATCTAAATCACATGTTTAATGAAGTAGGTTCTAAACAATGTACGAAATAAGCAAATTCATATACACAGACACTAGTTCTAAGAATATACTATTTGGAAAACATAATTTTCTTGGGAAAACTGTTTTACTTTCATTACTTCCTTGAAAAGCAATTCATTAGCCTTGTGATATAGGCTTTCATTTCATAAGTTGCACACAGATGAACACCTAAGGTTCAATAGCACAGATTAGTGCTATGACCCATCCCTGAAGTTGTCACGGGGCTCGGTACCAAGGATTGTGATTCTCAGGTCTTCTGAGATTTTCCTTAAAAATTTCAGAGGAAAAAATGTTTAGTTTAGTTATAAATCTGTCTTAAGAAGTCATCTCTAATGACAAGATTTTAAACTGTGAATCTGCCACATGTGATTAAAGTGAAAAATACAGCAATTTACGCTTCATGTGTGAAGTATTAAAAGTATTACATTTTGATGTTTAAATTATCCTAGAAGCAGGAGTGCCAAATCTGGTTAAACCTTCCCTTCTGCTTCTGCTCTGGCTGAGACCTGAAAAGGAACCCGAGCTGTAGGTGGCTAGGAAATATTCCCATGGTTTTATGTGAATATCTCAAGGGTCGGCGGGGAATCAGAATCGGTCCGCTGATCTGCCGGCCACAGCTCAGACATTGCTGTACACTTTTGATGGAGGATTTCCTAGGATGAGGTTGCAAATGGCAGTTCTCGACATCTTGATGTTCTGGAAAGGGCTGAGAATGTGAACTTTCACATCTACCAAAACAATCCGTGTCCGTGTCACATTCTCTATTGTAAATTTGGTTTTTCCTCCTTTGCCAGCAATTCTTCATATTGCCCTTGACAGGTGGTCTCCTTTTAGGGGCTTAACGTTGGCTATTTCAGAAGACTCTAGGAAGAGGCCATCCAGCCTGATACGGGCAAGCGCATCCTCCACCTGAAACTCAAGAACAAAGGCTTTCACAAAGTTGGCCGCTTTTGACATCCTTGGTGTCTTTACAAGTCCTGATTTCTACATTCCTTGATTTCAGGTTAAAGCGTATCTGAAGTCCCAAATGTTCTACTATTGGAGTAAATACCTTCATCCAGTTTTCTTTTAATGGTGTGTATCTGTTAGCGGGGTCAGGAATCTTTCTCGTTTCTTCTTTCCCAGTCAGGAGCCACTTGCCCGAGAGCGGAGGGAAGACCGGCCTCTTCGCCAGGTCGTGCCTCCTCCGTGTCCATGCGGCGGCTGGTGTCTCCATCCTGTCCTGCTGCTCAGCTTGTCCTTCTTCGCCCTCTGGCCCCCTCTGTGCGTGACGGGGAGAAAAGCCATCCTCCGTCCCAGAGTTTTGTGTCTCCATCTTGGCCATGTTACTCGACCGTGAATTCTTAACTCTTCTGCCTCTACCTCCTGAGTGCTGGGCTTACAGGCATGTGACACCATGCCAAGCTTATGTGGTGCTGAGGACTGACCCCAGAGGGGCAAGTGTGGTAAGCAAGCACTTTACCAGCTGAACATGGACAGCCAATCCTCCTTCTTTAAAGTGCCATCTTTGAGATGGTGGGTTTTTGGATATGCATACCCTTGACAGCCTGGGCAGTTTCACATGAAGATATGAACTTCTCGATTTGCATGATTTTATAGACTTTCTGGGTTTAGAGCGTAGTGACCCATCCTCACAGGTCACCTCACCCTGCTTCTGGAGAAATCTTGACCACACAAATGTCTTTTGCATTTTCTTGCCTTAGGAAACAAAGCCATGTTAAATTTGAGACTGGTATGATTTCCCATTCACAGTTCTGGGCGTCCTTCCCAGGACAACCACTCCTCTGGCTGAGACCCACTGCACAGATCAAGGATAAAGTGGGGGAAGCAGGCTGGCAACACAGAGTGCTAGTTCCGAGGGAAGCTGACCAGCACCAGAAATGGGACCACAAGCTCCCTTGGGTCTTGTTCCCAGAAGAGAGCCCTGTGTCACAGTAGGGGCATGTCCCAACATGCCACCCAGCCTCCGGGACCTCCCTTTTATGCCTTTAAAAATGTTTTATTTGAGTGGGCACTGGTGGTGCATCCCTTTAATCCCAGCACTCAGGAAGCAGAGACAGGTAGATCATTGTGCGCTTGAGGTCTAGTCAACATAACAAGTTCCAAAGCAGCCAAGGCTACATAGGGAGACCCTGTCTCGGTCACTGTTCTGTTGCTGTGAAGAGACACCGTGACGAAGGCAACTCTTATAAAGGAAAACATTGAATTGGGGCTGGCTTACAGTTTCAGAGGGTTAGCCCATCATCTTCATGGTGGGGAGCATGGTAGCAGGCATGGCAGGTATGGAAGTGGAAAAGTAGTTGAGAGCTACATCCTGATCCCTAGGTAGAGGGAGAAAGACGCCAGGTCTGCTGTAGGCTTTTGAAACTTCGAATCCCCCCAGGGACATACTTCTTCCAACAAGACCACACCTTCTAATCCTTTTTAAATAGTGTCACTCCCTGATGACTACACATTCAAATATTTGAGCCTTTGGGGGTGACTCTTATTCAAACCACCACAGGCCCTGTACTTTAAAATAAGTTTTGTTTGTACCTTCCTAAACATGAATTGGCCCAGGGTCTGGTCTGGAGGTTGTGTGTGTGTGTGTGTGTGTGTGTGTGTGTGTGTCTGTGTGTGTCTGTGTGTCACCGTCTCATATCTCATGTATCCAGATTGCCCCCCCCACTCTCCGTGTAGCTGAAGATCCCATCAAATTCCTCATGTTCTTGTCTCCACCTCCCATGTCCTGGGGTTACAATGTGTGCCACTGTTTTACTTTTCTGATGCTGTTATAAAATAGCCTGACTGAAAGCAACTTCGAGAAGAAAGGGTTTCTTTTGGCTTATGGTTCCTGAGGGATAGAGCAGAGGGCATGGCAGAATGCAGGAATGGTGGCAGGAGCGGGAAGCTGCCAAATCACATTTTAAAATAAATACATAAACAAACAAACAAACAAATACATACATACATACATACATAAATGTATAAATATAACTCAAACGTTACCTCCAGCGATGTACTTTCCCCGGCAAAGCCCCACTTCCTAAAGGCTCATTCCAGAGCCCTTCCAAACACTGCCACCAACTGGGGACCAAGTGTTCAAATACCTGAGCCTGTGGGGGACATTTTTCATTCCAAGCACAACGATAACCGTGCCCAGTTTCATGTGGGCTGAACCCAGTGCCTTGTACATTGTTGGTAAGCACCATGCCAATTGAGCTACCTCCCTAGCCAAAGAAAGAGTTTGGAATGAAAATTGTTGCTCATCTCCATTAAGTAGTAGTAGATCACTGAGCCCTTCCACATTTGTATTATTATTTACAATGTTAATGGTTTTAATGGGTTTTCATTCTCACTACATGTTTGGATATGTAAGATATCTGCAGAAATTAATGAGACACCCTTTAATACATGAGATAGCAACTGGAAACTCAGAAGGGATTTACTAGAGAAGCAGTAATGGGGAGAACCAGCCAGTTTCCCATAGCTCACCTCTCTGCGTAGCCCAGCACACAATCTCCAGCTGGCACTAGACTGAGCAGGCTGCCAGCCCATTCTCCTTTTCCAGGACTACATGCTGTGGGTGAGGGTTACTGCACAGACATTCCCAACTCATCTAAGTGTTAAAACAGAGCATGTTCCTGTAGAAGTTTGACAGAGCAGGCATATTTCTCACAGATCAGTACAAGGCACAAGTGAATCCTAGGGTCATCTGTGAACTGGTCCTCCAAAGCTTCCCGAGATAGACAGAATCTGGACAGCATCTGCTTCACTCGACCCTCCCCCCCCCCCGAAAAAAAAGGATGCTGTCTCCAGGTTGTATACCTCAAGGGCTGTAGGACTTACTAGGCAAACACTGAAAGGGCATCGTGCTTTGAATGGAGCGGAATCCATTAGATCTTTCCTAATCTGAAATGGCACATTCCCAGGGAAGGGCCGGAACTATGTCCAGGCTATTTTGGGCTGCAGGCAGGCCATGCCTGGCCAGCAGATTCTCCGATTACTCTAAAGAAGTGTAGGTAAGATGGGGGAGAACTGGGTAGGTTAGATGTCACCAGAGCGCGATGCTGCACATGGATTGGGAGAAGGTTGTCTATTCTAAAACTAGGCATCTCTTCCCCAAAAGTTTAGGAAGACATTTTTCTTTATTGAATTCAAATGATAGTAATTTTAGTTTGGAAATGGAATTGGCTTTCAGAGCTCCTTCTGTAAAGAAATTAACTTGAGCAATTTAAGCCTGTTTCCTGAAAATGAATTCAGTAGTTAACTTGAAAATAAATGTCTTATTCCAATTGGAGGAGATTTACATTCATTTATCAATCATAATAAAATGAAATCTACATCTGTGTCTTTTATAAAAATTGGAACATCTTCCCGGAAGATATTCTTTTTGTTCAAAAGTGACTGTCACATGCAGTGCATGTTGCAGTCACTAAAGCTCTGATGCTTTCCGAATGGCAGCAATTTGAAGTGCAAATCCTAGTCACAGGGATCTGTACAACTGGTGAGTCACACAGCTGCAATCATGAGTGCCATCCAGAGCTGTTTGTAATTGTAGGCTATTTTTGCCAAATCTGACAAAAAGTTTAGATTTATGCAAGGACTAGGTTTGTAGCATATACCCCAAATCCCAGCACCTGGGATGTAGAAACAGGTAGATCAGGAGTTCAAAGTCATGCTCGGCTATCTAGTGGATTTGAGACTACATGAGACTGTTTGCAAGAAACAAAATGAGACAAACAAAAGGTTTAATGGAAGAAGCATCCGAGGGAAGAAAGCCAGGCCAGCATACTGGCATAGATGTGAAATACACATGTCGGGAATGTGGCACCACCAGTGCTAACCCACACTTGGTAGGAGAGTCAGGAAGTTTTCACAATAATGATGATAATGACGCTTTCATGGCTTAAGTTTGGGGATACAATTGCTAAGCATTGTGTGTAGGTATCGAAGGAACTCTGGCCGGCCCAGGCATGGGAACATGGCTCTGGCAGACCTTACCCTCCTCCCCCATTTCCTCTGCCTTGTTAAAAACCGTTAGACTACATTCCTAAAGCTGGCCCCCAAGGCCATTCTCTTATTTGGCTACTCCTCCTCCTGTGGCTGACCACCCAGTTCCAGCTACCGTATTGAAGGCCAGCAATCAAAAGCCTCCTTTGGCTCACCTAATTAACATGCCCAATCAAAATTAAACGCCTCACCCTAACACAGGGTTTCCCCTTGTACCTTTATAAACTGCCATTTGCCTATGTGCCACATCTGTCTCCTCTCTATCCGGAGGCAGTCCTTTGTCCCACTCTGGGACAAATACCCCTTCTTCCTCTCCCTTGTTCCCTTCCCTTTCTCCCTTGTCCGCTATGTCCTGTCTTTATCTCTTATTTCCTGCTCTCTGTCCTTCTGGGGCAAATAAATCTCTTTTGTGCTGAGAACTTGGTCTTGGACTTTTTCTTTCAGTATAACATCTTATGCAGTCTTCATAATAAAATGTTTCCAGTCCGGCAGTGATGGCACATGCCTTTAATCCCAGCACTGGGGAGGCAGAGGCAGGAGGATCTCTGTGAGTTTGAGGCCAGCCTGGTCTACAGAGTGAGTTCCAGGACAGCCAGGGCTGTTACACAGAGAAACTCTGTCTCAAAAAAGCCAAACCAAACCAAACAAAACAAAACCAAACCAAACAAAGAGAAAACAGCCCAGGAACCAAGTGTTCATCAATGGTCCCAACAAGAATCTCCCGTCTCAGGTAAAGGCCTTTGATAAACATTGCAACAAGTTGCTACAGAAAGTGAAGGAGATATGGATCGATATCCCCAAAGGCGAGAAGTCCAAACTGCTCAACAAGGATCCCTGTATGTTGAAGATCTTCCTGTGGGACTTGTCATCAAAGTCCTTAAAAAGTGCTTATGTCTAGCAAGTAGGGGTCTCTTCCCGTTATCAGAACTTGTTCCTACCTGAGAAGACTGCTCATGAAATGTGAATAAAAGCCTGTTTTTGTTTGTTTTGTACAAAGATAAATCAAGGCACAATTCTTCCAAAAGATTGTGTTAATGTGTGTTTAGTAGAAACATTTATTCTTTTTTTTTTTTTTGGTCTTGTTTCTGACTTTATTACTAGCAAGGGTTTCTTTTTCTTTTTTGTTTTTACATTTATTTATTTTGTGTGGGAGCGTGTGTAGGTGTGCATACCAAAGTAAGAGGTCAATTTGTGGGAGTCCATTTTTTTCTCCTGCTTTGTGGGTCTTTGGGGATTGAACTCGGGTCCTCAGGCTTGGTAGCAGGCACCTTTACCTGCTTAACCATTTGCCAGCCCTATTTTTATTTTTTTCAGTCAAATTCCACATCACACCCTACCTAGATTATTGTGATAGAGTATTCAATTTTTTTTTCTTTTTTTAAAACATGGTTTCAGGTAGCTCAGGTTGGCCTTCCCTCCCTTGGTAAAGATCATCTTCCTTCCAAGCTCAACTCAAGCGCCGGAGCAATAAATCACCTTCACCTGCACCTTATAACCTAACTGTCAGTCCCTCTCTGTGTCCCGGGAGTAAACAACTAGGTGACAAACCTGACACCTTTGCAGCTGGAGCCCCCCGGAGCGACAAGGAGGAGGCGGGGTCTTGCGCTGTGCCTGAGGCGCTGATAGGTGGAGCCGCAGAGAGTGGCAGGGCCTGGAGGCGTGTCCGAGGAACCAGGCGAGGCTGCGCGGGCTGGAATTTAGAGTTGAGAGTTGAAAGAGGCGGGGCAGGGGGCGGGGCCTGGCTTTAACTCCTTGAGTTCAGGACCCCGTCTGATGCCGCAGCTGGCGAGGGGTGGTGCTGAAGCGGCGAGGAGGCACTGAGGAGCCGAGGCCGGAGCTGCGGGTGGAGGGAGAGCTCCGGAGGCGGCTTCGGTGAGGAAAGAGTTCCTCAGGCCTCGGTGGCTGCCTGACTAGGGGCGGGAGGAAACTTCCCTCCCTCTGTCTCGGGCCCGCCCCGGTGGCTGCGCTGAGTGGGCGGCAGAGCTCGTCATCTGGGAGGCTACTTCCGCTCAGCCCTTGCTGTGGGAGAGAAGGCGGCAACATGGCGGAGTCCGGGCCGACTGCGCTCCGCGAGAAAATGAGGTATAGCACAGCAGATGATGAGCTGAGGCCGTCTAGGCCGCCGCCGCGCGCGTGGGGACGAGTATTAATCCGCTTCTGGCCAGAATCCCTGACTGTCCCGGGCAGCTATGGCTTCGGGGAGGCGAGGAGGGGGAGCAGATGTTGGGTTGGGGGGCGGGGGCGGGACGGAATGGCGGGAGTCGGGGTTGCAGCACGAGAAGTCCTGGGCAGCTATGGGTTCGGAGTGGGGGTTCGAGGATGGGGAGCAGATGTTGGGTTGGGGGGGCGAGACGGAATGGCGGGAGTCAGGGTTGCAGCACGAGAAGTCCTGGGCAGCTATGGTTGAGGGGGGGGCGAGGAGGGAGCAGATGGGGGGGCGGGACGGAATGGCGGGAGTGGGGGTTGCACGAGAAGTCCTGGGCAGCTATGGTTGGGGGGGCGAGGAGGGGAGCAGATGGAGGGGGGGCGGGACGGAATGGCGGGAGTCGGGGTTGCACGAGAAGTCTGGCAGCTATGGTTTAGGGGGGCGAGGAGGGGAGCAGATGGAGGGGGGGCGGACGGAATGGCGGAGTCGGGTTGCACGAGAAGTCTGGGCAGCTATGGTTGGGGGGGGCGAGGAGGGGAGCAGATGGAGGGGGGCGGGACGGAATGGCGGGAGTCGGGGTTGCAGCAAGAGAAGCCCACCCGCGTCCTCCGCCTCCGAAGCGCTGTCCTTGGTAGGCCCGGAGCTGAGAGTGTTGCACCCTGTGCGCGGTAGCTCACAGCCCGTGTGTGCTTTCCAATCTTCCAGCCATAAGCAGTACAGGGCTTTCCTGAGGAAGGAGAGACGCAGGAAACGGCGGCAGGAGCTTGCTCGATTGAGAGATGCAGGTAGGAGAGGCCTTCTTTGTTCTGGGTATGAAATTCTTCCCTCTGCTGCCCCACCCCCACTCCTGCTTGAGATGTGGCCTCAAACAGGCTGGCTTTAAAATTCGCTCTGTAGCCCAGGATGACTTTGAACTTCTGATTCTCCTGCCTCCATCGCCCCTGTTCTGGGGTGACAGGAATGCGGCCACCATGCCAGGTTGCTTCTGATTATTTCTGCATGCTAGGCAAGCACTCTACCAGCTGAGCGTGACATCCCCAGCCCATGCAATTTCCTGCACAAACCTGACACCATGCTGTTTGGCTTTCACGTGACAGGACCTGATCTTTATGTTTTAGATTTATAAATTCAGTAGGTTTATAAAATTAGTACTTACCAATGCAGGCCAAGGGTTGAAATCACACAGTAGTTCTAGGTTATGATGGCTGCCAGTCACACCACTGGTATGAGAGACTGTGCTTCACAGCATTTGAGAAAGGACTAGTCCAGGAGAGACAGGATGTAAGGGCAAGGATGAAAAGAAAAACAGCAGTAAACTGTTGTTATTGATGACAACATCCCTTTCCTTTCAGCCTGAAGATGAGCTGTTAAGCAATTTCTTAAGCTTACTTCATTTGTCTCCATTATCACTGCTTTCCCCCACTTCAAATTTAAATTTTGAATAGAAGATAGTTTTCTTCTATTGAAACTATTTCACCATGTTTTTACTTTGAAAATATTCCAATGTGTACACAAAGTTGAAAAAAAATAGGACACTTAAATATTCCTGCTTCATATAAATTTGGCAAATCGTTTGCACAGCCATGTCCTGAGTATCATTATGGAACCATGGGTTTAAAAAAAATAATGTAGGACTGGAGTGATGGTTGCAAGAACATTGGCTGCAGCTAGTGGCGGTGGTGGCGCACGCCTTTAGTCCCAGCACTGGAGAGGCAGAGGCAGGCGGATCTCTGTGAGTTCGAGGCCAGCCTGGGCTACAGAGAAACCCTCTTTCTTGTTTGGGGGATATATATCCCTGGGAGGCCTGCTCTTTTTTTTCTATTTATTTATTTATTTATTTATTTATCTATCTATTTATTTTTGTTTTGTTTTGATTTGTGTTTTGCAGGGATGCAGGAGGAGTTGATCTGGGGAGGAGAGGAGGTGCAGGGAAGGGACTGGGATGAGTGGAGGGAGGGGAAACTGCCCTTGGGATGTAATGTGTGAGAGAAGAATGAAAGTTAAAAAAAACACTGGCTGCTCTTCCAGAGGATGAAGGTTTCTTACCCACATGGTGGCTTACTGCTGCTATTCCTTTGAAGATATTTTTATTTTTTTTGAGGTAGGATCTCTAGCTCTGACCAGGAATTTACTCAGACTAAGACATCCGTGTGCTTTGCCTCTTGAGTGCTGGGATAAAAGGCGTGCGACACTGCCTTAATTTTAGGTTTTTACTATAATTGTACAGATGAAAGATTTATGCATTTCCGTGAATAAAGACTCAGTTTAATAAAACATCTGAATTTCTACAGAATTGTCACAGAAAGAGGAGGAAGAAGATGCTTTTGCTGAAGAAAAACGATTGGAAGAAGAAAGACTGATGGAGGAAGAGAGGTCAGGACTAACTGAAACACTTAAAGTGAACTGTTAGTTTATGGTTATATTTTCTGTCATTACCGACTAGTAAAAGGCTTTTTGTATAAAATCTTGTAAAAACTACCTCTTATAAACTGTATCTCTAGCTGACAGGTTAAAATTAGATGTCTTCTTTCCTTCCTTCCTTCCTTCCTTCCTTCCTTCCTTCCTTCCTTCCTTCCTTCCTTCCTTCCTTCCTTCCTTCCTCTCTCCCCCCTCCCCCTCTCTCCCTCTCTCCCTCTCTCTCTCCCTCCCTCTCTCTTTTCTCTTTCTTTTCCAGGCTGATCTCCTCTTCCTGCCTTAGCCTACCCAATGCTGGAATTACTGGCTTGTGCTATCATACTTTTTTTTTAGGGGAAGTATTATTCATTGCTTTTCTAATTGGAAAATAAACATACGTATATTTTAGTGTTGACACAAAGACCTAATTCTAATGGCACTATGGTTGTAGCATAATTCTTTATTCATAATTTTTAATCCTCTCTACTTCATCAGAGTGAGGAGAGTGTGGTAACAAGAGCTACCCTTGCTGTGGCAGTAGGAATAAGAAACAGCTGTTCCAGTTGTCTCTATTTTTTTTTCATTTGTGTGTGTGTGTGTGTGTGTACACAAATAGGTTTTTGGCTTTTCAAGGTTTCACTGTGGCCTTGGCTGTCCTGGAACTGGCTACTCTGTAGACCAGTTTGGCCTCTGTCTCCCAAGTGCTGGGATTAAAGGCATGCACCACCACAGCCTGGCTACAATTGTTTCTTTAGTCAAGGAGCAGGTGCTCAGTTTCTTTTTTCCCTTTCCCCTCATTACTCAGCCAGGAAGCCCAGTCTACAAGATGGGTTCATATTTAGGGCAAGTCTTCCCTCCTCAGTTAATAGGCCCTGGAACTCTCTCATAGACATGCCCAGGGCAGTGTTTTCTAGATGATTCCAAATTGACAATGAAGATTTCACATGAGAAGCTTGTGCTATTGGATGCCTGGGACATAGCAATTTATGGTAACGTTACCTTTTTGGGGGAAGGTGTTGTTTGGGTTTTTTTTGGGGGGGGCTAGTGTCTTGCTATGTAAGACCAAATTAGCTTAGAACTTGTAATCCTGTCTCAGCCTTCCAATTGCTAGGATCCTTGGCATGTACCACCTGGCTATTCTATGCATTTAAAAATTCAGCTTCATAATTAACAGCTTAAAAAATCCTGGCATCATTCTCTGTAACCTTTGAGTTTCTATTCCATAGAGTTAAGGGATTCCTGTGATTTGCCCTCAAACATTAAGCTGCTGGGAAAAAAGTTAGGTTGTTAGTTGTGAGCATGTCTTTAAAATGAAAGTTTTAAGGGAGCTGGAGAGAAGGCTCACTGAGTCAGAGCACGCACTTTGACTCAGGTTTTGTTCCCAGTATTCATATGCTGCTCACCGTCATCTATAACTTCTATTCCAGGGTATTTGATCCCTTTTTTTGGCCTCTTCTGGCATGCATGTGATACCTATGTTTACATGCCAGCAAATGTTCATACGTATACAAATGAAAGTTTTAGGACAAGATGAAAAGTTATAAAAATAAATTAGTAAATGTAGATTTAGCCAGATGTGGTGCACACCTTTAATTTTAGCACTGGGGACATAGAGACAGGCAGATCGTCCAGTCCCAGGCCAGCCTGGGCTACATAGTGAGTTCCAAGACTGCCAGGGCTACATAGGGAAGAGACCCTGTCTCAAAAAACCAAAAGAAGAGGAGGAGGAAATAGTAATGTTTGTGGGGAAAGAATGCTCAGGAAGAATAATGCTATGCGAATGTGAAAATTCCCATAGATGTTGCTTTGAAATGTTTGCCTGAAATGAAAATCACTGTTACCTCCTTATAGAAAGAAAAGATGTCATAGCCATAAATGCTTCTGAAAGGTACAAGTAGTAATTGTAACTTATTTCTGTTCAGGAAGGTAGTTGCTTTTTCAAAAGCCATACCTCTTCACTGCTTTATAGAAAATAACCTTAAGATTTTCATGTCATATTTTGGTTTCCTGTCTTTCATACATTCTAGATTAATTCCCATTTGTTGTTACTGACTACATCATTATATTAACAGGCAAAGATTACATGAAGAATGGTTACTGAGGGAAGAGAAGGCACAAGAAGAATTCAGGGCAAAGAAGAGGAAAGAAGAGGCAGCTCGAAAACGGAAGGAAGAACAAGAGGTAGAGTATTAACTAGCCAGTTACCTGAGTAAGTACTTAACGGAAATGAGTCTCATCAAGAGCTGTTTATCAGGAGAGATGGTTCAGTAGTTAATAACACTGGTGGTTCTTCTAAACGACTTGGGTTTGATTCCTAGCACCCTCATGGTGGCTCACAACTATCCGCAAGTCCAGTTCCAGGGGATTTTCTGGCTTTTGAGGTACCAGGCATGCACATGGTGCAGACACATACTTACGTGCAGGCAAAATACCAATACACATAAAATAAAATAAAATAAATTTAAATTAAAAAAGTTGTTAGTTATGGGACTGGAGAGATAGCTGAGTGGTTAAGAATACTCACTTGCTGCTCTTCCAGAGGACCTGGGTTTGTTCCTTCCCGGTACCCATATGGTGGCTCACAACTGTCTAACTTGAGCTCCAAGGGGTCCCATGCTCTTTCTCTGCGTGTGTACCCTCACATGCACATATGTCACAGGGACACTCACACACAAATACCATCTCTTTTAGAAGAAGTTGTTTTTCTTGGGGCTGGGGATAGAGCTCAGTGACAGGCTCTTGTTGAACATGTGCAAGGCCTTAGGTTCTCTCCTCAACATTGTGTAAACAGAAAGGGAGGGAGCTACATTTAAAAAAAAAAACCTGATATTGTCTCTTTTCAATGACCTGTGTTTCTAAAGTTTTTCAGTCATTACTCTGTAGGCTATGTGTTCTTCAATGTGACTGAAAAAATAATTACCTTCCCTTTTTTCCTTTACAGAGAAAGTTAAAGGCAGAATGGGAAGAGCAGCAGAGGAAAGAGCGAGAGGAAGAGGAGCAGAGACAACAGGAGAAGAGAGAAAGAGAGGTGACTTCTGTCATAGGAGGATAGAGCCCTGCGTATCTTCTTAGTGTGCACGCGTGCATGGGAAGGGTGTGCAGAATCCGCAGTGGGCATGTCAGGGCTTGGGTTTGGTTTTATTTTTTTGCTTGTTCTCTGTTCATTTGGAAAGTATCAGTTTTTGTTAGAAATATACTAGACTAGCTTCCATATGTTTCTCTTCTTTGGGTCATGCAATGGCAGATTCCTTTACCCAAGTTACCTTACCTTTTAGGTTGGAGATGGGTAAACATTTTCCTTAAGGGGCAGATAATATTTTAGGCTGTGATGTCTGTATGGCTTCTGTGGACATCCAGCTCTGCCAGTGCACCCTAAAGCAGACACAGATCGTATGTATATGAATGGACGTGCCTGTGTTCTAGTAAAACATTTCTGTAAACCGGGCGGCTGGCCCTGTTTTACACTCTGTATCGCTCTGTAGCAAGTGTTAACTTTTCTATGGTTCTGTTGTATATGTGTTGACTTTCACAGAAGAATAGTATCTTGAAGTTTCCACACTTATTAATTCATAAGAGACTTAACAGCTAATGGCGTCTCAGCAAGAATTAGTTTAACAGAATCAGGATGTTAGACATTAAGGAATTAAATAGTTTTGTTACTGAATCTGGTGTTCTGTCTAATTTTGTTGTCAAAGCAAATGACAGTCATTTACAAAATTCTAGAGGACCATCCCTTTGAGAAACCTGTGCCCATTCTAGGACATATGCTACTGTCCTTTTCTTACATGTTTCTCTCCCTGTCTCTTAATGCTTATGCTTAAATCTGTGTTAAAAGCCTTTCCTTAATAATCCCCACCATTGCTTTAAAAAAAAAAAAAGAAAAGAAAAGAAATTCTGTATTGTATATGTATATCTCCTGTACATTTTCTGGGATTCTCTTTATAAGCTTGGTTTGTTGTCCTGCTGGTCTTCAACAGTGTATTTATTTCAAATATAACATAGCTCTTCTTGCCTTGACTGATTCATGAGGATATTCTTTATTCTTTTTTTCTTTAGCATCACCAAATTTGAATGGCATGACATTTCCATAGTCACTCATCTTAGAATGTGTGTACATTCTAGTCATGGAAAGGTATCAGCAGTCTCCACAACTAGTTTTCTGTCTCAGACTGCATTTCCAATGCAGGTTTTTGGCACCCTTGTTTGAGGAGTACCTTCCAGATGAGGCAATATCCAGATGGGGATGTTAGGGGTACAACAATTGTTTGGATTGTCGGTATTTTACAGAGATGAATTAGTTCCTGTTTTAACAGTAGAATATTCTTCAACTTTCAGGGATCAGGTAAAAGCTAAGGCTTCTTCTAAATGCTCTTGTTTTAAAGAGAGTCTGGCTAAGGAGAAGTAGGTAAAATGAATTCCACTCTAAGCATATACAAGGGAATATGCTATGTCTGTTTCTCTGGCTCTCCTTGAGTGACTTTTCTAGATGGGAGGGCAGAGGGTAAGTCAGCAAAACACTTCATACAGTAAGAATGTTAGGTTCTATAAAGAAATAGAGGAGAGTGGTGTGATAGAATAATGGGCATCGAGATTCTTATTTAGATTACCCGGCCAAGGAAATCTCTGAGGAAGTGGTGTTTGAGATAATTACACCTGAGTGTACGGATATTGGGAGGAAGGATCGTGGTGGGACCTGAAACTTAGAGAACAGAGGAGACTGGGGAAAGGGCATGGGAGAAGTAGGATCAGAAGGGGCAGGACATGCAGAGCCTCTTAGGTTTTTGTTTTAAAATTGAAAATAGATTCTTCTCTGAAGCAGTACGTCTAGACCACAGTCTCCCTTCCCTTCCCTCCCCATCTCCCCCAGATCCATGCCCCTTCAGTTTCTTCTTCAGGAAAGAACAGGCCTCTAAGAGCCAAGAATCAAACAGGGCAAAACAAGATACAGTAAGACAGGGCGAAAGCTCTCTTCCAGGCTGGACAAGGCAACCCAATAGGAGGCAAAGAGTCCTAGGAACAGGCAAAAGAGTCAGAGGTATACTCGCTCCCACTGTTGGGAGTCCCACAAAAACACCAATCTAACAGCCATAACATGCGCAGAAGTTCTGGTGAAGACCCACGCAGGCCCTGTGCTTGCTGCTTCAGTCTCTGTGTGCCCAGGTTATGTGAGCCCAGGCTCACTGTGTCGGTGTCGCACTCCGTGGGATTTGCTGAAGGAGGCGGAGGCAGGAGGATCACGAGCCTCTTATAGTTAAAGGAGTTTGGTTTTATTTTCCATACTGTGATGAGAGTTGTAAAACAATGAGTGAGTTCATCCTGTTAGTAATGTTACCTCCAACAGATCATCCTTTTTTTCTACAAAGAACAGGGGCCAGAGAGGAAACAGGACGACCGATTATAATCTGGGTAGGAGATAATGGTGGTTTGGATGAGGACAGAGCTTCAAACATGAGCACACAGTTAACAGGACTCTTGGTGGCAAATTGCATGGGAGGAAGAAGGAAAAGGAAGGGAATGGAAGTCATGTTTTTAGGTGTTGTTTTTGTTTGTTCGTTTTTTTTTAAACAAATGGGAAAATGGCAGTGCCAGTTACTGAGGATATTTCGGTTTAGATGATGAGGGTGAATGGATGGAGGAGATCAAGAGTTCTGCTTGGCCGGTGGCAAAAGTAAAACCTTCAGTTTGATCTCCAACCCTCAACCAAACCCAAACCCAAAAGAACCTGTTTTGATCACATTATGCTACGATGACTTGGTTTGTTTGTTTGTTTTTGGTTTGGTTTGGTTTGGTTTTTTTGGAGACAAGGCTTTTCTGTGTAGCCCTGGCCATCCTGGAACTCACTCTGTAGACCAGGCTGGACTCGAATTCAGAGCTCCACCTGCGTCTGCCTTCCGAATCCTGGGATCCAAGGCATGTGTCACCACACCTGACCGCTCCAGTGACTTTTAAGTTGCCAGGACCAGGTAGACTTACCAAAGAAGCAGCTAAATACAGTTGTATGTATGGTTTTAAGATGCTAAGTTACCTAACTGTATGTATTTAAATCCAACTAGTTAGAGATTTATTGCTACCTTGTTGGACTTCCTTTATTTTACTGAAGGTTTGAAATTTCTCCCAAATCCTAACTACTGCTCATCATGTCATGTTTTTGCTTCTGTTAAATATTTGTGATGTTTAACTCAACTTTTAAAAGATAGTCATTAATATCTCAAGAATTAGAATATGGTCTTTATGTATAGATATGTTACTGAAGCTATTATGACTTAAATATTTGCAATGTGCTCTATTCAAATTTTGCATTTGAATAAAAATTCTAAGCTATATATCTTTTGAAAGCTTTTTAGAAGATATATGCTTAGAAAGGAAATCAGAATCAGAAGCCTTTTGTATGTGTGTTCAGGTGTGTGTTGTCGTACATGAGAGTCATAACTAGAGAAAGCAGACATGACTTAGCTGACATCCTGGTTTTCATTAGTCCTATGTTTGCACCACTTATAGGAAGCTGTGCAGAAGATGCTGGATCAGGCTGAAAATGAGGTATTTTCAAAACCTTTCATTAAGACTTTGAGATAGGTAGAGGTGGTACGTTCCAGTCGTCTTAGCCCTGGGGAGGCTGAAGGAGGAGAATGACCACAAATTTGAGGCCAGCCTGGGCTACATAGAGAGACACTGCCTTAAAGAATGATTTTGAGGTCAATTGATATTTCATTAGGAACAATCGTTCCAATGACATGAGTTTTGTGGTAGGTTGGTTTGATTACTTCTGTATACCTGGAATCACTTTTGTAACCCTTCAGCTATGTAACAACAGAAGACAGTTGATGATGGTATTGAATCACCCCTTCCTTAGGCTATGCTTGTATCAAGTCCTTAAAAATGTATGTAAGTGACATCACATACTACTGGCCCCAAATGGATGGTTTCCCCACCTTGATTCAGAGTAACTTGTACTTCTTTCTGGTGGCTCCCTACGTCCGTGGACCCTTTCAGAATAGATGGATAGAAAGAAGACCTTCGTGACTGCATCTGGTAACATTAAGTAACCCCCAGTCAAGGAAAATGCCTGGGAGCTAAAAGAGAAGTACAGCTCATGTTTCTGAACAATTGCCTATAAGGTCTTGATTCCTTATTATAATTTAACTATGCATGTCTATAAATGAAACCATTTTTGTTCTTGATTAAACTATTTGACTATTTGGACGAACAGTCTTTCATGTGCTTTTACATCACCAATAAAGTCATGGTTATTTTTAACAGTTGGAAAATGGTGGCACCTGGCAGAACCCAGAACCGCCCACGGATATAAGAGTACTGGAGAAAGATCGAGCCAATTGTCCATTCTACAGTAAGACGGGAGCTTGCAGATTTGGCGATAGGTAATGGATTTTGCTTTGTGCCAGAATGAAATGATGGAAAGTGTCGGGGTTTTGGAAGAGGCATAGGCTTCAGTATGAAATGTTCACCATCAGGTATGTGGTGCTTCTTTGCCCTGCTCACTAGATAGGTTTAACCAAGTGGATCCTTTGCATTCCATATCTATAGGAAGACCTTTTTTCTTTTTCTTTTTACTTGAGAACAGATTTTTTTTTCATATAATACATTCTGATCATGGTTTCCCCTCCCTCTTAGATTCTTCTCCACCTCCCCACCCACCAGAATCCACACCCTTTCTGTCTCTCATCAGAAAACAGACAGGGGTTGGGAATTTAGCTCAGTGGTAGAGCGCTTGCCTAGCAAGCACAAGGCCCTGGGTTCAATCCTCAGCTCCAAAAAAAACCAGACAGACATCTAAACACCAAATAAAAACAAACCGGAACAGGACAAACAAACAGGAAAAAAGAGCCAAAGAAAAGAACAGATACAGATGTAGAGAAACATTCTCACACACAGAAATCCCATAAAACCACAAAACCAAACACCAAAATATATAAGCAATAGACGTGCAAGTTAAAAAAAATGCCTAGACAAAGCATTATGAGACAAAAACCCCCTCCCAAAATCCCACTGAGTTTGTTTTGTGTTGGCCATCTACTGCTGAACATGAGGCCTGCCTTTAAGTGTGGTTTGTATGCCCAGTGAGACTTAAGGAAGATTGCTTGCTTGTTGATTTCTTCCATGCTCCCATGAGTCCCCAGAGGACAACTTGGATGGGGAAAATTAAATGTTGGAAGTGATTAGAGTAGCCAGAAATACCTTTTCAAGGGTAAACTGTAGCCCAAGTAGTCTTTTCCAGTTTGGCATGGGTATAGGGACGTTTGTGAAAGACAGGATTGTAGCAAGTAGAGGAATAAACTTTTAATTCACTGCTGTTGGTCAATATGCTCAGACTTAGGAACAGACTCTTTGAGTTAAAAAAAAAACTGGCTTTTGTGGCCTGTGGGAAAGTTAAATTCTACATCTTAATTCCTTCATCTATGAAATAAAGATGAAAAAATACCACCTTTTTGAGGACACTGAAACTCCTTAAATGGGATGAGCATGGGGAATAGATAGGGCTGGACACATGGCTATTAATTTTCATTGTTCATTATTTCTGTTGTTACTGTTGCCATTTTCTGATACATTCATGTTTCCTACCCTCCTTTTTTTTTTAAAGTTAAGGTACAGGGAAACAGTATTGATATCTTCAGTCATTTAGCAAATAGTTGAAAACTATATGCCAGGTAATGATGATGGTTTATAATATGACTTTGTTTATAAGTCAAAGTAAGCAAATACTTTCTTTTTTTTGTTTTTTTGTTTGTTTGTTTGGTTTTTTGAGACAGGGTTTCTCTGTGTAGTTTTGGTGCCTGTCCTGGATCTCGATCTGTAGACCAGGCTGGCCTCAAACTCACAGAGATCCGCCTGGCTCTGCCTACCGTGTACTGGGATTAAAGGTGTGTGCTGCCATGTAATGGTAAACAAATCTGTCTGAGGCACAATCTAATTTCTATGTACCCATTCTGTGGAAGAGAAGGTATAATCTGAATCTTCCTTTTCTTTTCTTTTCTTTTTTTTTTTTTTTTGAGGTCTTACTGTTGTAGCTGGCTTGGAACTCATAGAGATCCATCTCCCTCTGCCTCGAACGCTGAGATTAAAGGTGTGTACCACCACACCCAATAATCTTTTGGTTTCTTGAGAGTCTCTTGGAGCTCAGGCTGGCCTTGTAGCCAAGATTGGCTCTGGACTTCTGCTCATCTTGCCACCACCTCCTAATTGCTGAGATTACAGTTGTGTGCCACCAGGCCCAGCTTATTTTGTATTTTTTAAGAATAATAGTTTTGGGCTGGAGAGATGGCTTGGCAGTTAAGAGCATGTACTGATCTTTCCGAGGACCTGAGTTCAGTTCCCAGCACCCACATCAGGCAGCTCAAAATGACTCAAGCTTCAGGGGATCTGACACTGTTCTTTGACCTCAGCAGGCAACTGTACTCATGCATGCCCTTCTACAAGTACTCATAAATAAGATTAAAATTTTTAAAAATTAAAAGAGAATAGTAGTTCTCAACCCTGGATACATAATGAAATCATGTAAAAAGAAAAAAGGCTAAACAAAATCAATCAATCTCACCTCAAATTGAGTAAATGAGAATTTCAGAGGCTAGGGTAAGTCTAGTTTTGAGATGCTTTCAGGTATTGGATTTGATGGCTGGAATTGTGGATGGCCAGAATATCTGTGGAAGGACTCGGAATTTGGTAAGAAGTAGAAAGGCCTCTTTTGAGGAACTGCAATACTGAGGAAAGGAGGCTACCCTTCCTTTGGTACCTTTAGGAACATTTTTTCTAAAGAAAACGCAGTCTCAAGAAGAAATAGTAAAATGTGATCTGCTTAAGAGCTAGTGAGATGGACGGCTCAGTGGGTAAAGGGGCCTGCCGCAAACCTGGCGACCTGCCTCCCTCCCACCCCTGGATCTTCATGGTGAGAGAAGATGACTGACTCCTAGTGCTGCTCTGACTTTCCTACTTGGGCTGTGGCCTGGGCGCAACCACTCACAAAACAAATACTGAGCTGTATAAAACACCTCCCGCTAAAGAGAGATGGTGGACAGATGACCTTCCCGAGATCAACGAGCCCCACTTTCAGCTCCATTTGCGTGGGTAGTTGAGCCAAGCTGCCTTTAAGGCTTTTCAGGTGCTCTCCTTTATGATGCATCTCTAATTTCCTTGAAATGGAAGACCTGGGGAAGCCAGATTCAGGATTCTCCTCTTGGTTGTGAGAGGACAGGTGTATTAAATAGTTTTATGAATACCGGCCAGATAATTCCTTGTGGAAAAGTGAGTGGCCTGCCAGATTCCATCTCTGACAGTCATTCCAAAAAAAATACAGACCATAGTCAAATTAGTTTGTGACTGTTTCTTATCATTGTCATAGGCATATGAGACTTTACCATCACAACTATCAAAGTGTGAGAACAACTTGGCTATTTGCATTGTTCAAGTAATTAATTGCATTAAATTGTGTGAAATTAATGGTATTGAAAGCCAACACCATCCTTTCAGACAAATAGACTGTTCTGTTTCCCTCTTGTGGAGAGTCTGGATCACTTGCTCCAAATAACATAGCAGGATCATCTGTTAAGGTATGTCAGATGCCAGAGAAACACCTGTTTCTTTCCTTTTTTTTAAAAAAAAATGAGGTCTTAGTCTAATCCAGGCTGAACTCAAACTTGTCATCTTCCTGTCTCGGACTCCTGAGTAGCTAGGATTACAAGTATATAAATACTATGCCAGACAGAGAAACACTTCCTTATCATAAACATGTCTTTGGATGCTTGCTTTTGCTTGTTAAACTTTTTGGTTATAGTTTTGTTGTTTTTTTAAATTCTTTGACAATTTCATACATGTCTAAACTGTATTGTGGTCATATTCACCTCCATTACCCTCTCATCTCCCTCCCACTCCCCCTGGATCCTTTCTTCCCAGTATATTCTCCTCCTGTTTTCATGTCTTTTCTTATTTAAGTAATCCACCAAGTTTAATTAGTGTGGCTTGAATATGCAAGGTTATTTACTGCGTCATTGGCAACTTACCAGTAGCTGCATCCTGGAAGTCCCTACCCCCAGCAGCTGTTTACCTCTAGGGACAGGCCTTAAGTGCCTCACCTCTATCAATGCTAGAATGTTGATGGGCTTGCTTTTATGCAGGCCTTGTGTCTTAGTATTCTATTGCTGTGAAGAGACCATGACCAAGCCAAGCCAACTCTTAGAAAGCATTTAATTAGGGGCTTGCTTACAATTTCAGAGGGTTTTGTTCATTATCATCTCGTTGGGAAGCAGACAGACATGGTGCTAGAGCAGTAGCTGAGAGCTTTATATCCTGATCCAGAGGCCATTGGGGGCAGGGGTTGGGGAGAGAGACAGACAGACAGACTGGTCCTAGTGTGGGCTTTTGAAACGTCAAAGCCCATCCTCAGTGACATACCTCCTGCAACAAGACTACACCTCCTAATCTTTCCCTATACAGTCTACTAACTAGGGACTAGACATAGTAGTCCCTATATGGAAATACATGAGCCTTTGGGTCCATTCGGATTGGAACTACCACATTTTGCAAAGGTAACAATAGATACTTTGAGTTCATGACTGCAGTGGCCATGCTTTGTCCAGGAAATAGTGTTCGCCACATTCAATCTCATCCATCAGCTCTTACATTTTTTTCCATTCCTCCATGGGCCTTGTAGCAGTTTAGAGGTGAGCATTCAACAGGCACTTTTTTTCCTCAACACTTTGGCCAGTTATTAACCACTGTCCGCTACAAAAAGAAGTTCTCTGACTAAGGTTAAGAGCAGCATTAATTGGGTACTAGGCTACAGAGACACCTTAATTACAACTTTGTTGTTTTTGCAACAGGGTCTTACTCTAGTCCAGGGTGGCCTCAACCTCACTGTGTAGACCAGGATGGCCATTGTCCAGACCTCTGTCCCTTGCAGTATTCCCTACTCTATAACTTTCTTCCTAAGTTTCTCTTTCCCTAAGTTTGTCTTAACGATTTTTTAAATTTTATAATTTGATTTAATTTTACATATCAGCCACAGATTCCCCTGTCCTCCCCCCCCCAATTTTTTTGTTTTGTTTTGTTTTATTTTTCGAGACAGGATTTCTCTGTGTAGCCCTGGCTGTCCTGGAACTCTATAGACCAGGCTGCCTCCCAAGTGCTGGGATTAAAGGTGTGTGCCACCACCGCCCTGTCTTACTGATTTTTAATTAGAAACCTAAGCAGGAAAAATTTATTTAGGACTTTGAACTGTGTGGCCCCTCCCACCAGTGCACTTCGGGAGAAAGGAGTAAATAAGTACGTGAACTCATATATATGATTTTCTTCAAAATTACTCTGCAATAACCTAGTCAACTTAACCTTGTCCATTTTAAACTATGAAAAGAAATTGTTCTTCATATTATTAGGTACCTTCAGTGAATAAAAATTCGGTTTCATTTATTATATTCTATAATGACCACATGCCAGATTAACCCAGATCTCTAGGGTCAGGCTCTTCTCAGTCACATGACTTGAGGAGGTACGCTTCTCTAGGTTTCAGCTGCCTTTGTGTTTTGGACTCTTTGCTTGTTGCTGTGGAAGGATTTATTTGGCTCACAATTCCAGGTGATAGTCCATCATTGTTGGGAAGCCAAGGTGGGAGGAACTTGAAGCAGCTAGTCACATCACCACCACAGTCAAGATCAGAGAGCAGTGCTTTAATGCTTGCATGCCTGTGCTGTTCGACCTCCGTTTTCTCTAGTTCAGGATCCCCTGCCCAGGGGCTCGTCCCACCCAGGACTAAGGTGGGTTTTCCTACATCAGTTCAAGTAGCAAGGCAATCCTTCACCGACATTTTCAGAAGATAACCTTAGTCTAGACAGCCCCTCACTGAGACTCCTTTCTCAGGTGATTCTAGATTGTCAAGTTGAAAATGAGCATTAACTATCACACTTGGCAAAGTAAACTACTAGTACCATCTGTCCCACCAGGCTATTAAGGATCAGAGTGGAAAAGATATAAAAAAAATGCATGAAAACGTTAAAATGCTATATGTAGATAAAATGACAAGACTTGAGTAAATAGAAAATTTACATTGCCCTATTGTCTCTTTTAAAAATTGAATTTTAAAATTATTTTATTTACTTATTTTTAAGGGAGTGTCTCACCTTGGAACACTGGCTGGCATGGCACTTGCTATGTAAATAGGTTGACCTGGAACTCAGATTCGCCTACCTCTGCTTCTTGAGTGTTGGGATTAAAAGTGTACACTACCATGCCCAGCTTAAAAAATGTTATTAATCATTATTATAATTATTATTTGTGTGTGAGAGAGAGAGAGAGAGAGTGAGTGGGGGGGGGAGGAAGGGAGGAATATATAGATTTAGGGATCAATCCGTATCACCAGGCTTATGTAGCAAGTGCTTTACCCACTGGGCTGTCTCACTGGTCCACATTACTATATTCCCTAAGCATGTAAATCAGTTGAAAATGGTATACAAGCAAAATTCTATTGCTAATTCTCACCTTGATCTCCTATGTAGCATCTTGTTCCCATCACTGTAATCTGTCACACTATTGGGCCTTCTTTCCCTATGACTCAACATGGAGAAATCTTTCTGAATATATTCAAAGGCTCCTGAATGGCATATGCCCGTAGAAACCATTCCCAATCTTGAAGTCAATGAGAAACAGTTTTAGGACAGTTTTCTTGTGTGCTGTAACTGGGCATGCAAGAGTGTTCATTATCTTACAGTTAAGTCTAAACAACCATGTTACTTGATTCTTGATCTCAGGGTTGATGGTAAGCTTTTAGCTGGGCAGTGGTGGCGCAGGCCTTTAATCCCAGCACTCGGGAGGCAGAGGCAGGCGGATCTCTGTGAGTGTGAGGCCAGCTTGGGCTACAAGAGTGAGTTCTAGGAAAGGCGCAAGCTACACAGAGAACCCTGTCTGAAAAAAAAAAAAGAGGTAATTTGTGAGGCTGCAAGCCCAAAAGTGTTCTGAAGTTCTAACATTAACCTCCAGTACATACCAGGTCCAGTGGGCTACAAAGAAAGATGATAATATGGTAAGGTTTTAATGTCTGGTTTTTAGTTATTGGGCAAATGAATTTGTTTGCTTTCTTCTGCAGGTGTTCACGTAAACACAACTTCCCCACATCAAGTCCCACCTTGCTTATTAAGAGCATGTTTACAACATTTGGAATGGAGCAGTGCAGGAGGGATGACTATGACCCTGATTCAAGCCTGGAATACAGTGAAGAAGAGACCTACCAGCAGTTCCTAGACTTCTATCACGATGTCCTACCAGAGTTCAAGAACGTGGGAAAAGTGATTCAGTTTAAGGTGTGCACAGGCTGGGAAGGGACCAGACACACGTTCTCCTGAAATCCAGGATACAGGGCAGAGCTAGGGCTCCGGCTGTTCCTTAGGTGGAGTCACGTGCCAGTATATGCCTGACCTACGGCTGAGCATGCCAGTATTTGTTAAAGTCACTCGATTGTCTTCCCTTCCACCCCCACTCTGGCCAGTGCCATGTGGATGCCAGAGGATATCACAAACATGTGTTAGCATGGATTTGGAATGCTAGAGCCTGGGTTGGAAAGGGACCTTATTCAGTGCCTTTGTGATGCAGCACTTTCCAGCAGTTGACTTCATTGTCAGGCCTGCTATACCTAGCCATCCAACCTTCAGTTAGCTGCTGTTTGTGATGGACATGGCTCCCTTCCTTCCCTCTTTTAGTGCCCAGAATGGTGTTATAGAAACTGTCATTCTGTTTCACTCACTGCGTAAGGTGAGATATGTCTGCTGCTGTTCCTGGGGCTCATTGGGTGAATCCCAATATGTAGGCCTCTTGCTTGCCTGTGATTTGATCATATCTGAACCTGAATGACTTTATATTATGAGGACAAGGGAAATGTTTCTTATTTTGGAGAAAAGTAGGAATAAAGCTGTAGGTTTTTTTTTCTTTTTCTTGCTGTCAGAAATGAAAGTATAGAGTTGGAATAATCATGCGCCATAGATAAAAGAAATAATTACAATTTGCTTTCCAGATTTAAAATATATTCTTTAAAATTTGTTTTCCAAGGAAAGGGAAATAGTACATAGTGTTATAAAGAGAGAAAAGGGAAAGTGGAATAGGGGGAGTAAATGGGGAGGGGGGTAGGCTTTTTTAAAAAAATAAAATTTAAATTAAAAAATAGAAATAAAAATTTGTTTTTCTCTTGGGCTGGCAAAATGGCTCAGTGAATAAAGGCACTTGCCACCAAACCTGACACCCTGAATTCAATCTCCAAGACCCACATGGTGGAAGGAGGAGAGAACTGACGCTTGCAGACTCTCTTCTGACCTGCACATTCACGCTGTGACATGACATGGCGTGCACATACACATGAAAGTGTAAACAAATGACAATTTCTCTCCAAACGTTTATTCCTGTGGCATATGCCTTCCTGGCTTCTCACTGCTAAGAGCAAATGATAACCACTAACTGTGGTCATGTCTGCATTGTTCCACATGGAAGCAAACTCCAGCTAAGGAGGCAGAGTGTTTGCTCTCCAGATGTTGCTTTATCTCTGCGTGCCGTAACTGAACGGTGAGATTGGCTTACATCAGTGGTTTCCCTCAAGGGCCCCTGGATCCTGCTTCTGTGAAGTGGTAATGGTGAAATTGTGTTCAGAACTTGAGATTGGTAGCTGAGCCACAGACTGCTTACCTTGTTCAAGGCTCTGGGTTCTGTCCCCAGCACAGTGGGGTAGGGATGCTGGCTTTCAGGGAGGTTAGTGGAAGCTGCATTATTACATGTAGCAGGCTGCATCCACTCACCACAACTTTTTTTTTTCCTAGAAAGCAAATAGGATGATAGGGCTCATGCTAATCATATCGACGAATGAAAAGAAAGCTGTTTAGTAAATTTGTGGTGCAGAAATGATCAGAACATTGAATTTATTATGGAAAATCAGTAGGTCTTTGGCAACCATGGGACTAAATTATTAATATTGTTGTTGTTACATGGTTCTGAGGATTGAATCTAGGGCCTTCTACATTCTGGGCAAAAGTGCTGTATCACTTTTCATTTTTTTGTAGCTCAGACTGGCCTAGAACTTACAGTAGTCCTCCTGCCTCCACCTTCCTATTACTGGGATTTTAGGCATGTGCCACCAAGCCTGACTAAATAAAATGAATTTTAAGGTTCCTGGGCATGGTTGATGTGGACTCCTAAGGCCCTTGATTCTTCTTTCTAAAGATGGTATTACAAATTGAGTACGATCTTGTCTCCCTTCAGATGTTCTAATAACAACACCCTAAAGCAAAACGTAACTTCATTCTGAAGTTAAAAGCTAAACACTAGTAGGAATATTTTCTTTTCTTTCTTTTTTTTTTTCAAAACAGGGTTTCTTTGTTTAGCCTTGGCTGCCCTGGAACTAGCTCTGTAGACCAGGCTGGCCTCAAACTCCCGGGTGCCAGGATTAAAGGTGTGTGCCACCACCACCTGGCATCATAGGAATATTTAAGGACCTTTTTATATGTCATTTTATATAAATCAAATTTATTGTTTTTGAAGGCAATGATCAATTGTTTAACCCTACTTATAGTAGGAACAATACATGAAAATGAGATATTATTCATACCTATATGGTATAAATTCTATTAATTTCAAGGTCAGGCAGAAGATATATATTAGTACAACTTCTGAGAGCGGCTTGTGCGCTGCCTAGTGAAGTGGAGACCTATAAATCAGCACGCTCCTGTTTATGAAGACCATAGTGGTTCTTAACACCTACAGAGACAGATTTGTGAATGGGTAGTCACGAGCAGATCCATAAATATGATGATTTGATATGTCTAGTATATACGAGTTGAGTCATTAAGCTTGTGTTAACATCTTGAAAAAGATAAAGAATACCATCTATAAAGAAATTTTAGAGCCAGGCATGGTGGAGCTCTCCTTTAATCTTAGCACTTGAGAGGCAGAGGCAGGTGCATCTCTGTGAGTTTGAGACCAGCCTGGTCTACATAGTGAGTTTCAGGATAGCCAGGATTATATAGAGAGACCCTGTCTCAAAAAAAAAGTTTAAAAATTTTAAAGGTACAAAGCAATACCAGCACGTGTGTCCAGATTTTTGACATTGTGACATGTCATCCATTGAGTTCATGCCTGAGAACTGCAATCAAGTTACAAAGCAAAACCAAAATGTTTTAATTAACTTTGTGATTTTTTTGTGTTGGGCCACATTCATAACTGTGAACATGTGGTTCACAGGAGGCTATTTATGTTAGATACACCTGAATTAGTATACATATACATAATTATTTTTTTAAAAGATTTATTTATTATGTATACAAAGTTCTGCCTGCATGTACACCTGCAGGCCAGAAGAGGGCACCAGATGTCATTACAGATGGTTGTGAGCCACCATGTGGTTGCTGGGAATTGAACTCAGGACCTCAGAAAGAACAGCCAGTGTTCTTATCCTCTGAGCCATCTCTCCAGCCCATACATAATTATTATATATACTATTTGGTTAGTATATTTATGTAAGTGACATATTTATTATCAGCACATACATAATGTATGCATGCCTGTGTGTGTTCATGTGTCTGTACAAGTCTACACATAATATACATATATAGTCCAAGCAGAAACACCCTTATAACAAGTGCTCTTAACTGTCATGTCTCCAACCCTTGTATTCTGTTTTTATGTCTCTGAAGCATTTCAGGGTTTCAAATCGGCAGACCAGGATCAACAGAGATCAGGCAGTTGAGGTCTGCAGTGTTGTTAGGTGCTTAGATACAGCTTGACTTGATAAGAAAGCATGTTGGCCTATTGTGAACTCGTTGAGGGACTATTTAGCCTGAACAAAATGCATTTGAGGGTTGGCTTCTTTTGAAAAGTTTTTCTTTTGGTGACAGCATTCTTTTTTGTTCCTTAGGTCAGCTGCAACTTGGAACCTCATCTGAGGGGCAATGTGTATGTTCAGTACCAGTCGTAAGTATTACGAACATACATGCATCTTCATGTTTCATCATAGTTGCGGTATATTGTGTTTCTTTGATATCACTGAATATGTAGCTTTCCTATGCATGATACTTTTCAAAATGTCAATATGAAGAGCTCATGGAGAAATAGGCAAGATTTAAAAATACACTTTTTCATTCTTTGTATATTTGTATAATTTTCACAACTAAAATACAAACTGAAAAAGGGCTCATTAGAATAGAGTAGGCAATACCTATCTAAGGTACAAGGAGTTAAAGCTCCAAATAGTGTGCATTTGACCAGCTAGTAATGGAGGTTCTGTATCATTCCTGCATGCATTACCATTTCTCTGAGCAGTGCCACGGCTAATGGCTTCAATTAGCCATTGTAATAAGAAGAATAGCAGTCCTAGCTGAGAAAGCATGGGGCCTAACAGGGGGAAACACTTCTGCAGATTTAATGGTCTAATCTTGCACATTAAGAAGCTTTGACTCCAGCCAATTTCCATATGACGAAACATTTCAGAGTTAATGACAAAGGTCCCTGAATAAACTAGGCTGTGGGAACCTGAATGCTCTGAAGACTTCCTAGGCGATACAAGAACTGAACTTGGTAGTCCTACAGTAATTGGACAAGAGGGTTAATTCAGAATAGGTTTGCTCTACCTATGAGAGTTAAAAGCACAACCTTTGATTTTTGCTTCCAAGGGAAGAAGACTGTCAAGCAGCTTTTTCTCTTTTTAATGGACGATGGTATGCAGGACGACAGCTTCAGTGCGAATTCTGCCCAGTGACCCGGTGGAAAATGGCAATTTGTGGTAAAAGCCAATGTAGTGGCACCCCTCCCCCACTGCTGTACTACACAAAGGAATCTTCATAGGAAGAAACCAGTATTTTGAAGGGATGAAGTGCAGTTTTTGTTTCATACAACAGATGAGCAGGGTGGTTATATAAAGGACACCACAGTTTAGATCTGTACAGGCCTGTGGGTCACTAGATGGATGGAAGGACTGAGCTCACAATATGTTGGTGACAGAATTGCTGCTTGAATTTCAGTCTTCAGGTCCTCAGTCCTGGGTTCTGTGTGTAACAATGCAGTGTCTAAACTAAAGATACGCACATTATCCGTGTCACAGATTGAAGGCGTTTTCTGTTCATTGCTTCTCCTTACTTGAGCTATTTGTTTCAGCCTCGATCCCTAAGGAATCTTCCATCCTCAACACCACAAATATTACCCGTGGCTAACATTCCCCACATTACTTGAAGTCATGCTCTGTGCATTTGAGACCATTAGTAGGTGTAGATCAGTTAAGTTGTACATCGGGTGCTCTCAGTTACACTGACTCATCTGAGATCGGCAGCCAAACCAGGAAATGATTCAGCGCTGCAGAGAGTAACCAGCCGCGTTGAAGGTCTAATCATTTTCTGATTTCTAAAAGTATGCTTAGCCAGAGCGGTATGGAAGTTCCCCAGGTGAAGAGACGAAGCTCTAATACCTCAGGGGTGTACTTCGGCCTTCTCCTTGTGTTTCGCTGCACTTCCTGCTCAGGTTTTTTGTTTTTTAATCAAGCAAGTCTAAGTCTTTAGCAACCTTCTCTTAATGGATGCTGTCATTTAAAAAAAAATTATGATGGGCATGGATGGTTTTACCTTCAGTTCCAAAACTGGGGGTAGGCCAAGACAGGAGGATTGTGAGTTAAAGGCCAGCTTGGGCTATATAGTGAGACCTTTTCTTGAAATAAATAAAGTAATTAATTGATTAATTAATCTAACAGTTATCAAAAATGAGGGGTTAGAGAGATGGCTCAGTGGTTAAGAGCACTTGTTCTTATAGAGGACCCAGGTTGAGTTCCCAGCACCTACATATTGGTTCATCATTGGCTATAACTCCTGTTCTAGCGATTCTGACACCCTCTTCTGACCTCAATGGGCACCAGGCATGGACATGGTACACATATGTAAATGCAGGCAAAACACTCATATACATAAAATAAACCTTAGAAAGTTTTAAAAATAAATAAAAAGGCTGGGACAGTGGTGGTGCATACCTTTAATTCTAGCACTCAGGAGGCAGAGGCAGGTGGATTTTAGTTGGAGGCCAGCCTGGTCTACAGAGTGAGTTCCAGGACAGCCAGGGCTGTTAACACAGAAAAATGCCTTGAAAAAACGTGTGTGTGTGTGTGTGTGTGTGTGTGTGTGTGTGTGTGTGTGTGTGTGTATGGAATTTTAGAATTCCTTGCTTTGAAAAACAAGAACCACCATTATACTCTAAGTTTAAGGGTTAGGCAGATGAACAGGAGTTCATGGCAGTATATTCTCTTTATAGGCATTTAGTTTTGCTAGTTCCTCAAGACGCGGTGTGATTCCAGTGATATGCTTGAGTATAACTTTGAAACCTCCAAACCAGGAGTCTTATTTCATTAGAAACAACATCAATCACAAAAATATAAACAGCTTTAGTATCTTTCTCAGTGACTAATAACTGTTGTTTCCTTATCATTGACTTCTGGTGTATCTTCTTTGGAGAGATCTCTGTTTAGATAGCTGCCCATTTTAAATCATGTTACATCTTTTTGTTATTCAGCTATAGAAATTCTTGATTGATTATATATACCAGTACCTGATCACAGAAGTCATCTGCAAATGCTAGCTCATCGTTTTACTTTATTTACCTTCAGCCACAAAAGTTGTCTGTCTTTTTTATTTTCTCTTTCTCTGTGTCTGTGTGGTTAGACAGGACCTCATGCATCGCAGGCCGTGAACATAAGGGTGCCGTCATACCCGGGTATTACGTTCTTATTATGTAAAGACTATTGCAGGATCCCCCACCCATGTTGGACCTTCTCCTGAGCAGCATATGCTTTCAGAAAAATGCTAATAAAAGGATTCCAAAGTTCAGTTCTTGAATCAGTAGATGATGTAGTCACCGTTTGTTCATTTGCACTCTGCTGACATCACAAGGCACAGGTAATTAAAACTAGTTTGTGTCTGGGTGCTGGTGGCACACGCCTTTAATCCCAGCACTTGGGAGGCAGAGCCAGGCAGATCTCTGTGAGTTCGAGGCCAGCCTGGGCTATAGATGGAGATCCACGACAGGCACCAAAACTACACAGAGAAACCCTGTCTTGAAAAAACCAAAAAATAAAATAAAATAAAAACTGGTTTGTGACCTTTTTAGGGCACCTTTTATCATTTGAGTGTTCTTGCAACCGTAGGCAACAAATCAGGACGTCAGTTTATCTACATCAGACACTGTAAGAAACAGTGCAGACATACTCAGACTTCAGAAATTCCTCTTCTGATTTCAGAAAAAGAATGAAATTACAATAATGCCAGTGATAACCACTGCCTCTTCACTTGCCCTCACAGGCTTATTTGAAGTACAGCAGTGTCCAAGAGGAAAACACTGCAACTTTCTTCACGTGTTCAGAAATCCCAACAATGAATTTAGGGAAGCTAATAGAGACATCTACCTGTCTCCAGATTGGCCTAGCTCCTCCTTCGGTAAGAATTTCGAGAGGAGGGAAAGGGCCAGCCACTACGATGAATACTATGGCAGGTCAAGAAGACGAAGGAGCCCGAGTCCAGACCTCTCCTACAAGAGGAACGGTGAGTCTGAGAGGAAGAGCAGTGGTAATCACAGGGGGAAGAAGTCTCACAAACACGTGACAAAAAGTCGTGAGAGGCGCAGTTCCCTGAACAGAGGACGAAGAAGGGATCACAGTCCAGGACCCTGGAGCCAGAGCCGCAGGAGCCGCAGGAGCCGGAGTCGGAGCCGAAGCCGGAGCCGAAGCCGAAGCCAGAGCCGAAGTCGGAGCCGGAGCTCATCAAGGTCCAGGAGTCAGAGCAGGAGGAAGTCAGGTAGTAGAGACAAAAACACTCAGAGTCCCAAATCTAAATAAACTTGGTGTTTTTAACTATCAGTCTGTCTTTTTATGGCAGCTACTCACCTGTATAGTTTGACAAGGCTAGTCAAACACTATCATGTAAACCATACTTTTTGATAAATTATATATATAATAACATGAAATTACTTGTAATGCTAACTTTGAGAGCATCCATTAATACTGGAGTAATGCTTTAGCATTTTTTTGTTTTCTGTATTTCTCTCTCTGAAGTACAGAGGTCAGAGGTCAATTTTCAGGGGTCAGTTACATAGTGAGATCCAGGGATTGAACTGCGATCATGAGGCTTTCATACCAAGTATCTTTACCCTCTGAGCCATCTTTATTCCTTTTTTTGTTTGTTTTTTTGTTTTTGTTTTTGTTTTTTTCGAGACGGGGTTTCTCTGTGTAGCTTTGTGCCTTTCCTGGAACTCACTTGGTAGCCCAGGCTGGCCTGGAACTCGGAGATCTGCCTGGCTCTGCCTCCCGAGTGCTGGGATTAAAGGCATGCGCCACCACCGCCCGGCCCACCTTTATTCTTGTCCCTTTATTTTTGCTTTATGCATATGGGTATTTTGCCTGCATGTATTTGTGTGCACCACTTGTATGCCTAGTGCCCATGGAGACCAGAAGACGGTTTCAGGTCCCCTGGACTGGAGTTATAGATGGTTGTGAACTGCCATTTAGGTGCTGAGAATGAAACCCAGATCCTCTAGAAGAAGTAGCCAATACTCTTAACCACTGGACCATCTCTCCAGCCCGACACACTTTATTTTTTAACTCAAAAGTCACATATGGCTTTAATGTTTTTCACTCAGTTGTCTCATTTCATTAATCCTGATTCGTTAGTCCCAAAATTTGTATTTTTACTCATTTCATCTACATTTATTTGACAACATCCCTATTGTTAGATTTTTAGGGATGATCCTCTTAGATTTTCTTAGCGATTTCCATACATTTTGATCAATTTCTTAGAAGAATCCATATCAAGAAAGCAATACAAATTGCCTTCCTGTAAGATGACAAAGTCACCTTACAGTTCCCACAGCACAAAGTTAGCTTGATCTTTACCAGTTTGGCAAGTTTAGGTATTTAAGTTATTGTTTTTATTATTGCTGTTTTTTGTACTTAATGGCCATTCTTTTTTGTTCTTTGAAAATATTGTATTTTTTCTATATGTAAAAGTTGAATTTTTTTGCTGTTTCAAAGTGTTGCAGTTCCCATTTCTGTACTCCTCTTTCCTCATATCCACAGCCCCTCCTTCGCCTGGGGGCTGTCGCGGTGAATGTCTTAACTTGAATAGTGTGTTGTGACAGTTCTTTATATAGAAGCATTTTGTCATTTCCCAGAAAATTTGTCACTATTGACTCAATGCACTGTTAAAACAGCCCTGGTACAACAATCACTGAAGAGTGATCAGCGAAGAGAACTGAATGTAGGATCATGTATATTATCCCTAGCTTTCCCAAGATGCTTTCCCCTCACAGACTTTCACTGTCTTGCTCTGGACCTCGACATTCAGTGTCACGTGGTAGTTAGCAATCTGATGTTTGAGAGTTCATTAAAGATGCATACAAGTGTGGTGGCTTATGCCAGTAATCCCTGTGCTTGGGAGGCTGATGCCAGCCAGGGCTAGAGTGCCTCATTTTAGAAAAAAAAACAAAAACAAAAACAAACAAAAAAACAGGCACAGAATGTTGAAAAAGTTTAACAAAATGCAACTTGTTTCAATTCTAAATGCCTGCTTGATACTAAAAATGATGGATTTCTAGATTCACTGGGTTCATTAATGCTGAATAAAGTAAATTTGGTGCTTTTAAAATACTGTTCAAACTTTAGCCAAGATTATGTAAAGATTGTTTTGTATGTGTGATGGTGGAACTTTAAACATAGTAGGCAGGGGTGCTACCCCTGAGGTCCATCCTCAGTCCTAAAGCTGAATATTTAGATCATGATGGGAAAGGAAAGAAAATCCCTCTTCGTGGGCTCAAGAACAAGTGACGACTTTCCCCTCAAATGTTAATGGCCAGTATAGAGTGCAGGGGGAGTTTAGAAAACCTCTGCCTGGGTCATTACCCTGATAGTGACTTTGAGCTTACATTTACTATAATGAATGGATGCCTGTGTGTGTCTGTGATAAACTACTTACGATTCAACTCCACATTACTGACAGAAGCTCACAGGCTTTTTAGTGAACAGCTGCATTTGCAAAAGCCCTTTAAACCTACAAATGTCTGTTTCAACTTAATTTGCTCAAAATCCTTTCCTTGTTCTTAAATATCTCAGGCTTAGAATGCAATAATTTCTGTTTGCAGTAGCAGAAGGCCCCATAACTATACTGGTACTATAACTGGAAGTTTGACTTGTTGCTTACATTAGGCAGCAGTCAGCAGATATTAGTCTGTTGCATGTGCTAGCACTTCCTCATAGGTAGGAGGTGAGGATTCACCATTTGGATATCATTGATTATCTGGAGTAATCCAAAGAGTTGCTAAATCAGAAAGCGTATCAAAGGCAGCTGCATCAAGGGTTTCAAAGCGGCATTTATTAATTGAAAATAAATGTGTTGTAAGTTCTTGATAGCATAGAATTTATGCGATTTTTTTTAAATGAGCTTGATGTACATGAAAATTCCTCGACTCTTGTCATTTTTGTGTGTGTTTGCAACCACCATGACATTCCAGTGCAGGGGGTGGGGTGTCAGATGGAGAGGGATTGTCAACACTGTATTGAAAAAGAAAGAACCCTTCAACAGCTTTCCCTAGTTTGACAAAACTTTTGGAAAGAGAGAAAAGTACACCACAGTGTTTGTAGAACATTTATTACCATTAATTGGTGATGTGATAAGACAGTGTTCAGGTGGCTTGAAAGTTGTTCACAATCACAGCAAAGCTTACTCCAGCCTAGCATATACAAGGGAAAGTAGAAATCAGGGAGATGTGTTCAGGTACATGACAGTATGTATAAAAGTGATGCCGAGCATTTATATAGCTTGAAAAAATATAGAGCCAACTAATGCCATTGTACTTCACTAAATTCTTACTTTGCTGTACGAAAGGTATCTGAAATTTCCGTAAGACTTCCGATGACTAGGCAATAACGTGGAAGGGAAGGGAGCTGCTGTCAAGTTTGTAGCATTTCTAATTGGAAGGAAGCAACAGGGAAGCAAAAATAAATTTGGCTTTAACAAGTACCCCAGAAGGAACATTCATGCTCTAGATAATGACTTTATGTAACACTTTGTGAACAGAGCAACATACTGTTATGAAGAATACCTAGTAATTAACGGTTCTACTTTAATTTGGGGCATTGAAAACAAGTAACTACATGATTATGACCACTAAAACTTTACCTCAGGAGTCAAATGTTCCTTGGCCTTAAAAATTATGTGCTCAAGATTAGGAAAGTCTGTCTTCCTTGTCCCGCTCATTCAGAATACATAATGAATTTTAGTGTAAAACAGCATCATTCTAAGTTAGTCCTCCAAAAGTATCTATTCCCTTTGTTATAATGTGTGATGTATCCAGTAAGGGTCTTTGGTATAAATTTGGTTGCCTAAATTTTCAATAAACTTTCATTTGATCTGTGATGTGTCAATTTCCTTTATTCTTATATATACTGAAATACTACTCTAGTCTTTGGTTTCATCAAACCAGGTTTCACATAATTTAACTTTCCTTTTTCAAGTCCAGTAGTAAATGTATTTTGCCAGATTGTTGGATATATATGAATATAGACGTATCATTTCTATATATGCACATAATTATGAGGCTGACCTTTAAACTTTAAAATGTCCAGAAATAGTATGTTACTTTTTCTACATCTTTCTAATTCATATTTATGTCTCTTAATTTATCATTTGATTAACCAAAGTTCCCTTAAAAAAAAATGGGTAGGCCTGAATGAAGCAGCTTAGCAAAACAGTAATACTGACAAGACATCATCTTAAACCATTAGCTAACATGGACATGAGAGGCAGTGACCATCTACAGTGTGTGAAATGCCACAAGAAGTCATCAGCAAGGGAGGACAGTTATGTCAGTCCAATTTCTTCAAGAACACTACGTGGGGTTTCAGCTTCCTGTGGAGGAAAAATGTGAGACTCTGGTAAGCAGATACAGCTCCCAAGAGGGTCTTAAGACTATGAAAAGCTCACACGAAGGGCATGCTCATTAGAGAAGAAAGGCGGCAGTGCAGGGTCATAGGAGCAATCTACTAGTGACAGCCAGTGGGTTTCAAAGATTGGTGCCTAAAACCCAGAAGAATGTTTCCAGCAGTTACTAAATACCTAAGTAGTGACCAGTGTGCTGGGCACCATCAATTGCTATAACACAAAAAGCAAGCCCATTGTAAACTGACTAGCAATGTATGAAACTATACACAGAAAATATTATCTAAAACAGTAAAGTTCAAAATGTCTTCCAAATAAAACGCCTGGTCCTGGTCCCCACAAGTTCTAGCGAGGCATCTAACACTTTCAATGTTTTGTCTTGTCACAGCTTAACTAGAAAAATGTTTGGTGTAGTTTTTCCTTAACTGTCCACTGCAATGCTTTAGAAACAGCCACCTTCCCAGACCTCCCTTGGGTATCCATTGGCACTGGTGGAGGTGACATACAGAAGAAACAAACTATGGAACAAAAAGCGTTTTCATCTCAATAGAAAAAGGAATATTTGTTTTCAGTGTCAAAGCCAAATCAGCCAAATCTAAAAGAGATATTTTAAAATTTTCCAAACTGCCCAATTTTGTACACTATAGAAGTTTAAAAAAAAAAAAAGGACCATATAGGTCAGCAATTAACTATTACTAGCAATTTTGGAATTAAAAAGCAACATTGTTATTTTAATAGATGAAAACATTGTGAGAATTTGTTATCCAATAATAAACTTACTTTTGCATCCTAATCACGAGACAGCACAAAACAAGGAAAAGAAAAATTATTATATTACATCAGGAATCCTTAGAATGGTAGGAAATGCACTAAATAGTGTAATCTTAAATGACTTAAAATCTGTTGTTTCCATATTTGGAAAACAAAAATAGTAGTACTTACCTTCATATGTTGAGATGAGTTTAAGGCTCAATGCCTGATTTAAAGAAAGTGCTTAAAAATATTAGCTGATAGTGAAATCTAAATGAAGGGATTTAGCATTTAGTACTAAATACTTTAGCCAAAAAAGTTCATAGAATGCCTGTTAGTATGCTTGTCTAGTAATGAAAAATGGGTGGAAATCAGCTTTAGTGAAAAAGGGCGTTTTTCCAAAAGGTAATATAATCTATGAAGTACACTTTCCTCCCATCTGAACTGCAATCTTACCAGGTTACAGATCTAAGATGGAGAAAAGAAAAAGGTAAACATTGTCACAAGAATATAATCCCCTAAATAGGAATGTGGGAAACTGTATGGCAGCATCAAAAAGTCCAGTTTTGTTTTTTAATGGCAGAGTGAAAAAAAAAAAAAGGCTTGCTAAAAATTGAGAGACTAAAGGCCTATGAACCATCCAATATAAAATTTCTTTGGAATCTAATTTAACAAATTGTAAGAAGGTATTTATTCCCTCTGATAATTAGGAAAAGCTGAGCCAGGCACAAGACAAAATTAGTTACTGTCCATTTTGTTTGGTGTGGCACTGATCTGTTAGGAATACATACTGGAGCATTAAAGATGACATGACAGTTTGTCTAGGACACAAGTGGGTATGAAGTTGATAACTGTTGATGTTGAGTGATGTATAAATGAGTGCTCTGTATGGGATTCTGGTTTTGTCTAGATGTTTCATGATAGTTTTTTAAAGACAGTCTAACAACAATAGTGATAGATGCCCATCTCTTCTGCTTAAAAATGTTTGGCTTTCTTTAACCATTAAATACACGGAGAGTGATATCTGAATCACTAAACTATTTCATACTCTAGGCTCAGAAATGGTTAAAATGGTGAATTCTGTATTTAAAACATTACTTGGAAAAATGAAAATATAAAATGTTATTTTATCAAAAAGGATGAAGAAAAGTCATTTACATGAGACAAAGTGCATGTGAATTTAAAGGTTATTTCCATATAATATTATTTTTAAACTTCATTTAAACTTTAATATGTTAAAGGATCCCTACACTGAATTCTACACAGTTTATATTCTCGGCCTATCTAGATAAAAATGGCCCATAACTATTCCCTGGATGATCAGATTTCTCCAGGGTGCTCACTGCCTGTGGTCTGAAGAGAATCATGTTGCTTTCTGGATTTGCATTATTTAAAATATATGTCCTTTCTAAAAGGCCTAATTTACACATTTTATGCCTTTAAGACTGGATAAGTTGAATGTTTGTACAAACTGTTTATAATACAAAATGTAATTTTTACAAGTTCACACTGAAATTGTAGCTCAAAATTATTTAGGGAAATGATTAAAATAGAATGGTTGTTACCAGGGCCTTCCTTCAGTGAGAGAGAAATGGGAAGTGGTTGGCTGATGAGTTATGTAATTTCACTTCTGCAAGATGAAAAAGTTCTGGAGATCTGTTGTACAATATGAATATACTTAGCACTACTATAGGCTCAGAAATGGTTAAAATGGTGAATTCTATGTTATTTTTTAAATCACAATTTAAAAAATTACCTGGAAAAATGATAATATAAAATGTTATTTTATCAAAAAGGATGGAGAAAAAAGTCATTCACATGAGACAAAGTACATGCAATACTTTATTTTAGACATGCAAGAAAAGCTCTTTCAGAATCTGCTAATTTAAAGCAAGCAGCTGTATACAGATACCCCCCCTCAAAAAAAAGCGCAACATTTTGTTACAGCTCAGCACACAGCATCCAAAACAAACAGGCATGAGACAATGCATATTTATGCAACATTAAAATCAGATGAACAACATGTAGGGTGGGAGGATGGAAAAAATGGAAATGAAAGACCAATGTTTTGTGATGCTTCAGATGGTAATGGAGATAGTTGATCTATATACAGCTGCCTAATACTACGTTTCCTAAAACATTTCCATAGATCTTTCAGTGAGAAACTGGTTTGGGTATTTTTTGGCATATTTACTTTTTGTCTTTTGAGACAAGGACTCCCTCAGTAGCATAGTAATTCATCTCCTGCCTCAGCCTCCCAAGTGCTAGGATGACAGTCATGCCCTACCATGCCTCTGAAGTTATTGTTTAATGACAATTTACTTAAGCTCTAAATTCCCTAAATATAAACAATGAGTTATCTGGTACTTTTTATAATAAAATATGCTAAATGTTTTTAAAAGCATACTTATATAAAATTAATATTAAAAGCTTTTAGTATTTCAAAATATACAACCATAGTTAACACAGCACTGAGTGTTTAGAAGGCTTAATATATTAATTAGGAAGCCATTAACTAATAAATAAAAATGTTTGGATACTGAAAATGAATATCAAAATTGTCTTATTATGTAAATAGGCTCAGTATTACTACTTCAAACGAGTTAGCGAGCAACAGACGTTTCAGGAGACTTTGTGACAGCTTTGTGATGGTCAGAGGGACTGTTTGACACTGCATACATGCGGCTCAATCAATATTGGCACTACAAAATTTCTTGAAAAGTCAATGTTTGAACCTTAGGTCTTCTATAATTATAAATGATTTTTCTTTCTTATATTGCTTCAACATATACTTTTATGTGATACAGTTGAACATACTAGCTCATATAGACTGTAAGATAATCTTAGTGTTAAATAAAGCTTGGTTTTCTTCAACACACAATGGACTAAATACTGTGGTGCTGCTAACTTTGCCTGAGTTCATAACTATTTTCTTTGGTAAACATTTGTGATTGCCCAGCCTTTCTGTTATACTCTCATAAGATTAATCACAGATGGTTTACTAACAATAACTTGTATGTGTTTAGGATATTAATCAAAATATTCACAAGCCATTTTTGTCAAGAAGAAAACAGTAGTAGACAGAAATAAACTATTTATCAATATCATATACAGAATGAAAATAGAATTAGGAATGTGCACAGAAAAATACAATCATAAAGGTACTAGCTCTAAGATGCTTTTTATCTTTTTACAGGAGAATTAGTCACCAAGCTGAGGACATTTTCTTTCATAAGTATATCAGTTCTCTATTTCCTCTGTGAAATTCTGCATAGTCGATGAGCAGTCACTTAGTACACAGGGACATTAAAATATTCATGGCGTGGCTACAAAAGAAATGCATATATTCTTACACACAGTATACAAGCTGATGGAGACACAATCAAATTTTTAGATTGTTTAGTTTACAGTAAAGTTATCTAAAGCATCAGGTTTGCTTTTGTTCTTTGGTTTTTGGCTGAACATTTACATTCTTAAAAAAATGCCCAGTTCAGATTTATCTTTTTCAAGTTCATGGTATGTAACAGTAAACAAGATGACCTACATTCTACAGAATCCTAAAGCACTGTATTTACTACCAAGCTGAAAAGATTGCCAGTTTCTTCAGTCAATCTATTAGCGGCAAGTTCAGTTACAGTACTTCCCTTTTCACTTGTGTGTTACATTCATTCGGGTCCTATCCCAGTAAGGAGAGACTCCAGAGAAAAAGCTCCCCCAACAACAACAAGTTAAAAATAGTCACTATATGGTATTATTAAGTACCTAGGAAAGCTTTTAATTGTTGACTTAGCTAAAACAAATGTGACTTTGAGGCTAAAGATTAGTTTTTTTTAAGTCCTCAAAATTATTCTAAGGAATTCCCCAAGTTTGTTAAATGTCTATGCCTACAAATACATCTAACATGTTAGATGTTCTCACATCAAAAAGTGACAAAATAACCCGAGGTAGGGTCTTGAGTGGACCTTCCAGCATCCCAGATGATTTTAAAGTTGGAACTCTAAAGTATTAGGCTATAAAAGCTGCCCCTTTCCCATTTAGAATAGTGTAATGATAAGCAAGTAAAGTAATATTAGTTACAAATGCCTAATGCTTCATTTCCATATAAAAGTGTTCATTCTCACAGGGAAAGTTTAATTCTGTATTAACAGCGTTACTGATTTACTGTACTTAGAAATTCTTTGTCAGTGACTCTCAGCAGTAAATCAATAATCCCAATTATGGGTTATTATAGGGGAAAATTTCCTACAAAGAATCAATTTAATGAAATAATAGGGGCTATCCATTGGGATTTAAATGCAATTAACTTTCCAAATAATGCCAAAATACAAATAATAAACTTGACAAAATTAAAATTAAAACTGAATTCATATAGCCTACTACATTTTGATGCATGTCTGTACTCCAGCTTGTATTCTAGTACGCTTTCTTATACCCAATGATACTCTTGCTGTGAAACATATTCTCTGTTTTCTGGAGAGAGAACAAGAAAAGTTTAAGTCTCAAATAACCTTATATTTCAATACCAGTTGCCTTTATGTTATAGTTTTTTAACTTTTTGATTTCTCAACTTGATATCATGTCATATGAAAACCAACCATGAAAAAGTTTATGCCTATTGAAGGAGAAAGGTGGTTTTCCAACAGGGCTGAATATAATAAATTAAAATAAAATAATAAAATAAAAAATATAATAAAATACAGTCATCCCTTCCCAGAGAAGACTTACAAGTACAAAAATTTTATATGAACAATTTTGAAATGTGGCCACCCCAGGCATTACCATCACTTTTTAACTAACAGGTATTTTTACTAACCTATGGAAAGCAAAATGGTTGATAATAAGCCAAACTATTCTTTAATGCCAAGGGTCCATATTACTATACTAAAACAATAAATTAGTACCCATCAATTGTCAAGAATATTTTCCATAGAAAGAAACCCCTCTTCATTGGAAAAGCATCCTTCAAAAAATAGCCTCTAAAATGCACAAAAATAAATGGTGGTGGTGGTGGTGGTGGTGGTGGTGGTGGTGGTGGTGGTGGTGTGTGTGTGTGTGTGTGTGTGTGTGTATTAAATGGTATATTTTAACCACTTTTAGGATACTAGGACATGTCTGGTTCAGACTGTTAACACATGAAGAAGTTCTGCTAGAGATAAATGCCTTAGTGACTACTTAACATTTAAAGCTGTGTTTTTAAGTAAAAGATTTAACTATGTCTGTAATTGACCAAGATTTTTTTCTCTCATATGCAAAGGATGTATAGTAAGTTCAACATAAACTTCAGTATTCTGGACCCTCATACTACCAGTACATTTTCTGAGTTTAAAAAAAAATATGTAAGAACTAGGGGAGGTAATGGTAAAAGCCCATCTTGGCATACAAGAGACCCTGCACAGCTAGGTCTACTATTTTGTTCTTCCCATGGGCACCTTTGGAAACAGTCATATCTATAACCCAGTAAACTGAATTTATAAATATACTAAAATGCCAGTGATTTAAATTAAGTAGAAGTAAAGGCTAGAATAATACTGAAAAAAAAATGTAATACAGTTACATTATACAAATATAAACCACTAATTTTCCTTAGTGCAGATTCTTTGTCAAGATCTATTTTTCTGAAGAACAATTACAAATGCACTATTTTCAACTTGAAATGGGCTTTCACTTTTGAGTGGTCCCTTTGTTCAGCACTAATTTTTCTTTATTGAATCTGTTGCCATGCCCCATGCTTTGTTAGTTCCTCTTCTCCCCAGTCCCCAATGGTTCTCTAGATTTTCAAGTCCAAGAAAATAAGAACTTTCTCAATTTTGCTCATCTAGCTCATGAGGAAAAAAGATCCCCAGCTTTACTCCATGAGTAAAGGAGACGTTTCTTGTCTGTCCCTACCCCCTTTCAGTACACTCCTTCCTAGTACACGTGCTTTTTCAACTTTCCTCTGCACTAAGAATAATTTCATTCTCAGGCTACAAAAAGGACTAGATGTAGTGTGGCAAGTTTAAGATATCAAACAGAGCAGACAAGAATCAATTTAGATCTGTTTTCAAAACCACCTGTCTTCTTAAGAAAAGACAAACCCTACTACCATGAAATTTCCTAGATATTCATTCACCATGCTAAGCTTCTGGCATGGCTCTTATGTAAAACTAACTGGAAAGCTTATACACTCCTAAACTAGCAATTGCATTGGCTTAACTGCTGTTGAACTGAGAGATGCTTTAGTAAGCTAATGGTGTTAGATATTCAAGACTGAATGGCTACTCTCCTGATTCTACTTCAATGTAGTAAAAGAGAAAATAATTTATATTTAATGAAAAGCAAATATAAGAAAGTGTGATTTCAAGTTTATCACCTTACTGAAATTTTTAAACACCATACTCTCTGTGTTACAAAATTGTATATTTTGTCTCATGTTTTATAAACAATGGTCCTTTTTATTGACCCTAACTGAATTCTGTGGCAAAGCATGCAAACTTCTTATGCTCAACATTGAAAGTCTATTCTTTGAGTTTAAGCTCCAAAGGGTCACACAATATGGCAAACTCACTAAGATCTATTTTGGGTAATGAATTTTAAAAATAGAAGGATTGAAAACAGTTCATGAAGCACCTTTTAGATGACAGGGCTCATGGTATAGTTCTATTTTATAAAATTTGTAAATTAATAAGAACATCTACTGATTTTCTTTTTGTGGAAATGCATTTCTAATTATTTCTATTATTTTAATTATATGTAGGCATGTGTCTCTGCATATGGGTATGTACATGAGTGCAAGTGCCTGCAGAGGCCAGAGGTCTCAGCTTCCCCTGGAGCTGGAATGACAGACAGTTGTGAGCCACCTGATGTGTGTGTGTGTGTGTGTGTGTGTGTGTGTGTGTGTGTGTGTGTGTGTGTATTGGGGACTGAACCCAGGGCCTCTGGATGAACAACAGCAAGTGCTCTTAAGCACTGAGCCATCTCTCCAGCCTTCTATTGATTTTCTTTAACATTAAGTTAGTAATGAGTAGCAAGAGCTTTATGGCTACTCCAGATGGTTAGTGTATCACATGGACAAAAGCTGAAAGTGCTTTACCCTGTGCTGACCCTTTATTTTAGCAAATTCTACTCAGGTTTTTACCATCTGTGTGTGGAGAAACAATGTGAATTCTCAAACAGCAGCATTCTTCCACCAAAAAATGTATAATATTAACTACATGCCCATTTTCCTCTTCTGAAAAATGGAGTGAAGAGCTTTATAATAAATAGTCACTATCCTTGATCATTTATCATTTCATATATCTTTAGTATCTTTCCACATCATTACACAGAAATTTAGTCTTATTTATTTTTACAGTTATGTTAGCAATTGTAGGTATGACTGTGTTGTAATTTTCTTCACTTGTTTCCCACTAATGGACATTTGGGTAAATTCCAGGGGCTAAATATTATGCTAAGCCTATATGTCTTGGTGCATATACATACATACATACATACATACATACATATACATACACACACACACACATATACATTTCTCAGTTGGATAAAATTCTTAGATGTGCAACTAATGGGACAGAAAGTTTCATCATGAAATAGATACCACAAAACCATTCCTTCAAAATGAAACACAAGTTTAAGTGTTTACAAGCAGTAACAATAATATCTCTTATTGCTGCAAGAAGGAAAAATTTCAAAAAGGTTAGGTGGTATTTTAAGGTATTTTAACTTGTATTCCCTTAGTAAAGACTGTTTTTGTTTTTTTCATCCCCAACTTAGTCATGTCCTCTGCTCTTTCCTACTGGGCTACTCATCTATGTCTATTGTTTTTTCCTTCAAAATAAGTGGAGTAACTTTTTTATTACATCTTATAAATGCTACTCCAAAACTTGTTAACTATAAGATCCTAAGGACAAATTACTTTCTCTGGCATCTAATTATGCTTTTTAAATAAAACGACAGAAAGTTAGCTTAGACTTATTCTAGTGTAGCTGTATTTGTCTTCAAATACCCTAAATTTAACCAGTTTTCTAGAAAATGGTTTCTTAGAGTCAGAACTTCAAACAAACTCTTCAAGACTAACAGTGTAAGAACAAAAAGTCTATCTATAAGAAAAGGAAGTCTGTTTATGTAAATCTAGTCACTTTATTCTTCCTTTAAGAAATGATCACATCCTAAAGTGGATGAGGAAATCGGCAGAAAATTCAATAGTGTTCTGCCTGCCTGCAGGGTAGATTCAATCTTGTTTCCACAGAAAAACTCAATTACCTTAATAGAAATGAACAGAGGTAGTTGTTGTTCAGGAAATTCGATTATTCAGTGACATCCCATAAGCTTTTCTGTGGCTTAGGTTCTAAAGGCACCCATAGATTATCTCCCTAGTCGCTAGTTATCAGGCAAAGGTAATTTGTTTGTATCAATCACAGGGGTGGTTTTTTTTATAGCCATTTATGTGTTCTTTAGCATATGTTTTTCTTCACAATTTTAAAGTTTTTTCTACTCATTTGCATTTCTGACTAAGTTTCAACCATTATATATACTGAATACTACATATACTATTGAAAAGATGTAACCATTTATAAATGAAAATGAAATTTTTAGTTCAAGGTATTAAATTATGTCAGGGTTTCTCACCTTGAAAACAACTGACTTTTGGGGCTGGATAATTCTTTGGTGGGTGTGCCTGGGCAGAATAAATAAGATATTTAGCAGTGTCCTTGGTCTCTTCTTAGTAGATGCCAGTCATAATACACAACAAGGAATTTGTCTGGGCATGCATAGCCCAATGTATCCTGGAAGTGCACGAATGCCCCACCTCATTCCCAGGAGAATCAATGAGTTAATCTAATTGGCTCTGCTTGGTGGGTAAGAATATATTCTAGTGTGTTGGCCTGTATTTATTAATTTTTCTACTCTGAGAATTAATTTTTTAAGCACAGAGGAACAAAACAAATTATAATGTCAGCAGGGGAATAACTCAAACCTAAAATTTTCATCAAGTACTGTTTAATGAAAAAAATTACCATTGACCACTTGGAATATGCTTTTAGTAGGTCCTAACCCTAGGATCATGAAATCAATTATTAAGAATAGCATTAAAAAAAGAAAAATAGAATAGAATATAAAACTTGAGGGAACAAAGCAAGAAATGAGACTACTCAATAATTTTTGTACTTTATATGCATTATGATATAACATTGCATTTACTATTATGGGTTTTAGTGAAAAAAATCATTCCAAGATCAACTTTGCAATAATTGGCTATTTAAATTACTCCAGCTTTTAATGATTAGGAAAAGCCAAGTAGAGCCAGGGATACAGGTTTACAGTGACAGAGGGCTTGCCTAGCGTGGGGACTACCAGGAGTTCTCGCCCCAGGCACTGCAGAAACAAACGAGAAACCAAGAGCTGCTTCACCATGAGTTAGAAAAGAAACAACAAGGTGTGGGGGCGGGGGGTGGGTTCAAAATTACAAAGAACAAACAAAAACACTGACTAAAACTCCATAGAACAAAATGATTCCAACCCAGAAAGCAGACACCAATGCCACTAGTCATACTGGATGGCACTAAAAGTAAAGCTAAAGGAGACTGATTCTGCCTTGTGTATCTGTCCGCTTCTAGACTGTCTATTTTAAGCAGCAATAAAACCTCCTTTCTCCAGAATCTGTTCTAGAAGACCCTGAAACTGCATTTAAAACACTCTTGCATTAAGAACTATAGCCTTAACTTTTAATGTAATTAAAGAAACAGTTTAAGCCTAAAAGTTATATAACATGAAAGAATGGTAATTACAAAAGAATTACAGGGGTTTTTTGCTTCTTAAAGCAAATCGGAAAAAAATTTATAACAACGTGTTGTGCTGTTAAATGACATTGTATATATTTGAAAAGATCTATGCTTTTAAAACAATTTTAGATATTCTTGAGTCTCACTACATGCCTAAATATTAATTAGCAAAGTTTAATTTTTTTGAAAAACTTAAATCTTCATAATGTTATAAGATTATGTTATAAGTTATAAGAATTACTTCACAAAATAATTATTTGCTTAATATTATTATAAAAATAATAATAAAAACCTCATTTTTTTTTTTTTTTTGGTTTTTCGAGACAGGGTTTCTCTGTGTAGCTTTGCGCCTTTCCTGGATCTCACTTGGTAGTCCAGGCTGGCCTCGAACTCACAGAGATCCACCTGGCTCTGCCTTCTGAGTGCTGGGATTAAAGGCGTGCGCCACCACCACCCGGCAAAACCTCATTTCTTTAAAGAAATCACTTTTCTCTCAAGATTCTTACCTTTCCATTTTATGCAGTCCCACAGATTAATGATTACTTTCACAAAGACATAGCATACTATTAAGATATTTCATGCAGGCCTCAGCACTAAAACAAATCAATTTTAGCAGCAGTAATTCTTCATAGACTACTGCTTTCTAGACGAGACAGACAAACATCTGCAAATCCAGTCAATCTATTCATAAAGTGGATCATCTTCAAGTAGAAGCAAATTCATGAGTACAGTGCTTGCTTTTGGCACCTCACTTTTCCATTTCATTGATTACTTTAGTGAGAAACAATACCAACAGCAAACAAAGCTCAAAAGAAAAAATTCCCCAGAGATTTCAAAATGATGCTGTTAGTATAAAAAAGAAAGATCGACACATCTCAAAGCGCTGATCAACACCATCATGCATCTACCTCTAGGGTTATAACAAGCCCAATGCCTAACATTTAACTATTTGATCTTCACAGATCAAGCAAAGACTTGAAATCATCTCACGTGCAACAGTCTCTGCATAGTGCCATTTTATCCATGCCACAAAAATGGTAAATTTGGTAGTTACCAATAAATAAGTTGGGGATCAAAGGAACTAAAGTCTTAGACTGCTCTTTATCATAAGATATCCTCAGACAAACCTCCCCATTCTTCATTCTGGCTCTATAAAATTAAGGAGCAGAGAAAAACTGGTAAGTGCCTGACTTCACAGGGAAAAAAAGCCATACTATTATTTCCTTTGTCATTATCAATATATGTGTTTATAAAATAAATTCAACTACATGATACCTCACCTTGCCACCCAAAAACTAGGTATGTGGGGAGAGAAATGTGCTAAGCATTATAAAGAATATAATTTCATTAATCTTAGCATGTCATATCTTAATTTAAAAATCAACTTTAGTACCAGTGGCATGTTGAGATGACATGTTTTAAATTCTAACAGTCAAATATCGAAAATTGGATAATGGGTCAATTTCTGGGCTTACTCACCCAAAGCTAATTATGAATTCATACAACCAAAAGGTATAAATACAGAATTTGTCTACAAATGTCAAATATGAAAAATATACCATTAAATCACAATGTTTACTAATGTTTTGGCAGTTATTCAGATATACATTTGTTTTGTTCTTATTACTAACTGTAGCATAACAGCAGAAAATCTACTTTAACCACTGACATCTGCTCTGCTTGCCCATAAAATGAAAGACTACCTACATTACATATTTAAATAAGCTGGGCAAAAGCAAAATTTTAACAAATTTTCTGAATAGAAGTAAGAATAGAAATTTATATTATTATATATATTCTATAAGAATAGAAATACATATTTCACAAATTATAAAAAGATCTAAAATCAAAATTATTCTAATTTGTATATACTATTCAGCCAACAGATAAAGTTCATTGTTAATTCAAAATTATCTTTAGTGCTTAAAACAGTCCCAATAAAGATTTTGACACCAAATAGAAAAGTTATAATACATGAAAAATTACATTTCAATTGGATTTTTAGTTCCTTTACTGCAAATTTTAGGATACATTTAGCTAAAATAGCTATCCTTAAACAATTTTAGAAACAAAATCACTTGAGGACACTGACAAAGTGACTACTATATTTCAAACTCTAAGACCTACAAAGCTATTAGAGACCTAGGCATTTTGCTAAATCTTAACAAGGAGACTTTGGAGAAAACACTGTCTCTAAATCTAACTACTGATAATGACAATAGTGAACATACTCAGGCCTAAGAAGTTTCTATTTCTTAGTAGTATTCTATAGCACATACTGCTATAATAATGCTTTGTATCCTTTCATAGAGTAAATACACACTATCAAGTAAACATGATATTGTTGTCTGATTATAAAGCATAGAGCAATTTTTTAGCATCATTTAAAAAGCAACTCAGGAACAAGAAGATTATCAGTGCCCTAGGAACACATTAAAAGGAAAAACTGAGCTTTAATATCTTTAAAGATGTCTTAAAAACAACAAAAAATTAACCAGAAAGTGGTGAAAAACAGAAGAAACACCAAGTTCTGATACAAGAGATTATAGTTCTGTAAGAAACATTATTAAGACAAGACACAAATATGAGGAATTTCCAACTCTTAATGTTGGGGCCTATCTTTTGGTTAGTTTTATTTTTTGTTTTTGGCAGGGCCTCAGGTTGCCCAGGCTTCCTTTGAAACTTAACTTTGTAGCCCAGACCTTGAACTGATTCTTCTGTTTCCACTTCCCAAGTACTAAGAAAATAGGCACATACTACTCTACTTAAGACTGCTGAACTTAGGGCTTCATGCAAGCGAGGGAAACACTCTTCCAACTGAGCTACATCCTCAGATTGACCTAATCGCTTTTTTAATTGTTGTTGTTTCTCTTAAGTTTGATTAGTAAATAACAAAAAGGAGATGCTAATTTTAAAACCAATATTATAACAGTAGGATATACTTTTGGAGTCAGCATACCTGATGTTAAAATTACAAACCTCCAAAATGACATGTTTGCAGTCAATTAATAAAGCACCATGGCAAACTGTGCACACAAGGAAAAGGTCTGTGCTCATTGGACTACCAACAGCAGATGGCATGAGGGCTGTCACTGAAATACTTGAGTTTTGCACTCACCAACCATTTTTCTGATAACTACAACATCATTAAACACACAGTTCATTGTCTCCCATTTAATAGTTGTAGACTTTGATTGATATCAACACAACTTGAAGCAGGCCCTAGAGCTGACTGATACAGAGGATTCACTAGGAGTTCCCCCCACCACAGAGGCCAAAAGTAAAGAAATTTTAACAGAGAATTTGAGTTATTCTCCCCTTAGTCATTCCTTTAAAGCTAGCCATTTCAGAAATACTAAAAATTTTGAGTTTAAAAGTCTATTTTACTAATTAAAACATAATAAATATGTAATAATGAAAGGGTTAAAATAAAATAAGAATACAAATCTACTTTTAACACTTTAGTAAATGAACCCATGGGACATAAATATTCATTTGTGTCATATATATATATATATATACACACACACACACTACACACACTACACACACACACACAAATACATACAGCTATCTTAATAAAAATACCCCATTTTTCTTTACTAAGCCATTTTCTTGGTAAACTTTGTATACTGTAACAACCACAATTAGTTCTAAGCCATAACTGAATTTGGTACCTAAGCATCAACCACACGGTTAGCTCAGGATATTGAAGGCAATCAGGAGGGAAAGGGGTTGGTATGGTTCTGGGATATGGAAGTTAAGAATAGAATAGTTTAGACAGAACATGGTTAGTTATTTCAAAAGAACAAAGAGAAGTACAAATTCATTTTAAGTTAATTTTGTTAACACAAAGCCAGAGGGTTCTAGAAAAAGTGTAATTAGAAAACACTAACATTTGCTTGGCTACATTTGTACTTAATGGACATGAGGTGAAAACATGAAGCAATTTGGAAAGGAAATGCCATAATCTCACAGTCAACTCTTAATTATCCACTCTAATGAAACAGGTGGGCGGTTTTTAAGTAATTCAAAACAAAGGATGAGAAGTTCTCAAATGATAATTATTTTTGGCCAATTGTTCCCCCCTTTAATATATATTTATTCATTTACTTATTTTAATTGAAGTAGTCTGTCCTCTAAATCAGCCTGACTGGCAGGCTATCTCCACAAAGAACCATCCATCCATAGATAACTGAGTTGATGTGACTGACACATATTCCAGTCAAACTGTACATGAACACTACATACCAAGCATGCTTTGAAGTAATTTCTGAAACTTGTAGGAATGATGACTGAGATTTCCCTAGCAAAAGCAAAACATGCTAGTTTCTTTTCAGGAGCCTAAGTAGCTTACCTCCTGCAGGAGATCAGCCTGTTCAATTGCTTTAAGGACATTTTTCTTGGACGTTTCCTGAACTTCTCCTCCCAAAAGAAATTCATCCAAAATAAAATAGGCCTTCTCAAAATTAAAGATGATATCAAGTTCACACACCTGGAAAGCAAAAGCAAAATGAAACCAAACAAAGCCTGTTAAAACTTAAGTCAAAGATGCTTATTCACTACTAGGTAGTGAATAAATCTGATCAGATTGAATTGATCTTAATTTTTTCAAAATAGAAATCTTGCTGATTAAGCGACATTGATTTAAGTAAGCTTAATTTTAAGATTTCAAGTACTTGACAACACAATGCCTACAAGTAAGACCTGGCTCTGCACACTCCCTATGTAGTCAACAATAATTTTCCACTCATAAAAACTGATCTTTAAATACATATTTCTTGAGTAATGTGATTAAACTGCAACAATTCTGAAAGCTATACTTCACACTTACAGAATGCTAGTATCAGCAATAGGACTCTTCTATTTCACTAGTGTGTGTGTGTGTGTGTGTGTGTGTGTGTGTGTGTGTGTGTGTGTGTGTGTGTGTTTGGTGCAAATGGGTGTTGTTCCTCAGAAGCCATCTACCTGGTTTTCAGAGACAGGGTCTCTCACTGGGACCTAGGCCTCATAGACTAGGCTAGGCTGGCTGGTCTGTGAGCTCCAGAGATCTGTCTTCACCCTCCTTGGAATTAAAAGTGAAAGCTAGGGGCTGGAGATATGGTTCAGCAATTAAAAGCACTGTCTGCTCTTCGAGAGGACCAAGGTCCAACTCCTAACAACTACATTATACTTCACAGGTAACCGTATCTCTACTTCCAGAGGATTTGACATCTTTTGGCCTCTGTGGACACCAAGTGTGCAAGTGATGCCACAGACGTGCAGGTTGGCAAAACACCCATACACACAAAATTAAAAAAGCAGCAGCAGCTGCTACAGCAGCTGCAGCAGGAGCCAGCACTGGCTTTTTATGTACACACAGAGATTTACTTCCGGTTCTCACGCTTGGGTGGTAAGCACTTCACCAAGTAAGCTTTCTATCTAGCCCTTCTCTTTTGCTATTTTAAGACTTATTCTCACCATTTTCATTAAATGAGTAGATCTGTGGAGCCAGAGATTCTGAAAATTGACTAGATACACTGACAAGAAATAAGAGTCAGTGCAGGGCAGTGGTGGCACATACCCTTAATCTCAGCACTCAGGAGGCAGAGGCAGGTGCATCCCTGTGAGTTCAAGGTCAGTCTGGTCTATAGAGTGAGTTCCAGGACAGCCAAGGCTACATAGTGAAACCCTGTTTTGAAAAACCAAATAAACAAACATCAAACAAACAAACAAATAAATAAATAATGGTCAGTCCTGTCCTCTCCTCACAGTTAGAATCCCCAAATAGTAAGCTTGTTAGAGACAAGATAAAAACTAAATTTACTACTCACGCTGCCAAAATACTTGTCAAGTAATTCCACGTAACGATGGATTATTTCCAGGGTAATCAGTTCATTGTCCTGGTCCTCAATAGCACAGCAAAAGTATAGACTGGCATATCTGTAATGAATCAGAATCACAGAAAAATGTTACCCCTATAATCATGTTTTCTAAATATATTTTCCATGTCCTATTGTACAAGTCCTCATGCTTATTACAGTTATTCTTCTTTTAAAACAAATTCTTTTTTTTCCTAGATTACAAAAGTAATAAATGTACAAGAGAAATTTTGGAAAACACAGGCAAAAAGAAAAATAACTCAATCATGTCTTTTAGAAGGAGTACTTGATCTTGCTCTTCTTTTCAGGTTGCTCTCTGAGCATTTGAAAATATAATTGAGTCAGTTTTTCTTAAGTTTACTTAATTAGAACAAAATATACAGTGTGATTGATTCCAACTATAAGCAAACGGAGAAAATAAGCTGTTAATATATCCCAACTGAAGGGCTTACTGAGGATATTGTCAATGTTTTAGAACATGTTATTGAAGGATAATGTATACACAGAAGTCTCAAATCTGCAAGCCTTTGGTCTCTCAGAGTAGACATTTCAATGTGTTCCCTCATCCTCAGTAAAAGAAATAGGAAAGGCAAAATAGGGCACCATCTCTAACCTAAGCAAAGAACTTCCTCTTGTTCTCATCATAACCTTATTTTGTTTATCTATTTAAAAAGCAAGACTATTACAACTCTCCACCCTCCCTAATCCATGCTCTTCAACAGCATCTGGAGTGTCTGGTACAAATGATATAGGACAGCGATTCTCAACCTTCCAATACCATACCTCATGTTGTGGTGATCTCTAACCATAAAATTATTTTCATTGCTTCTTCAAAACTGTAATTTTGCTGCTCTTATGAATCGTAATGTAAATATTTTTGGAGAAAGAGGGTTGCCCAAGGCGTTGTGACTCACAGGTTGAGAACCACTGGTATAGGAGATTCTTTGAATTATGAAAACTAAAGATTAAAGGAACTGATATAAAAATGACAAACCAAAAAACAGATAAAAGTTATTTCTATGAACAGAATAACAAATAATTCTATTGAAGAGATTATTAATAGTAAGTTTGGAGTAAGATTCTTTATGTTCAAACTTCTCCCATGCTACTGTTAGGCATTCTAGTATGTATCTCCTTGCTTCTTTATCCATAATACTTCCTCTTTGTATACAAATAAATGATATTTAAATAATAATTAAATAATTGAAGGTCCTAAATTATACCAATCATGAATTTAAAAATGAGCAGGACTAGGTACTAACCAAAAATAGTTTAAAAAGAAAAAAAAAAAAAGAACTCCTCCAATAGTGTTTTAGGTTTTTTTTTTTTTTTTTTTTTGTCATTCTAGAGATCAAATCTAGAATCTCCTATACCAGTCAGTGGTAACTTCAATCCTCTCAATGTTTTACTTCACTAAGAACGGGGAAAAGGCATCAGCTTAAAACAACTATTCCTTCCAGGTGAATAGACAGCTATTAGTGTGATAAGAACCCCTCTTCAGAAAGCTGGGGAAGGAAGGAAGGAAGGAAGGAAGGAAGGAAGGAAGGAAGGAAGGAAGGAAGGAAGAAGGAAGGAGGGAGGAGGGAAGGAGGGAAGGAGGGAAGGAGGGAAGGAGGGAAGGAGGGAAGGAGGGAAGGAGGGAGGAGGGAGGAGGAAGGAGGAAGGAAGGAAGGAAGGAAAGTACAATGGCAGGTACAACTGAGAGACTCCTTCTGAGTGAGGCACTAAGTGGTAGTAAAGGCTTTTGCATATTTTACCATCTTAATCTCACAACAGCCCTACCAAGATAGCATTACTTGCATTTATAGGAGACTCAGGCTTAAGTAACTGGATGAGAACAGAAATTTGACCCTGGAGCCCAAATTTCCTATTAAAAACCACAGCTGTGGAGTGTATTAAAATAATCCTGCACCTGGCTAAAATTAAAATATGCTCAATGCAAATATATTAAGAGCTTTGAAGAAGGGAAAGAGATAAACAATGCCATATAGATTTAGTAAAAGATTACCAAGAGAACCTAGAGTACTCTCTATTTTTAGAATCAAATGGTGCTTTAAAATTCAATATGAGCTCATGTTGTTCTCTTAGTAAAATTAATAATAGACTAGTAAGAAGAGAGGTATGTTTAGTTATTTTTAGTACCATGGATTAGGGCTTACTCTAATTACTGGCACTCAGAACATCTGAAAGTGCCTATTCTTATATTCAAAACACATGACTTCTCTGCAGTCAGCTAAATATCAGCTGACTGTGCGTGAATGTAGCTAAACTATTCTCAATACCCACTGGTATGTCATTAAAATTTCTTTTGTTAGTAAAGAAAATCAATAAGTACCCTTCAACAAATTCTCAAGCTAGTAACATGGGGATGCATTTTAAAATTAATTTCAAAAGACCTAATTCAATTGCCTCTACTATGAAATGTCGCACAAACTAGGCATATAATGTTCTGTCTCTAGTGGATATTCAGGAGCACTTACTTTAAAGATGAGGAAACAAAGGCAATAAATAAATAAATAAATAAATAAAAATATTCAAAGTCATAAAACTAGGTAATGGCCCAGATTTTCAACTATATTACCCTTATAGCCCCACTGCTTCCCCCCACAAAGGGAAAATTGTATGCCAAATGCTCAGGGGTGAAGAATGTGGGCAGGACAAATGAACAAAGACGACACAAAAACACATGCTAAGAGGAGCAGTGAAAGTGCTAGAGCAGAATTTAATAGGAGCTCAGTAGAAATTCTCTGGCTTAAAAGGTCTTCTCTTCCAGCCGGAGCAGGGAAAACACATCACCTGATAATAACAAAATACATGGTTAAGTGGGAAGTAGATGAGGTTTTCAGTATGAAATGGGAGGGAGCCTATAGAAAAACATTATTCATTTTGTCTTTTGTATATGAAACATCTCAATAAAGCTATTTTTATTTTTGTTAAGTCCAAATTTTACTTGAAAAAAAAATTCGATCTAAATATCAGATCAGTTTAGAGTTCTTTTTTATAATTTCTGAAAAAGGTAGCAAGATCAACAGGAACAGGCTGAGTGGCAAGTGTATGAACACCAACCTGCTGTTTCCTTTTTTCCCTCTCAATGGCCCATTCATGGGCTTGTTCTCTTGCTAGGATTTTCCTCCTCCACACGGGGGACTCCTTTCACTATCTAGAAATAAGCTTAAACTTCTCAAGCCTTTTATAAACCCTGTCTAGGATTCCAGAATTCAGGTCTATAGGCAGTTACCACCTCTTCTGTTCTTGGCAAAGCTCTCCCAAGTACTCTATAGATGCTGTTTCAATTTCTCTACCTCTCTGCCTTCACCTCATTATATCAAAAATTCTGTCTCTACTCCACTGACAATGTTCTGACAACAGGCAATGCATGGAATGCTCACGATAAGATTCTAGAGTTCTTCACTTTTACTGTACTTCATGTAACAGCTGACATTAGTGTTCTTACGCTCACATTTCTCTGCTCCTCGACTTTCCTGACCTCAAACCAGTCCTTTGCTTCTTTCTCACTTCGATCTGCAGGCCCCTCTTTAGCCCTTGCACCCGCACCAGAATGCTGGTGATTTAATACTTTCAGTCTGGGTTTCACCCTCAAGTTCTATGCCTATGCCCACCATATCTCATCAAAGAGCCAAGTGAACACATATGGCCATATCAACTTGCCCCCAAATTAACTGAATTCTCTAGCTTACCTTTCATCCCAAAGCCAAACTCTGGAAATGGAGGTGACTCCACTTCCTCTTTCCTTGGCTGCTCTCTCTGTTTCTCAGGGTGACTAAGTCTTCTCAAACTTCCCTAGGTAACCGGTGGTTTCCTTTGCAGCGTCTCAGCTCAGGATCCAATTGTCATGCAGTCCCCCACTGATCCTGCAGGTGCCAGTCTCAGCCCCTTCCACTCCCCCAGCCATGGTTCACTGCAGTCTTTTCAGAAATGCAAATCTAATCTTTCTTTCTTTCCACACCTGTTTAAAGCCATTGCCTTCACGCTTAAGACTTAAGTTGCAGCCCCATGCCCATCTCTAGTATGTGACCTTGAGCCAAGTCACCATTAGAAAATTCTCATCTTTTATAAATTGAAATCTGAATGAACAGTAACTGTATTTTTCAAATGGAAGACCTGTCTCTAGTACAGAAAGCAGAGGCCAATTGAGCCAGGGTACAGGTTTCTTATTTCTGATTCCACAAAAGCAATCATACTTCTACTTGTTTTAGTCAAGATTCTATCCCTGTGTGTGTGTGTATGTGTGATTGTATGTGTGATTGTGTGTGTGTATGTGTGAATGTGTGTGTGTATGTGATTGTGTGTGTGTATGTGTGATTGTGTGTGTATGTGTGAATGTGTGTGTGTATGTGTGATTGTGTGTGTGAGTGTGTGTGTGTGTGTCTGTGTGTGTGTGTGTGTGTGTGTGTGTATTGTTCTAAGGCATCACTCAGCTCTCAAATGCTATTTTTTATGATCTTTCTCAACAAGTACCAAGCCAAACACTGAATAAAAAAAAATCACCCAAACTGATGAAATTCACTATGAAATAACAGTAAGTCTAATGTATTTAAGAATCTTTATGTCCTATAAATGTCATTTCTTCCCCTGCCACCTCCTCCACCACAAAACCCATCCATACTTGGAATGTAGTGAGAGAAAAAAATAGAAGAAAACATTTTTCTTCTGCTTCATTGTGTTCCATACTGTTAGTTCTCTGCACACTCCCCTTACAAGAAAGTGTTTTATATGCAGACATGCTTTTATCTTAAATTCAGTAAATTATTCAAAAGGGGCCAGAAATGGGGAAGAAATAAGAAACATTCCCTCAAAAAACATTCTGTAAAATAAAGATGTAGAGCATTAAAGAAAAAAAAAACTGTGTAAAGAGCTAACCTACAAGTTCTTTTGCAACATCATTTAAAAAAAAAAAAAAACATTTATCCTTGGTAAAATTATCATATCTAAGCACAACTCCTCCACAGCAACAAGTCTATCTCAAATTAATAAATACTAATAGCAAAGAGATCCTGTATATACACAAGTATTTAAACATCTGCATAGTGAAATGGTGTATGTGCCCAGGATCTTTATAAGTAAGATTAATTATAAAAATCAGATAAAAGGAATGCCAAATATCAGTCACTTGATAAATAAATCTTTATAGATTTGTTGAAAGGGTTATCACACTATTATTATCTATACATGTCTGATTTATCGAATTACTTAAAATTTTAAAATACTGACCCTATTAACCCCTATAATGAAATTAATTCATTGAATTTTTTCTAAAATGATGACCAAGCACGAATAATTGTTTGTCTTTAATTATATAATTAATTTTAAAATGATTCCCCTGCTGCTAGCATTTCAGCCTAAGGCAAGCAATCAAAACGGCCGTTACTTTTAAATGGAAAGTTTTCCTTTAAATTTATTTCATTTAAATATTTGTTAATCCTTCTTTATCGACATAAAAGTCTGCAATTTCCTCATCTGAAATAATGTTAATGTTTGACCATATTTCACCTTTCTGATTAAAAAAAATGATACCTTTTATAAACAATCTTCAGATCTCTCCACTCAAGGAAGCTGCACATCTTAGGTTTCCGAGCTAAAACGGTTTGAACAAGTTCTCTTGTGATCTTCTTTTTCTCTTTGTCTGAGAGTGGGACATACCATTTCTGCAGCCGCAGCTTTCCCTGACGACTAAAAAGCAACATAAACTGCATCTGTTAAGAGAAATAAAATCAAGATTACATACAATTACCTAGGATCAACAGTTAAGATCACATGGTTTTCAGAGCTGCTTTGGGGATACAGTAAAGAGCCTGCCAAATGATTAGTAAGCCATCAACATTTCTGTACAGGTTATAATAGCAGGAAATTCTTTTGGAAAGGTCTTCAATATGTAGGTAAGTGTGGAAGAGAGTGTGTGGCAAGAAGAACAGGTGGTAAGCTGGAGTGAAATTTTCAAAGAACAAGAACTCTGATAATTTAAGAAACAATTTTCTACCTGTGCTACACATTCCCTGCTCTACATGCATCAAAAGGAAACTGTAGACAGGAGGCAGTTGATTTAGGTACATTTCTAGGAAAGAGGAGACCTACGATTTTTCACCCTGAGGCCGTTCTAGTTCCAGGCTGAATTTCTTACAGACAGACTGCTTACCACTTAAAGCACTCTCCTCAATTTATGCAAGCATATTTTAAGCAAAACAGAATATTAATCAAAAAGATCTCACAAACAACACATGTTTTTTAACAAAAGCATGATTTTTATGTTTGCGTTTCACTTTTATAAAAATTTCTTATAAATTTTTTTATAAAAATTTCACTTTTATAAAATCCAACACTCAAGAACTGAATTAATGTAATATTACATGAGAGAGAATGCAAGTCTGAAAAGCTTAACCAAAAGTTACTCATATTGAGACACTGCACAGAATATTTAATTAAAAAAACAAAATTTTGAGGCATTTCACAGAATACTTGTTTTAAAACAAAAAATACATTTGAATGTATGCTGGATTCTAGTGTGTTTTATACTGAAGCTAATTTGTATGGATTTACTTAGCATTTGCATGTCTGTTGGTCAGGCTTCGTTTTCTAAGGCAGGTATTTTATAATTCAACTGGTAAAAACGAGCTGTATTGTAAAGCTAATTTGAAGGTAAAATTCGGATAGGTGTTCTTTTTTTAACCCCTTTAAGTTCCTTTAACAGCGACAGTGCAAGTAAGACCCCAAGGCAGATTCTTAATATTCACCACACCACCTTAAATTTGGACACCGGGAAGAGGAATTTACGTAACTAATAGAAAATCAAACTGGCTCTAAATTTCGACAGGAAATTCACTTCGCAATATCCCAAAGGCATCAAGAAAACATCCGGAAATTTATGGCGTAGCCATTTAACTTTAATAAAGTTAAAATTGGCTATTACCCCCACACAACACGCTATATAATTCTTTGATAGCAAAGTGCCGCCCATCTAAGTTCTGAAGACAGAGGTATTCGAAGAGGATGACAAGTAGAGAGAGCATCTACTGGACATTGAACGCAAACCGTTACTAGAACTTGCGGAAGGAAACGATTGGTTTTTCTTAAATCTTGGTGACCAGGAGAGAGGGTTTGCTAACGACAGAAGTGCGCTCTAGGCTATCTGTAGCAGGGTCCAGTATCCGCCCTACCACTTTGTAGGACGAAGAAACCACGCATTTCCCTTAAAACAAATGATGTACTAACATGGGACGAAAGCCATGGCACAAGTATTTCTTTTCCCTCGCTTTGATTTTTGCCGCAAATCGCGGAACAAAAATTTCTCCAGATTGGTATTAAAACAAAAACAAAACAAAAAACAACAATGGGCTCAGCCTTGGAATGGGCTCCGGTCCAGCATCCTAGGGGTCCCGCAGTCTTGGACGCCTCCCCTCCTCCCGGGACGACACTCCATCACTGCCCAAAGCCCGGAGAGGTGACCGGCAAGGAGCGGACCAGAGACAATGGCATCCTCTGGCCCGCCAGGGGCGCCAAGTCCTCGGTTGCCGCCACCCCCGGCCCCTCCCCAAAACGCCCCGCCAAACTTAAGGCGATCGGCGAACCACAGGTGCCTCGGGGTCCCCGCGGAACCCAGGACCGGCCCCAGCATCACTGGCGCGCCGCAGAGTAAAGAGCGGGGCGCCACCGCCGCCAGAAGTGAGTTTCGGGGCGCGACGCCCCGGGAGGACTCGGGGTGGGGTCGTCGGGGCGCTCACGGGGCGGCGGGGGGCGCGCCCGACCATCTCTCCCTCTTCCCATCCCTGCCACCTCAGCGGATCCCCTCGATACTTACGGCGGCCGGGGGCCGCGGACGCGGCGGAGCTTGGCCGGCTGCGGAGACCGAGGCGGCGGCGGCGGCGGCTGAGGGGAAGCCCCCGTCGCCGTGCTGTGGAAGGGAAGCCGTGGTGCCGCGGGGAGGGGACCCGTCTGGCGGAGTGCAGGCTTAGGCGGCGAGGGTAGGGCAAGCCAACAGACCCCGCCCCGGAGGCTGGACGAAGGAGGAGCCTCGGCTGCGGCGAGCGGAGAGGCGGGCCAGAGGACGAGCGCCAAGCTGCCGAAGGGGCCGCCAACCGCCTCTAGTAACAGGACAGTTGCCGGCGACAGCGAGAAAGCTGATTGGTCAAATAGTCACAGGGAGGCGTGGCGGGGGCCGGAAGTATGGCCACGTGACCCGGAAGCGGCTTCGGCTGTGACGAGCGCGCCTGCGTACTTCTCCCCGTGCCGCCGGGACGCGGCCCGCGCGGCTGTCCTGGCTTCGTTGGTGGCGGGAGGATGGGGTTCTGCGGCGCCCTTAGCTGACCCCGTGGTGCAGGCTAAGGATGGTCCGCACTGCAAGGAGCTGACTTCGCGCTCCAATGACTCTCTGGGTCCCCAGAGGGTTGGACGGGGAGGTGTGACAATCGGTGATGATGGTGGGAAGAAAGACAGGAGTGCTGCAACTCTGGGGAAAACAAGTCAGCTCTTTCGTGGTGCTCGTGCCTGCGTTGGCAGGGAGGCCCCTCCTTTCCAACGCACTGCTACAGCCCTCCTAGCCCAGACACTTCTCGCTCCAAGCTTTGCAAGAGCTTCTCTGCCGGGCTTGCTTCACTCAGCAGTGCGGCGGACTGGATGAGACGCGTCTGCTCTCGGCTGCAAAAGCCCAGACAGCGCTTAGTCCTCCAGATCCCGCTTCCTTCTCACGGTCTCGCCCCAGACCCCACTCCCCCCGCTCGGGTTCCAGTTGTAGCCTTGCTGACGACTCGCTCTTCTTGGCATGTCCTTCCTCTAATGTCACATCTATGAAGCCTCACCCTAAAGCCCCGGAACAACGAATCCCTCTTTTACCCACATGCTTCTGTTTAGCGCATCATGGATTTTATTCGTTTAACAACCTAGTTCCTTGCCTGGTCTTTAACACTACTGATAAATGTGAGTTGCCTAATCAAATTATAAAATGATGATAGACTGGTTAAAAGCTGAAATGTTGATTTAGTTCTGGGCATATAATGGATGCCCATGTTTTATTTGAATGATAGAATCGATGAATCATCTAGTTCAACTGATCTTTTATAGATAGGGGGAGTGGAGACCCATAGGATTAGGTGACCTTGCTTGGACAGCCATGGATTTCCCATGTCAAATGCCATTCATTACTCCAGTCACCTCCGTTCCTATAAAGAAAGCCAAAAGAGCATTTGCTGGGCCATGCCTTCCCTTGCAGAGGTTACTAAACACACATTTTAAATTAACCAATGTAAGAAAAAGATGCTACATTTTAAACGAAGCTGTATTTATTCAATTTAAAGAAATCCCTTATTAGAGATTAATGTTCATTTTTATGTCTTACAGTGTCAATGTAAGGATCATATATGATAGGAATTGAGGTCATTTTATGATGCCTTTGTTTAGCAAAATAAAACTAGAATATCTTTCCCTTTCAGCAATACAATGCTGCTTGGAAAGTTTCCTACTAACGTGTGTGTGATTGATATATACTGGAATATTAAAGTGGCCAACAGAAAGCAGAATTGGCTTTTGATAGATCTTTAGGCCCCCTGCCCAAATTTCTCTGTTTCCTGTCCAAACATACCCCTGAAATGCCAATGTCCTTTTTCTCCCTTAATACAGGAACCAGATGTCATTAGCCAGTTTAAAGATATCACCAAAACTACACAATGAAAACCTGCCCTCTAATTTCAGACACTGCCTTTTCTTTTTGTGTACAAAAACACATATGTCCTCAAGGTTCCTGAGATAGCCACCTCCCAAGTTTAAACTTATTGGATATGTTACTAATGTTGCTTGGTACCTCTGGAAATGATGGGAGACTTGCTAATGACATATTGGCAGTCTCATCACTGTGTTCCTAGCCAAAAAAGAAAAAAAGGGAAAAAGAAAAAGATGGGAAGGGCTGGGGGTAGAGAAGGAATTATGGGAAAATAATTAGCAGCTGAAAGCAGCTATTACATAATCTTGGCTGCTTATTAATTTAGCAGAAGGAATGGCTTATTAAATTCTAATAGCAACAGCAAAACTGCAAACAACCTACAATTAACAGAGCAGGGCCCATTATTTTGTTAATACACTCTCTTCCTTTGGCAAGTATATGAGAACAAAATTTATAGAAGCAGATGGTCTTTTTCAGTAGATTATAGACGGTTTATTCCCGAGCCTTAGTACTAAGTGCTAATCATGCATTCACTGTGAAAGACAAAAAGAAACACGGCTGCCATCTTTGTTAGTAATTAACTAGCTTGACTTTGATTTCCACATTTCTCCAATTGTAGGCTTTGTTGTATCCATGTTTCTTCTGACCTAATATCTTTTTCATCTGTCATGCCAATACATTACCTTTTTTATTCCTTTGTCTTTGTTTGCAGGATGATCCTGCCTTATGTTAGCAATACAGAAATTATGTGGGAAAAATTAATAACCAGAATTTGCACTTGTTCGTTACATTTAAAAAAAGTGCCTTGCTGTCATGTATGCTAACTACAAGATGTGAGGGTAAAATAGAGATTCTATATTTTAGTAATAAAATTTGGATAGTCTATTATCTAAAGTTTTAAAAAATAATTTTAGTTTCCTGTTAAATTTGTGATAGCAATGCATTTTTATGCCTGCTCCATATCAAAATATGACTAAATGAAAAGGGGAAGAGGGGCAATGTTTAAAACATGCCCATATGGTGCTGGAGAGACGGCTAATTGGTTAAGAACACTGGCTGCTATTGCCGAAGACTCAAGTTCAGTTCCCAGCACCCACATGACAGTTCATAACTGTAACTTTAGTTCCCAGGGGTCTGACACCCTCTTTTGGCCTCTCTGGAAACAAGGCACAAAGGGATATACAGATAAGCATGTAGGCAACACACACAATTAAAATAAAAGTTACTTTAAAAAATAACTAAAACATGCCCACATGGATGATGACAAGGATCATTTACATGAGAAGGTCAATAAGGATATTAAGATACACTATCAACATATCATTTAAATACTGGTGATTTAAATAAAAAGTCAACAAATTGAAAATATGGAATATTCATGTAGAAGGAGAGGTTACAGTAATGCTGAAGTAAATGCATCTGAAATAAACCCAGAAGTTGTATTAGCATGTTTCTTCCATTCCAGGAAGCAAACTCCAGAAATAATGGTGAATTTCCATGGATAGACATTTGAGGTAGAATGTAACAAGAGGGATTAATAGATTTTATTTCAATTTTTAAATAATTTAAGTATTATCATGGAGTAGTAGTATGGACTCCTACAGAGTTCCTTTAGTCAGCTTTTAGATTACTTTTACACACTAGTATAATTCAGTATACAAGTTATATGCAAAAATGATGCTTAGAGTTTATAAATTTGCATATCCCATGATAAAGTTGTCCCAAGGAGAAAATGGACCTAATATGATGAGAATTTGTGAACTGGATCCTTTTTTTTTTTTTTTTTTTTTTTTTTTTGGAGCTGAGGACCGAACCCAGGGCCTTGCGCTTGCTAGGCAGGTGCTCTACCACTGAGCTAAATCCCCAACCCCCACATCCTTTTAAAATAGTTCTGTCCCTTAAAGAGTCCTCAACAGTGAGCTAGAGAAAAATGTAGAACATATGCTCTTTCTATAGCTCTGAACAAAATTACTATTAAGCTACTCTCAGCCCAGACAGTTTTACTCGTCAGGGTAGCCTTGGCAGTGTCTGTAATATCTGGCTTGTCACAACTGGGAGTCCATGATGCTCTAGGCATCCAGTGGACAACCAGAGGATCTGAGGTGCTGCTTAACTTCCTACAGCATACACGTTAGCCACACAACAAAGAATGACCCAGCTCTAAATGTCAGTGCTACCAGGGGACAAAGCCTGTCTTAGTCACTGCAAATGTTAACATGCAGTAGCAGATCTTTTATAGACATTTCCAGAAATGGAACAGCACAGCCTTCATAGAAAGCTTTTTTCTGTGTCTCTCAGAGGAACTGGATATATTAGTCTTAATACTTGATAGATAAAATCTTAAACTGCAGAAAAGGCTGGCCATATACCTAAGTCAGTCGGTATCTTAATAATACTTAACTAGAATAAAGTATCCAAATGTGATTTAAAACAACTGACCCCATTCCAGAAGAGTAGTCAACAGTACTTGAATCCATGAGATGACTACCCACTCATTCATCATAAATGTTTATTATGTATCTCTTACCCAAACAGAATTCTGACAATTTCTCTCCCCCCCATCCTTCCCTCATTTATCTCTTTTTACTTATTTTATTCAGAGTCTCACATTTGGCTCTGAACTCATGACCCAGCCAGGCCTGGAACCTACAACAGTTCTGCCTCATGCTCCCTCCTGCTGGGATTATAGTTGTGAGCCACCATGCTCATCATTTGGAGACAAACCCTAGATGGCCAAAGAAACAGTCATGAATCACATGACTACAGTTTTTTTTTTTTTTTTTTTTTTTTTTTTTAAGGAAGTCACTAGACATGCTTCATTAGAACTTTCGATCTTTATGGCTGACATTTTTGGAAACTATGCCCTTGTGATGTCTCAGGACTCTTAAGAGCAACAGTCCTTTCGTTTTGTGAATTTACTACATCAATCTTAGTTAACAGCAACATGAGAAAAGAGGAAGAGGTTTTATGTTTTGTTTGTTTGCTGGGAAGATGGATCGGTGAGTAGAGAACTTGCTGTACAAAGATCGAGGAGCTGAGTTTGAATTCCCAGAACCCGTGTAAAGCCTGAAGTGGTAGCATTTCTCTATAATCTCAGTGCTCCTAGGGGGAAATGGAGGGCAGAGACAGAATGCCTGGAAACCCGATGGCCAGCTAGCCTGGTGTTCAGTGGCAAACAAGAGACCCTGTCTCAAGCAAGGTAAAAACGTGAGGACTGATACCCAAAGTTATCCCCTACCTCTACATTCGCGCGCGCGCGCACGCGCGCGCACGCACACACACACACACACACAGAGGAATCATATACATAAGATGAACAAAACAATTTGAAATAATGTTTCAACTTGGTTCTTGAGGTAAAATTCCCCAAAATAATACAACTCAACTAAATAACTGGATTAGTGCTTCTAGAATATTCTTTTATAGTAGTTGTACAGATTACTGGGCCTTATTACCCCAACTGCAGCAAAGGCTAGCCACATATGTAAGATGCAGTCTGAATTGAGACCTGAAAAATTGTATTAACAAGTTACTAAATGCTGATGTTACTCCAGGGGTCATATTTTGAGAAATACTATTCCACATCAAATAAAAGTTACATAATATCTTATAGGATAATTTGTGTCCCCCCACCTCCCCGAGACAGAGTTTCTCTGTGTAGTTTTGGTGCCTGTCCTGGATCTCATTCTGTAGACCAGGCTGGCCTTGAACTCACAGAGATCTGCCTGGCTCTGTCTCCTAAGTGCTGGGATTAAAGGTGTGTGCTACCACTGCCCAGCTAAGGAAAATTCTTAAAGTCAGCAGGTATGATTTAATTTCCTAGACAAATGTCCTAAAGGAAAGTAGAAGTCTGATTTCATTTTAATCATTGACCTCTTAACCCTGATAACTTTAGGCAAGGAATATCCCTAGTTTTATGAACCTGAAGCTAAATCCATATGCCATCCAGAGTGACATATGGTCACTGTAAACCTTGTACAAAGTAACATACTGGAAGATTCTAAGGCACAAATTAGAGTGCTGAGAGAAGCCTGAAGCCTGCACCATGAAGACCATGCTTACTTGATGAATATCAACACTCCAAATATAGTTTCCAATTGTTCATGGCAAGTTAGAATCAACTCTGAAATATTTCATCAGCAAGTGTAGACATGGTAGAAAGAAGAAGCTGAGAGGGAACATCTAGAAAGAATCAATATCCCTGGGTAAGGCAGAGCCCCCAAAGCAGCATGTAGTAATCAAATTTGCTAGACCCTGTTCCTCAGCCCCTGCTGCAGTTATGTGTGCCCATGTTGCTAAGGGCAGACCAACAGAATGTGGAAAGAAACAGTACCAAGACTAGTCACCAAAGCATCCAGCAAGCAGCTGGGCACAGTGGCACGTGGTTTTAATCCCCAGCACTCGGGAGACAGAGGCTGGCAGATCTCTGTGAGTTTGGAGGCAGCCTGGTCTACATCGTGAGTTCCAGGCTAGTCAGAGTTACTTGATAAGACCCTGTCTCAAAAAGCAACAAAGGAAACAAAAACCCACCGCCACCACCAAACCACAAAATATCCAATAAGACCCCCTCCCTCCCATCCTCTTAAACTTTGTTTTTGATGTCTGAATGCTAACACCTTGGGGGTCCTTGGAGGTCATGGATTGTGCATGAGAGTAACTGAGTCTCTGTCCTGAATGACAGACTGCATGGAGAAAGCAGATATCACCACCACCATCATTCCTGCCATCAGTTGTACTGGAAATGAAAGAAATGGCTTGATTTGAAGTCAGTGCTCTTTCTGGGCTCATCTGTTACAGCTGCTAGCCGTTCTGGCCATTCTTGTAAGCTGTTGCATGCCTAGTTACAAAGAGAGGATGAGGTGATGAAATAGCTCTTCTCATGATTCTAATCTTGTTTTTTTTTGTTTTGTGTGTGTATGTGTGTGTGTGTGTGTGTGTGTGCCTTCATATGTCTTCCTTCCACTGATATTTGAAGACAATTGCCACACAGTCTGAGGCCAGAATTGAAAACGACTCATTTATCAAAGCAGATAAAAAGAAAATGCTTATTTGAAGTTCTCCTTTGCATTCTTCTACCAAAGACTAGCATCCCTATCTGGCAATACAAAAAAGCAAACCACAAAGGAAATCATAAGGCTGGAAAGGCTGAGAACGTGGAGTGAGAAGCACATCTGAGCAAATTGTCCTCAAACTAGCAAAGGTGACTGTTGTCATCTGTCTCTGAGAATCAAGAGATCAAAGCCTCGGTCTGTGGCCATCCTTCTCTTCTAAACACTACAGGAAATGTTCGCACACTTAAAGTGATGTTAGCATTATTTCATATGTATTGACATTCTAATCAGATGATTGAAAAAGTATTAGAGCTAGTTCACATTTTAAATATGACAAACATATAAAATAATAGAATGCTTAAGGTTATTTCATTCAAAAAGTCCATCCTACTAATGAGAAACTTAAAGCCCAGAGAAGTTGAGCAACTTATTCAAGATTGTATTACCAGATGGTGGGGGGTGAAGATTTTAAGGAGTCCTATGTTCTCCATCCAGACAGGCAACTCGCTCTTCCCACCAAGGTGCACTATGTCTAGTGTTACTGATTACTAGCCCATTAACTTTAGACAAAACAAATGAAAACTTGAAAAGCCCACACAGTCTCAAAACATAAACTCTTTCAGTTCCACCACTGGATTGCTCTGCTTGGTGTGGAAGTATTTATATGTCCAGCTTGCTAACCAAAAGCCTTGCAACAGCCAGGTTTTGGATGTCTTAGCAATTGCAATGCCTCATAACTTAGTTCAAAGCTTTGCACAGAGTAGGTACTCAAAAATGTGAATGAAATGGACTGGAAATATAATAAAGCCCTATCTTGTAACTTTATTTTAATTTTTGTTACATTTCGTGTGTGTGTGTGTGTGTGTGTGTGTGTGTGTGTGTGTGTGTGTGTGTGTGGACACCATGGCTTACATGTGGAGGTGAGAGGACAACTTATGGGAGACTGTTCTCCCCTTCTACCTTTACCGACTCACTGAGCCACCTTGCCAGCACTAGTATATTGCAGTTTTCTGAAACAGTCTCCCTTTCATTGCCTATGATACTGCACTATGTCAGACTAACAAGCTGGACTTTCCGTCTCAGCCCCTTTCCTCCAGATGATCCCACCACAGTTCCTTTTGTGAGTGCGTGTTTCCCTAAGACACAAAGACAATAAGGATTAGACCTTCTATTGAAAATCCTATGATTTGGGGCTGAGCTTGTAGGTCAGTGGTAGAGGACTTGTCCACCATGTGTGAGATCCTAGATTGGATCCTTAATACCATCAAAATAAATATATAAATAAATAAAATAAAAGCTTCCATTTCTTTATTAGTTCATCTAATTTATACACTCAAGTCTGGGCCAGGTATTCATTGAGTAGTGAGACTATAAAGCCACTTAGATATGGACCCTCCAGTGTAGCATAATTAGGGAGGGAGGACAGTTTACAACTGGCAATCACGATTCAGTGGAGTGTGTCAAAGGTACGGGGCTAGGATGCTGTGTGAGAACATGGCAGGGCATTGACCCAGTGTTTGGGTGATAACGATGGGAGGTGTGGTCAGAGAAGCTTTCTTAGGGAACACAGCCCTCTAAGCCAAAACAAAATTGAAAGAAAAAAAAAAAGAATTAGCCAAGAGAAGACAGGTTGTGAGGGAAAACAGCGTGTACCAAGACAAAGAGAGGGGCTCATGACTGTCTTGGGGACCCAAAGGAAGACAAATATGGCCAGAGAGTGAATGGGTAAATATAAGTCTGCGGAGGATAAGAGTATCAAGTTATAAGACCTTTGATGTAAGATTAAAATGCTCAGAGGTAGGCCTGGAGACATTGGCTTAGTTGTTGAGATGCTTCCTGCTCTTCCAGAGACCTGAGGTCTCATGTCAGGTGCTTAACAAATGCCTGTGATTCCAGCTCCAGAGGATACAATGCTTTCTTCTGGTCTCCATGGGCACTCTCATAATAGATATATTATGGTAGATATATGAAAATTGTGTGTGTGTGTGTGTGTGTGTGTGTGTGTGTGAAAAATGGCTCTTCTTTCTCTCCCAGAGGCCCCAATTTCAGTTCACAACACCCACATCAAGTTCACAACTGCCTGTAACTCTAGCTCCAGAGGACCCAATGCCCTCTTTTGGCTTTCAAAAGGGCACCTGCACACATGCAATATACAATCCCACAGATACAAACATAGACAAATAAATAAAAATACATCTTGTAAACAATGCTCACACTTGATAAAAAGGATATTGAAGCTATTGGACAATCTTAAAGATTGGCAGTGCCTTCATCGAATTTGCATTTTAGAGTTTGAGAATATCAAAGTGGGTAAGATGTGGCTCTTTGTAGATGATGTAGTAGTCATAGTTCAGGTGCAGATAAAATATACCACCTGGGTACAAATACAAGCTGTATAAAAATGATTGGAATTGTTAGGGGAGCGAAATCTAGACTGAGCTTCCAAGAAACCTCTCAGAATAGCCTGACTGCCAGAGATCTGTTGCTTCTGTTTCGATCAGTGAACTGGAATATTAAGACTCTGTCTCCACATAATGGCTGGCTCCAAGACTTTTTCTTCTTTGCCATGGTCTGGAAATCATCCAGCAAACTGAATGCTCTTTTCACTCATGTAGCTAGAGCCTGGACACTGGACACTCCCTCCACAGCAGCCACTAAGAGCCAAATAGCTCTATAACTCTGCTTGCCAATGGAAAGAGCAGAAGCAGAGCCCTCTGGCCATGATATATCACTTCCACCTTCTACATCTTGCGTGGGTGTACTTGATTGTTGAACTGTATATCACAACCAGAAGCCTAGCTAGGGAATGCAGCTTGCTAAACGGAACTGAAGGGAGGTTAGGGTGGGACTCTGCAATGTGCTCTATAGAGGTCAAAGCGAAGAGATGACTTATGGGACTGCTGAACAATTCATGGGAGAGGTGAAGGTAGCCAGTGCCGAGAGTACAGAGAAGGGACTCCTATAAGTTGTCCTCCAACCTTCACAAATACACCATCATGCTTGTATACATATACACATGCATGTGAGCGAGCGAGCGAGCGAGAGAGCACGCGCACGCACACACACACACACACACACACAAAGTGAGTAAATACTTTTTTTTAATGTGAGATATTTGAAGCATAAAGAAATACAATAAGGGAGAGAGATTTTTTAAAAATGTTTTCAGATTTATTTTATGTATATGAGTGTTTTGTCCATATGTCCATATGTCCATATGTCTGTGCACTATGGGCATGTCTGGTTCTTTCAGAGTTCAGAGGAGGACATTGGATCCCCTGGAACTGGAATTACATACAGCTGTGAGCTTCCATGCTGTGAACCAAAACTGTGTTCTCTGTAAGAACTGCAGGTGCTTTTAACCACTGAACCATCTCTCCAGCCTTGAGAGAGTTCTTTTTTTTTTTTCTTTTTTTCCCCCACTGCTGAAATGGAGGAGGCCACTTGGAAGCTCATGAGTATAGCCTCTAAGAAGTGAAGAGGAGCCAGCTGATAGGCAACAGTAACAATAGCAAAAACAAACAAGCACCCCTAGTCTATATCTGTTATTTAGCCAGCAGGCCTTGCACAAACAACCATAACCAGGCAATTTAACTTAGATGTTAGATAGGACCAGTGACTGGCAGCTATTGACCAGAGGCCTAGTGGAAAAAAAAAACCCTACTGCCTTTTTAGAGTGCTTTGAGGAGGCTATGTAAAAGTCCACTCTGACTGATTTATCCTCCTGTGAAGGCCACATCCTTGTCAAGACAAGGTCATTCCTCAATCTTCTCTTGATGTCTGAAGGAAATGGTAGAAATTGTCTTTGGGCCCTAACACTGCCAATGATGGCCTGCTAATTACAGCAAATCCTGTTGTTTATAACCAGGATTTAGAAGAGGAAGAGGGCAGATAAAAGGAGGCTAAAGCTAACAGAGGGAGAAGAAAATCCGGCAGAACTTCTCACAGCAGAAGGTTTTACGATCTCCCACTGGTTCTGCTCCAGCAGAAAATCAACTTACAAGTAACTGCTAAGTCTCTTGGTAGGTAGGTCACTGCAGAAAACTGCCCAGATATTGGATGTCTTCCTAAGGATACTTGCCGTCAAAGTGGCAAGGAAGAAACTGGAAGGCTTACTACCTACCCGAGCCTCAGGTGTCAATGGAATAAGCCCCAGTTGACCTCTGACCATCAACAGCAATGGAACGGAGCCTTGGGTAAGTCACAGATAGGACCCTGTCTTTCCTCCTGGATACTGAAGCCTCCTACTCTGTTCCTATCTCATATTATAGCTAATTGGCCCCCATCACTTGCCAAACAATAGGCATTCATGGGACTCCTGCAACCAAATATTTTACTCTGCCTTTATGCTGTCTATGGAATGGTGTGTGTGTGTGTGTGTGTGTGTGTGTGTGTGTGTGCACATGCATGCTCCCCAGGTTGGTGTTGGGTGTCTTCCTCAATCACTTTCTACTTAATTTTGGGAGCAGGGTCTCCTATTGAACCTGGAGCTCATTGATTTGTTAAGCTGCATAGCCAATGAGCTCAAAGGATCTGCCAGTCTCCGGCTCCCCTCTCAGCACCAGGACTACAGCTGTGGACTACCTCTTGGCTTTTAAGTAGCTGCTGGGGATTTGAACTCCTATCCTCATGCTTGCACAGTCCCAGGAATTTATTCTTTCTCCATATTCTAATCCCCGGATCTCCTCTTACTTCATTGGGCAGAGACCTAGCCAAACAAAAACAGGAGCGTAAATTATCTTCAGCCCTCTACAAAACCCCACAGTAACAGCCATGACCACCTCCACTGAAGAGACAAACAATGATTGACTCTTTACAGGCATCATTAACCTCCAAGTATGAGCTGCTGCCATGCCAGGTAGGGCACTCACAACCATCTCTCCAATCAGATTAAAGGACTCTTGTGCTTTTCCTCACTCTAAGGAATGTTTTCTCTGGCTTGAAGTGTGAGGATCACTTAAAACTCTGATCAGTAAATTACCCCCATTATGAGTTTTTACCTCTTGCTAGTCATCACAATACTCCAACCCCAGCCATTTAAATTATTCCCTGTTTGATCTTCCAAGATCTCTTCAAATGGTCCTTCTTTTATTTCCCAGTTTCCTTGGTATGTAGTTAACAGAGAATTAAGTTACTATTTTCATTCCTCTTGAAGACCTCAGTTCTCTGGAACAGTGGGGCATACCCACCAAGACCCTAAAGTAATCCTTTCAAAACTTTTGCCAGGAGACTCAGCTTACTGGGAGGGCAATAGTACCATCAGCTCTACAGGAACTCCACACAGGCCCTCATTCGGCTCCCAGCCTAACCCTGTGAAGGGGCTTCATGAACACCCCTTTCTACAGTAGATCCATGAAGCGTGATCCTAATTAGTCTTAATCAATAAAAACCCAGAGTCAGATGTTAGGGTGAAAGCTGAAAGATCAGAGAAGCAGAGCAACAGGAACTAGAGACTTCTTACCTCTATGAAATCTCACACTGAATGGGGGCTGAGAGCCTGTCTCCACCTGCTTTATATTCCTGTCTCCACCTCCCTAGTGCTGGGATTAAAGGCGTGCACCACCACCGCCCGGGCTGTTTCTCTTTTAGAATGGTTCAATCTCGTGTAGCCCAGAGTGGTCTTGAACTCCTTGATCTTCCTTCCTCTTCCCAAGTGCTGGGATTAAAGGTGTGTGCCACCATTGCCTGTCCTCTATGGTTAACTAGTGGCTAGCTCTGCCCTCTGATCTCCAGGCAGGCTTATTTGTCAGAACACAAACAAAAGATCATACAACAGATCTGTTCCTGCATAATGAAACCTTTAAACCAGTTTGCCTCTAGACTCAATGAATTCCAACAAGATAACAAAGAATCTGAATTATAGAGGCTGCCTAAGCCATGGAGAAAAAACATTACCCCCTTTTTTAACTGGAAGAACATGTGCTAATTAAACCTAAAAGGGAGGGCTCTCGGGGCCAACGGTCAACTCTTCTTTGGAGAGACCCTCTCTTGGTGCTGTTACCTTTTCTTACAGTCATCAAGGTCTCAGGAACTGCTAACTAGGTCCATCACTCCCAGTTCAACCTTGCAAAGACCTTCCTGAAGAAATATCTTCCATAGACTCTTGGGAAAGTCAACACATAAGAGATCTTATATATCTGTCCAAATGAACAAAGAAGTGAAAGTTTTACTGTTTCTTCCTTCCTTGTGTTTGTCTTTACTTCTGGGTAGCCTTTTCTCTCTGCCTTCTTTATAATGAAGATGAAAAACTCTAGATCATCTCAGTAATTTACCAATGTTACACATGGACTCAAAGTGTTTTCCATTGGCATAATTACTCAGCTTCTATTTTCACACTATTTATTGGGCTACAGGATGGCATTGGAATGAGGTTAAGTGCTATGGATATAGTTTTGATAATTTCACTAATGTCTAATCAGCCTTATGAGTCTACAAAACCAGATTCAAAATATGTCAGATACCATCATCTCTTTCATTGCACAGTTTTGGAACTGGATCTCGGGTTTTCATAGTGGAAATAGGCTATATGTATTATAATCCTTATAGTGATTCTATTAGTCTTTGGACTTCATGTACCTAACAGCTGTTGATCCACTATCAGATGGTCCCCTGGCAATTTAACTCCATCTGTCTGGATCCCCTTGATCATTCTCCAAAGCTGAAAGTCCACAAAAATGGAGACCCTAAAACCTTCCTATATTCCATTTCAGTTAAAAGCAGCTAAATCAACTCAATACTCATCCTGTAAAAGATTCTAGGGTCTGAACTCTTGAGAGGGGTGTTTGGTAGCTTTAAAAATCATTGGGGGCAGACTCTTCTCTCATAATTAGAAGCTTGTAAAACAATGAGTGAGAGTGCAGGACCTTGATTATTGACCAAAAGAATCGCATCTGAGTCTTAGCACTCACCATGGGGAGAGACATAGTATTCTAAATTGCCGCCAAAATCATAAAATTTCTATGTACTAAAAGGCTTTCTGATAAGTAAACAAAAGCATTTTATATGCTAATCTAAAACATTAACAACAATAATAAAAGACATATCATTTTTCCTCTCTAAAAAGTTAATCCAAATGGGCCTGTTGATCACTTGGGCAGGAGAACATCTCCAGGAAAGCAGTCTGTTCCAGAAATTCTAAGAAATAGTATAAATAATATTTAAAATGTTGGTTGGCATAATAGTCTCTCTGGCTATTGTACTTGCTAGCCCAATCAATGACAGAACATTGTTGTTACTCTGTAAAGAAATCTCAAACCTTTCTGCCATCACTCTGCAAACCACCATCCAGCCTCATAGTCCATTGGAAATCATTAATCTGCTTCCTGTCTGTGGATTTCCTTAGTCTGTCAATTCCATATAAATGGAATCAAACAATATTTGGTCCTTTGTAACTGGTTTCTTTCATTTCTTACAAAGTTTTTGCAATTCATCCATGCTGTAGCATCTACTTATATTTCATGTTGTGACTGTATTTTAAAAAATGAATTCATTTTATGTGTATGAGTATTTTGCCTGCTATATGTATATCACATGACTGCATGGTGCCCATGGCACCTGTGGTCAGAAGAAGGTGTCAGATCCCCTGGGACTAGAGTTATGGATAGTTATGAGCTGTAATGTAGGTATAGGGAACCAAACCCAGGTCCTGTGCAAGAACACAAGTACTCTTAATTTCTGAGCTAACTCTCCAGCCCATCATGTCATGATTTTAATGGATGGGGTGAATCTCAAGGAAATTAGGGAAGGATGCAAGGCCAAATGCTTCCAAGTTGGCTCTGGTTATTTGTTCTCTATGCCTAACAGTTACAAGTACCTCTGTCTCTTGAGAAGGGAAGAAAGCGATATTACATGTTCATGTTTACGTCTTCTCTCCCCACTCCCAGCTGTAGCTACAACTGAAAACCTTGCTTGATTATAAAACTGGAGTCAGTCATTGCTGCTTCGTGTTAACTGCTTGCCGAAGAAACACATTCATCTCGTCGAAGACATAATGAGCAAAACTGGCAATGCCCTAATAAGCTCTAAATTAAGCATACATAATGTTGAACAAAATATAAGAATCAGCAATTTTTTTCTACTTATTGATCATTAGTGTTAATGAGAGCAGCAGCAAGTGGCTTTGTTCCTGTTCACTTAGAAAGTAGAAAAACAAGGTAAGCAAGCAATTAGGAAGGTTAATACGAGGATTCAGTTCTCATCCTGATAAATGGAACAATTTATTTCCCAGCCTATTGACCTCAGAAGCCCTCAATGACTCCATCTTCTCTGCTTTCAAACTAATTTTCAACCACATTGGTAGCAGGAACTGTAGAAATAGCATCAGAGCTTACCAAAAGCAATAAACCTGAATGAATACATCTGTTTCCAAGAGATGTGTGTTACAAACAAGCAAAAGGAGTTATCTGTGTGTAGGTACTAGAGCCCCTAATAATAATAGTGGAGTGCCTTCATTGTGCAGTACAATAGAATACCGTAGATTAGGTGGCTTAAACAATGAGAGCCTGGGGTGCAGCTCAGTGGTACAATGAATGCTTTCGTTTGTATCACATCCCAGATTCAATGCCCAGCACTCCCAAACTCCCAAATCAACAACAACCACAGCAACAAAAATGATATTTATTTCTCACAGTTCTGGAGGCTGGGAAGGTCAAGATTACAGGGCAGCCCATCCAGTATCTGGTCAGAGCTCTCTTCTTGGTTAGTAGGCAGCCAGTCCTCTCACTGTATCCCAAGAAAGGAAAGAGAGGATAGGAAGGGAGACGGAGAGAGAACACAAACTCTCCTGAGCCTCTTTCTTTTTTATAAGAACATGAATCCCATCTTTTCGGACTTGATTATCAGACTCTAATTACATCCCTCAGGCCTCATCTCCAAATACCATCAAATCATGGATTGATGTTTCAACATAGGAATTTGAAGAGGACATGGACATTAAGTCCACAGCATAAAGAAAACAACTCAGGGACCCGAAGTTGCTGGGGAGCTAGGGATAGGTTCTCTGAGGAGCTCAGTTTGTAAGATACATAAAAGTCTGGAAGAGGGAGGTGGGAGTCAAAGATTCAAACCATAAGAACAGCACAGAACTGGAATAATAATTTCAGAAAGACTAACTAGAAAGAACTGAGTCTTAAAGGATATTTGAATTTGTAGGTTCACTGCCGCCATGAAATCTATTTTATTTACCCGGTATCCATCACTCATTTTGAAAACAGCATCCCAATTTCTTTTTGGGGGAGGGGGACTGTGATTTCCTCCCACCACCATCAGTCCATTCCCAATGCTGCAAACAGAAACAATGGCATGGCCTTTAGAAAGTCCATATTTGAGCTGGGGATGTCTCTCTGTGGTAGAACCCTCGTCAACCATATGCCATATCTTGAGTTTAATTCCTAGTCCTGCAAGATAAACAAGCAAATAATCAAAGGGAAAGAAAACAAAAATGACACCTGAAAGAATATAAATCTTCAGATTTGGGTAAATCATATCTAAGAATATGGAAACAGTTCTCAAAAGAGATCCATAAAATATCATCTGCAATCTATGGGGAATAGAAACTCCCTGAAGGTAGGAAATGGCAAATGTCTTGCTTTTCAAAACTGGGAAGACAGTAGATGATACAAATGTTGCCCTAAGATTTCAACGTTACTTGTCTATTAAGAGTACCATGGTGGTTTGATCTCCTCAGTATGTTTCAGGGACGAAACTATAGCTTAGTGGCGAAGTACTTGCCCAGCATATGTAAGGTCCTGGCTTCAGACATCTCGTAGTGAGAAATCAAATGAGAGGTAGGTCAACGTAGAGAGGGGATGGAGAGAGAAGGGAGTATTTTATTAAGAGTATTGGGTATTGGGGTCTTTTGTGATATTCTTACCATCCTAGTAGACTACAGGAATCCCGTGAATCTAGTTTCTGTATTTTCAAATCCTGTCTTAGAATCCTATAGAAAAGGCCTGAGTGCTGATAAACAGATCTGTCTTGGTCAAATTTGGCAAATTTTGTCAACAGTCTGCATGGACTAGGGCTATTTTCCCAGATAAGTCTTTTTCCAATCTCTCTTTAAGTATCCTGGAGAGGGGCTGAGTGGACTTGGCTCTCAATATATGGAGATCAAGAAGCTGGGAGGAAATGTGAATAAATCAGTCTGCAAAGTAAGACCCAAGCTGACATTAGCCCAGAGATGATATATTGGCCACCCAGTACCTTTTAAGGAATAAAACAGGATACATGTATAAATGGCTATGTGTATAAAGATAAAATTTAATTTGTTTTCATCATGCTGGGGATTGGATCTGGGACTCTGCATATGCTAGCATGTGCTCTACCACTGAGATATAGCTCCAACCCAAGGTGAAATTTAAATTGTACCCAGTTCTATGTTCTATCCTTGGAACAAAAGTTAAGGTTGTAGGAAGAACTTGGTAAATAGCAGCATGTGAAAGAAAATAATTTGAGGGCGTTAGTGGCCTGAATTCAGTGGCAGAAAAGCAATATGAAACTTCAAAACATGGGTTGGGTTCAGGGACATCCAAACCAAAGCATTCCTAGGCTGTTGAAATAGAAATATAGCATTCTGACTGTTCTGTGCTTTGATGATGCATCTTACGATACTTTGATTTATTATGTTCAATTCTGGAAAATATATTTCATGAGGACACAGACCAACTTCAACTCCTCCACAAGAGTCACATCGTACAGCATTATAAATCATGACAGATGAGAACAGACAAGATGAGGGAGGATGGTTTGCTCAGGAAATAAAATATTTAGGGACACAAGGAGTTAGCATAGGAAGGTAGGCTTCTCTTTAATTCCAAGAAGAAAACAAGAATGAAAGTTACAGGTATTAGACATTTTCAGATAAAGTATAAACAAGTATTGAGACGCAATTAGGAGTGTGGCGTTGGAGCAGGAGAGGTGAGCCTCTCATTGTTGGAGATGTTCAAGGAAGGTCTGGCCAGCCAAAACCTAAGAGGGATTTATAACTCAGTGACTCCCAAAAGCCCACTTCAAATATGCTGCTCTTTAGCCGTGTATGACAGGGGAGAGGATTTCTGTAAGTAGAAATGAAGTGTTTCATGATGAAACATTAGCCATGGTCAGGCAAGACATGTTGGAAACCCAGTGTCTAGATAGTTCCTTAGGATTACTTCCATAATTGCCAATATGCAAGTTCTCAAGGAAGGAGCTCATTTGTTGAGATTTCTTTGTGGTGCTCATGAAAATGCCCCCCCCCTCCTTTTTCAGTTTTTCAAGGCAGGGTTTCACTGTTTAACAGCTCTGTGGATCAGGCTAGCCCCAGTGTCACACAGATCTGTTTGCCTCTACCTTTGGAGTGCTGGGATAAAGGCATGCATGCACCACCATTCCCTGGAGAATATGCTTTTTTTTTTTTTTTTTGGTTTTTCGAGACAGAGTTTCTCTGTGTAGCTTTGCACCTTTCCTGGATCTCGCTCTGTAGCCCTGGCTGGCCTCGAACTCACAGAGATCCTCCTGGCTCTGCCTCCCGAGTGCTGGGATTAAAGGCGTGCGCTGCCACCGCCTGGCAGAAAATGCCTTCTTATTGCATGCCTTATAACTTATGACTTAGCTCTCAAGTGATTTTTGTCTTCTTGAAGGTCTCTGTTGCAGAATATTTGTACACTGTGAAGATGTGTCTTGGCCAAGGCACCTTCTGGTTAGTTTAATAAAGAGCTTAATTGCCAATAGCTAGGCAGGAAGTATAGGCAGGATTTCCAGGGAGAGAGAGAAAGAGGAGGAGAATCTAGGTGCACAGGAGATATGGAGAGAAACAGGAGGTGCAAGAGGAAGAGAGGTCATGCCATGTGATAGAATGCAGATTAATATAAATGGGTTAATTTAAGTTACAAGAGCTAGTTAGGAACCAGCCTAAGCTATAGGCTGAGCTTCCATAATTAATAAGAAGTCTCTGTGTCAGCCGGGTGGTGGTGGCACATGCCTTTAATCCCAGCACTCAGGAAGCAGGGCCAGGCGGACCTCTGTGAGCTCAAGGCCAGCCTGGGCTACAGAGTGAGATCCAGGACAGGCACCAAAACTACACAGAGAAACCCTGTCTCGAAACAACAACAACAACAAAAGTCTCTGTGTCATTATTTGGGAACTAGCTGGCGAGACAGAGAAAGACTCGTTACAGTCTTCCCTCTAGTCTTTCTTTGCCCAGGGATATCACCTAGTCTCTTTTTCATTCGTTGACAATTTCATACATCTATATCATGCATTTTGGTCATTTCATTCATCTAGATCATTGCCTTCTCTCCTTCTCCTTGAACTTCCACTAAACCTTTCTTTCTTCCCACCAAGTTGCCCTTTTAAACTTTCGTGTCTCTGTGGTTTGGTTTTGGCTTTGATCTTTTTGTGACCTCCTGAGTTTGATTTGGGGTTGCCTTCCTGAGCCGGAGTGTGGGATTATTTGATGGGCCTCAGCAACTTACCAGTGCCTACACCCATGAAGAAAATGACTCCTCCCCAGGCTGGAGAGATGGCTCAGAGGTCAAGAGCACTGGCTGCTCTTCCAGAGGTCCTGAGTTCACCCCAACCCATGGGCTCCACCATCCGCAATGAATCTGTGCCTCTTCTGACCTGCAGACAGAACACTGTGTACATAATAAATTTAAAAAAAAAGAAAATGACTCCTCCCCCTCATAGCAGCCATCCTCTGCTAACAGTCCTTCCCCTATGCATGATGGAAGGTGGAATGATGGAAGGTGGAAGGGCCCCTCTTGTCTGGCTCTTGTGCAGGGAAGTACAGCTGCTCTGAGTTTAGGCAGGGACTGACGATATCACGTCCAGAAGACAGCTTTGCACAGGACGTCTCTCCATCCTCCTGCCCTTACAGTTTTTCTACCTCCTTTTCTTCGATGCTCTCTGAGGGGCTGTATCTCCTAATTTAAGAGTAGAGAATTAAGCCTTTTCACAGCTACTAAAAAAAGCTATTCCTTCTCAATATGATTTCTAGCCAATTCATACTCTCTTCCTTTTCAGTTTTTTTCTGAAAATGTATTTTACTTTATTTTGTGTTTGTATGAGGTGTGTGTGGGATGCACATGTGGAGGTCAGTGGACAACTTTTTGGAGTCGGTTCTCTCCTTCCACCTTTACCTGGGTTCTGGGAATTGAACTCAGGGAACTAAGCTTGTACAGCTGAGCCATCTGGCTGGCCTTCTGATAGGACTTTTATAGTGTCTAGCTGGAACCAAGGACACAGTGCATGCTGGTCAAGTGCTTGACCATTGGCTTACCCTCAGTCTTGGCATTTGTTTTAAAAGGTGCTTGATCTGCCGGGTGGTGGTGGTGCACACCTTTAATCCCAGCACTTGGGAGGCAGAGGCAGGCAGACCTCTGTGAGTTCGAGGGTAGCCTGGGCTACAGAGTGAGATCCAGGACAGGCACCAAAACTACACAGAGAAACCCTGTCTCAAAAAACCAAAAAACCAACAAGGTACTCGATCTTGGTCACAAAAGCCTGAACAAGTTTCTTGGAAATACAGTACAAAACAGTGTGCCCTCCAAGTCAGACTGACCCAGCCTTTAAGTCTTGGCTTCTTTATATTCCTTGCTTAGTTTCTCAGGAACTCAGTTTCCTCATCTATTTAATGAGCCTAATGGCATACATATATTCCAGAAAGCCATTTGAAGATGAACTAGAATGAAGTTTGCCAAGGACTATCATAACACTTAGTATGCAACAGGCGTACAATGAAAATCAAATAGTATTATGAACTCCCGACTTTCCCACAACTCTCAGCATTGCCTTAAAATAATACATTAAATTTAATTTCTTAACACTATATTTATATTTAAGTTGTTTAGTGCCTATGTGCATTTAGTTTTCAAATGTAACCATTTACCTACAGCTAAAATGTCCTCACTTCATAATTACTGATAGGTTCATTAAAACACAATTGACATAATGGTAGCTGAGTCTATGGCATATATTTATCAGTAGCCAAGGGCATTTCTAAAAAACTACCTGTGTTCTGTCTAGGCCAGAAGCTGTAGTTTTCCAAAAATACTTTGCCCAGAGAAAAGCAATTGCAGGGTTCCTGCCTCTGTAGCCCGCCCTAGTCAAGCTGAGGGCACTGACTGTTTTCTTCCCACACTTTGCAGAAATTGGCCTCCTCTGTTTGATTTGAAGTCATGAGTCTGGATCGCAGTGAGCGGTACAGTCTGCTTAATGAATCATTAGTAGAACAGAGAAAAGGACAGACTCAATTACATGCTGGGTTGGTTAACCAGCCTTTCCCTGAACATTGCCCTGTTCCAACCTACGCCGAGACAGGGAGGCTTTTGTCTGGCAACTACTCCCTCGCCAGCAGTTCTGTCTGTTGAACCTAAGACCCATATTCTACATTCTTGATTGATTTTAATCTGACTTGGCAGTTTTCTTAAGTACTGTGGCCATCTGCAAGCAGGGATAATGTGGGCTTTGTACAAATAGCGTTATCGGCCTTGTCCCCCCACTTTCTGTCCCATTGATCACATTGTTCAATGCCCACAGGTGTCAGACTCTGAGTGGTGGCCTCTCAGGGTCAGGCTCTTAGAGCTTGATCTAAAGGTGAGTAACCCCAAGAGGCGAGGGAAAAGAGAGTAAGAGGATGGATGAATAAACTGATACACGAATAATGAGGTGATAGTAAGTGCTACCCCCTTTTTATCCAGTGCAGTTATAGCCCCTGACTCAGAATTTTGAGGGTCAGAAGAATCAGTGATCTCTTGTACCTCCGTGGGTAGGAATACCCATGGAAACCTTCCTTGGCCTCTCAAGAGAATCTCAGCCCCTTCCATGTTCAGCATATCCCAGCTCTTTGGATGGCCACACAATGCTTAGGATATCAACGTTACTCAGTAACTCTTCTTTGATCGACTGAGTGAGGAGGGGGAGTTCAAGCCCAAATTTTGATTTATTACCATGAATAATTACTGAAACGCCCATAGTGTGCCAAGGGATCCAGATGATGAAAAAAGAAATACATACATAGGTTAGAGAGTGAGAAGTGCCAAGAGGCAAGAGGATGGAAGGAGACACACAATAAGCAGATGAATAAATAGGTCAGGAGATAATAAACCGCCAGAGAACAATGCCAAAAGAGACGCCATTTGGGGTTGCTGTCTTGAATAGAGTGGTGAGGGAAGCCCTCCCTGACCGAGTGGGCAATGTGATATTTGAGCACAGATGTGAAGAAAGCGAGAGTGCCCAGTCATGGTGAGTGTGATGGTAATCAACGTCCTGAAAAGCATAAGGCAGGAGGATGATGAGTTGGAGACCAGCTTGGACTACATCTTTGTAGCACAATGCTAGAATGCTTGCCTAACACACATAAAGTCCTAGGTTCCAGTCCCAGCCATGGTAAAAGGTAAGGGCTAAAGTGTGGACTGTAAGCTTTTCAGAGGGATTTGAATCTGGGAGCCGAGTAGGAGAAACAATGGCATTTTTTTTTTGAGGTGAAGGATTAAGTTAGTGTCTGAGGCTGGGGTATAGATCAGTGATAAAGTGTTTGCCTAAACATGCACAAGTCCCTGGATTGGATCTCCATCACCAGAAAAAAAACAAAACAAAACAAGACAAAACAAAACAAAAACCTGGTGTGGCTGGACAGAGTGAGCAGAGAAGAGAATGGATGGAGGGGATTGGAAAGGAGACACAGGTGTTGCCTCTAACTAAGTATGATATTATTCCCAAGTAATGATTTACAATACTCAAAGAATGATTTACAAGCACCCACACAGGATGTCAGTGGGCTGCAAAAGCTGGGCCACTGGGGTCACAAAGACCATCACATTATGCCAATAGATCCCCTTTCACCTGCTCCTCCGCTGATGCTTGGCTGATCAAATAGTACAAATAGGATACACAGACTTCTGCACTGGGCTTGGCAAGGTCTTCGTATCCCCGTGGGAGGGCTGGACAGCCACTCTGCATAGTTAACGATGGCTTTGTTCTTTTTGTTTGTATTCCCTCGAGTGTGGCAAACTACATATAACACAGTGCTTTCTATTTCAATGATTTTCTTTTTCCTTCTGAGACATGGTCTTGAGATATAGCCCAGGCTGGTCTGAAACTCAATCTGCCTGTTCTAGCTTGCTAAATTCTGGGATCATGAGCAGGGGCCACCCCACCCAACTCGATTTAGTTATTACATTTCATTTCATTTTAGACAGGGTCTCATGGAGCCTCCCAAGGCCAGTTTCTAACTCACTGTGTAACCTAGGCTGCCTTCGAATTCCTGAGCAGCCTGAATTGACTTCAGGCCTGTGCCATTACTCCTGGGTCTTTTAACTAATTTTTAAAAAAAAACCTTTTTTTTTTTTGGACAGGCTGGCCTGGAACTTGCAATATAATGAATGGAGAATGACCTTGTCACTCTTCTCCTCCTGCCCCCATCTCCTGAGTGCTGGTTTGATAGGAATTATCACCATGCACAGTTTATGCAGTGGTGAGGATTGAAACCTAGGGCTTTGTGCATGCTGGGCAAGCAGTCCACCAATTGAGCCATATTCGTGGGCCACATTTAAAAAAAAACTCAGAATCCATCAAAATGCTTATATAATATTTTCGTCTTCAACATCATGATCACTTCAGAGAACAAGGCAAATATTCTCTAAAAAATTTATGAAAAAGTAAATCATAGAATTCCATTCAATTTTTAACTATGTGTAATATTTATGAGTCTACAAATTGCGAATGAAAAAAGGGAAGGAAAAGGTAATAAAAATGATTTGTTTCCACATGAGAACCTGCTCTTCTGAAGTCATGTTTGCTCCATTTGCTCCTTAGGGCCCGGAGAGTCAGCCTTAGAGATTTTCAGGTAAAGAATGACTCTCCAGGCTTAAATGTGAACAAACGACTTTAATTTGGACAGTTTTACCTGGTATTTGAAGACCCAACTCTTAGCCAGACACAGAAAAAAAAAGACCCTTTAACGTGACTGAGGAGGTAGCTTAGTGGGCAGAGGCCCAGCTCTGCACTCACCTGTCTGTGATCCCAGCATGCAGGAGGTAGAGGAGTAAGGATCAGAGGTTCGAGGTCACCTTTGGCTATGCAGGGAATTCAGGACCAGCCTGGCCTAGGGAGCCTGTTAATAAATAAATAATCTAAAATGGCTAAACAAAGTCTCAAGGTCTTAGGGCTGGGAGACACTTTAGTGGTTTTTGCACACGACCCAATTTTGGTACCCACCCCCTCTGGGCAGCTGACAACTGCCTGTAACTCCAACTCCAGGATCTGACACCCTTTTGTGGACTCCAAAGGCATCTGACCTCACACATGCATGGGCCCCCACACCCATACACACATATACTCTTGATTAAAAAAAAGAAGTAAATTTTAAGCAAAGTCTCAGGATCTCAGGTAAGAAATATTAAAACTGCCCTTATTCTCAGCACTATGCATTTCAAACATTTTTTTCACCCTTGAAGTTGTTTGCAGATCAGAATGATGCTATTTGACAACTTATAAAAGTAAGCACGGATGAGGGCAATAATCCTAACAAACATTTTTGGAATGCTGGATAACAATCACCTCTTTCAGTCAAAAATCTGCCTCAAAGGAGATATGCATGGTATTGCTCATGTCCTCCACTCAAACATCCTCACTGACAATTTACAAACCAGTGGCCAAGATGAAAAGTCCCACAGAAAAATATCAAAGGCTAGGGGAGAAAGGTAGTGTGCTTCCCTAGTCTATACAAGGGCCTATACAAATATCTAAAAGATCATTATATCTTTCCATTTCACAATGAAAATGTCATTACTTGGCACCAGAAAGACAGATGAATCAAATATATATATATATATATATATATATATATATATATATATATATATTTACATTTTTATTCATTATTATTATTGTTACTGTGTGTATATGTTATGTGTATGTGGGTGTGCATACCACAGTGTTTGTGTGGAGGTCAGAGGACAACTTCTTGGAGTTGGTTGTTATGCATACTAGAGATGCATAACATCTCAGGTCCTCAGGCTTTCTTGCAAAGGGCCTTTACCTAAAAAGGCATCTCACTGTTAAGTATTTTTTACAATGTACCTTTTTTTGCCATTGATCCTTAGGCCTGCCAGACTAATCGGCATCATGATCTGGACACTGGCACAGTTTTCATTAATATGTGAACATGCACATTATTACCACTATCATCATCAGGGATGGAAACATTAGACTGCAGACCCACCCAAGCCTCTGCTCTCCCCGCACAGGAGGATGATCACATTTAAGTAGAATTGTCTGTGGAAATGCTGACTGTGCTGAGGAGGTGTTCATGTGCCCTCACCAGCAAACACAGCACTTCTCTGGAGCGCCACTAATTCTCAGTGTCTTTATTTCCCTGCATACCTGCTTCTTACTCTTCAAATTAAAAAACAGATTCCTACCACTTCAGTTTGCATGCCCTTCTGTTCGATGAGCCTGGCAGGCCTGGCCACCAAGAATACTCTGGAGGTTATCTTGGCTACCTCGTCTGTTTTCTCCTGCAGCCATGCATTCTTACCTGTACCTGTTCTCCTTCGTTTTCTTTCTCCCCCTCAGCAGCAATTTACTGTCATCCTCCATTGGGAAATACCCAGCATTGCTCCCACTTTGTCAGAATGACCTTGATCCTGTCCTGACCCCAAAAGAGGACAGACATTGCTTGTTTTCACTAAGGTCTGGAACCAGGGGATTAAGTGGAAAAAATTTCTGAAGGATTATGACATCATTTGTTTGGCTAGTTCATGGTCTACATTTTCTTGAAAAATAAACATAAAACCAAAAATAAATATAAAACTAAATGGCAACTATCTGGCTAACATGGCATGTTCTGTGTTAATTTGATTTCAAGGAAACACTTTAAAATGCTTTAAAATACAAAGACTAGACATCTGAACTGCAGTAAAGAGGCCTAAAAGCTGTAACTGTACAAGGAAAGAGTCCTGCTTTTTGAGAGGCAACATTCAAGGTAGTCAGCCCTGGCATGCCAGGAAAGAGACCCTCACAGCTCAAATCAAATTCTTCTCGTGTGGGATTATCCATTCCGTTAGGGATTTGAACTCAGACGGAGATATACATTTTTGCTCATTCTTATTCTCAAAATAATAATATCCCATCTTTGAGCCAATTTTATTTCAAATTCTTTCTAGCTAAGACTGCTATAAGTTATAATACCCAGCAAAGAAATGGCAAAGTATATTGCTTTTTTTGTCATGCAACTCCCAGTGATCTTCCCCTTTCGATTTCATTTTTATTTAAATTGTAAGAGGACAGGAAAAAATATTGAATTTTTCTGTCATTCCTAGCTTGTGATCCATGTTAACTTGTTTTTTGTCCCCCACTCAGTGAAAAATATTTCCACGATACACATTTTTTAACACAGAATTTTACATAATGAAGCCTGGATTCATGATAGAACTTGAAGAAAAGAGAGAACAGCCCTGACTGATGTCATTCCAATAATTGCTTGAATATTCTCCATATAAAACAATAGAATTATTTCCAATGTTTCCTCGAGTATGCCGTTTTTCTTGGGAGGAGCCCACTAACAGCAAAGTATATGCATTTCAGGAAAATTTGATCTATGTTTGTCTTCATTATAACAGGATACATTTCTCTCAAGAATTTCAAGCCCATGGCATCCATTCTAAAACCATCTTGTGCCACTGCTGGACAATACCCTCCTTTTGTGAGTGGAATGAGAGTGTTTAGGGAAGGCTCTCTGTAATCTACTGAAGCCTGTTTATCCATGAGTGAGTGTCTTCCTTGCTTTGATGCTTATTTAGAGCTGAGGTCAAAATGAGCCACTCAGTGGCCGTTTTCATTTGGGCCCTGCAGAACAGACTCAGAGCTTCAGCTTGGAAAGCTGAGAGGTCACTGTGGAGGTAAGCCCTGGAAGGCTGAGTGACAGAGAGAGAAGATTGTGCAAGCCAAGGGGAAGTCACTAAAAAGGATGAGTTACTGAGTAAACAATCAGTGAGTAAATGAGGCTAGGCTTCCAAATGGGCTCACTGAAGACGAGAAAGCTGAGAGACTGAGCTGGGGACTTTGGTCTCTCACCAGTTAAGCGCTGCCCCTGGAGGTGATAAATCTCAGGATTTCCTGGACAGCCTGAGCACAAGATGGGCAGCTCTAAAGGTGCTTAAGGAAGCCACAGGCAGACAGAGACTCACTGGCAGTTGCCTGAGGGAAGAGCTGTCTGCAGGTGCCAGACAGTCTTCTCCAGTCACCACAGATGACCCTGAAATGGGTCAAGATGCGGGGAAGGAAACTTTTGGTGTGTGCCAAGTTGGCTAGGACATGCAGACTCATTAGCAGAGCCCAGGCCTGGTCTCTGGAGCTGATGAGTGTTGTCTGTCCTGGCCCAGGCCTATCATAAACACTTGAGATGAGCGAAGCAGCATCCTAGGTGAAATTATCCAGCGTTTCCTTTAACACTGTGGACCGGTGCCTCCAGAGCTATTTTTAGACGCAGCCTCTGCTGTTTCATGCTGTGGTTTGAGAGGAAGCACATACTAGCATAATTTGTTCTAACTCTGGATTTTCATTTGAAACATCTGAAGGGCTTTGGAGGAAAATACAGATGCTCAGGCACCACACACTCAAAATAGAATCCCTAGGCTCACAACAAATGAATGGATGAAAAAGGACAGATATGTATGCAAGGAAATTTTATTCAGCTGGGAAATGGTTGTTATTTGGAAGAAAATGGGTGGTACTGGAGTGGTCATGCTAAGTGAAATAAACCAGACTCAGAAAGACAAATCTCTGTTTTCTATCCTATGTAGACTTTCGGGTGAAATAGGAATGAACGTAGAACATGAAAGTAGAAGGGTTACTATGCAGAGAAAATAAAGGGGAGAAAGAGAACAATGGGGAAGAAACACAAAATATCCCACGTTTTCTCTCATATGCAGAATATAGATGTAAATATACACACATATATGTGACATAAACGCAGAAGGGGGACCATGGAGAGGGGCAGAAGGGATGAGAGAGGGCTATGGGAAAACTGGATAAGAGCAAGGTACAATGATATGTATGTAACATGTCATTTTAAAAATGATTTTTCTCATATACTACATCCCAATCTCAGTTTCCCTCCCCTCCTTCTCTCCAGTCTCTCCCCTCCATTTCCACTCTCCCCCAGATCCACACCCCCTCTATTTCCCCTCAGAAAAGAGCAAGCCTTCCAGGGACATCAATCAAACATGGTATAGTATGCTACAATAAGACAGTTACATACCATCACATCAAGGCTGGAAGGGGCAACCTAGTAGAAGGAAGAGGGTCTCATAAGGAGGCAAAAGAGTCAGAGACAACCCCCACTCCCAGCGTTAGGAACCTCACAAGAACACCAAGCTACTCAGCCATAACATATATGCAGAGGACCTAGATCAGAGTCCTATGGGCTCCCTGATCTCTGCTCACCCCCATGAGTCCTGTTTAATTGATTCTGTGGGCCAAACATGTCATTTTTTTTTAAAAAGATAGATTCAAACTATGTATTCTTGGCCTGGAACTCATAGAGATCCACCTGTCTTTGCCTCAAGGCTTCTCCACCAAAATGTCATTTTAAAACAATAAAATAGGACTTCTAGGATAGAAGCCAAGGCTGCAAGCGCACATCGTGTGTGTGTGTGTGTGTGTGTGTGTGTGTGTGTGTGTGTGTGTGTGTACACATTTAACTCTTCAGATGATTCTGATATATAGCCAAAGTTGACACTGACAGATAATGAAGGGAGTGTAACTGGAAACTGGATTCAAACAGCCTGGGTACAGACTTCTGTGACTTCACTGACTGGCTCTGTAGTTTTCTTTGAGTAGTGCTCCATCCCTGGAGCTCAGTTTCCCCTTTAGGAAAACGGGGATACCCTATCTGTGTCCCAGACTTCTTTGAGGAAAATGTCTGCTCTCAAGGCAGGCACATCACTGGTGCCTGGTCAGCGTCAGTTTTCACATCCCCAGCCCTGAACATCTTGCTCGGAAAAGTGCCGGTGGGTCCCCATCTACTGGAAAGTGACACGAATTCTCCCGTGTAGGTGGAGAGGGTGGTGCAAGGACCAAGAGACCGTTCTGCTGCCAGAAGTAAATGTACAAGAATGTCAGAGAGCAAATAAGGGGCTGAAAAGGAAACCGAGAAAATCACTGGCTAACATTCACTAGTGCAAAGAAAGGCTCCTTTTGGAATGTATTTAACACGGCAGGAGGGCCAATCCCTGCCAACAGTAAGCAGAAATTGCAGGGTCAGGCCTCCTAAAAGGTATCCATATGGAGTTTAAGTCCCAGCTGGAAAGACCTGCAAGTACTGGTAAAAATTTTGTTTTAATAGTAATTATTTCATTTAGTGTGTTTGTGTTTGTGACAGACAAAGAGAGACACACACAGAGCATGTGTTTGTGTGTATGTGGATCACATGTATATTCAGGCACATGTGCACATGTGTGTATTTGTGTGTGAAGGCCACAGATCAGTCTAGATGGTCAATTCTTAGGAGCTCTCCACTATGGTTTTTGAGACAGGGTCTGTCACTGGGACTAGGGCTCACCCATTAGGCTAGGCTGGTTGCTCAGCGAACTCCAGGGATCTACCTACCTCTGCTTCTCCAATGCTGGGTTTTTACATAGGTTTGGGATAGAACTCAAGTCTTTGTGGTTGCATGTCAAGCACTTTATTGGCTAAGCTTTCTCCTTAGTCCCTTACTTGAATGTTATTATATGGGCTTCATAAGACCATTTTCATTCATGTATATGGTATAATATACTTTGAATATATTCCTTTTCATATAACCCAATACCCCCTTAACTTTCTTTCCACTCCCTCTCTCATTAATCTTCTTAATCTTCTTTGTTCTCCTGGGCAATTTCACATCCACTTTCATGTCATCTGTACACATATGATTTTATGCATCAATATAAATCTAGGGTCATGGATCACCGTTCAATGGATGTTCCGTATAACACTCAGAGTAACCATTTATGTATAGCTTAGAGGATTGTTTCTGTGGGATAACATTACACTCCTTCACCAGCATTGTTGGTCACATAATAGATTTAGCAATTATCAGATAGACTAAGTTAACACAGACACTGGGCCATTGAGGTACACCTCAAGGTTTTCTCTGTCAACAAATGGCAGCTTCCTGGGGTGGAGATGTAGCTAAGTTAGTTTGCCTAGGGGAAACTCTAGGGGAAGTGGGCCCAGGGGTGCAGGGGAGGCCCACAGATGATCCTTAGCACTGGATAAACCAGTCATTTTGTCACACCTGTAATTCCAGCAACAGAATTCAGATGCAGGAGATTGAGAGGTTCAAGGTCATCTCCTGCTACACACCGAGTCTGAGGCCAACGTGGTATACAAAAGACCTTGCTTTAAAATACCAATAACAGAAACAAAATAAAACAAGCTCCCCTCCCCCCAAATAACAAAAAGCAAATGTCACCCTTGATCTCTTCTTTGATCCAGGAATGGAAAGTTTGTTTGATTAGGAAAGAGTCAAATGATCGAAGAGACAGAATTCTACAACCTTTTTGCTGCCATAAAGAATGTGAGTCCTCTTAATGGGACACTTTTCTAAGAGGGACAAGAGGTAGGAAGGTGTAGCAAGAAGGAACCTTGTACTCAGGAGGTAGAAATGTAGATTGCTGCAGCCATTGTGGAAAAGAGTGCGAAAATCCATAAGAAATCCAAAACCAACTACCCTATAAGTCAGCAATCCCTTTCTGGGTTTCCAATGAAGGGAAGTGAAATCAGCCTGTCTCAGATAGCTGCACTCCTATATTCATTGAAACAGCATTTCCAATAGCCAAGATGTGGAAACAAGTGGTCTTCATTTAGATGAATGGGTAAAGAAATTGATATCTATGTATATATAATATAATTATATGCAAACATTATCCCACCTTAAAAACAGGGGACTTTGCCACTGCAAAAACATGAACAAAATTGGAGGACATTATGCTAAGTGAACTAAGCCAGATACAGACAGAAAAATATACACAATGTCTCTCATATGTGGAATATTTTTATTTCTTTGTTTATTTACTTATTTTGGTTTTTCAAGACAGGGTTTCTCTGTGTAGCTTTGTGCCTTTCCTGGGACTCACTCTGTAGCCCAGGCTGGCCTTGAACTCACAGAGATCTGCCTGGCTCTGCCTCCCAAGTGCTAGGATTAAAGATGTGTACCACCACCACCTGGCTGGAATATTTCTAAATATAGTAAGTATTTTTACTGAATTTCATACATGTGTATGATTTTTTTGATCATATTCACCTCCACTCCTTCCCCTAATTTTGTCCAGATGTATCCATCCCTCCCCACACCCCTCAACTTCATGTACTCTTTAAAAAAATTTATAACCAACTATATTAGCCAAGATTCTCTAGAGGAGCAGAACTGATTATATATATATACACACATTAATTATATGATTTATTAGAATGGCTTGTAGGTTGTCGTCTAGCTAGTCCAACGATGGCTGTCTCTTGATGGAAAGGCCAGGAATTGGGTAGTTGTTCAGTCCATTAGGCTGGATGTCCAAGCTTGTTTTCAGTCTACTTTGGATACCCAAAGATGTAGGTTCTAATATCAGTGAAGGAATGCCTCAGCATCAGAATAGATGAACTTGCTAGCAGGAGTAAGAGCAAGAAGGCAAAAAGCAAAAGCTTGTTTCTTCCATGTTGTTTTATGTAGGCTGCCACCAGAAAATGTGTCCTAGATTTAAAATAGGTCTTCTCATCTCAAATAATCCAATAAAGAAAATCTTCATAGATGTGCCCAGATGATTTCACTTTAGTTGGTTCCAGATGTAGTCAAGTTGACAAACAAGATCAGCCGTCCCACCTACCAAATTCAATTAATGCTGTCCATATACTCATGGGTATGGGGCAATCCACTGCGGGGGTGGAGTTGACATATTGGGGGCCACACCCTTAAAGAAAACCGACTTTTCCTTCCCTGGAACCTTTAACTGTCAAGAGCTCTTCAGTTAGGGGTTGGCTGCTCATGAGCTCCTCTCTACTGCATGCTAGAGTGTTGACTGGCTTGATCTTGTGCAGGCAACCATAGCTACTGTGAGATCATTCATATAGTGGGCCTGTCTTGTTTATAGGACACTGTTTCAGGGGGCTGGAGAAAAAACTCAGTGGTTAAGAGCACTAGTTGCTCTTTCAGAGGACCAAGGTTTGATTCCCAGCACCCACATGATTGCTCAGGGATCTGACATCATCTTCTAGCCTCTGTGGGCATAGGCATGCATGTGGTGCACAGACATACATATAGACAAAATGCCCACACTCCTCACATAAAAATAAAATGAAAAAAGGTACACTGTTTCATTATGCTCCTATTTCTCCTATTTCACTTCTGTCTATGTTAATCTTTCTATCCTCTATTCCCTTAAAATATTAAGTACATGGAAACAGAAACTAAAAAAGTGGTTATCAGGAGCAAAGGAAGATGTAGACTAAAGGGCTTAAAGTTGTGATAATGTAAAATGAATAATATGTGGAGCTAATATCTAATATGGAGGATATAACTAACAATAAAATATTGTGCTGTATAATTGAAATTTGCCAAAAAAGTAGATTTTAGGTACTATTGTCACTATGAAAGAAAGAAGGTGAGTACACATGAAATGGTGGATGTCATTATACTTGACTGTCTAATACTCACTTCACCTCATTATCTACATGCATACACATATATACACATATATGGATATCAGGAAATCATGTTGTATACCTTAAAGTTATGGAATAAAATTAATTTTGAAAAAATCGCTAGTGTTCAAAAGATCTTTCATAGGAATATAGAGGTTCCTGCATGGCAGTTAGGCAAGCCAATTCTAATTTAAAAAATACCCTAACAGTGCAGTCTAGAGTTTCTATCTATTTGTATTTTATACCACGTATATTGGGTGCATTGTTGTCACATAAGCTAGATAATGGTTAGATTTCTGAGCATCCATTGGTGTTTAAGTTGTAGCTTTTCATAGCAGATGACAAAGCAAACTGAAGGACAGTTAGGTGAAAGGGATTTCTTGGAAGAATCTTTGGACAACTCATTACAAAGCAACCTCAGCAAGATGCTGATGTGATTGGTGGAAAGATGCTCACAGACACAATAAGGGAGTATTCTTTCTCTGATAGTAAGAGATACTTAGCTGCACGCAGCCTCACAAAAGTGGAGACAATATGGCTTGCATCTGTGGTCTCTGGATCTTCAGAGGATGGTGAGCATATAGTGAGATTTTGACTGATTTGGAGAAACACTCATTTCCCTTTCTTCATGGAAGCTTTATACTCTCTTAGCTTCTTTCAATCATACCATAGAGCCCAGCTATCAACATGGCTACTTACCAGACATAAGAAATGAACACAAGTTTGTGCACATGACTCCTGTTTGCCATAAGACTAGTGATATTAAAGATTAATGTATTACCATCATCTGGTTCTGAGGTTTCACATTGGCCTGAGGTCCATTCCATACTCCCAGAATGGAGGATGAGAGCAATATACTGCATCTCAGGGAAGCAAGACACAGGATTACCCTGGGAAACTCAGGGACAAGATGGTGATGCCCCTGTCCTCAAGATGTTGCCTCACTTTTATCTCAACTTCTCTCAGCCATGATGCATATTCATGTGGGTACATATGTACATATGGGTATACATGCATGTGTATGTGTGCATGTAGTGGTCAAATGGTGGGTGTCTTTTACTGTCATTCTACATCCTCATTTTTGAGACAGAGTCTCTCACTGAACCCGGAGCTCATTGATTTGACTGGGATATTTGTCTTAGTTACTTTTCAATTGCCATTGCAAAATGCCATGACAAAATCAACTTATAAAAAAGTGTTTAATTTGTGGCTCATGGTTCCAAAGAGTTATAATCTATGACTACCATGGTGGGGAGCATGGCAACAGGCAGGCAAACAGGCAGGCAGGCAGGCAGGCAGGCATGGAGCTGGAGTAGTTGCTGACAGGTCACATCTTGAGACACAAGCATGAAGCATAGAGAATGAGCTAACTGGGAATGTTATGGGCTTTTGAAACCTCAAAGCTGAGCCTTAGTGACACACCTCCTCCAACAAGGCCACACCTCCTAATCCTTCCCAAACAGTTCCACTGACTGGGGACCAAGCATCAAACACATGAGCCTATGGAGGGTCATTCTTATTCAAACCACCATAGTAGCTGGTCAAATGAACTCTATGGATCTGACTACCTCTGCCCCCTTTTCCTTTCCCCTGGTACTGGTGTTACAGATACATGCTTTTTATGTGGGTGCTGAGAATCTGAACTCTGGTCCTCATGCTTGTAGAGAAGATACTTTACTCATTGAACTATTCTCTATAGGCCTCTTCCTCCTCCTTTTCCTTCTCTTCTTCCTTCTCATATTTGTGCTTTATTTCTGATATAGTATTCTTGTTGTGCAATTTTATTTTCTTTTTGACATTGTCATATATGCTTATTATGTACTTTAATCATATTCACTCCCAAAATCTTCTCTTGCCCCCTCACCCTCCTGTGGATCCCCTTCCTCTTTCATGCATTTTTGTTTGTGTGTTTTAATAAAATAATGCGTTTAATGAGGACTGCTTCTAGGAGTGTAGATGAGTAGTTGTCTTAGTTAAGGTTTCTATCACTGTTAAGAGACACCATGATGACAGCAACTCCTATAAAGGAAAACATTTAATTGGGGCTGGCTTACAGTTTCAGAGGTTTAGTCCATTATCATTATGGTAGGACATGGCAGCATGCATGCAGACATAGTGCTGGAGAAGGAGCTGAGTGTCCTACATTTTAATTCACAGACAACAAGAAGTAAACTGAGACACTGGGTGTGGCTTGAGAATATGTAAGACTTCAAAGCTTGCCTCCACAGTGACACACTTCCTCCAACAAGGCCATGCTTATTCCAATAAAGCTACACCTTCTAATAGTGCTACTCCCTATGAGCTTATGGGGACAATTACACTCAAACTACCACAGTAATTTACAGGAGCCTCGGCAATTTATCAGTGGCTACATTAGAAAATGTCTCCTATTACCCCAGTCACCATTAACTGCCTCTATAGATCCTCAGAGATGAGCAGGGCCTCGTAAGTCTCCTTTCCTTTCTGACTCCATTCTTATGAAATGCCTAGAAGAGGCAAACTTGCAGAGACAGAAAAAACATTAGTGACTGCCAGGGCCTGACTAGGTAATATAAAAATAAGTTTATTTTGGAAACTGAAAGCCCAATGCTCAACAGTTCCATTTGCTCAGTCTCTGGTGGGGGACTCACAGCAGATGACATCATGGCAGGTGTACATGTGAGAGGAATCATATGGCAAGGCAGGAAGCCAGAGGCAGCACAGAGGGACTAGGCTTGCTTATTTGTAACAACTCATTGATTTTGTTTATATGTATGTGTGTGTGTGCCTGGTTGCCCAGATTGCCACATTAGTGCAGGTACCCTAATAGGCCAGAAGAAGGCATCAGATCCCCTGGAGTTGGAGTTAAAGGCAGTTGTGAGCTGCCCAAGGTAGTTGCTGGAAGCTGTACTCAGGTCCTCTACAAGAACAGTATGTGCCTTAATAACTGAGCCATCTCTTCAACTCCAGGTCTCACCTCTTAAAGCAGTGGTTCTCAACCTGTGGGTTAGAGGGGTCACCTAAGACCATTGGGGAACACAGATATTTACATTACAATTCTTTACAGTAGCAAAATTACAGTTTTGAAGTAGCAATGAAAATAATCTTATGTGGGGGAGTATCACCACAGCATGAGGAACTGTATTAAAGAGCTGAAGCATTAGGAAGGTTGAGAACCACTGTCTTCAAGGCTTCTTCTCCTCCATGTCACAACACTGAAGACAGACCCTCTGCCACATGAGTCCTTGGGAAACAAACTACAATTCTAACCCTAGCAATTCGGTTTTTTGAGGTGGTGGAACTATTCCAAGATATGGTTAACGGTTTCTGTGTTAGTCCACCTTTTCTGGAGTCGTAAGAATTGCCTCCATAGGCTCATATATTTGAATACTGGGCCCCCAGTTTGTGGAACTGTTTGGGAAGGATTAGGAAGTGTGGCCATGTTGGAGGAGGCGTGTCACTGGGGGTGGGCTTTGACATTTCAAAAGCCCACATCATTCCCAGTTAGATATTTCTTTGCCTTGTCCTTGTGGATCAGATGTGAGCTCTCAGCTACCTGATACCATGCTCTCCACCATGATGGTCATGGATTCAGCCTCTGAACTTATAAATCCCCAATAAACTCTTTCTGTTAAATTGCCTTGGTCGTGGTGCTTTGTCAGAGTGACATAAAGGTAACCAAGACAGCTAGCTTAACAATATCACAGAGAAGTTAAATTATTAAGAACAAAAGTTGATTTTCTCATTGTTCTGGAGACTGGGAAGTCCCTGATCAAGAGTAGAGCAGGTTCAGTTGTCTGATGAGACAGTCATCCTCCAGATGATTTTACTGTGACGACATGTCAGAAGTGAAGAGGGCAAGAGAGCTCAGATGCTGTGTGCAACCTCTTTCACAATGGCACTAAAGCCATTGATAAAGGAGGGACTTTCACAGATCTATTCTCTCTCCCTACCACCCCGTGCGCGCGCGCACACACACACACACACACACACACACACACACACACACACACACACACAGAGGTGCATATGTCCAGGTTAAAGGACAACTTGCAGGAGTTGGTTCTCTCCTTCTACCACATAGTTTCCAAGGCTTGAACTCAGGCTGTCAGTGTCAGGCTTGGTGGCAAGTACCCTTACCTGCTGAGCCATTTCATGGACCTCTAATCACTTTTTAAAAATAAGTTTGTTTTTGTTTGTTTGTCTGTTTATTTAATATCTTGGCCACAGTTTCCCTCCCCTCCTCTCCTCCCAGTTCCTCTCCCACACTCCCCCTCTTTTCTCACCCCCAAATCCATTCCTCTTCTGTTTCTGTTTAGGAAAGGGCAGGTCTCCCATGACTATCAAGTTGCAGTAAGACTAAGCACCTCTCCATGTATTAAGGCTAGGCAAGGTGACTCAGTATGAGAAGTAGGGTCCCAAAAGCCAATCAAAGAGTCAGAGACAGCTCCTGCTCTCACTTTTAGGAGCCTCACAAGAGGACCGAGCTCCACAACTGTAACATATATGCAGAGCTCAGTCCCATGGAGGCTCCCTGATTGTCAGTTCAGTCTCTGTGAGCCCCTACAAGCCCAGGTTAGTTGATTCTGTGAGTTTTCTTGATTCCCTGGCTGCTACAATCTTTTCTCACCCTCTTCTGCAGGATTTCCTAAACTCTGCCTAATGTTTGGCTGTAGGTCTGCATCTGTACCCGTCAGTTTATAGATGACACCTCTCTGATGACAATTGGACTAGGGACCCAATCTGGTCACTGGAGATGGCCAGTTCAGGCTATGTATCCATTATTGCTAGGAATCTTAGCTGGGGTCATCCTTGTAGATTCCTGGGAGATTTCTTTCTGCTGGGATTTTACCTGACCCTGAAATGCCCCCTGCTTCCAGTAGTCTCTTCAATACTCTAATCACTTCTTAAAAGCTCTGCTTCTTAGTCTTCCCACCTAAGTTCTAACCAAGCTTGACTCTGCGGAGTGTCTGAGTTAGATGAGAATGGGCATGGTCAAGATGATATCTACGGCTGTAGACCCCACTTCTTAATTCTGTTACATTGGCCATTAAGCTTTAACTCCTGATTTTTAGATGGGAAACATTCAAACAACAGAGTTGCATAAGTTTGTATATACTAAAAAGAATACTAAGGTTTACTACTCAAGTGATAAATTGGATGGCAAGAATATTCTTTCTCCACAATGTAGTTCTTAAAAAAAGAGCGAGGTGAGATGACTCAGCAGGTAAGCTAGCCTGGAAGCCTTAGCTTGGTCCCTGGAACTCACATAAAAGTAGAAAGAGAGGCTTTCTCAGAGCTTAGGGATATAGGGAAAGGAGGCACGGCTCCCACTGTCACCCTCAGCAACCTGAGGGGTACCTCAACTCACTTAAAAACAGGACTCATGACTTTGACACCCAAAACAATTTCAGGACTAGCCAGTTTGTGAAGCAGGCCTGGAGATTTTGTTTTATAAGGCATATATATATATATATATATATATATATACATATATATATACATATATATGTATATATATGATTTCAACATATATTTTAATATATCAACATACAGTTTTATAATATATATATATTGAAATTTTAGAGACAGGATTTCTCTGTGTAACAGCCCTGGCTGTTCTGGAACTCACTATGTAGACCAGCCTGGCCTCAAACTCAGACAGATTCACCTGCCTCTGCCTCCCGAGTGCTGGGATTAAAGGCTTGCACCACTATGCCCGGGAAGTTATTTTAACATAGGCTTAAGCATGAGAATTTGAAGAAAACGCCTCTCAGAGTCAGACACATCCAAGTACAGGTTCCCTAAAGGAGAGCCACAGCTCATTGTTTTTACAATTGCCACGTACAGGGTTTTGGTGAGCTTTGAAGTTACTATGGGATTACTTGGTGGGGGATTCCCAAAGCACCAATAGAGCTGCAATAGATAAGGAAAAAGTCTAACTCTTAGGGATACAGGGCAGTAGGATGCCTTTACTATAAACAGTTTCATTTGAGATGCTCCAGCAATGTCTCAGGAGAGCAATGAGGCTCTACCCAAGGTCATATGCATTCAAGTATTAAGCCTGGATCTTCGTGGCTTCAACATAAAATATCTACATATGAAAACAATACTCTGTGTTGGCATCCTGTCGTTGTTATTGTGCTGCAGTTCCGGTTTCTAAACTGTCAAGAGGCTTTAATTAGACTCTGGGACAATGGGCCTCTTTCTCAAGTCCCCATAATTTCTTTCTATCCTGACTCAAGCTTCACAAAGTTGTCCTCTGTTTGCCACACAAATGTGGCACATGCACACGCACACATCTTGCATACACAATAACAATAAACAAGCACTTTATAAGAAATATCATAAAACTAAAAAAAATGAAGAACTGGGTAGTTTCTGGGAAAAGTTCAGAAAGGTACAAAAAAAGTGCATAAACACCCTTTCAGCAAGCCAGGCCCACACCTGAAGACAGTGGGCAGAGATGAGGTTATTTCAGAGCTCATTAGACATACCTGAGTTTGGGTATGTCTAATGAACAATCTTGAGGCTCTCTTGGGATCATTAAAGCTTAGAAAACACTAATTTGAGTCATTGCTGTTTTTAATAAGCACTAACTCCTTCCCTACCAGTGGCCAAAGGTGCTGTCGACAGTGCAGATCAAACAAGAGATAAAAGCCTCAATAACTGATTTTTTAACTTAAATTTTCTTTTAAAATGTAAAGATTTATTTACCTTATTTATGTCCACGCATGTTCGGCATCTATGTGTATGCATCTACGTGTATGCATCTATGTGTATCACGCGCATGCCTGGTACCCACGCAAGGCAGAAGAGGGCGCTGGATTTCCTGGAACCACCATGTATGTGCTGGGAATTGAATCCAGGTCCTCTGCAAGAACAAGAAATGCTTCTAACCTCTGAACCATCTCTTCAGACCCCCTGCTTTTTTTCTTTAATGTTATTGGGTGAGCTGGAGATGTAGCTCAGTTGGAAGAACGCTTGCCTAGCATGCACAAGGCTCTGGGTTCCATCTGATGCCATATTCTTGTAATCATTCTGGAGGTCAAGACCAGAAGATGAGGTGTTCAAGGTTGCCTTTGGCTCCTAAATGAATTCTGGGTCACTCTCAGATTCATGAGATTCTGAAAAAAAAAAAAAAAAAAAAAAAAAAAAACGAGAAAAATGTTACTGTTACTTGGACAAAAGGCCTTAATTCTGTACCTCACAGCTAATGATATCGACATAGCGGGGTTTATTAACAAATGGCAATTACTCACAGTGAATTTGGGTTGTTGGCTGGAAGCTGCTAAAGCAGTTACCTAGACCAATGTGCTTTGGACCTGCAAGTGCTTCCTACAGGAGCCTCCGGAAAGATGCCGCTATCACTTTTCTGCAGTGAAGATCCCAAAATTGGTGTGAGTGCAGTGGAAGCTGAGATGCAGGTGGGAATTCTGAGATAGCTTTGTCATCTTGAAAGCCAATTACTTGCTCCAGTGCTGCATTTCCAGATTCAAGGTTTGAGGACAAATTTTTACTGCCTGTGATCATGTGAGGGCTGGTAAATGCAGAACACACATTAGAAATAAAAGGAATGACTAAGGAAAACAATCTAACACTGCTCCCCAAAATATCCAGAAAGTCTCTTCTTTAAGCTGTGGGTGTATAGAGCTCTGGGGTGAGGCTGCTTCAGTGAGACGATACTGTCACCTTTGACTCCAGGAGGTGAATTTTGACCCTGGTAAGTTACTATCAGGAAGATCTATTAGGAAGGCAGCATGACCAGCAGCAGAACCCTGTGCACCCAAACCATCATGCACATTCTCTGACTTCCATTGCATGTCTATTTATTTATTTACTGCAAAATTGCAAATGTGTGGGGCAGTAATCAAGACCATAATGCATTGCTATTCACTGTATTTATCATGCAGCATTTTAGATCTGTGTTTATTCCTCCTGGCATCCTTCAACCAGTATCTTCCCATCCCTGGCTCTTGATATATATATATATATAATTTCAATGTAAGTGATTCCATACAATATTCTTTAGGGATACATATATATGCAATAAACTTGTCTAAAAATAAGTGAGGGCTGGAGGTTTGAGGGTTCAGTGGTGAAACACTTGCTTCAAGGCCTTAGGTTCAATTTCATAGCACTGAAAGATTAAAAAAGGAAGAAAAGAAGTGAGTAATAAAAAGAGAGAATTGGGCCGGGGGGTGGTGGCGGCGGCGGCGGCGGCGGCGGCGGCGGCAGCGGTGGCGCACGCCTTTAATCCCAGCACTTAGGAGGCAGAGGCAGGCAGATCTCTGTGAGTTCAAGGCCAGCCTGGTTTCCAAAGTGAGTTCCAGGAAAGGCACAAAACTACAGAGAAACCCTGTCTTGAAAAACCAAAAGAGAGAGAGAGAGAGAGAGAGAGAGAGAGAGAGAGAGAGAGAGAGAGAGAATTGACAACATTCGAGGGAGTAGCCACTGCAGGTGGTGGGTAGCACACAAAGGGGACCTTAAAACATTAGTTGAAGGCCGGGTGGTGGTGGCGCACGCCTTTAAGCCCAGCACTCAGGAGGCAGAACCACGCGGATCTCTGTGAGTTCCAGTCTAGTCTGGACTACAGAGAGAATTCCAGGAAAGGAGCAAAGCTACCCAGAGTGTCTCAAAAAAAAAAAAAAAAGACATATTTCCTTTATTATTCCACAAACTTTATATAAGAAATATAATCTTTTTAAATGAACGAAGTGGACAAAGTGGTTCATGATAGATTTGTTTTTCTTGAGACAGGATATCACTATGTTACTCTGAGTGACTTGGAACTAAGTATGCTGACTAGGCTGACCTTGAATTCACAGAAATTCACCTATTTCTATCTCTGAAGTGCTGGGATTAAATGCATATGCAGTCACACCGGACACTGTGACACTAAGCTTGTTCTGCTTTTATAAATATTATTTTAAATATGATCATTTCATGCTTATTAATTGCTAATATACATTTTAATTTTTTTATTTGTGTGTGTGTGTGTGTGTGTGTGTGTGTATGTGTGTGTGTGTGTGTGTGTGTGTGTGTGTGTGTGTGTATGGGTGCCAGTGCCAAGGCAGGTTGGAGAACAGCTTGAAGAAGTTGGTTCTCTTCTATCATGTATGTTCTAGGGATGAACTCGGGTCATCCGGCTTGGTGGCAACTACCTTTACCTCCTGAGCCTTTCCAACCCAATTGCACCCTTTAAAATTCTCTGTAGTCATGCTAGACTGAGCTTCTGTATTTAGTAGGTCTGTAACACGGCTTTGTTTTTCTTCTCATACTGTGCTTTTTCCCCCTGCTGCTGGAGGGCTTCACACATGCTAGACAAGTGCTGTATTGCTGAGCCATAGTCAAGATATGCTTTGCTTTAGTTTAGGTAGAGAGATGAGTGCTGTCTAGCTATCCAGAGCAGAGCCTTTCAGCAAGAGGTCAGGCTTCTGTCAGGCCTTGGAAAGGAGGAACTAGCTAGTCTGTCAAAGCTAAAATGCTTCATCTGCTCCACCCCTTCCTTCTGGGGATGAAGAAATGGAGATGGAGGGAAGTAGCTTTGAAAAAAAAAAGCATAATACCACTTTTTTTTTTTTACATCATTATACCATTTTCAAGGTGGAAAATGCCAAAAAGAGAGCAACTCTTACGAAGCAATCCCCAGCCCTGCTGCATTGCCAGTTTAGGCCTATCTTTCTCTTTCCGGGTCTTTGTCTGCTGCTCTGCTCAGTGCTTGCTACTAGCCTTGCTCCTAGGATTGTCTAGCTGTTGCTGGCCAAGCAACCTCAGTTTTCACTGCTTCCCCTCTTGACCACAACAGGTGTCGCGGGACAGTAAAGTGCTTATGTTAAGTACTGTCGTGGTAGTCTTGGACGCCTGAGTGACAGCACGACAGAGCATAGAGGGCTAGAATCTAGAACTAGGAATTTTTGTTTGTGAGATCGTCTCATGCAGCCCAGGCTGGCCTTGGACTTCTAGCACAGTCAGTTTTATGTAGTGCCAGGGATCAGACCCAGGGCTTTGTGCATGCTCCACAAGCACTCTAGCAACTGAGCCACAGTTCCCGGCCCCAATTTCGTCTTGAAAGAGCTACACACATAATCCACATACCAGTGACCAGTGAGAGAAGGGTAAGTTCCTCTTCCATTCCCAACCCCCGCTTTTTCAGATAAGCGGAAATGAGGACTCTAAGTTAGCTTCCCCAAGCTCAGCTCTGCAAAAATGAAGAAGCATCAGGTTCCAATTATGGATCTGGTCAGCTCCAAAGTCCATGTTATTTTCCCCGGAACCCACTGACGGCAAGCCATGTTGCCCTTATCATTCTGTCTAATCTTGTTTGTAGCGATTCATTTGGAGTAATTCATTCATCCATGCTTCTCTGAAAATAAGGTTGTTAGATTAAACCCTAAGCAATATTTGGGGGCATATTTATACCAAAAATCATTTGTCATTTATTTGACATTTAAAATGAAAATTTAACTACGCATTTAGTTTTTCGTTTTTGAGACAGGATTTCCCAGTGTAGGCCAGGCTGGCCTCAAACTCAGTTATGTAGACCAAGCTGGCTTTGAACTTGGTATCTTCCTGCCTCATTCTCCTGAGTGCTGGCATTATAGGTCTTTACCATCACATTAGGCAAGAAGCTATCTCTCTCTCCTTTTTATTTCCCAGAGAAATAATGCCAAAGCCATTTATGTGGACAAGTTAATTTACAATTATGGATACTGTCACCAGCAGGAATAGCCTCAATTTGCAAAATGCTTTAGCAGCAGGTATCACAATAGACTGCTACCAGTTTTGTGCCTTTCATTATGTTCACTGAATGAAGTTTTTCCCTTGCACTGGGGGCAGGGTCAGAAGTTCAAATAGTCAACCAGTAGGCCAAAGCAGACGGTGGTCAGAGTTGGTTGAATCTTACCACTTTCCTGTGACCAAGCTTTCGAACCCCACCCAGCCTTTGAATCATAGAGCCTTTGTTAGTCTCTAGAGTTACTGTGGCTTTTGGTCCTGGGATAAGACTTCCACTGAGCAGCCAGAGGGACTGTTTTAATTACTCAGGAAACTTGGTCTTGCTGTACCAGCTCTTTCCTCCTTCAGTCTGCATCCACACTTTCCTTGAGGGTGGCCAGATAGAACTAGGGTCCCTAGGCACAGGAAGGACGCCCAAGCCTTTAACTGAAAAGGGATCAGCCAGTAATAGGGATTGGTGCCATTAACATTTTGTGTCCAGATTTATCTTAGGCTCCCGAGGTAAACAGTGAGCAGTGGATGTTATTTATTGTTATGTCAAGAGCCCCTAGAGATACACAGGGGACTGGAGAAAAATTGGAACCGCTTTTGTTCACTCTCCTTACAAATGAATACAAGATACATTTTGGGCTCATATACTCAGAGAAAAAAACCTTCTTTGTTCAAAAAGACTAAAGACAACAGATACTGAAGTGGTTTGAACTTTGCAGCAGATAGCCTACGAATGCTTTGAGTTTAGCACCATCTGTTTATCTGACATTACATTTCTAGCAAATGGTCATGCCAGGAGATACTGTGTTCCTTTTCATGTGCAGCCAAAACAGAATAATAAGAATCAGCTCGAGTGAAGAAATATGTTCATAAAAGGTTTCTTTTTTAGTCAGAGCTGGCTGAGAAAGTGACTTTTGAAGCTAGTGGCAACTGCCTTTTGGGCCAGTTTTCAGTCTAAAGAGTTGAGGTTGGAGACATCGTGGGTTGTGTATTTGGATGCAGTAGAGCCAACAGCACATTTTCAGCTCCAAAGAAGACAGACCCAGGTATCACAAATGGCTCTTCTCCCATTTGTCTACTTTCTAATGATTTCTTGTCTCTCTGCCTGACATGAGAGACAAGCAGGCACTGGGTCTGCAAATTAAAAGCACACGTAGCAAATTGCATACCAGCCCGTTTCTGAGTTCTTTTTATTTGGCGCTAAGAAAGTCACAGCCTACACATTAATTGGCATTTGTTTACAGGAGGGGAACACGACGACTTTTGAAAAATATGACTCAGTGGAAACACTTCTCGTCACACTGGCTTGCAAATAGAATCACTGTGCTCCCTTTGGGTTGCATGGGTGATTCCAGTGGGAGCCTGGGAGCCTTCCCAACAGAGTGTTAATTAAAGAGAGACACCTCTTGTCACCGCGCTCTCGCTCCCTCGTCACTTCAAACTCCTCCAGTCGCCTCTTTAATCAACAACATGTGTTGGATGTCTACTTTTCATGTGAAGCACTACAGCTACCATGCTGATTTCAAAGGCAACGGCGAGCACATGGTTTGATTGCATGGCCTGAGAGTCAAAGCACCCAACCCTCCATTAAGAGATGGCCTTTATACCTGCCACTGATGTGGACAATTGAAACTTTCTACGTAAACTGTGAGTTTTGTAGAAGAGACAGATCTTGGCTTCTTGTCTTTGCACCTTAATGCTTAACGTTCAGTTGTTTTGAGACAGGGTTTTCTGTAGCTCGGACTGGCCTCGAACCTAAGTAGCCAAGCATAACCTTGACTTTCTGATCCTCCTGTTTCTATCTCCCAAGGGCTGGGATGTAGCTAGAGTTTTCTCCAGCCCCATGGACCTCACAAGTACTTATAAAATAATCACTCAGAAGCTCATATTAATTAGCTCAGGCCTACTAGCTCTTACACTTAAACTCAGCCCATTTCTATTAACCTATACCTTGCCACGTCCATGGCTTACGGGTAACTTACATCTTGCTACTCATCGCGGCGGCCGGTAGCATCTCCTCACTCAGCCTTCTTCCACCCAGCCTCCTCCTCTCTCCTTGTCCCGCCCAATCAGCGTTTTTATTTATCAATCAATCATAGCAACATCTATTCACAGCACACAGGACATCCCACAGCACTGGACTTTCAGGCATGTACGACTGTGCCCGTTCATTATTTTTTTTTTCAATTCCTTTTTTTTATTATTATTTTACAACACCATTCAGTTCAACATAATAGCCACAGATTCCCCTGTTCTCCCCCTCTCGCCCCCCCTCCCCCAGCCCACCCCCCATTCCCACCTCCTCCAGATCAAGGTCTCCCCCGAGGACCGGGATCGACTGGTAGACTCAGTCCAGCAGTCCATTCCCCCTCTCCCAGACCGAGCCAAGTGTCCCTGCATAAGTCCCAGGATTCAAACAGCCAACTCATGCAACAGAGCCCAGGACCCGGCACCAATGCACAGCTGCCTCCCAAACAGATCAAGCCAAATGACTGCCTCACGCATTCAGGGGGCCTGATCCAGTTGGGGGCCCCTCAGCCTTTGGTTCATAGATCCTGTGCTTCCATTCATTTGATTATTTGTCCCGGTGCTTTATCCAACCTTGGTTTCAACAATTCTCGCTCATATAAACCCTCTCTTTCTCACTAATTAGACTCCCAGTGCTCCACCAGGGGCCCAGCCGTGGATGTCTGCATCCAGATTCCTCAGTCCTTGGATGGGGTTTATGTTCATTATTTTTAAACCACCCAGGTTTCTTAATGCTTATCGAGTCACACTGATTTTGTTTTCTTGTTTGAGATAGGATCGCCTGTAACCCAGGCTAATCCACTTGTAGCAGATGAGGAGCTTCAACTTCTGATCTTCCTGCCTCTGACCCTCAAAAGAGTTGAGCCTACAGGTGTGCACCACCACACCCAGTTTATGTGGTACTGGAGATCAAACCCCAGGCTTTGTGTCTGCTGAGCAAGCACTCTACCAAACGGGCTACATTCCCAGCCTAATTTTCTTATTGGACAGGATGAAATTAATTTTGTGTTTCAACTAAATACTGAAAAAAAAACCCTCAATGCATTACTTTGAATTGGATCAAATTTCACTCAAAAGTTCCCACTTGTGACTGATGGTATGGTATAGGGCAGTGGTGGAACCCTGGCCCTGCAGGCTCAAGGTCCTCCTGGGTTTCATCCCCAGAAGCATAAAATAAAGTTCTGACTTGCGCTAAGGTGGGTGGGAATAGGGTTAGGATTCCTGGTGCTTTTCCATTGCTGGCACATGGATCATACTGAGGACAAGTTGACTGAAGTATATAAATGAACACTAAATCATACACATGTTATTAGGTGAATAAAAGTATGCAACGTGCTTTTCTTGCCTAGTTGTTTTTCTCTCCTGTATTGCACTTTCATGATTTAAAGTCTGGATTGAATAATACTGAAATTATCGGTAAACTCATTGAGCAGAGGACAATGACCACATACTCGATACACAGAGGACATGGATTGCTGACAACACTTTCAATCTGTGTTCTCTATTTTATACCAGTCACAAAGTCTAGAGAGCTATCTATTTATTAATAGAAACTATTAATAATATTAGAAGGGTTTATGTACCACAAAGAGAAGATGAGCTCTTATGCAGCCCAGTACTAGAGCAGTTACCTAGCGTGTGGTAGGCCCCAGTTTGATCTCTATCTCTGCAAGAAAAAAATAAGGTGGAATTACATTTTTTTTAAAAGAAAATCAGTGTTGCAGTCAGGTGGTGGTGGTGCACACCTTGAATCCCAGCACACAGGAAGCAGAGGCAGGTGAGTCTCTGAGTTCAAGGCCAGCCTGGGCTACAGAGTGAGTTCCAGGAGAGCCTGGGCTACACAGAGAAACCCTGTCTCGAAAAATGAAAAGAAAAAAAAAAGATCAACGTTGCAGTCCACACTAGACTGAGTGTCTTAAACCTCAGAAATCCCCTCTCACAGGTCTACCACCTGGGAAGTCCAAAGCAGGGCCATCTGCAAATTTGGTTTGTGGTGAGGGCTGTCTTCCTAGTATAATAGAGACTTCCACTTTCCCCCTCTGCCCTCCCCAGCTTTGTTTTCAAGACAGGGTCTCTCTGTGTAACAGCCCTGGCTGTCCTGAAATTTGCTCTGTAGATCAGGCTGGCCTCGAACTCGGAGATCTGTCTGCCGCTGCTTCCTGAGTGCTGGGATGAAAGGTGTGTGCCACTGTTGGAAGGCCTTGCTGGTCAGAAATTGCAGTCTACCATGGCCTGGCAGCTTCCTCTAAACTGGACAATCCGGGGTACTTCCTCTCTAGTCTAGTGAGACTTCTTGCTCTCTCCCTGGCCTTACTTGGAGACGCTCTCTAGGCCCGGAGGCCTAACCTTATCTGAAAGCTGTTTCTAAGCCTGGACGCCTGATTTATCTCTAGTGTGACCCTTGGCACACTTCCCTGCTATATATCCCCCCCAGCCGTCTCCCCCTGCTGCACATATGGTAACTTTGACTTGCACTAGGAGCTTTATGATAGAGTGTGCTGTTTAATGCAAAGTAGGTGATACCCCAGCCACTGTCACCAGCCTTTCTACCCCCCTCTCTTTCTGGAATAAAGGGAGCTATAACACTTAAGTTGTCTCTCTGGAGAGCTGTCTCCATCAACCCACAGGCCTTCCATCTCTTCTGCTCTCTCCCACCTCAAGGACTAGAGGCCAATGAACCCCAAGAAGAAGGAGTACCACATGCCACCACTGCCTGGAATACATGTTTTATTTGTTTTTTTGCTTGGTTGGTTTTTTCGAGACAGGGTTTCTCTGTGTAGCACCTCTGGATGGATGGACTGGAACTCACTCTGTAGACCAGGCTGGCCTTGAACTGCCCATCTCTGCCTCCCAAGTGCTGGGATTAAAAGCATGTGCCACTATGTTCAGCCTGTCCTCTCTTCTTGCATGGACACAATCTTCTGTGATTAGGGCCCTTCCGTTATGACCTGTAACCTTTTTACCTCCTTGAGGTTCTAACTCTAAATCTACACTGGAAGGCTGAGGCTTGAGCATAGGAATGAGGGAGAAGGGGCACAGTTCCCCCACAGTGATTATCAGACTGGTCAGACAAAGACACTTCAATTTTAGAACCCCCAAACTACTATGACAAAAACAAAAACAAAAACAAAAACAAAACCCTCGACTTTGAAAAAGCTTGTGCATAATTATCTGTCAATTTTTTGCCTCAAAAAAAAAAGTCAGTCTTTGAATTTTGAAGTTTAAAAATACTAACGGATGAATGGAATGTTAAAAGTCGGGATAGTCATTTCTCTGTCACAGTGGGGCAGGGACTGAAGAGAGGCAGAAGGAAGGCTTTTGGGATGCTGCCATGCTCCAGTTCCGGTTTGGTGTCAAGTCAACGAATGGGGTCAGTTCGGAAGTATTCCTTCAGCTGCTCATACACAACGTGTGCGGTGTCCTGTGCATCTGGTACACACTGGTCAATTGAAATCGAAGGCCCGACGCCTGGGGAGGCAGCTCAGTTGACAGAGTGCTTGCCTAGCACGTGTGGAGGTGGGGCCTGAATATCCAGCGCTTTGGAAACCGAAGATGGTGTCACAGCATCACGACCCCAGCACCCAGGAAGAAGAGGCAGGGCCATCAGCTCTAGGCACCCCTGGGCTACTCAGTGAGTTCAAGGCCAGCCTGGGAGATACAAGACAAGCTTCTGACCAAACCCAAACAATCCAAAACAAACAAACAGACAAACAAAAGTAAAGGCATGAAAGAAAAAAGAAATCTGAGTGACGCATTTAATACAGGAGATAAACTATCCAAGGAGGAGGTACTGCCTCAGTGCAGACTAACAGGCCCCTCTTCCTTCCCTCTTTGTAGTTCCAAAAGTCCTAAGAGGTTAAAAATCTAATGGGTTAGAGTGCACAAAGGAGACTGGCCTTGTAGTTGAGTATAATATTATCTTCCCAGAGGCAGAGGCCAAACTGCAGACACAGTTAAAATTTCTGGCTGACATTGCTTGATGCTGTTTCCCAGCCTGGTAGCTTAATGGCTGGAGGCTAAAAAGCCAGGTTTCCAGGGAGAGAGGGGAAGTTTTCTGAGCAGGGGAGCAATGTGGACTCAAGCCCAGACATATAACTAGGCTTCTCTCAAGAGAGGTGGCAGTTTTAAATGACTTGCAAACAAAGACAAACCAAAGGGGAAAAAGAGTCAAAATAAGATAAACACTGTGCTGTGTTCCAGAAGGTTCCAGCTGCTCTGGCCAGCGGCTTTGAATCTGTGCAATGACAGAGCCGGCTTTCTCAGGTGATAGGGAGAGCTGAAAAATGAGGTAATATTTTTGTGATTTTTTAATATCAGCTGCCCTAGAAGCTTCTAGCTCACACACCCAAGGTGGAAGTCTTCGGCAGGAAAATCCCAGCTGAGGAATTAGCACTATCAAAAGCTTTTGACTAGCCAGTGGCTTTGTAGAGACCAGTGCCTTATGAATAGGTTACCGCCTGAATTTCAGAATACCGTGACTGCTCCTTTGTCCCAGCCCTTCCATTCATTTCTCACTGTTTCACGCTGTGCTTTAACTTCTGACAGAACAGTAACAGCAGCAGCCAGTTGGATGTTTTCAAAACCTTTTAAATTGGGGGGAGCTAACTGTGCCACACCGACTAATGGAAATCCCATGTTTCCAGGGACACAGTGTTATCAACCATTATCTTGGTGATTTTGCATGGTCGATCATGTGTAAGGCAAACACATCTATCTTTGCTTACCTTTTATGGGAATAGAGGTATAATTTTGGTTGTGAGCCTAGGCTTTAACAGCTGAGCCATCTCTCTGGCCCCGAGGTATAATTTAAAAAGCCAGGTGGGGTGGTGTGCACTTCCGTAATCCCAGTACTGTGTGTGTGGCAGGGAGGGTTAGAAACAGGAAAATCAGAAATTCAAGGTCGTCCTTGGCTACATATCCAGGTTCAAGGCTAGCCTGAGAAGCAAGAGCTCCTGTCTTAAAATAAATAATAGCCAGGCATGGTGGCACTCGCCTTTTATCCCAACACTCCAGAGGCAGAGGCAGAGGCAGGTGGATCTCTGTGAGTGCAAGGCCAGCCTGGTCTACATAGCGAGTTCAGGAATAGCCAGAGCTGTTGCACAGAGAAACCCTGTCTCAAAAAACACAAAATTTAAACAAAATTTGGAAGCTCTTTGCCACCTGTGTCTTGCCTTGTGAGAAGCAATGATTTTTGCATTGTTGAAAGATTAGGATTTGGTGCCGAAGGGTGGTGTGTGTGGACTGAGAACAGGCTTACTTCTTGGAGCTTTAGTAAAGTAGGATGCTTTCCATACTCACGACTATTCGGACTCTAGATATCGCTAAGTTACTGATGCTCTCACTTCACCATTATGCAACCCTTGACATTTCAAGTGGCCTTGGACCACCAGACTCCCATTACCCTGAGTCTATTCAAAATGCCCTTTCAAGTGTTCAAGAGAGAACTCAGCTGTTAAGATCATGGGCTACTCTTCCGAGGACTGGAGAGCACCCACATGAGGGGCTCACAACTGCCAGAAACTACATTTTCAGAGGGATCCAGAGCTTCTGGCCTCCATGGACACTTGCATTTATGCATGTCTGTGCACACACACACACACACACACACACACACACACACACCAAAAATAAATCTTAAGAAATGCAGTTTCTGTAGCGCAAATTCTAATTGGTCTTCATAATAAAAACCTGGAGTCAGATAACAGGGTTAAAGCTGAAAGATCAGAGGAGCAGAGCAGTGTAGCATGAATCTTAAATGTTATTAATAAAAACAAACCTGGAGCTGGGTATTGGGGTGAATGCTGGAAGATCAGAGAAGCAGAACAAGCCACAGCCACCTCACCTTGCCAATTCCTCAGCTGATCCTGTTTCCTCAGACTGGAAGCCTCTGAGTCCTCATCCGAATGGATCTGAACTGCTGCTCAAAAGCCTAAAAGCTTAACCAGGCTAGTTCCTGGTTTTCACGCCTTATATATCTTTCTGCTTTCTGCCATCACTTCCAGGGATTAAAGGCGTGAGTCACCATGCCTGGCTGTTTCCAGTGTGGCTTTAAACTCATGGAGATCCGGATGGATCTCTGTCTCCTAAGTGATAGGATTAAAGGCATGTGCTACCACTGCCTAACCTCTATGTTTAATATTGTGGCTGTTCTGTTCTCTGACCCCCCAGATAAGCTTATTAGAGTGCACAATATTTTGGGGAACACAATACCACCACAGAGCAGCTGGCCACTAGAAAGACTTCTTACTTCTAGGAATCCTCAGCCTGAAAGGCCCAAGCTTCTGTCTCCACGCTGCCTTATTGCTTCATCTTTTCATTCAGCCATATCACTTCCTGTTTCCTCCTCCCCTCAAAGCTGAGAGTAAAGGTTTGTGCCTCCCAAGTACTGGGATTAAAGTCATGAGATTCCAAGTATTTGGATTAAAGGTGCGTGTCACCACTGCCTGGTATCTAGTGGCTAGCTCTGCACTCGAATCTCCAGGTAAGCTTCATTTGTTAGAGCACAAACAAAATATCATCACAAGTTTCAGATGCCCTCCCCCCCCATACTATATAGTCATACCTCAGTCTACAGGGAAAATAGGTTCTAGGGCAACCTATCAAGATCCGTGGATACCCAAATTCACAGATGGTTCCCTTCTGTAAAATGACATACTTAGCATTTATGTCATTTCTGGTTGCTCTATACTACCCGATACAGTTTAAGTGCTAAGCAAGTATTTGTTCTATTGTATTGACTAAGAAACAAAGAAAAAGGGAAAAATCCTGTATATTTTTGGGGCAGACACAGTTCCTCCGTCCCAATACTTTTTATCTGAAATTGGTTGACTTGACAGATGCAGAAGCCATGGATATGGAGGCCTGATTGTATGATTGTATGAATTCGGGTTGGCTTGTTTCTTAGTGGTTGAGTGCTTGCCTACAATACGTAAGATACAATACAATGGGCTTACTCTGTAGCAGCACACACACACGCACACACACACACACACACACACACACACACCTTTAGCATGTCTCAGCACTCAAGAAGAAGTAGAAAATTAGTGACTTGTTGTGTTTTTTTGTTTTGTTTTGTTTTTCGAGACAGAGTTTCTCCGTTAGTTTTGGCACCTTTCCTGGAACTCACTCTGTAGCCCAGGCAGGCCTTGAACTCACCGAGATCCGCCTGCCTCTACCTCCCCAGTGCTGGGATTAAAGGAATGTGCTACCACTGCCCAGCGGAAAATGGTGACTTTGAGGCTAGCCTGGGCTATATAGTGAGCTCAAAGGGACCCTGGTCTATAGAAAGATCCCATTTCCAAAAGTGAAAAAAAAAAACAAAAAAAGCCACCCTAAACTCAAAACTGAAAAGGAAGGGGTGAACATCTACAGTTTAAATGTTTCTTTTCCAGTTTACATTAATTTTACAGAATAATATGCTTCACCATGACATTTTCACATATGATATAGTTGATTGTATTTATCCCCTATTTCCCTCTTTTTGTTCCTTTCCCACTAATCTGCTTCCTTTTCCCAGCTGGTTCCATTATATTTTTATCTCTTTATTGAAAATAAAGCTGTGTATGAAGGTGCGTGTGAAGGGCAGATATCAAGTTCAAGTGCCTCTTTTGATCGTTCTCTTCCTTATCTTTGGGACAGCATCTCTCACTAAACCCAGCAGCACTCACTGACTAGCCAGGTTGTCTGGCCAGGAGCTTCAGGGACCTGCCTGTCTCTGCCCCTACTCTCCTAGGCCTACAGATGTGTTGGGCCATGCCTAGCTTTTCACATGGGTGCTGGGAACCAGAATTGAGAGCCTTATATTTGGCAGCAGACATTTTACTAAGCTATCGTTCCAGCCCCTCATGTTTTTGTTTGGGTGAGAGTGAGTTTACAGGGGCAGGTATCTCACCAGTGGTTAGACCATTGAAAATAAGTGCCTCCTTCCCCCTCCCATCCCCCCCCAGCCCCTGGAAACCATTAACTACCTGTAGATTCTTAAGCAGAGGTGGGGCTTTGTGACCCCCTCTCCCTAGCAACTGGTAACTGCCGCTTCTTAGAGAGGGTGGGGCCTCCTGAGCTCCTCCCGCTTTTGTGACAGCCTGTTGATGAGCTCAATCTTTTTTATCTTTTTGAAGCCGAAGGACAATTTCATTAATGTTTAAAAGAAAAAGAAATCTCAGAGCAGGCAAGTTATAAATCTCAGAAGCTGCTGGAAGAAGAACGGAGAAGAGAAAGGGAGAAAGTAATCACATGGTGAGGAGACACATGGTGAAGAGGGACATGGTGAGGGGACACATGGTGAGGGGACACATGGTGAGGAGGGACATGGTGAGGGACACATGGTGAGGAGGGACATGGTGAGGAGGGACATGGTGAGGAGGGACATGGTGAGGGGACACATGGTGAGGAGTACACATGGTGAGGAGACACATGGTGAGGGGACACATGGTGAGGAGGGACATGGTGAGGAGGGACATGGTGAGGAGGGACATGGTGAGGGGATACATGGTGAGGGGACACATGGTGAGGAGGGACATGGTGAGGGGACACATGGTGAGGGGACACATGGTGAGGAGGGACATGGTGAGGAGGGACATGGTGAGGGGACACATGGTGAGGGGACCTATTTTCACCATGAAAATCTGGAGATCCTGTTCCAAAGCTGCCCACCAGAAGGGATCAGTGTCTGGACTGGAGGTCTAGTCCCCATGCACACGTCCACCCACACGTATAGCCTCTGGGCAGGGTGCTCATGGAGGAGGAGATGAGAAAGCACAACTCCCTTCTGGAATTCTTGGACAGAGAACCAAGGACATTTCTAGAACTGCTGATTTGGGGCTCCTGCCATCACCTGACTGTCCAGTTTCTACCTCCTGTTCTCATCATTCCCCTCCCTCTGAAGAGTAAACCTTCATTGCCATTAGGGAATTGGGGTGGTGACCGATTTTGGCTTCTTTGAGGTAAATGAAGGTATCGGGTGTAGCAGTTGGGGTGGCCTTTTAGTGAACCTATCTAAAAGACCCCCTAAGTGCGTCAATGGTTTTATTGTATAACTGCCAGATGTAGGGAGGAAAGGAAGTCCTTGACTAGTGCCTGGAGAGAGATGTGAGAAACAAAGGCAAGCATTACTAGTATTATATGTCCTAAGCAGGGACCTGGGAGAAGCCAGAACACAGGAGATTTTTAAAATGTCCAAATCAAGGTCTACTAAATTCTCTTATCAGGGTCACTAGAGCATCCATCCTTTGGAATAATTCTCAAGTGAGGATCTGCTTTCAGGTACTTTGGTAGCTTTTGGGGTAGCTAGAATCACAGTGTAAAGTCACCCCCAGATGGCTTCTAGACAGGAAGAGCGAGAAGAAATTTAACCATCATTTGATTTTTAGACAAAAACAATGGTGGGCCTGTGTCTCTCCATTGTAGACAGGCACTGGAGTGTGGAAATTAGCCAGGGTCACGATGACTTCTAACCTAATGTTGGTCTTGTACAGGTGAACACAACTGCTAAGAGTTCACGAATACAATGGCCATGTCAGGTCCAGAAGACAGCATTTCAAAATATGTTACCAGCCAGGCGGTGGTGGCGCACGCCTTTAATCCCAGCACTCGGGAGGCAGAGGCAGGCGAATCTCTGTGAGTTCGAGGCCAGCCTGGGCTACCAAGTGAGTTCCAGGAAAGGCGCAAAGCTACACAGAGAAACCCTGTCTCAAAAAACCAAAACAAACAAACAAACAAACAAACAAACAAACAAACAAAAAAAACCCAGAATACGTTACCATTTTCTCTGGCTCTTCAGATCTTTCCTGGACTCTCTTCTGAGATGTTCCCTGAGCCTGTGGAATGGGGGATACAGACATCTTATTTAGGCCTGAGCACAGAATATGCCTTTTAACAAGATCTCCAATAACCAAGTAGGCAATGGTAGTAATTGAGTTTTCTCTTCTCCAAACACTCTCTACCTGGCTAGGCCTGTGGTTATTTAGGATGGCTTTCACTTTTTTTTTAAATGTCACTTAGGAAATATCCCAGAGTATCAAATACAGGCAACTCCTCAAGCAGATTTTCAGTGAAAGCTTTCGTGTGACTCCATCCCCTCCGGACTTCGAAACTGGGCAGATGGCAGCAAGCAGGCTGGCTGGTGGGTGAGAATGGAAGGTCCAAGTGGAACAGAAATCACAGCACCTTGGGTGGAAGACAATGAGTAGAAGCTTAATCAGGACACCCTGGGGCCAGGGAGCTGTGTAAGAGGCAGGCTTGTACAGAAAATAAAAATAGCTATAGCAACGGTCACAACAATGGTAAGCAAATAACTATGGCTATTATGGTTCCTAAGGGAGGAAGAGGATTTCCGTAAAATACAGATTATATTCAGACATAGTAGTGCACACCAGCAATCCCAGCATTCAGGTAACAGAGGCAGGAGAATGATGACTTTGAAACAATCTTGGGATACATGAGACCCTATCTAAAATAAATAAATAAACCATGTCAACCACAAACCAAATTCCTCAGAAACAGAGACTGTCCCTAGGTTTATGGCATCCTAATCTTCAGGGGAAAAGCTTGAGAATCCATTTTTTAAAATAAAAAGTCTTATTTATTTTATATCATATGTATGAGTGTCTTGCTGCATGTATTTATATATGTGCACCTTGTGCATATGGTGCCCACAGAGACCAGCTAAAGGTATTGAAATCTTTGGAACTAGAATTACGGATTTTTTTTTTTGTCTTACTTAGGTTTACATTGCTGTGAAGAGACTCCATGACTATGGCAACTTCATGAAAACATTTAACTGAGGGCTTGCTTATAATTTCAGAAGTTCAGTTCATTATCATCATGGTGGGGAGCAGGGCAGGGAGCAGGCAGACGTGCTGGAGCTGAGAGTCCTACATCTTGACTCAGGAAACAGGAAGTCAACTGACAGTCATGTTGAGGGAAGCTTGAACAAAAGAGACCTCAAAGCCACCCCCCCCACACACAGTGACACACTTCCTCCAACAAGGCCACACCTCCTAATAGTGCCACTCTCTTTGGGGTCCATTTTCTTTCAAACCACCACTGTTGTGAACCACCATGTCTATGCTTGGAACCAAACCAAGGTCCTTTGCAAGTATAGCAAGTGCCTTTAACTACCGAGACATCTCTCCATCCCCAAGAATCTGTATATTTAACATATGCCTTAGGTGTTCACATCCACTAGGAAGATCAAGTAAGTAAATGATAAGCCTGGATCCTGTGCCTCATGTACCACAAATGTTACCACTGCTCAGTGATCCTAAAATAGGGCTTCGCAAACTTCCTCGAACATTCAGGACTCTTTTTCACCCAAGAAAATTTTATGTAATCCCAGATATATAGGTATATAAAATGTTATAAAAATCAAATATTTATTGCTAACAAATCATAAAGAAATGTATCTTACAGCCATTCTTGAGGAAAGGTTGACAAAACCAAAACAGTTCTTTGGTATACATATATCATATTATTATTTATCAAAGATGAAAGCAAATTTACATACTAATGAGTGTTTTTTTATGTTTGCTTATTACCAAATTTATTTGATACTACATGACATAGAGTTGTTTCAATGTTTTTCAGAGTTGATGAATATATTTTACATTTTTAATTAATTCTTTGAGAGTTTTGTACAATATGTTTTGATTATAGGCATACCTCTTCCCCAAGTCCTCCCAGATGCACTCCCACACTAACCATAGCCTAAATTGGTCATCTCTTGTAATCAGATTGATAACTATCCCAATTCTCATTGGAGAGCCTGCATTCAGTAACTGATGGAAACAGAGGCAGATTCACAACCAAACACTGGGCAGAGCCCAGGGAATTCTGTTGAGGAGAGGAGGAAGGATTAGACCAGCTAGGGGAGTCAGGATCATCACAAAGGAACCCACAGAAGCAACTGGCCTGCTCATGGGAGCTCACAGACTATGTGCTGATGGCTAGGAAGCCTGCATGGGACCAACTCAGGCCCTGTTCATATGTGTGACAGTTGTGTGGTTGTGTGGCTTGGTCTACTTGTGGGACTCCTGGCAGTGGGAGCAGGGCCTGTCCCTAATGTTTCGGCTGCGAGAACTTGTTCCTAATTTCTGGGTTGCCTTGCCCAGCCTTAATACAAGAGGAGGAGCTTAGTCCTACCTCAACTTGATATGCCGTGCTTTGTTGGCAGCCATGGGAGGTCTTACCCTTTCTGAACAGAAACGGAGGAGGAATGGATTGGGAGGGCAGAGGGGAGGGGAGAAGGGAGGAGGAGGAGGATCTGTGGTCAGGATGTAAAATAAATGAAAAATTTAAGTAATAAAAAATGAAATAATAATAATAATAAGCACATCAAGTCCAATTTGTGCTGCCCAAATTATTTTTGGATGTGTGGGCTTACTCTTTCTCTTTCTCCCGTGCCAGGGCCCACACTTTTAAAGAAAACTGACTTTCCCTCTCTCAGGAGCTATCATTGCTAATAGCTCTTTCAGCCAGGGGTGGGAGACTTCATGCCCACCTCCCTTCTCCATGCTGGGACATTCTCTGGCTCGAGCTTGCACAGGCCTTGTGCATGCTGTCACAGCTGCTGTGAGCTCACATATGTGCAACTGCCCTGCCGTGTCCAGAAGACACTGTCTCTTTGTGGTCACCCACTGCCTCTGGCTCTTACAAGTTTTCTACCTTCTCATCAGAAATGATTCCTGAGCCTTGGGAAAAGGGAGTGTGACACAGAATTTCCATCTAGGGCTAAGCACTCCCCAGCCTCATATCCTCTGCACCTTCTCTAGTTGTGGGCCTGTGTTAATTGCTATCTGTTGCAAAAGAAACTTCTCTGATGGCAGTTGAGAGATGGGCTAACCTGTGAGTATAACTATAAGCCATTAGGAGTCGGTTTAATACTATGTATATTTAGCAGGAGTTTGGAGTCCATAGGAAAGCGAACACTGAGTGCTATACTGTGATTGCCCAGCCCTCTATATGACTCAAGGAGCACATATGTGGAGTCTGGGGATTTGTCTGTGGACTTCACCTAGGAGGAGAAGCAGTACCCTGATGATGCTCAGAGGAAGCTCCACAGGGATGTGATGCTGGACAAATCTCACGCCGCCAAGCCAACTCTACCCAGCCATGTGTGAAACCCGAGGACCACCCCTCTCCAGGTAGGAAACCTAGACACACACAGACAGCAATTCACCCATCCCCATGACCTGCCTGAGGACTGCATGTCACATAGCTGCCTTTCTGCTCTTTCTCCAATCCCCCCATCTTCTAGTAGGGACCCCAGATTCACACCACCAATTCCATCCATTCTCTCCAAGTACCCCTGGTTCCTGTTTATAGTCTGGGACCCTAGACTAGGGATATTTTGTTTTTATAATCCTCAGTGCTGAGAGTGCTGCCTCACATAAATATATAGTTATAATATGGCTGAGGTACGCTTAGGGCCATTTCAGAATTATTGGAAATTTTATCCTAATCCCAAGACAAAAGCCTTTAGATTATTTTTTTAATGAAACTCAAGTCAGCAACTCAAACAGCAATTTTAAAAATCATTCTAACATAATATAATCATAGTTATGTTAATTGGATACTTACAAGCTAAAGAATGATAGTAGGGAAATGGTAAGTCTTTGTTTTCTATAATTAAACCATTATGTTTCTATAAGGGCAGAAAATGTTGTGTATGGACTGAAAACACTGAAATTCATGACATACAGTGCCTCAAATCTGAATCAAGATGTTTCAGGAAGCATCCTTGGTGTCCTACGGTGTGACAGCATGTGCAGTACGACATATTCACATGTTCGTGTGTCTGTTCAGAACCAAGGCTGCAGTGAAGCTGTGCAAAGCAACATGGGTGAGTGCCGCCAGAAACACTCTGGATTCACAATGTGTCTGATTTTCAGTTTAGTTTTCAGTCTCTGTGAATTCAGACACCTTTTATTCTCAAAATGTCATGGCCTTCCATTCAGTTATGCAATGTCAGCTCTGGTGCAGGCTTACAATTTAGGAAGCTGGTACTATGGCATTCCACTAACTGCTTTCATAATGGAGAAGCTGCATGGCTTGCTCAATGCTAGATGGAAGAGGCCATCCCAAAATTGTGACTCCAAAGTTTTGATTCTTTTGACTTTGTTGTAGGGATTGGGGGGGGGGCACTTTCCATCCTCTGAAGATTATACCATTTAAGCCTATGGAAATGAAAAGACAATCGTTTAATAGGGGAAAGACCATACAAATTGGTTACATACATGGGAGCACCACAGTAATTATCTTATAACCTGCTGACAGTCACTTCATAGGTGAGAAAGCAGTGGTGGGGAGTCTAGGCAATTTAAGTGTGATTAAGGGGCCCTGGGATGGAACAGTGATCTGGGACAAAATCTATTTGGGCTATGGGTATGGTGTCAACTCTAGACTTCCTTTCTGCCACACTCATCATTTTCTTCTGGTTGATCAAATATTAGGGGAAGGGATTCTAAGCCAGTGAACATCACTTGGAAGCTCTGGACTTTAGGCAGTTAGGGGAACTAATGAGAAAGCCCATCTCTATAGCTACTCCTTCTTAAACTCTTTCAATGTGAAGTATCATCGTACCATAGTGCCACCCTCTGGGTATTGTTTTATGAGTTCCAACATCATCAGACCACTTTCCATAAAGCTGTCACAACTCTAAGGTTATTTTACTTCGAGTATACTCTGGTTGTCCCAGTCATATGTGTTGGGAGGTGTGGTGTGTGGAGGTAACATTCATTGATGATAACAGTTTCTATATAAAACTTGTAATTTGACCAAAAATGAAGACATCAATTTATGTGAGTTGTGAAAGGAAACTAGACTGGGGAATCAACAAAGATGCCTCCTTCCTCCACCCCGTTTTTGTGGTTAATATCCAGCAACCCAGAGTAAGCTACAGGTCTCCACAGGGATGAGAAGCAGACTCTCCAGGGTAATTGAGAGAATTTCTGCCAGCCTTGGTATTAAGGCAATTTCCAAATGTGACAGGAACAGGCACATACTGCTTCTGCCCTCTGAAACCTTATTTTGTTCCAAGAATTCCCTAGAAAGAAAATACAGTAATTTAATACAGCAATGCTAAACAGCGATAGTAGAGAGAATGGAGCACCATCTGGTGCAGTTGAGTAATTGTTAAGGCTAGCTTTTCTTTAAATGCTGCTTATTGCTCAGCCCACCCATGTTAAATGATTAGACCCCGAGGTCACCTGGCAGTGATATGCTGGTTACCTGCCTGTTAAATGCCTTAACTTGTGCTCAGTTAGGAATCCAAACCCAAGGCTTGACCTCACCTATATTTCATCTTCTATAGTTGCTTCTAGCTCCTTGTCTATGTCTATTTCTAAGACTATTGATCGTGATACTGTCATTCAGGATAGTGCTTGCTTTCCCATGCAGAATATTCAGAGGAACCTTTAAATTTATGTGTATGTTATCATGCATATAACCTTTGCAATAATAATAGAATGTGTAAAATTTACAAATAAATATGTATAAGCATATCAAGTGGTACATTATTCAGAAGATTCTACTCTTCTTTTTAAAATGTCCCCAAACTTTTCATCTAGTATATTAGCCTTCAAGCATCACATTATCCCCTCATTTGATAACAATGTCTTCATCTTCGTTAGCTCAGTTTGAATTTACTGAGCTACAAAGGGCCATGTGCATAGTGTTCCAGTGTACACACCCAGATGGCATATTTATTGTTCTTAGGAACATTACTACTGGGAACAGAGCCTAGTAATAATGGTGGTACTTTTTGGAAGATGTTACACTGGTAATGGTCCTGCTGATTTTCTGGTGATGATGGGGATGAGGATGATGATGGTGGTGATCGAGAAGGAAAAAAGGGAAGTATTATTTATGACAAAGAGGAAAGCGGCACAGGAGCTGTGCTTTCTGCTACTTGGTAATGAAATGTCTTCCCCAGCAACGATCTTCTTCCCTGCTTATTTATCTCGCTTCGTATACAGCCTAAAAATACTTTCAAGTGTCCCTGAGGAGCTATTGACAATTAATGGCAGTTGGGGGTAGGGACATCATCTTCTTCAGTGGGGTAGCCACTGGTAACTTGTTCAAGCTCCAGTAAATAACCCCCCATCCCTGTTCATGCAAGCAACCCTAATTAAACTCAGTGGGTCACAAAATAAAACAAAACCAAAACAACAAGCAAGAGAGGAGGAGGAGGAGCAGGAGGAGGAGGACTTGTTAGGAAAAGAAGAGGTTCAGCAGGAGTGTGGGAATAAGGGAGAGATAGACAATGACCCAAATTCATGATATACATATATAGAATTGTCCGAACATCAAAGAGTAAATACAAATCACTTGGTAGCATCTCACAGTGTGTAATCTCATTCGAGGCTTCCTGGGATTGCAGCCTTGGGAACAGCAGGTTTTCCTAGGCCCCCGCCATTCTTTGGTATTTCGGTCCTGGGCACTCAGCAAGATGCGAAAGCTATGAGTCATGATTTCCATATGGTGGGATTCCCTCCCCTCCTCCATCTACATGCCTGCCACACCATCTGCTGCCACTCTCAAGGTTATGGAGCAAGAGGTGACATAAGAAATGGAAAGGAAAACAAACAACACTGTTTTATGAATAAAAGAGGAAAAAAGATGCATTTTTTTATTACAAAAGCAATCTTTGTATAGTATAGAAAAGTCAGAAACCAAATCGTACACACACACACACACACACACACACACACACACACACACACACACGAACCCCAAACAAAGCAAATGCACACACTAACCCCAAACAAAACAAAATAGCCTTACTTGTTCACTCAGAACATTAGGAGTCATTCTATCTTCATATTGCTTTTCTAAACTATCATCCTGTATTTATGCATGTAGCAAGCTCAGAAGGAAAATGGGATCATTACCACATAATTCTGTGACCTTTTCTTCTTGTTTTAGAAATTGAATCATGAACATTTTTCTGTGTCAGGAAACATACCCCCACACCCACATTTTTAATGTTTAATGAATATTTGCTGTGGAAGACATTCCAATTGCTGGAGTTTATCTATAAAAATAGGCAAGACAGCCTTTGCCCCCCTGTGAGTATCACAGATTTTCCCCTGTCTAACATTTAGGTAATTTCCATATATTTGCCTTTACAAACAATGCTGTGATGAATATCCTCATAGCTAGGTTCGTTCTTACACATAATTTTCCAGTGATTATGCTGACTACTCTCTGTCTGCACCCCCTCCATGCCCCATGGCCACCAGTTTCCATTCCTCTCTGCCTTGCTTCATGGACCTTTGGACTTATTTGCTCTCTGGCAATGGACAGCTCCCACAGGACATCACAGAAGTGCAGTAGAAAGTGGCAGATAACATATTATGATTCCTACCTTGCCTCCTTGTGGGCTGCTGTACAGCTTTCCTTGTTGCTACGACAGAATACCTGCAAAGGTGACCTAAGGAAGTTTGAGGGTACAGTCCATCATGGTGGGGGAGATGTGGCAGCAGGAGAGTGAGTCACTAACTAAGGGGGATGAATTCTGTTGCTCAACTTGAGTTCTTTTTTATTTAGTGCGGGACTGTAGCCCACAGAATGTTGCCACTCATGTTTAGAGTAGGTCTTCCCAGCTCAGTGAACCCAATGGAGAAACTCCTTCACAGACACACGCAGAGGGTAGGCCCCTTGGTGACTGTAGATCCTGCCAAGGGAACAACCGAGATTAAACCGATGCCTTTATATCCCAGAATTTGGGAGGCAGAGAGGGAGGCAGAGGTCTGTGAGTTGGAGGCCAGTGTGGTCTCCATAGTGAGACCCTGTCTCAAAAAAAAAAAAAATAACCCTCATAGTTGTCACTTTCATTCCTACATTGATGGATGTGGTACCAGGGCACACAGAAACCGGTGGTACCCGTGGGTACCCTCTGCCACTGCTCCCTCCTCAGGAGTTGCTAACGCCACGATACTGCTTGGGATCCTGCTAGTTTCCCTTGTCCTTACAGAGAGTTCTTTAGGAAGCCTTCTCACTCACCTCTGGGAGTGTTCCATAAGTTTCCTGGCAGGATGCCAGATGATGAATCATGCTGCCGGGCCTTGCATCTTCTGCCTCTCTGTGACTGCTCACCCGCAGTGGGAACCTTGGATGGGTTGTATAGAGAGCTCCTGTTTCTCCTTCACCTCAAGGCCTGGACACCAGTGAACACTGAGGCGCAGTTTCAGACAGGAACTTAAGTGGGACATTCGGATCAGAGCACAGGAAAGAGACAAGAGAGGGTTTAGCACTCTACCCATAGCCTGACTCTGTTTTTGTGGGACACCCTCTCTGGAGTCACAATGAGTCAGGGACAGGTAATTTGGCCATTTCTGATCCTTTCATTCATTTTGGGGGGTGGGATTTGGAGATTTATTAAAAGACATTTTAAAACATGAGAGTTATTAGAAAGATAGATGCTCAGGGAAAGAATAAGACATATTCAAATCTAGGCGTGGATTTTTTTTTTCTATACCTATACTCATTTCTTAACCTTTTGAATACCAGCTCACAGAAGGCAATTCTTTAATCTTTCCCCTATTTTTTCTTTGGCTAGATGTTATTATATAGTACCGGTTGGCATAGTAGCCACTATGCAGTTCAGACTGGCCTTGAACTCATGCCTCCCTAGTGCTGAGACCACAGGCATGTGCTGCTGCATTCTCTTCTACTTTACTCTTAATTTGCATTACAGCTAGGCATGGTAGCTGATGCCTCTAATCCCAGCACTCAGGAAATGGAGGCAGGAAGATTGTGGTAAGTCTGAGGCCAGCCTGAGTGATAGTGTGGGACCCTAGCTCACATTTTTAAAAGGGCCTTATAATAGTCTCATTCGATAATTAGAGCCCTATATTACAGTCTCCTAATACTAGCTCTTCTGTGACTGTAGAGCTGAATCAATGGAAATGTGTTTTCTTCTGTTTATTTTTATGTGTGTGGCTGTGTTTGCCTGAATGTCTGGTGTCTGTGGAGGCCAGAAGACGGCGTCAGATCTCCTGAAACTGGAGACACAGATAGTCGTGGGCACCATGCTGAGGCTAGAAATCAGACTAGGGTCCTTTGAAAAAGCAGCCAGTGCTCTTAAGTGTTGAGCCATCTCTCCAGTCCCTGCAATGTGTTTTCTTATTTTGAGGCCAGTTACACTTTCTTTTCCTTTTAAGTTTTCAGGTGAAGCTAGTCCCTTCCTTCAAAAGTTCATCCTGATTCTGTTTAGCTGGCTGTCGTCAGCAGTTCAGAATCACCTGTCCCATTGCTTTTGGCCACCTCCTGTCTGATGGCATTGTTAACAAAACTAGTCAAAATGATCATTCTTCTCTTTTAAGATGAGCGTTTCCACGGTTCATGTTCAATCCCTTCTCACCTCTGTACCACACCTGCCTGGTCCATAAGGAACTTGAGCTCTCCTCAGGTGGGTGCTAGAAGCACTTTTGATTCACAGGAAGAAAGAGCTGCAGTTCAATTTGGTCATTGTCTTTTTTTTTTTTTTTTTTTTTAAATCAACTTGACCCAAGCTAGAGTCATCTGAGAAGAGGCGTCCACAATTGAGAAAAATCAGATTGGCCTGTAGGCAAGCCTATAGGGCATTTTCTTAATTAATGATTAATGCAGGAGGGCCCGACCCACTGTGGGTGGTACCATCCCAGAGCTGTTGGTGTGAGTTGTATTAAAAAAAAAAAAAAAAAAAAAAAAAAAACAGACTGAACAGGCTAGGGGTAGCAAGTCAGTAAGCAGCTTTCCCCCAAGGTTTCTGTTCCAGTGCCTGCCTCCAGGTTTCTGCCATTCCTCAATGATGGACTATAACCTGTAAGCCAAATAAATCCTTTCCTCTCCAGTTTGCTTCTGGTCCTGGTGTTTTATCACAGCAGTAGAAACTCTTAAGATAATCATATATTGATGGTGTGACTTTAAGGCTGAATCTAAAGTTTCTCTGTCTCTGTCTCTGTCTCTGTCTCTCTCATTTGCTATTAGAGATTCAAGCCAGGGTCTCATCTCATGCCTGGCATTGCCAAGCATTCTACCACTGAGCCACCCCAGTTCTCTAGAACTTTTCTCTTTGGTGGATCAAAACTTCTTGGGCTTCCTCACAAGAATGAGCCTGCAGTGAGATGATTTATGTAAATGTGATCGTTCAGTCTATGTGACTTAATCGCCCCACCTTCCCATCCCCACATCTTGTCTCCACTAGCCTTCCCCTTCCCTCTCTATTGCCCTCCTCCTTCTTGTTAACCCCCTCTCTCCAATTCCTCTTTCCTGCCTCCTCCCCCTTGGTCCCTTTCCGCTTTCACTGACCCTGAGACTAACATACGGACAAGGATGGAAAAGCACTTCAGATGGTCGCACTGCTCCTTGCAAATGGATCATAACCATGTGGGGAATTGTTCTCAGGAACACTCTCAATCATAAGTGCCTATCCCCCAAGGCTTTGCTAATACTTCCCCATTATTTTATGAACTCTTACCTTGGAGCGTCAAGGACACCAAGAATGGTGCCAGCTGTGGATGATGCTGTTATTTTCCCAGTGTTTGAAAAATACCTGGCCAACGTTCCAGATTGAGGATTTGTTCTGGCGGATAAATTCTCGGAGTGATGACTCGAACTGTCAAGCGGTCTTATCTGGTGGAAGGGAGCTGGCTAGCTAGCATGAGCCAGAATAGAGTTGGGAGGGTGACTTGGGACATTCCAAAACTGCTGTGTCAGCGGAGAGGGCTGCTTTAAAGGTTAGCTGCAGAAATGCCTTATTGGTCCAATGCACCAAAATTTAAAGACTTTCCCTGCATGTCTGATGTCTGGCTTCTCAATTCCTGTGTGTGTGTGTGTGTGTGTGTGTGTGTGTGTGTGTGTGTGTGTCTGTCTGTCTGTCTGTCTGTCTGTCTGTCTGTGTCTGCGTGTGTGTTTGAGACATAGTTTCTTGGAGCTCAGTCTTTTCTCAAGTTCTCTGTGTAGCCAAGGGTGGCTTTGAACTCCTGATCCTCCTGCTTTCCACTTCCAAATGCTGAAATAACAGACATGTATCATCATGTCCAGAGCATCTCAAGTATTTTTCCTCTAAATGTTTCTCTCCTTTTATGTGTATATGTGTGCCTGAGTGTATGTACCTGTAGCTTGCATGCAGAAGCCCCCGGAGGTCAGAAGGAGCCAGATTCCCTAATGTTGTAGTTACAGGTGTTTGCCAGCTGCCACATGGATGCTAGAAACCAAACTCAGGCCTTCTGCTAGCGCAGTAACAATTCTTAACCACTGAGCCATCGGAATTCTTACATATCTTTAATTTATCATGAAAAAACCCCAAGCTCATGTCTAAGACTTTTCTCTCAATGGCTGCAGATTGCCTAGTCTAGGACCTCATGCATGCTAAGCAAGTGCTTGATCATTGAGCCCCAACCTCAACTCATCCTTAGGATCTTTTGAGAATTTGCCCTACAATACGATGGAAGACAAAATATTTTTCCCTGAAAATTTTTACTGGATGATATTTCATATATAAAGTAATAAATACAACATATAATCAATATGTAGGCTGTGAAGAATACTAAAATATAAACATACAGAGGCTGGCTCTCCTCCATAATTTCTTCCTCTCTCACCAAAATAATGAGCATTCTGAATTTTACATTCATTCCCCTCCTTTAAGATAAAATACCCTTAGCACATATATTCCTAAACAAACTTAGTTTTTTTGAACTCTGTAGAACATGGCACCATATGTAATGTCTTTTTCATTCAAGCTTCTAACATTCATTAAACCATCCATGTTGTTTGTCTTTTTTGAGATGTGGTCTCTCTATGTAATCCTAGCTGGTCTGGAACTCACTATCTATAGTATTGGTAGTAGCTGTGTGGGTCAACTTTCTGTTACCATATCAAAACCCCAAGAGAATTAACTTATTAAGAGAAATGGTTTATTTTGGATCACAGTTTTAGAGCTCTTAGTTCATAATCAGTTGGCCTTGTGAGAGCATATCCTGGTGGGAGTGGAGAGCCAAGCAAAACTGCTCACTTTATTGACTGGAAGCAAGCAGACAAAGAGGAAAGGCTTGCTTCCTACTAGTTCCTACATGGTCAATTTCCAATGAACTGACAACTTCCCACTAGCTCATACTTCACAAAGGCTTCATTGTCATGTGGGCCTTTGGGGAAGGACTTTAAGATCCAAACTGTAGCAGTAGCTGAAGTCCAGCCCCTTTTCCTAGTGCTCTTACATTGCATTTGGAGAAACTACACAATTCTTTTGTCCATAGTCCTGTCTACGAATATTTTGAGTATTTATTGTTCCTGGGTGTTTGCACCATAGTCTTATTAACATAGATGAAAAATATGAGCAGTTTTAGTATTCCTCTGTCAAATTGTCATAAACACTAGATTAATTTGTCTAGTGTTCCTTTGAGCTTTATCTATTTCATCATTTCCCATTTATCAACCCAAGAAACTTAGATGCAATAAAAAATGTGATTTGCTCATACTCTATTCTGCTGTCACTGATACTATTTCTACTCTTGTCAATAATTCCAAGGCTGGGAATGTAGCTCTGATATAGAACTAGCACATGTAGGGCCCTAATTCTTTAATTCTAGGCACACACACACACACACACACACACACACACACACACACACACACGAAATACTCCACAAACCAGTAAAACCCTAAAAACCCCCTCTTGATTCTCCTTTTCTGAATAAAGAACAACTTCCATTCTGATACTAGAATCAGAGAGATGCTTATTTATTTATTTTTATTTTGTGACACATTGTCTCATATCCCAGGCTGGCCTGAATCTTGCTGTGTAGCCAAAGATAACCTCAAATTCCTGGTCCTCTTGATCCCACCTCTGGAGTGCTGGAATTATAGGTATACTTTAGTTAGGGGTCAAACCCAGGACTTCTTGCATTCTAGATAAGTACCCTACTAATTAGTCACCCTCTCCAAATGAAGATTTTTGATCTCAAAAAACTTTGTTTAAACTTTTACAATTATTACTCTATTGTATTTATTGTGTATGGTGTTTTTTGCCTGCATGTGTATGACTTTTCCATGTGAATGCCTGAACGCTGTGAAGGTCAGCAGAGGGCATCAGATCTGCCAGAACTGGAGTTAAGACTGCTGTGAGCTGCTATGTAGGTGCTGAGAATCAAACCTGGGTCTTCTGGAAGAGCAATAAGTTCTCATAACTGCTGAGCCATTTCTCCAGCTCCTTATAATGCTTTCAATCCAGGAGACAGTGTGTAATAATGAAAATAACATATATCCAGGAAAACTGACTTCTGTTTTTTTTTTTTTTAATTTTTATTTTTCAGAAAGATCCAAAATTTTAGGGATAGGTACTTTTTACTTCTGGGATTAAGTATCTTATTGGTGGGAACTTTACAGACCATCTGAAGCCCAAGACACAAACTTTGAACACAATGGCATACCAATGAGATGAAATAGCTAAAACCTGTCTGTCAGAAATAGGTAATAAATCCTTGTTGACCAAGAAACAGCAAATATTCCCCCATGAAACAGGTGGCTTAGGGTCTGAAACGCTGGCACCAGCACTTGTAGTAGACCTGTGAAATTCACTTGACTCTCCTGATCATTGTTTCTTTATCTGCAAAATGAACAGAGCAGAGTCTTCCTCACAAGGTGGTATACAATATCAGAGAAGATACAGGAAAGACCCAGTTGTCATCTTATGAAATAAGAAACAGAGGGAGCTCTTAGCTTGATTCTAATAATCCATAATCCCACCCTAAGATCAGTTAAGATGGAGCAGACACAGGCCAATTCTGGTGTGTGTGTGTGTGTGTGTGTGTGTGTGTGTGTGTGTGTGTGTGTGTGATTTCTGACACTTTTGTGGGTGCTTCTGGCCAACCAAAGTCCTTCATTGACTTAACGGTGTTGTAATGCATTGGCTTTTCTTAGGAGGTCAGGTTGTTCTTCCAAACTCATATTTTGGGTTAACAGCCTTTTCATTCTGGGATCCTAAAAAAAATCCTTTGTGCTTTCTATTTGCTTGGCAAAGAAACAGACCTACTCATAGTGTCTAATAATTGAGGCCAGCATGATGAATTTTTCTGCAGAAAAACATGAGCTAATTGATGCAAATTCATGCTAGAGATATTACAGGAAGCTTTGTTTTTGTTTAGTTGGGCTACTTGGGGATGAAAGCCAGAGTCTTGCATGTGCTAAAGCTCTAGACACAGAATTACAGTCTCAGCCCTAAATAGAATATTTAAACCCAGGTATTGGACTGGAGATCATTTACTCTACTCACAGCTCCTAGCAGTGTCTGCCCCTAGTTGCTCAATAAGGATTTGGTGAGTGAATGAGTAAGTGAAAGAGCTACCTCTTTTTTTGTCTTTTCTTATTGTTAACGTCATGTTACTTTTATTTGTGCAAATTCGTGCAGCCTTGCATGTTGGTCCTTGCCTTCCGTCTTGGCTTGTTTCTCCCCACTATGCTCATGCCAGGTTAGCTGGTCTGCAAGCTTCCAGAGATGCTCCCGTCTCTGCTGACCATCTCCTTGGAGGAGTATTGAGATTACAGATGTGGGCTGCTGTGCTTGCCTTCACATGGCTTCTAAGGATTCGCATTTCACTTCTCATGCTTGCACAGCAAATGCCATCTCCCCAGCCCTCATTTTGTTGTCCAAATCTTGAGCAACAGAGACTTGGCATTTCTTGAGAGTTTGTATTTGCCCTTGCATAGCATTTATTTTTGAAATGTAAATGTTCCAGGTAATATATTTATTATTATTATTTTGACACAGGGTCTGGGCTACTGTAGCTTGTACTGGTCATAAATGTATAACTCACTATGTAGCCCTGGATTTGAACTGGTTTTAAATTCATGATACTCATCCTACTTTACCCTTCCAAATACTGGGATTACAGGCATGAGTCACTGGCTGTGTCATTGTTTATCATCATCATCATCATCATCATCATCATCATCATCATTATTGTGGTGGTGGTCCTAATGCTAAGAACTGAACTCCAGGCCTCATGCATGCTAAGCATGTACCACTGAGTTACATGCACAGCCCACATTATCTTGAAAAATTACTATCATTATTAATATTAATAGTATTATTTTGAGATAGTGCCTCACTCTAAAATAGCCCAGGCTGGCCTGAAACTCACCGAGTAATCCAGGCTGGCCTTGAATTCACCATATTCTTGCCTCCGTTCCCTGAGTGCTGAGATTATAGGTGTGTGTCGCCATTCCTGGCTTGATTTTTAATTGTATATGTATAAGATTTACAAGTTGATAACTTGTTATGTGCATATCTTAAATAATCATCATGATCAAGGTCATTAACATATTTAACACCTCACATAGTTCCTTTTTGTTTGTAATGAGAGCACTGAAATCTGCATATTTAGCAAATGCCAAGAATGCAATACAGGACTGTCACCTAATGTACCATTAGACTGTACATTAGACTTTTAAAATTGATTCTTCTGACATTCCTGGGATTTTTTGCACCTTTTGACTAACATCTTCCCATATCCTGGTAACCACACTTGTACTCTCTGCTTCTGTGAGTTTGAGCATTTTTAGATTCCGTATATAAGTGATAGTCATGTTTATCTATGTTGCTGAAAATGACACGGTTTCCCTTTTTATATAAAGGTTGTGATAATTCCATCATATATATATATATATATATATATATATATATATGTGTGTGTGTGTGTGTGTGTGTGTGTGTGTGTGTGTGTGTGTGTGTATATATATAATTTTCTTTTTTGAACCCCTATTTTTATTATTTTAAAATTATGTGTGTTTGTGTGTGTCTATATGTGGGTATATGCACGTGAATGCAAGTGCCTGTGGAGTCCAGAAGAGGGTGCCATATCCCTTGAAACTTGAGTTATAGATGGTTGTGAGCCACCTGACAGAGGTACTGAGAACCAAACCTGAATCCTCTGGAAGAGCAGTAGGAGCTCTTAATCACTAAGCCATCTTTCCAGCTCCCATACACCTCATTTTCTTTATCTGTTTAACTATGGATAGACACTTAGGTTGGCTCCATGTTTTGTTCAGCAAGAACAATGTAGCAAGGAACTCATAAGTGCATTTATCCCAAGATCTTGTTTCCTTTGGGAAAATACACAGAGGTAGGATTGCTGAGTCATATGGTAGTAACATTTTAATTTTCCCTTTTTCTTTTTAATTAGATTTTTATTAACATATATTAGTTAGACACAATAATGAGTTTCATTATGACATTTACATACACATGCATATTTTCAACATATTCGCCCCCATTACACTGTTTTCCCTTCCCCCTCGTACTGACTCCCCTCCTCTACCCAACCAGTCCTCCCTCTACTTTCCCGGTGTGTGTGTGTGTGTGTGTGTGTGTGTGTGTGTGTGTGTGTGTGTGAGATCTAATGAGTTTAATTAGGGTTGCTTACAGGATTATGGGTGAGGAATTATTTACAAGCGCATGAACACCTCACAGTGGCTTTATCACTTAAGAAAATGTCTCTCTCTCCCACAGCCACCATTAACTGCTTCTAGATCCTCAGAGAAGGGTTGGTCTCAGGTGCCTCCCCTTCCTCACAACTGTTAACTCTCTGTAAGTCCTTAGGGAGGGGCAGGGCCTCATGAGTTCTTCCCCCTCTGTGAAAGAATCTCCTGCAGGTTTTGGGCAGGTACTTAACAGCTGCCGAGAGTTCAAGAGTGCAATGAGCACATCACATGGGAAAAGTGTTCCGCATCACTCTGCCCCCTCCCCTGGCTCATACATTCTTTCTGCCCTCTCTTCCATGATCTTTTTGTTTGCCTGGTTTTTAAATTTTTGTTGACAGAGTCTCATGTATCTCAGGATGTTCTCAAACTCTGTGTAGCCAAGGGATGACCCTGAACTCTTGAACTTCCTACCTCTACCTTTTAAGCGCTGGGGTTATAGGCATGCTTCACCATGGCTGACATGAGCCTTTCTTTTAGGGGAAAGCTTCTGTTCACTAATTTAAACTCCTTACTTATATTGTATTCATTCAGATTCCATTTGCCCTTCTGGTTCAGCTTCGATAGATTATACATCTCTAGGAATTTATCTGTTTCTTCTAGGTTAGTCAGTTTGTCAGTTTACAATTGTTCATGGTAGTCTCATAAGCCTTTAAATGTCTGTGGTCAGGTGTTCTGTCCTCTCTTTTATTTATAATTTTATTTCTTGAGACTTTTCCTTTTTCCTCATTTGTCGGTGTGTCAATTCAATTTTATCTTCTCAAAAAAACCACCTCACACTCTTCATTTTATTAATCTTTTCTATTTGGGGGGAGTGGTCTCTACTCCATTTTTTCCTGCTCTAATAGATATTATTTTCTTTCTTCTCCTTAATTTGATTTTAGTTCTTTTACATGTTCTTTCTGGTGCAAAGGTAGGTTACAGGAGAGCTTTCTTTTTTCATTGTTATAAAGTTATAACGCTTTCCCTGCATCCCATAGGAGTTGGTGTATTTGCATTTTTGCTTATGTCAAGATATCTCTTGATTTCCCTTTTGGTTTCTTCTTTGATGAATTGGTTGTTCAGGAACGCATTGTTTCCTTTCCACTTTTTTTGTTAGAATTTCTTCTAGTTATTGATTTCTGGTTTTATAGCATTGTAGTTGAAAAAAAATGTCATATGATTTCTACCTTCTGAGATCTCTTGAAACTTGTTTTGTGGCCTGTATTAGTTACTTTTCTATTGCTAGGATAAAATATCATGAACCAGGCAATTTATAGAAGGTGGTGTTTATTTGGATTTATAGTGCCAGAGAGTTAAAGTTAGATGGAGAAGTGAAGGCATGTTGGCAGATAGCATTGCAGGAGAGAGGGAGAGAGAGAGAGAGAGAGAGAGAGAGAGAGAGAGAGAGAGAGAAGAGAGAGAGAGAGAGAGAAAAAAAGAGAAGAGAGAGAGAGAGAGAGAGAAAAGAGAGAGAGAGAGAGAGAGAGCGCTGGGAAAACCATGAGGTTCTTTTTAGACCCCAAAGCCCACTCCAGTGATATATTTCTTCCAGCAAGGCCACACATCCTAAACCTACCCAAACAGTGCCACAAAATATTCAAACACCTAAGCTTATGAGGGATATTCTCATTCAAACCACCACAAGAACTGTTCTATGATCTATTGCAGTGAATTAATTTTCCATGTGCATTTGAAAAAAAATGTCTGTAGATGGCCATGACTTGTGATGGTTCAACTCTGAACTTTTCAACTTTAAAATGTTGATCGTGTAGGATGGGGAGGATGGATCAGCTGGTAAAATGCTTTCCATGTATCTTTGTTGTTTTTCCATTGCTGAGACAAAACACCATGACCAAGGAAACTTATACAAAAAAGTATTTAATTTGGCTTATGGTTTTAGAGAGTTACAGAGTCCATGGTGACAGAGCAAAGGAACAACTAAGAGCTCACATTATGATCCACAACCATAAGGCACAGGGAGAAAGAACACTGGGAGTCACACAAGTCATTGGAAATCTCAAAGTCTGGCCTCAGTGACATATCTCTTCCAATGATTCCTCTCATAGTCCTTCCCAAACAGTTCTACCAACTGGGGACAAAGTATTCAAATATATGAGCCTATGGGGCCATTCTCATACAAACCACCACACCACGTGTTTTAGTTACGGTTTTTATTGCTGTGAAGAGACACCATGTCCATGACAACTCTTATAAGGAAAAAATTTAATTGGGACTGGCTTATAGTTTCAGAGGTTTAGTCCATTATTGTCCTGGTAAGAAGCTTGGTGACATTCAGGCAGACAAGGTACTGGAGAAGGAGCTGAGAATTCTACATCTTGATCAGCAGCCACAGCAGGAGGTTGCAACACTAAGCCTAGCTTGAGCATATGAGACCTCAAAGTCCACCTCCACAGTGACAGTTCCTCCAACAAGACCACACCTCCTAATAGTGCCACTCCTTATGGGCCAAGCATTCAAACACATGAGTCTGTGGGGGCCATTCCTATTCAAACCACCGCACCATGTAAATATGAGGAGTGAAGTTCAGATCCCTAGAACTCATACAAGCCATGTGGATATGGTCTTTCTATAATCCCATCCTCTATAAATGAGGATAGGAAATCAGCCTGGCTAGTCAGACTAGCCAAAATGACAAGTTTGAGGTTCAGTGAGAGACCCTCAATATATAAGGTGGATACTGATTGAGGAAGACACCTGATATCAGCCTTGGGACTCCATATGCATGTGCATACCTTTGTACATGCACCCTCCATGTGTGTCCTCATGTATGCATGCACACCACACACATATACATATGCAAAAAGTTTAAATAAAACATTCCTGTACAATTATTATTTTTTACTCAGTATAATAAATATTCAGTAAGTTACAAAAAACAATCTTTTATTATAAAATAGGTTCAATGTTAGATGAATTTCCTCAATGGTAGACTAATGTGTTCTGATCACACTCAAGGCAGGCTAGGCTAAATTAGATGTTTGGTAAACTAGGTGTGTTAAGTGCATTTTTTACTTGTGTGACATTTGCAGGTTATGGCGAGGATATCAGGATGTATGTATGGCGAGGCTATCCCCACTGTAAGTTGAGGAGAATCTCTGTTCTACTGTTGTTGGATAGAATGGTCTATATGTCTGTTGGATCCAATTGGTCTACAGTGTCCTTCATGTCTGCTTTAGTTTAATTGATATTCAGTCTACATGATCTATCCAGTGTGAAAAGTAAGGTGTTTGACATCTTCTGGGAGTGATATTGTAATATTTAATGACCTAATGAATTATGTGAATCTAGCCACTCCTATGACTTGCCTCTCAGTCTAGAGCAGTGGTTCTCAATCTGTGGGCCACAACCCCTTTGGGGTTGCATATCAGATATTTACAGTATGATTCATAACAGTAGCAAAATTAGAGTTATGAAGTAGCAATGAAATAATTTTATGGTTGGGGGTCACCATAACAGGAGGAACTGTACTAAAGGGCTGCAGTTAGGAAGGTGAGAACCACTGGTCTAGAGACTCAAAGGCAGGACATGAGAAAGAGAATAGGACAACACAAACATTTTCAATGGGAATTACCTGAATTTGAGACTTTCTTGTGGATAACTTGCAGGTATCCACACGCAGAAGTAAGGAGACTGACAGAATCTGGACAGATGCTATGCTTATATGAAGAGGCTAGGAGCCCAGCAGACAACATCCTATTCATGAGGGGGGAGTTGAGGGCGTGAATAGGGTTGTGCTATCTGTCTTATTTCTTTTCTGTTGCTCTAATTAATCCTCTGAAAAACTTAAGGGAGATAAAGGGTTTATTTGTAGTTTACAGTGCAAGGTACAGTCCACCATGATGGGGAAGTCAAGGCAGCAGGAAGTTAAAGGAGCTGATTCCATCACATCTGCAGTCAGGAGAGAGCAGAGAATGACATATACTTGCTAGTGCTCAAGTCCCTTCCTCTACTCCATTCAGTTCAGGATCCCCTGCCTAGGGAACAGTGCCACCTACAGTTGGTGTGTCTTGCCATCTCAATGAACATAATAAAGATAACCCCCCACAGATATGACTAGAGGTCCTTCTTCCAGGTGATTCTAGGTTATGTGATGTTGACAATGAGCACTAACCATCCTAGTATCTTACCATATAGGTTACAAAGCTTTCAAGGTAAAGAAGAATATTACTTTCTTTCATTTATTTAACAGATATGAAACATGTGGCATAGGTTCTTGGGGTACATGAGGCAAGAAAATACCCTTGTGGAGCTTATATTCAAGAATATAACAAACAAAAGATGAAGTATATAAAGCATATAACATGTTGAAAAGTGACACTGCCCATACCCTCAAATTGCCCCACCTAGAGCTTGAGTAGCCACTTGGGATACCCAAGACAATGGTTTAGAAAAAATAAAGAGAGCAGAAGTCCAGGAATGTATTTCATATAGGCAGCCAAAAAAGCTTCAAGGCAAAAAAAAAAACCAAAAACAACAACAACAACAACAAAAAAAACCCAAACCAAACCTGTTAGCACTCATCATATGAAGATAAACATTGTGAATGATGAAAAAGAGAAAGGAGAGAACAGAGCTTTTGAAAATATCTAGAAGGAACTTGCACATTTCTCCAAAGGCCTCCCTCTTGGGCCTCTGCAGAGAGCTGATACCTTAGCAGCACCATAAAATGAAGCAGCTAATGTCATCCAAGCGACAAGATTAATGGCTCCATCCGGATACAGTGATGGTGTGTCAAATTCCCCCAAAAGATCAATAAATTAAATATTTTATACAACTCTTTTTTTTAAAAAGTGGCACTAGCCATGGAAATATAAAAGTGTGGGACGTGATAAGGGACCCTGAGTGTGGGAGGAAAAGGAGAGCCATTGGAAAATTTTGAGCCGAGAACATGGCAAGATCCTGGCTATAGAGGGATGCATCCTGGCTACTAGGTAGTATGGGGCAGGGATAACTTCAGGCAAGGAGACATCATGGAGAGAGGCGCTGTTACAGTTTTCCAAGCAAGGGGCAAGGGGCTTGGGCCATGGCAATACTGGCCAAGTAGTAAGTAAAGTCTGGAGATTTTAAAAGTTGAGTTCTCAAAGTCCTCTTCATGAGTAGGGTGAACTCAAGAAAGCCTCAAGTACATTTAAAATAAACAAGTTCAGTTCAGTGAAATGGCTTACTTACTGTGAAACCCTGGTCCCCTTATTTACACCCCTGATCCCATGATGGAAGGAGAGAACTGACTCCACAAAATTGCCCTCTGACCTCCATATGTCTAGTGTGGGATGCATGTTCCCCCTTCCCCATGATAAGTAGATAATTAAAAGAAAACAATGTAGTTATTTGAATTAAGTTATTCACACTTAAAATGAGTATTTTAATCAATAACTTAAAAAGATTCTTCTGATTCAATAATTGTATGTTTCAATAATTCTAAAATATATAATCTTTAAACACAAGGGTACACAACACAGCATAACCTCAAAGGAGATAAGTTAAAAGCAATGTAGAATGTAGTACTTCTTGATTTTTAAATTATGTTCAGTGTGTGTGTGTGTGTGTGTGTGTGTGTGTGTGTGTGTGTGTGTGTGTACATGCCACAATGTGCACACGGAGGTCCAGAGGACAACTTTCAGGAGTTGGTTCTCTCCTGACTTGGACTGGCTGAGCTATCTCAGTGGCATCAAAGCAGTCCTTTTACTTTATAAATGAGACTTTCAAATCAATTTATTTCAAAGACTACTGGTAAAATAGATAATCATTGCCAGAGAAATTAATAATGAAACAGACTCTAGAACTAAATAACAATATTACCTTAATTATATGGACAAAGGGATATGTGCAGATCATATTTCTCCAGGCTTTTTCTCAGTTTATGCAAAGAGGAATGGCATAGGACTTTACTCCCAGCATTTGGAGGCAGAGGCAAGCAGATCTCTGTGAGCTCAAGGCAGGCCTCATCTACATAGTAAGTTCTAGGATAGCCAGGAATGCACAGTATGACTCTGTTTAAAAATACAAAATAAATAAATAAAGAAAGAAACAAAAACCAGAGTGGTGGAAAGAGCAGAGCTTCCTTCCCTTCTTACTTTTGTGTTGCTCTGGGTTTGAGGGCACAAGGGATCGTGTTGTTTTCAGAGTTCTACAGAGTTTTGGTTTTACATACCCCTGCTTTCAGTTGCTGACTGAGCAGGAGATGCATACTCGTGATACAGTCTAGACTCTTGATCCAGGCTATTCTGCTTTCTGTCTCCTACTGTCTGCCTACCTTAGGTGGCTTAACTTCTACTCTTGCTGTCTCCATTCCCTCATCTAAACCAGGGATAAAATTGTTCCAGGTATCCAGTGCTGTCTAGGCACCCTTCGGTGCCTTGCAATAGGAAAATTAATGGAGATGGATTGTCTTTGATCTACTGTGGGTGACCAAATGATTGTAGGCCTGAATTATCAAAGGCTCACTCATTCGTTACTCTGGTGTTTGATACTGGCTTTTAACTGGGACATCAGATAGGGTAGATGGCCACTTCCTGTGGCTTGTGCTTCCTCATAGCACAGTGGCTGTGTTCCCAGGGCAAGAAAGCAAAAGCCAGGATCAATGAGATGTGGTGGCTCTTGACTGCCATCCCAACACTTGGGAGATTTAGACAAAGAGGATCACCATGAGTTAGATGCCAACCTGGACTACATAGTGGATTCCAGCAGAACTACAAAGTAAGACCCTGTATCAAAGAGAGAGGAGGGAAGAGAGGAGGGTAGAAGGAAGGAAAAAAAGGAAGGAGGGAAGAAAGGAGGGAAGGAGGGAGGGAGGGAAAGAAGGAAGGAAGGAAGGAAGGAAGGAAGGAAGGAAGGAAGGAAGGAAGGAAGGAAGGGAGCAAGCGAGTGAGCAAGCAAGCAAGCAAGCAGGCAATTAGAGATTTCAAAAGGCTGCCTGGCTCAGCCCCTGTAAATTGCTATTTCACTGGTCTGCAATTGATGCCTTTGTAAGATCCTCAGGTGATTCTGTGTGACTAATGCTAAGAAGTACCACTTTCATGGAGAGCACAAGAAACAAGAGATTTGGTTTTGCAGCTGACTCCCACCACCCCATCATTCATCACCTGCTGAGTTCCAGAGGGTCCAGTCATGTCATGCAGTGTCTAAAAGGCTGACAAAGATATGAGATGGAGAGAGTTGCCAATGCAGTAGAATGGAACCATTTCTTCATGGCTCTGCAGCTACCTCTGGCTGTGTTGGGTTGACTGTAGTTGGGTCTGGAGATAATGGTATTTCAGCATGATGGAAAGACTGAGTTTTCAAACTAGAATGGGACTCCTAGGTGTGTAGTCATTGAGGTGGCAATGAGATCAGTCAGATGCCACAGGAAGTTCCCCCATCATGCCTGCAGGTCTTCATCTGCACATCTGAGAAAAGCTTTGTTTGATTATTTGATCAACAGCTATAAGGAGCAGATAGAAGAAAGATGAATTGTAGCCAAAGCTCATCCTAGGTACTCCCAGGAGACCCATGAGGAATCAAGATCCTGTTACTTTTTAACCTGACACAAGATGTCACCATTGCTCCTGTGCTTTTAGCAATAACATGTACTGCTAACCACTGGGGAGAGAGATTGCACAAGTTCCCTTCACCCACCCCCACCCCCAGGGAGTAGGTGCGTTCTAACCATGAGGTTCATTAAGCTATAGACCATTCCACCCATTCAAGTGGACATACTCATTGTAAACACTTTTAAAAATTCTCCCCTCATACCAGCTCTGGATAAAAACGAACGCCTCTTTGAGCATTTCAGAGAAACTTTTGTGGAGGTGACTGTGAAACCAGACCCGCTGGCTCTCCCACATGATAACTGGGAGACTGGATATCATACTTTTTACTTGGTTTTCACCACTGCTACATCGAAGTGATCTCAGGTTACCATGCTTACTTTGGTATCAGAGTGGAAGGAAGGGTGGACATTTGCCCAGTGTACCAATGGCTGAGAAATACACTGGGTGAAAGAGCAACCGAGCACTGGAACATCCTTGGAAACATTGCCACGGTGAAGAAAACTGTCTTTACAGATTTTCGACCACACATAGCAGCGCGTGTGGTTGGAAGGAATACTCAGAATGGGTGCTTGAAGGTCGAGATGGTAGACTCAAAGTACAGCTGAGTGAAGGGCAGGACTTTGGGAAACTGCATTCCTGGGAATTTTGGGGGAATCTAGAAGCACCAAGCATCCTTATGCCCCACACTTCCCCTACACTACCTCTTCCATCTACACATACTAAACATTATCTAAAGGATATCAGTTTATGGGAGTACCAAATTCTTACTCTGCTGGAGGTTTTCAAACCAAAATATCAGTATCGATTGATTCAGGCTTCTGAAATCACCCAGTGATTCATTTCTTTCTTTCTTTTTTAACCTCAGTTTTTCTGTGATTATTATATACCTGAGGGGTATCTCAAAACAACATGATTCTAGAGATTTAGAGTGAACAGAGATGGATGTATGTGTTATTAGTGGAGAAGAGGTTTGTTATGATTTGCATGTGAAGTATCCTTCACAAAGGCTTAGTATTCAGCTAAGGGCTGCTGCTAGAGGTGATTGGATCATGAGGACTGTAACTTTGCCAACAGATTTATCCTTTGATGAATTCATAGATGAACGGACTATTGAGAAGTGGGGCCCAGTTGGAAGAAATAGGTCACTAGGGGATTAATCCCTTGATGATTTAATAGCTAGATGTACTGTCAGGGGTGGGGCTTTGGGAGAACCTGGGTTACCAGCATATGATTTTGAAGGGTGTATCTTTTTTAATTAATTAAATTTGTTCATTTATTTTACGTCCCTACTGCCATTCCCCCTCCCCCCTCTTCTCCCATTCCCTTCCTCTCCCCCCCACTCTCCCCGCCCCAATCCACTCCTCTGTTTCTGCTCAGAAAGGGACAGGCCTCCCATGGGTATCAACAAAGCATGGCTTATGAAGTTGAGGTAGGACTAAGCTCCTCCCCTTGTTTTAAGGCTGAGCAAGTTGACCCATTATGAGGACTAGTTTCCCAAAAGCCAGTCAAACCATTAAGGACCACCCATGCTCTGAAGGGTATGTCTTATCCCTGATCTCCCACTGAGTTCTCTATTTACTGGCCACCATGACATGAAGCAGCTCTGCTCCACTGTATTCTCTGCTCCATCCTCTCTGTCACACCTTTCTGCCTCACCACAATCCAGCTCCACATGAACTCTGAAATTGGGAGCCCAGGCAAACCCTTCCCTCCCTCATCAAGGGCTCTTCTCAGGTATTTTGTCACAGCAATGAAAAGTGACTGGGCATTATTATCCTCGACTATCTAGTCAGTGGAGAATAAGACGTGGCTGCAGTTCTGGGAGGAAGTGTATGGCATGTTTAAATTAGGTAATTTCATGAGAATTTTTGAACAGTACGTGTTTGCAAAGGTGGACGAAATTGTAGGAAACCGAACAAGAGAATGTAGTACCCAAGAATAGAGAGAGCAGTGGAGCCATTACTTCCATTACATCTGGAGGTAAGGAGAGAGAGTTTTGGATCATCCAATAGGAGTCATTACCTCCACTGAGGGGTGGAGACAGCTTCTTTGTGTAGTTCCTGATAAAAGAGAGAGCTTGGACATTATCACCCCAACTTAAATCTCCCCTCCCACTCCAGCTTCTATTGCATGCCAAATCAGCTAAGACTTTTTATTTGGTTCCATGTACTCCAGTTCCTAGGAGGCTGAGAAGTCAGCGGTGTGCTAACAGTAGAACTGGGGCCAGGGAGAGAGGATGGAGGGTACATAGCAATCCTTATTTCTTTTTTCACAACTTCATACATGTACATATTACATTTTGTTCATATTTACCTCCCATTTTCTCCCTTGTCCCCCTCTCCAACTCTCATTTGTCCCCTTCCTCTTCTCAAATAGTTTTCCTTCTACTTTTGTGTCTCTTTTTGCTGTTGTTTGTGGACTCACTGAATTTAGGATTGCTTTTAGCAGTGGTTCTCAACCTTCCTAACGCTAGGACCCTTTCTTACAGTCCCTCATGCTGCGATGACCCCAGACAGAAAATTATTTTTGTTGCCGCTTCACAAATGCAATTTTGTTACTGTTATGAATTGTAATGTAAATAATTTTAGAGTTAGAAGTTTGCTAAAGGGGTTGTGACCTACATGTTGAGAACCACTGGCTTGTAGGAACATGGTTGAAGAGTTATTTATAGGAGCATGGGCAACTTACCACTAAAGAACATCTCTCTCCCTCCACTGCCCCAGCAATCATTAACTGCCAAGTGCTCCTCAGGTAAGGGTGGAGTCCTGTGCTCCCCTCCCCCGTTAAATATTACATTTTATTCAACACTTTTCTTCTGAGACAGGATATCACTATGTAGCCCTGGCTGGCCTGGAACTCACTACATAGACCTGGCTGACCTTAAACTCACAGAGATAAGTGCTGGCATCAAAGATGTGTGACAACCAGTCCCAGAACCAGGGCTTTGAGATGGCCCACCCCAAATCCACCTCATCTATGAACTGCAGGAGGATGTGAAGGGGTGGGACCTACAGATCCCAAACTGCAGGATCTCCATGACACAGGAGAAGAGTGCAAGAGAAGTCCCAGCGAGGACTCATTATCGATAGCATAGCATAAGCCAGAGGTCTCAAACCAGACCAATGACTCATAGTAATGAACACTTGCGAGTAAAGATGTGTGGATTAAAGGGTACACTGTGTGATTCACTGAGCCATACTCCAGCTTCCATGCAAAGAATTTTTTGTTTGTTTTTGTTTGGTTTTTGGTCATTCTTTCAAATTTTGTTTTGTTTTGGTGGGGGGGTGTTGCAAGGGCAGAGTGTGAATGTCAGGGGATGGGAGATGAGTGGGATCAGGATACATAATGTGAAATCCACAAAGAATCAATAAATTTTTGTTTTAAAAGTATGTGACACCACCCCAGTACTTATTCAATTTTTGATAAGCTTAGAGATAAAATGGAGCCTCCGTCATGTATTATTACCTTTCTTTCTCTCTAATTGGGGATAACAATAGAATTCTGATGGGTTTAATTTGAAGATTAAATGATATAACGTGGGCAATATGTTTGACATATACCTGGGCCCTTTAGATCAATTTATGAGCAGAGTTTCAATAAAGCTTTATTTAGTGAAATCCATGTGAGATTGTCAAGGGAAGGGCCTCAGTGTAAGGTACTTCATACAGGGCCTGGATGTTTCACTGACAATCTCCATATACTAGGGCCCATAGGTGTTCTATTAGGGGTCATTTTCTTGCACTCAAAGTCAATGCATAGCTGTCAGGGTTTTCAGAGACATGAGGGAGAATAACACTTCTTGGGGTATAGTAACTGAATGAATCCCCCCATTTGTAGCAGAGCATCCCTGCTCTCTAAGGTTTTTCCTCAGCATTCTGCCATTCAGTATTCACGGGTACTTGATGCCTCTGATTCCTTGAGCATGCTGGGAATTTGGTACTTTGAGTTCATTTTTTTTTCCTTGCCCACTCTGAAATTTTTTTTAAAGATTTGTTTATTTATTATGTATATAGAAAAGGGTGCCAGATCTCATTACAGATGGTTGTGAGCCACCATGTGGTTGCTGGGAATTGAACTCGGGACCTCTGGAAGAGCAGTCGGTGCTCTTAACCGCTGAGCCATCTCTCTAGCCCTGTTTTTGTTTTGAAGACAGGGTTTCTCTGTGTAGCCCTGGCCATCCTGGAACTCACTATGTAGACTAGGCTGCCTTTGAACTCAGAGATCTGCCTGCCTTTGCCTCTTGAGTGCTGGTACTAAAGGCATGTGACACCACTTCCTGGCCTGAATTCTCACAATTTTTTTTAATTGTGAGACAAAGTTTCAGTAAGTTGCCCAGGCAGCCCCTGAACTTGAAATTGGTGTGTCTTGGCCTCCTAAATTACTGGGATTATAGGTCTGATCCACCTGGTTTGGTTTAGTAGCTCATTCTTTTTGGATTTTCTAAACAAACAAGAAACATCTCCCCAATATATTTAACCAAAATCTTCCTTTTGTTTTGTATCTCAAATTGGCTGGGTGCCTTAGAAGTAGCTTAAGGTTGTTTAGCTTTTTTTGGGTCACTCTTCCCTAGGAAGTCACCCGCTAGAGATTTTAGGGAGCCCCATTATTCCCCTTTTATCTTACTTTCTTTTTTTTTTTAAATCATGTTGATACTTCCTCCAGACACAAGGCCCATTCTACACATTGTGATGCATTCCCCCATTATCCTCTAGAGTCCAGTTCCTTTATTGTGGTGAAAATTGGAGATTTACAAGATTAGGGTGGAAATAAATGAATTTCTACTCTATTTATAGAAACCTGATGACTTGTTTCCCAAGGTATAAATAGAACAATGGATGTTGACAAGACAGTTATTGTAACCATGGATAGATACCCTACAATTCTTGAATCTTACTCATTGTTTGTCTGTGTCTGTAGCTTAACAAACATGGCTCTTGCTGCTAACTCACACATTTTCAAATGAAAATGTATCTCCCATTTATCACTCTCTTTTTTATGAGGCAGCCTAGACATCTTTCAAATTCAAACTCATCCATATACACTTCAGAAGACTGAATCAATCACTCTCTTTGGGTAATGGCTGAAAATTGATGATAATAAAGATAATAACAGCTGCAATGACCAGTATTGTAACTAAAATCAAATCTTCCAACTGGGTGGTTTGGAAAGCACCAGAAAGTAGGCACTCCATTGCTTATGGTCCTATTCTTTCACTCACTTGGATATGATATTTGGGAAAACATCTGCAGAAAATGTTGATCCACATAGTTTTGCATGTTTCAGCATTGTTTGAAAAGTGTATGAATTCCAGGACAGCTCTCTTCAAAGTAATTAATGCTATATTACCAGTTTTGTGGAGATTCCATTTGACACACATAAACTGGTTGATCACTCAGCAATTCACTTAATTTCACACTTCATTTCCTCATTTGTTATATAGTACACCACAGGCATTTCAAATACAACTTTAAAAATATTTACATCTGTGGGGGAAACTGCACATATTCTTCTTAAGTCATGTCTTTCTTCTGGGGTTCTGGCATCCCCTGAGCTAGTCATCCTTCACTTTTAATGAACCATTTGAATATTGCTAAGACTTATTGTGCCATGAAATATCAAATAAACCAAAATGCATCTCTGAAAAATATTCTGGAATGTGTTTCTGGTGCCAGGAGACAGATTTGAATTATTCATTTAGTTAAAATACGTGTTAAAGTCACTGTTTTCTTTTAAATCCAGTTCTCTTTCTCCTGTTTATTATTCTTGCCTTTTATACAATATATGCATAATATTTAATGTGCTGAGCTAATATAGCAATACAAAATGAAGTCTTCAATATTCTTAGGTTCACTTTAAAATTAGTATAAAATTACAAGCTTCAGGAGGTATTTCCTGATTATTCTTGATGCAAAATGACATTGAAATTGACTTCCATGCAGTTTTATAATTTCCCTGGATCAAGTGATAACAATGGCAGGAGTGGAGAGAAATTTATCTTATTTTAAAGAATAGAAGGGAGCAATATTCGTGGAATAGGAATTCATTGGAAACAGGGAGTGATGAGCCAGTAATTCAAAGTATTGAGGAGAAAGAGAGGTATTTCTTGGGCTTGGTGGCACGTGGAACCCATAACCTGTAATTCCAGCACCGACAGACAGGGGCAGGAGGATCACTGCAAATTTAAAGCTAGCCTGATCTATAGAGTGAGATACTGGAAAGATAGAGGTAGGGGGAGGGAGAGAAAGAGAGAAACAGAGACACAGAAAAACAGGCAGAGACAGAAAGGAGACAGGCAGAGAGGTGAGCAAAGAGACAGACACACAGACAGACACACACACACACACACACACACACACACACACACACACACACACACACTGCTTTTACCAGTTGGTATTGAGCACTCATTGATAATTACCCCTAGTATTATTTGCTTTTTCCATCAAAGAATAAAAAAGATAACGTCCCTGATCTTGATTACTTTGTGTTTCATATTAAAGAAAGAAATTCACTCCAAAAGGTCCAGGCTTCAAATCACGGGCTAATGTGAAAATCGTCTTAGGATTTTCATGAGAGGAGAATGTTAAATTGGACAAAAGCATTCACAATAGATTCTTTATTCTCACTGATCATTTCATAGCAAAGAATACACATTCCCCTGCCCAAGGGGAGTCTGTAGCAACTTTTCCTACAAGCCTACATTCTAATTGTATCAGGCAGACTATATCTCCAGAATTGTCATTCCATTAGAGAATTTGCAATAAATTTTAATGATACATGCAAATACAATAATCTAATGGTCCATTATAAAAGAAATGACTGCCCATTACCATTTGTTTTCAGCAATTTGCGTGATTTCTTACCTCCTGCTGATAGAAAGTTCCAGAAGGCAGAGGACTCAATGCTTTTATTTATTTTTGTTTGTTTTTTATTTTAATAGGAGGGTATACCAGAGCCAAAGGAGAAAGCTAGGAAAAACTATAGCTCTTTCTTGTACCTGCACTAAAATTTTTATAGCCTTTCATAACCTGACATAATTCTGAGCGTTTGATTTGAAAACTACCTAAAAGTAGCTATGTGAGTTGTTTTTCTCTCTCCCCTCCTTACTGGAGCTATCTTTAAACACTGAGTGCAGACAAACACAAGGGAATAGGTAAAGCCAGATCAGGGAGGGGAAAAAATCCCTTTTGAATGTGTTTCTGTCTTGGAAGAAATCAATGGCACTCCCCCTCTCTTCTGCCTCTAGACTACTGAATCTTCTTTCAAGCGAGAAATCTTAACTCTTTCTTGCTAGATACAGCTTGTCGTGCATATAGAACACTAGAGTCCAAGAGCCACAAATCATTTAAGTTCCTGGGCAGAATCCATGACTTATTCATCCATGCAGTTTCCAGACCAATGCATGGAGAACAGCAATTGAGCCCAATTGTTCAAAATCAGTTTAATAAGGCAAGCTGATTGCCCCCAACTCTAAGCATCACCTTTAACTTGTAATACCCATGTAAACAAACAGTAAGTAGGATAGCTCTGTCATGGGGAAGTAACATTCCCACCCCAAAATATACTCGCTGGTCTGGGGTCTGTTGAACCCACACATTCATTGATCAAATTTCATGTTGATTTCAGTACGCCACATTTGCAAAGGACTGCAGAGGGACAGGCTTTTACATCACTTAGGTCATAATAATGAAAGTACACTGGAAAGCACTTGACAGTCGCCATAGCAGCTCTTTATGGTCTTTCCGGTTCACTGATCTGAATATTACATTTGGGAAAATATCCGTGGAAAGCAGTGATCCACGTAACCACAGCAAAAAAGGGTAGGGTGGTGAGTTTTTTTCTCCTCTGTGCAGAGACTGGCTCTCTCATTGATCTTATAAACATGGCATATGATGATTTGTCCCCATAATTTCTGAGTTGACATCTCTGGTTAAATAATCAATAGAGACTGGGTTTGACACCAACTCCAGATCCTCTTTAGCCTCCTCCTCCTCCCTCTTTTTGGAGTGGTACAGGTTGCCATAGGGTCTTACACTGTAGCTCAGGCTGGCCCCCAACTCTTGGCAATCATCCTGCAACAGCTTATCTGATATTATAGGTGTTCATTGTTACATTTAGCTCAGCTGTAGATTCGTAGAAGAAATGGGTTTGCTCTGATTACCTTATTTCCCTTATTTCCCTTGTAACCCAATAGTTGAGGGTCAAGGGATGGCTTGGTGGTTTTAACTATGACTGTTGGGAACTAATAGTTGGGAGAGTAGTTCTCAGAGAAGGAAACTTGTGGGCTGGGCAGGTAGCTCAGAAGGTCTATAATATAATCTAAAAGAAAGAATAGTAAAATTTACTCTTGTCCAGAAAGGAAACTAAAAATAAAGAGGCACACACACAAGGCAACCAATAAACAATATTTGCAAATTTATGGAGAGCCATTGAACTGGATCAATGGTTCTCATAAATATTCACTCATTTGGTAGCACAGGAAGTAAACCTCATCAGTCTTTTTTAATTAAAACCTTTTCAAATATGAGCTCAAGAAATGCCTGTGTCAAAGAATGCATGCCCTGAATTTATTCTCCCCTTCTATGAAAACAGTTGAGGCAGTTTTTATGCATAGCCAAATGAAGGTATTTCACAGCTTCCTGTAGAGCAAGGAGTTACCAAACAAACTCTATGCTGAAATAGTCTGCAAACAGCAAGACTTTCTCAGGAATAGCTCCCCGCCCCCCCTCCAAAAAAAAGGTTCCCATAGTTAGCAAACATCGTTTATGTGTTTTACTGATAGTGGGAAAGGGGGGGTTTCTTAAGTATTACTAAAAAGAATTTAAAAACAGATTCAAATGGAAGTTTGAGGATGATTTTATTAGAGTTTAAAGGAAAAACCCTAGGGCAAGCAAACTAGAAATCTTGGCAACTGCCAAGAGGAGGAGGATGGAGGGGAAAAACAGCCACGCTGTTTGAGCTAAGCTGGTAAGGGAGGTCTGCCACAGGGTGGCAGGTATTCACATGGTGGGGAGGGAAGCTGTAGAGAGGGAGCAAGGAAGCCTGAAGTCGGAGAAAACGCATACTTAGGTTCAGGCGAGGACCCAAAGTAAGGAGAAGAGAAGAATAGGTAAAAGTTGTGCCTTTCTGAGGCAGGTCTCACAAAGGAGGGCTAGATCCAACAGAATCCCTGATGGCTTATAGGGATTGCACCAGGGAGCTGGAATTTTGGGAAGGCAAACATTTTCATTAAAGGGATAATTAGTCCACCTATTTCTTTAGCACGGCTTAAGGTGAACCTGCCTTCCTGGGGGGTTGTCCCATAGCCAGGTCCTTGACCTGCCCAACTGGATTAACTCTTAAGGGGGTGGACAATATCATGAGTTTCCATCTACAGGCAGATTCATTGTTTTGGCTAAGAGATGACAGTTTTCCCATAAGGGGCCTCCAATGTTATTCTCACACCACTATTTATCTTTCTTCCTGGGTGAAGGATAGACATTCTGAATAGACCTCCAACATTCATTTTGGAAAATAAGATGACCTTGAACATGGTAGTTATATTCTAAGAATGGAGGGAATATAAATATGGGAAGTACCTGGGCCAGGAGGATCCCATGGACCACACCATCATTTGCTTACTTACACACGTACAGTAGAGAGAAACAAACTTCGTGGTTAAACCATTTTTAAAAATCTCCAATCTGTAGAACAGTAACTAAATACAAGTCCTAAGTAGTTAAGGAGTCCCTGTTTTCGTTTTGTTTTGTTTCTCTCAAGACAAGTTTTCTCTGTGTAGCCCTGCCTGTCCTGGAATTCACACTGTAGACCAGGCTGGCCTTGAACTCAGAGATCTGCCTGCCTCTGCCTCTGCCTCTCAGGCGCTGGGATTAAAGGCCTGTGCCACCACTCACCACCTTCCAGCAAGGAATCCCTGTTTAATAGGGAACATTGAACAAGGTCCTGGGTTCAATTTCTAGCACCCCCAAAAAATTAATAAAAGACCCATCACTCACTGGGCTGGGTTTGTTCTGGTCCTATGTTCCCAACATGTTAAAGTCTATTATTATTATCATTATTATTATTATTATTATTATTATTATTATTATTATTATTATTTGTGTATGTGTGTGCATATTGATACAGGGTCTCCTTCTGTAGCCCAAGATGGCCTCAAACTCATGGCAATCCTCCTGCCCCTGCCTCTTTGGTGCTGGGGTTACAGATGTGCATCTCACCAAGTCCGGCGCTGCCACCTATCAGGATGACACGAAATGTGGGTAAGATGGATAGCCTCCTCAGCAGAGCTTAGGAGAATGAGCCTTGAAGAACTACAGGGAGGGAAACTAACTGCCTGCCGGCCTCAGCGGCAGAACTCTGAACCCATCTCTGTATCTGATCGGAGGCTTTATAGGCCGATGCCAACTAATTACAGAATGGTGGGGACAAGAAAGCATGCCTAGTTTGGAGGTGTGGTGGCCTTGCCACACCTTCCTCAGACCCCATGGCAGCTTCAGACACTGGCACCCAAGCTTCTCTTCCTGTCTTCTTTTTCCAGGCAGGGGTTTGTATTTTGATCTGGTAACTGTCTAGCCTTTCTGACTTGCTCCCCACTTCATCTCCCAGGCATGTCTCTCAGGCAAATCCTTGCCTGTTTTATTCCATTTTTGGCACCTGCTTTTCTGAGGAACTGGGCACTCCTTCGAAGTGGGAAGGGCCTGTTACTAACACCACCTGCAAGTGAACAGTTTGCTGCCCCTAAGCCTTTCCACCCCGACCCCGGTTCTTGCAACCGGTCTAATTTGTGCATTCAAATATGCAAGGATTGATGACTGTTGGGTGAAATTTAATGCAATGTCAGGATACCACCTCTCCATTTCTCATCTCTCTTCAAAATGGAGACAAATGATCTGGGTGTGGTGCCTCTTGCCTTTACTCTCGGTACTAGGAAGGCCAAGGCAGGTGGATCTCTGTAAGTCTGAGGCCAGCCTGGTCTACATAGCTAGCCCCAGGCCAGCCAAGGCTACATAGTGATACCCTGTCTCAAAAATAAACTAAACCTACCAACCAAACAAAAACTAAAAAAATAAAATAAAATGAAGACAAATGGGGAAGAAAAGTTACCACCTGACGCAGAAGATGTAGCGAAGTTGGTAGAGCGCTTGACTAGCGTGTGGAAGGCCCTGTTCAATCATCGCCCTGTAAAGTGGAGGTGATAACGTACTGTAATTCCAGCACTCAGGAAGGGGAGTCAGGAGGATCAGAAGGTCAAGGTCATTCTCAGCTACTTAGAGGGCTTTGAGGCTCTATCTAAAAAGAAAAGCAAAGACATAGAATAAATATTCACGAATTCCAAAATTTTAGTGAGGACATTTGGGAATGTGCTTTGAGCCAAGGCCTCAATATGACAATATGGGCAATATGAAGGAAGTGAAGAAGGGTTTTACTCCACATAGTCTTCAGGAAATGAGGCAGGCTGAACTTGGCCATCTTCAATATGTGAGAACAAAGAGGGGTGAGCCTTTTCCATGGGGGGCTTGCTGCTCTCTGAGACAGAGTCTCCTGCAGGGCCAGGCTGACTTCCAACTCACTCTGGAGCTGAGGTTGACCTTGAACTTCTTAGCCTCCAGCCTCCACTTCTCCAGTGCTGGGACTACAGGTGTGCCCCCTTAGTGCCTGGCTACAAGCGAGTTTTTGTTGTTTGCTTTTATGGGTCAGGCCCCAGTTAGAGTGCACTGTTTTGGGCTACATTCCACTGGTCAGGAATCTGCCATGTGGGAGACTGGGAAACTCAAGCTTCTCGAGAGCCAAAGAGGAATAGAAATGGTTCTGGGGAGTAGTCAGCTTAGTCTTGCCCCAGGCATTTGGAAGGGGAACTGTAAGGAATGAATGGGTATCTGCTCTCCACAGTAGGAGTAGTTTCTTTTTACAAGGACAGTTTCATACAGTGCTTTTAAAGTTCGTACTCTGGCTGTATTACTTCATTAGAAAGTACCCATTTTAAAGGGATATAGAATATAATAAAATATTTTATAATAGTTAAACTGTCTTAACATCAGTTAATTTACGCAGAGATTTGTGATGCCATCAAGCATTCCCAGACTACTTTGAACAGATTGCAAAGCTGCCTGATCAAAATTCTCATTTCTTATTTATAGACAGATTATAGTTCAGATCCAGATGTTGAATGGGAGAGCAGGTAGGGAATTTTAATCTTGGGTTTCATGGGCATGTTGAGTGATAAGATGAATTCTATTTTCGTTCTAAATGCATAAATAGATGACAAGCCTTGGCTATGAATTGGATGGACTATGAATAAAAATAAATTTAAGATTTAGCCAAATGTTAATGAATTGGTATGCAACAAGATGTGTGTGTACGTGTGTGTACTGTGCACGCATGTGCTTGTGCTTGTGCTATAGTAGATCAGAGGCCAGTGTTGGGTGTCTTCCTTTAGTGTTTTCCATGATACCTTTTGAGACAAGGTCTCTAACTGAACCTGAACTTCACCATTTCAGCAAGGCTACAGATGGGTATGGCCATGCCTGGTCTGGCTTTTATGTGGGCATTAGCGATCCAAATTCAAGTCCTCATGTTTGTGTGGCAAGCGTTTCATCCACTGAGTCATCTCCCCAGCGCAAATGAGGCTCTTTTGTAAATTCTGAGTAAACAGTTTTGATATAATAATAATGTTCTATATTAGACATCACCCAATGATATAAAATTTATTTTTAGCAGTGCATTAAATCCAATCAAGCCTCTACTTTGCAAATTGTGATGGGGGTATGTATGGAGGTGAAGGGCACATGTGCTACATTTTTTAACACTTCATTTAATATGTTCCCAGACTATCAGCATGTACTTTTTCAAACTCATGTTGGCTATTTGGCAACTCCAGATGCTTGTAGCAGCCCAGTTACTCTAGTTTACCAACTGTTGCACAAGACCACACACTCAGAATCTGATTAAAGATGACATTTTTTAAAATGGGTAGTCTTTTAAAGTTTACATGCATATATTTCTTACAAATATTACAAGCATTGTATTCTTAAATGTGATGTTTGCCATTTGCTTAGGAATTTATGAATATTTGGTGAATGAAACCCTCATTTTTGTCTCTGAGTGGAGAGCCTTTGTTATCTAGTATGTATCTCATATTTAAAAAATAATATTTTTCCAATCTTGGTCTCAACAATTCTCGCTCATACAAACCCTCCTCTTTTTCGCCAATTGGACTCCTGGAGCTCCACCTGGGGCCTGGCCATGGATCTCTGCATCCAGTTCCCTCAGTCACTGGATGAGATTTCTAGCTCGATAATTAGGGTGTTTGGTTATCTGATCACCGGAGTAGGTCAGTTCGGGCTTTCTCTCACCCATTGCCAGTAGTCTATTGTGGAAAAGCACAGGGACAAATAGCCAAACGAATGGAAACACATGAACTATGAACCAATAGCTGAGGAGCCCCCAACAGGATCAGGTCCCCTGGATAAGTGACATAGTTGATTAGCTTGATCTGTTTGGGAGGCATCCAGGCAGTGGGACCGGGTCCTGTCCTCATTGCATGAGTTGGCTGTTTGAAACCTGGGGCTTATGCAGGGTCACGTGGCTCAGCCTGGGAGGAGGGGACTGGACCTGCCTGGATTGAATCTGGCACTTGCCAGTGAAACCAGAACCTAGGAGACAAAGGCAGGAAGATCAAGAGTTCAGGGTCATCCTCAGCAATACCGCTAGTTGGAGATCAGCCTGAGCTACTGCAGACTCTGTCTATAAACTGGCAGAAACATTTTTTTTCTGTCGAAGGAAGGTGCCTGGGGGAGGGGGGGACTCTTACTTCCTGAATCTTCCTCCTCCCTTCTGTGCCAATTAGCCAACCATGTCAGATTGTGAAGTTGAGTTTCCAACAATGGCACGAGAAGCAGTCACCACCCACATCAGGGATGAAAGACCAAGCCACCTTGTCCAAATGGGCCTGCTGTCTGGGCTTGAGTTCTAGCCAACCTTTTTACAAAAAGAAATTGCCTTGCCAACCTATTTTCATTTTCTTCATCTGTTCCTTTGTGGGACACTGAGATTATCCATTGGATCTAACAAAACCAACAATAAACCACAAAACAACAACAACAACAAAAGCAAACCAAAACCAAAACAACAAAAACCAAACAAACAAAATCAAAAACCAAACCAAAACAAATCCTCAAAGAAAGATTTCTCCTAAAAGGCTGTCAAAATGGGTACCTCTTAGTGTGTAAGACCTCTTGCTGTGCAACCATAAGGACCTGAGTTTAAAGCACCAATATCCTTGTAAAATGCCCAGCATGGCCACACATGTGCTGTGACTCCCTGGTGTGTGTGAAGCCTAAGTTTCAATCTCTGGTCCACAGATAAATATATTTCCCAACCCTTTACATGTTCCCAAATTCATTAAAAAAAAAAGCCGGGTGGTGGTGGCTCAGGTCTTTAATCCCAGCACTCAGGAGGCAGAGGCTGGCTGATCTCTGAGAGTTCCAGGCCAGCCTGGTCTACATAGTAGAGAGCTCCAGGACAGTCAGATGTACATAGAGAGACCCTGCCTCAAACAAAGCAAAGCAAAACAAAACAACCTTTCTCCCAAAGAAACCCACCATATACATCACTGAACTTGTCCCCAGTGATATGACAACTTTGTTGAGTACTCGGCTGAGATGCTGCTCCCATAAAGGATTGTGGGTGACCAAAGCTAAAACAGGGGGGAAAACCCAAACTTTGTAGCTTAAATTCTTCATAAACAAGAATTTCAGTGTTGGGATTTCTGGACAAATAATAGCTGCTCTGCCCGCTGCCTGTATCCTTTTCATCTCTGCTCAAATGCCCTTATCTCTGTCCTGTTGGACTTCCAGTCTGTTGCCTTCAATTTTAAAGTTTTGTTCCAGGGGGAAGCATCCTGCTCTGAAGTCTACAGTGGCCCTTCTCCTAGTGATGAAGCCCTTTCTTGGGAATATGATACACATTCCTTCCTATTGCCCCTCTGCCTGAGTGGAGCCCTGCCTTCTCCAACCCCATTGTCTGTCTTCTGTATCTGCCACAGAGAAGAAACCCTTCCTAATCTTTTCCTGTTTTGTTTTATCTGGGGCAGTACGGGACATTGAGTCTAGAAGCCTCGCAACATCCTAGATGCTGCTGCTTGACCAGGCAACATCTCTTTCCTTTTGTTTCTTTTTTTCTAGGTCGAAGCAAGGTCTAGATAAGCTGTCCAGGCTAGCCTTGGACATGCAGTCCTCCTATTTCAGCCTTCTGAGTAACTGAGATTGCAGGCCTGCACCATCAGGCTCAGCCTCCTCACTAACCTTGTTTGACTCCTTCCTTTATAACATCTTTCTCTTCTCCCGTTCCTCACAATCAGAGAGGGACCTGTGCTGTGCACTGAGCTGGACTCCTGCACCCGCCCCCCATCTTGTTACACATACAAACACACACACAGGCACACACACACACACACACACACACACACACACACACACACGCACACACAGGCACACTCTCATAGGCATGCTAACCCGTACTAGTGAGTAGGGCTGATGAGCGCTATTCTGTCTCTGGTCCCAAAGCACTGCCACTGAGTTTCTGAGCAACCTGACAGTGAGAAGGAAGGGTTGTTACCCCCACCCTTTGCCTTTAACAGGAGGTGCATAGTCCAAGACAGAGGTGTTCGTCAACATCGGTAGAGTTCCTATTATTCTTTGTTAGATTTTATTTTATTATGTTTTGTTTTGATATAGGGCCATGTGGACCAGCTGGCCTTGAACTTCGGATCCTTTTGCCTCAGCTTCTCAAGCATAGAGATTATAGGCATGGGGTTGGCTTAAATTTCTAATAGAGGAATATAGACCTTTGTTAACAAGGCGTAAAACTAGTGTTATGTGTTACCTGCAGAACTCTTCAAAGCAGCCAGCCATAGCCTTCTCTAGAAACCTTGCCTTCAAGCCTTCATATATTTTCTTTGTTTCATCTAATCTCTTTCCTTTGAGGCTTTCATTTCTCACATTTCTGTTGGTCCTTTTCAGAATCTCGATCTCCACTCTCTCTCCAGATCCTGGATCAAATTCTTCTCTAATCCACTCAGCTGTTTACTTATATCCTTTTTTAATGCTTCCACTATTTTTAACCTTATTCGTTTGAAGGATGAGTTCTCCCTGTTTTGGTGTGTCTCTGGTGAGATTTCTATTACATCTCTTTGGACAGATAGCTGTACTTTCATGTGAGGGATTTCTTTGGGAATAGCCTTCTCTTCTGACTTGTTGATCGGGTCATTGGTGCTGTTTTCATGGAACTATATAATGTTCCTTGGGTATATTTTCCCCCCAGTAAACCTGGCCCTCTTCTTTCTTTCCCCTCCCTGCTCCTGCTAGCTCTGCTTACCTTTTACTCCATTACACAGTTTGTCGTCTACTTTCATGGCATCAGTTCACACAGAATTTTATGTATCTTTAGACAACTAGGACTTACAAATGAGAAAAATCATGGGCTACTTGACTTTCTGAGGCTGACTTGATTGCTTAACATGATTAGCTCCACTTGGAGCCTTGTCTGGACAGTGTGTCCCGGGGTACGGGTTTTTTGTGTGGTGTTCAGTTGGGTCTCACTGGACTTTGAAGTAGAGCTTCTCTGTTTGTTTGGATTTTGCTGTTGTTTGTTTTGTTTGGGATCTATGTTTAGTGGGTTTTGCCACAGAAACAGAACTTAATATGCTGGAACATGAGGGGCCTACTTTACTTGTAGTTCTCATGAGAATGGGGTTCCTCTAGAATTGAGGAAAATATACAATAGACAGCAGAGTACCAGAGGTGTGCCCTCCAGTCTTGAAGGCAGTGTGCATTCCAAAAGGGTATGGGAGCAAGCTATGGTGTGGTCTTGTGTAGTTGTGCTGAGAATAATCTTTGTGTTGTTATTGCTGTGGGGTTATGTGTGCATGTGTATGTGTGTGCATGTGTATGTGCCATGGAGCTTATGTGGAGGTCAAAGGACAACTAATGGTAGTCTGTTCACTTCTATCATGTAGATTTTGGGGATTGAACTCAGCTTGTTAGGCTTCATGGCCAGAGCCTTTATCCACTGGGCCACCTTATGGGTCTTAGGTTTCTCTTTTTTTGTTAATTTAAATTTTAATTATTTTAAATTATGAGAGAGAGAGAGGAGGGAGAGGGAGAGAGAGAGAGAGAGAGAGAGAGAGAGAGAGAGAGAGAGAGAGAGAGAGAGAGAGAACGCACACTCTTGAATTCAGGTGCTTAAGGAGGCCATAAATGCCAGATCCCCTGGAAATCGAGTTACAGGCAATCGTGAGCCTTCCTATGTGAGTGCTGAGAACTGAACTCAGGTCCTCTGCAAGAGCAGTATCGGCTCTCAAATGCTAAGCCATCTCTCTAGCTCCATCTCTTTTCAGATCTCATATGATTGAGACTACTTTTCTTTTTTTGAGACAAGGTCTCTCCACGTATCCTTGTTTGGCCTGGAATTTAAGAGATCTGTCTGCCTCTGTCTTCCCAGGGTTTAGATTACAGGTGGGAGGCACTATGCCCAGATATTCGTTTTTCTTTTTAATCTGCTCTGTTTCATAAATTTTGATAAAAATAATGGGATCTGAGTTGTATCTCTGGTTCTGGGTGGATACATGACTTTCTGAACTCTCTGGAAGATTATAGGATTACTATCAAGCTTCAGGAGGCTTTCTGGTAAAGAACATGTCATATTATTGTCCTAGCCCTTAAGAATTAATGCAAATGTACCTGCTAGTCATCTGAACAGAAAAAGGTCCCTGAAGAAAAAGTACATGCATTTTCCTGAGGTGACATGTGCAAATATCTCTTCACCTTCAGATGGGGTTTGGTAATATTATGGGGAGGTCTCTAGTTTCCTCTCTCTTGAAAACAGCATCAGTTTTGGTTCTTGTACTTCCCAAAGAGAAGAATTCATATAGACCACAATAGTAGAGCAAACAGCCAGCTTAAACACAGCAAACAAGGAAGCAAAAATATGCTTTTTAGAAAAAGAGCAATGGCACAAATCTGGGCAGTTATGGGGGCTTATATTTCTCTTCTCACTGTTATCCCTTCCCCTGTTGTTAGATAATTAGGCAGGCATTAGGAACCTTGGAGATCATAAGGATGAACCCCCTCCTTCATAGTCATCATTGGATGCCACCTCCTGTTTCCTTGGTAACACTAGAAAGGAAAGCATCACAATTTTTCCAACTTAAGATTTAAAAAAAATGTAAAAAGGTGTAAGTATCAGGGCTTTGTTGAGGCCCATTATGAGAAAACTACTTCCACCTGATCAAAAGAATAGAATCTGAGTCCTATTTTTGGCCCTGGGCAGAGACAAGGTGTTCTGATTTGCCTTGGACATTGCTTAGTATTATCTCCTCCCTTAAGCGTTAATCCAACTGGTCCTAACAATCACCGACCTGAGAGATGGCCCCTTGGGAAAGCCGATTCACCAGAAGACATGCTAAGGAGATGGGGCAAATGATTATCCTCCTTCCCCAGAAGTCCCTCCCTCAATGCAGTTGCTTGCCAATCTTTGCTGCTAAGCCTGTCCAGGTTTCTGCATTCTCAAAAAGTGAAACTTTCCCCTCTTCTTCCTCAACTCTTCCTTCAATACCAGCCCAAATCCTAAGCATGCATGCTTTGACACTTTTCAGATCTGACATTTTCAAATCTCTCTCTGAAGACTATCCCCAAACCTTTCTACATCTGCCTTGAGACCATCACTGCAGGCCTGAACGCAAAGGTATGGCTTTCGGTCTTCCTTTTTCTTCTCCCTCCTTCCAGAACTTGTCAATATTTAGTTTGTCTGTTGTAACGGTTCTCTCAAACTCTAAAAAAAAAATGCCCAAGCTCCCTTCTGAGTCCATTTAAAAATTACTCTATCAACTAGACTAAGAACTCAAAAATTCTAATTTCCTGGGTAAATCTGTGTCTCCCTCAGGGTGGGTACTTCTAGGAAAGGAGTTTGATTTTTTTTAAGCCCATTTTGCTTAGTATTCAGTCTGTTATAGATAAATGAATAAATAGAATGTAAGAATGTGTATATAGATTTAAGAACTTCTGAAGTTGGAAAGTTCACTAGGAAAAGGGTAACAGTACCCTGTACATCCTTCCCTGAAAGGGAAATCTTAAGCCAGTGTGAACTAATCCAGCTAAATTTTTATCACCATCAGCTATTGTTCTTTATGTCCTGAGCTGGCTCAGTCAGGGTTGATCACCAGCAACTATCATAGCTCAAGTCTTATTGTATTGTGTCCTAGCACTAGCCACCAATATCCCCACCCATTAGGATTTGGGTTCTGAATCCTTCAGTGAATAGAGGTGATGACTCATTTGACTGTGTTCTGCTGAGTGAAGATGTCATTATAATGGGAGTCAGGTGTCCTTTGTAGAAAGTAGGCACGATGGTGGAAGTTGCATATATTTGTGCAGCCTTAGAGACAAAGGCAAGCCCATTGCCAAGCTGAAGTAGGCGGAAGCAGGCTAAATGAAGTATCATTTCCTGAAAAATGGCCTTTCGAACTTCTGAAGCCTTTCTTGTCAATGAGAAAAGCCTCAGTCTAGCCTTGAGTAAAGGAATCAATCATCACCAACAAGTATTCAGATCCATGGCAAGTTGACATTTGGACACAATCCCCTGGGTGTTGGCCATGTCGCTGGACAGGGAGAGGTGGCTTCCTGTGCTGTGATTATTTTAGGCACAAACTTCAAAGGCTTCAGAGACTTGATTGATAACTTTATAAGAGCTCTTCAGTGACAACTTACCCTTACAAAGACCTCATTTTGTCCCTGCTGAAATGTCAGCCATAATGGATTCCCTTAAGAATCTTCCACTGTGAGTTCTAAGAGAGAATCTTCCCCTGTTGGTACTACCCTGTCAGAGAATTGGCATATCCCTTCACTGTGGCTCAGTCTTCCTCTGGTGTATAAGCTGTTGTGTATGACTACGTGAGACTGGTGGTGATAAGGGACATTTCTAGCTCCTTAGGGACCATTGCTCCATTCCAGCAGTGAATGCTTCAATAGAAATGGCTACTGTCCAGAGAAGTTCCACAATCTGAGACCCACTTAAAATATTTTTATTAATTAAATTTGTGTTAAATACATTTGTTCTTCACACATGTATGAAGTACATTCTGACCACATTAACCCTGACCCTCCTTACCACCACATGCCTACCTTCTTTTTCCATAAAGCTCTCTTAAGTTCATGATTTGTTTTGTTTTGTGACCCACTGAGTTTAACCAGGGTCATCTTCATGAAACCATGGCTTTGAAATGATCTGCTGGAGCCTGGTGAGTGCAGTAGTCGGCACACAATGACCCCATTTCATCCAGAATCTGTCAGCAGACAATACTAGTTCATAGGTAAAGAATAGGGCCCTGTGAGCCCCTCTCCCTTTCAAGACTGATGGCTGATAGGACTAATCACATATGGGCCCAGTGTGGGGACCACAACTGTTGTGAGTTAATGATTATTGTGATGCTTATATGGAGTCTACAGAATGGCATGTTGAAGCCTCTCATTCTGTCTTCCACTCTTTTTTTTTTTGAGACAGGGTTTCCCTGTGTACTTTGGCTGTCCTGGAAATCACTTGGTAGACCAGGCTGGCCTCGAACTCACAGAGCTCTGCCTGCCTCTGCCTCCAGAGTGCTGTGATTAAAGGTGTGTCCCACCACCGCCTGGCTCTGTCTTCCACTCTTACATACTTCTTGGCCCCTGCTCTACAATATTCCTTGGGCCTTGGAGAGGGTGGAATAAATGTCTTATTTAAGGCTGGACCTACAACCATGGCATATTCTTTACATCTTGGGAATCCATGAGCCTCTACATTCACTGAAGTTAAATGTAAGGAGAAGCCTCTCTGATTAAGGCTGGGACTGCTTTTGTATATATAGAAGCACAGATATTTAGAAGACAGTTTGCTGATCTGTCAGTTTAGTTAAACACTGATAATAAGTCCCTTGCCTGTGAGGCCCAGATTTTACAGAGGTTCTTTTAGGGGGGTTTACAGGGTTCTTAGTAGCCCCGTTTCCACCCAAATGGTAACATGGGCATGGAAGACCAGGAAGGCATACTTAGAATCAGTGGGTATGGTGACTCTTTTGTTTTTACTGAAGAGAAATGCAAATCAAAGCAATCCACTCAGCCAGCTGTGCAGAGGTTTCCCCGGCAGAGGTCTGGCTTCAATGACCTCAGCCAATGAGACCACTACATAGCTCGTTCTGCAGACACCATAGTGAAGAAAATGGCTTCTGGCTATAAACCAGGCATAGTATACATTGAGAAGAGGTCTTTCCATAAGGTCCAGTCTGTTGACATAGGCAATATTGAAGACCTCAGGCCATCATAGAGAGTGGACTCTATATCCTCTTTGAATGCAAACAGGCTGTATGAATGGACCAATGACATTATACTTTTGGACTACTAATTTTTGATTTTCTACTTTTATATTATGGCCATCAGCAAGCTAGAATATTCCCTTAGCTTTTAATAGGTCAGAGACATGATGGTGTGTGTATATAGTCGAGGAGTCCTCCAAGGAGATTTGGGTTCTTTCCTCAACGAGGAGAGATACTGCAGCCAGTGTGGAGACAATTGTAGCTAATCATGGCTACCAAGTCTAGTTTCTTTGATAGGCGTCCTTCAGGGTATGAAGTGGACTCTGCTTTCTGAGTGAGAACACCTAGGGCCACTCCTCTTCATTCAGGGACATAAAAGGGCCAGGCCAGGTAAAAGCCATTTTTCAGTTGGTTGAATGAGGAACTTTGTTCTGAGGTTTAGATTAGAGAGTCCTTCCTTTCCTTCTTCTTTTAGGACCCTTCACAGTGGCTTTGTCAGCTCTCTGTATTCTGGGATCCACAAGTGACAGTAGCCAGTCAGGTTTTGGAAGGCCCCAGATTGGAGAATGACAGTTGGAGAATTCCCTGATGTAATTGGGAGAGATTGTTAGCTCTCTTGGAGTGAGGACAAGACCCACGTGTGCTACACTTTGAGACAGTAATTGGTCATTTTTCCTCAAGACCCAGTACTCTCAGTCAGCCAGGAAATTGAGGGTGATCCTGCATGGCATTTTGCCAGATCTCATGGTGGTGAATAAATCAGAAGATTAGCTGCATATTGTAAAATATCCTCACCCAGTTGGGACCTATCCCTCAGATCTTGAATGAAAGTCTGTCTAAACAGGTGAAGGCTATTTAGGAACCTATGCAGCAGGACAACCCAAGTCACCTGTTGGTGTTGCCCAGTGAGCAAGAAGTACTCACAGGAAAATATATATTGATAATCTGGGCATAATGGTATATAGAAAAAGGCATGCTTTGGGTGTAATAAATATTGAAGACTGTTGGTTTCCTACTAAGGGTTGACACCACTAGGTAGAGGAGAATAACAGCCTCATTGACAATCTTGAGTTCCTATACCAACTAGTAGTTGTGATCTTTATTGCCAAGATGAGGATGTTGCATGAGAGGTACAGGGTACCCAAAGCACATGTTGAAGAAGGTGATTGACAAGAGGCTGCATGGGTTGGATGCCTGCTATGATTTCCAGCCTAAAGGGCACTATTTCTTGTGGGGGAACATGGAAGAGTTCTTTTTTTTTTTTTTTTTTTTTTTTTTTTTTGAGATAGGGTTTCTCTGTGTAGCTTTGTGCCTTTCCTGGAACTCTCTTTGTAGACCAGGCTGGCCTCGAACTCACAAAGATACACCTGGCTCTGCCTCCCAAGTGCTGGGATTAAAGGCGTGTGCCACCACCACCTGGCCTGGAAGAGGTTTTTTTTTTTTTTTTTTTTTTTTTTGATTTTTCGAGACAGGGTTTCTCTTGTGTAGCTTTGCGCCTTTCCTGGAACTCACTTGGTAGCCCAGGCTGGCCTCGAACTCACAGAGATCCGCCTACCTCTGCCTCCCAAGTGCTGGGATTAAAGGAGTGTGCCACCACCGCCCGGCCGGAAGAGTTCTTAAGTTGAATTTTTACTAGAGGCACAGTTTTTGAGCTGCCAGGGATCCCTGTGTCCTAGACAGTTGCATCAGCCTCTGATTAATTCTTCTTCACTGTGGAGAGAAGGAGTGATGCCATCTGAGCCAAAGTCTGAAAAAATGAGAGATGCCTCTATAACACCTGTGAAAACAAAAGGTCTCTCTGGTTTTGTTAGGATACCCTATCCAATGAGTGGGACAACATTATGCCATTATCCCAAAGGAGTAAAACTCTAAGCTCCTCTGAGACAGAAGATAGGGACCACAAAGCTTTGGATCTAGGACTTTCCTTCAACTCCAATAAGAAGCTTTGGTCAATTTCCCAGGAGCAAAGTAAAAGCAGCGTAGGAGGCACCCATATACAAAAATATAATGACCCTACCTATAATATCAAGGGTCAACTTTGGCTCTTCCCCGTTGATAGAAATAGAAGTACGTGGTGCCAGCAGGGGCCATAGGCCTTATTGGATGGTCACAAGGAACTCAGCCATCAGGTCCATCCTGGACATTGTTCAGTTCTCAGGACAGTCCCACTGCCAATGTCTCGTTTGGCTACATTGTAGACACGGCCTCCACAGCCCTTATTTGGGCACTGTTTCTAATGGACTGCCCTGTGGTGTGTGTATGGCAGTTGCCTGGAGGGTAGGAGCGGTACCTTTCCTGTCTGCAGAGTGGCCAGGAGTTGGGTTTGCCTTTTCTTCTCACACTCTCACTTTGGGCCTTTATTTCCTCCTCTTCATGACCCCAATTGGAATAAACAGAGTAGTCATTAAGAGGAGTCTCCAGACCCAAGGCTGACTTTTGGAGCTCTTGGTGGATGTCCAGAGCTGACTGGGTGATAAATTTATATGTAAGAATTATGTGTCCTACACTGCCAGGACTTAGTGGTATATGCTTTATAAGAGCCTCTTTTAGCCTTCCCAGGAAGGCAGTGAGATTCTTTTATGCCCATGATCTATGGTAGACAATTTAATGTAACTAAGGGGCTTGGCCTGGCTATTTGTTAGTCTTTCTGCTAGGCAAGCTCTCTGAAGTCTCTTTACTGGTTATATCCCTAATCAGGGTCCTTGGAAGGAACTTCTGTGTCCTCAACTGGGTAGGTCCTGAGATCCATAGTAAGTATCTAAGTTATCCCGAAACCTTGGGGCAGCCTCCAAGATCCTTAGCCTTGCAGATCTGGTTGGGATCTATCTTAAAATAATGGTATGTCCCTGAAGTCAACTCAAAATCCCGAGTTAAATGTGGGAAGACCTCTATGTACTTGTCAGGGTTGTCTGAAAATCTGTTTAGGTCCTGCTTTATCCATTTTAGATCTTGTAAGGAGATAGGGATATATCATCTTGGATTGGGCCCAAATTAGTTTCTGATTCCCAGAGACAGAAGTTTAGTGGAGCCCTGGGATAAGAATAGCAGGGGTGGTGAAAATGATGGGTTAGAAGATTCCAAGGGCTCCTCAGTGGGTTAGGCCTTCTTTCCCAGGCACATGGAGGGCAAAGGTGATGGTATAAGCTCTCCATTTTGGTCATAAATAAGGGGTCAAGCCTATATCTGAGAGACAGAACAGACTGGTTGCTCAAAGCATAAAAAACCTGAACATGTGGGACCTCACTCCACTTCCCCTCCTGCCTGCAAAACAAAGTCTGCTGTCACTTGGTGTTAGAGTTGAAACTGCTGCTTAGTGGCCATATTTCTCTATCCCCCAGCCTATACTGCGGTTAACCTGTATTTCGGAAGAAAATAACTCACCAGTTTTTTGAGAAAGCCCAGGTCAAGTTTAGCTCAGTTCTTCAGGAATGCCCAAAGGGGTGTCTTGGTAAGATGGAGGCCTAATCTCTTATCTGAAAGTGGATGGGTGGGGGCAGGGAGCATGGGGAGAAGGAATCAGCAATGCCTGATGAATGTGTTTCTCTCTACTCCATTAGATTGTGGTTGGGCACACTCCTCTTATACATGGTTGGGTCTCCTAAGGGCATCATCTGGAGCCCTCCCAGCATCCTTTGGGAGGAATGATCCTCCTTTGTGAACCACAGGCAACTGATCTGTCTCTTTGGACCACTCCTGCCAGACCCCTGATTCCCTCCTCTGCTTGCCTGTGCTTTCCTCCAGAGCATCTGGTAGTCCAGTTCCTAGTAAGTTTTAGACCTAGAGAGTTTCTCCCCAAAATCTGTGCTCCCTTTTCCCAAGTGATATAGTCATGGTGTTGGAGAATGCTGAGATCCTTGTGGTTTAGGCCTCTGCTAGTCATCTGATAATAGGTGAGGTGCTGGGGACAAGAGAGAGCCACCATAGAGTAATGAAGTTCCTTCCTCTGCTCAGAGGCCTGCCACCAGTATGATATCTTAAAATATCTAGACAATAGGGACAAAGACCCATATACCCTGCCCCCTTATAAGGGAGGGGAGCTATTAAGATATGTCTCCTGACAAAGGCCTATAGTTTTGCCAAGGGCTACACTTGAGTTTCATAATAGAAGAGGGGGTTCCTGGGTAAAAAAGCAGAGGACCCATTCTGAAGACTTGAGAATAAAGGTCACCAGGATTTCATCTTATAAAGCCTTGGGTCCCCTCCTGACAGCCAAGGCTACTAATAGAGTGGAATGGCTCAAGGGGTTCCTGATGTCTTTGCAGGATACGAGCAAGGAAACAGAAGGGTTTCATCTGGGGAAAGATGTAGGGAAGGCAAGAAGATGGTCTCTTGATGTAGGTTTGCAGTAAGGGGCCATGGAAATGACACCTAGAAGGAGCAGGGCTGCAGGCTGGACGGGCATGAGGCATGCAGTGGTAGCTAGTGAGGGTGAAGAAAGCAATTCTGGCAAGACAACATGTCCTAGCACTTGAGATGTGGATCGGAGGCATGAGGGTGTAGCTGAGCCCCCACCATGGGGATAGAGGAGCATGGGAGGTATGATTTCCAGCCCCAATGAAAGAGCCAAGCCCCAGCACTACGTGTTATAGGGAGACCCCCTGTTTCCTCTGCTCTAGACCCCAGAAGCAGTCTCAGCTCTTCAGTTTACGAAAGAGAAGGAATTTGCTCCTGGTACTATAAACCTGGCTACGAGCCTGTGGTTTGGGAGGTCATAAGCCCCACTGGGGAAGCTTTTACTGTTATTTTGCTAAATGGACATACTGTGCCCACCAAACTGCCTTCTAAATAATTACGTTTATAGCCACAGATTAAAGCTACTCTCAGCTTTAGTGAGAGAAGCTTCCTTCTGCACGCTGCAGCGGTCACTGCAGAGACATTTCACTGATCAAAGTGCTGGGACTAAGCGCCTGTTGCATGATCAGCCCTAAATGGGACATCTGCATCACATAGTTCAAGGCCTTGGCAACAATGCAGAAGAGAGAATGGGAGGATTGTAAGAGCTGGAGGGTGCTGCCTTCTTGATATGACATGGTCGATGAAAAGATGAGCGCATACTCAGCAGCCATAGTTATCCACACAAGATTGGACCCATCAACCCCTCACTTTTAGAGTCTCCTATTGAACCTAGAGTTTGCTGTTTCAGCTAGAGCAGTGGTTTTCAACCTTCCTAATGCTGTGACCCTTTAATCCAGTTCCTTACATCATGGTGACCCCAACCATAAAATTATTTTCGTTGCTATTTCCTAACTATCATTTTGATAATGTTATGAATCATAATATAAATACGTGATATGCAGGATATTTGATATTCGACCCCAGCAAAAGGGTCGTTCAACCACCAAAGGGATCACAACCCACAAGTTAAGAACCACTAAGCTAGAGTGTTTGTCCAGTAAGTGTTCAGGATCTACCTGTTTTTATTAACCTTCTTTGTGCTGGAGTTAAGACATATATTGCCACGGCCAGATTTTACACGGATGTTAGGGATTCCAACTCAGGTCCTCATGTTATCACAGTAACCACTCTACTCACTGAGCCAGGCTGCCTCTGTGTTTGCATTTAGAATGAGCCAAATGCTGCTGTGTAAAGTGAAGTCACCAGGATAAGTTACAGCTTAAGAAAACCACTGTTTCAAAGGATATAGAGTAACTCAAAGTAGAGCACAGCGTGATATCACCAGGTTACTTATAAGAGCATTGGTGATCCCTAAATAGCTGTATCACCACTGTATTGATTAAGATGGATAATGGCCATGTTATGCCCCAAAGACAGTGTTCCAAAATAGTAGTCCAGGCTGTTTTAGAACTCCTGATTCTTTTGCCAGGGCCTCCTGAGTTCTGGGGTTACAGGAGTGTGCCACCAGTCCTGGCTTGTCCCATTTTTAGAACTTTATAGGGGCCTCATGCCTGCTACCTCCAGTAACTTCTAGCTCTATATTTTATACTTTTAATTTAATCTCAGTCATGAAACATGTATTGATCATTGATATTACATAGAGTTGCCTTGTGGGGCATTTCACTGAAGTACACACGTTACGTTATGTCCTCCACTGGAGGCTTTGACATTGAAAGATCCTTGGGCCCATTTTGTCTAACACGTCTGGAGATGTAATTAGCAATGCATAACTTTTTAGATTCAGTTTCAAACTGTTTGATTAGTTTGTTTTTAAATCATCTGTAAAAATTCTTTACCCATAAAATTTGTCTTTTGGTGTGGATACGTGACAATGGATTTTTATTAAGTCAGTAATTAAGTGACATTGTGGATAACAACATTATCTCAGCTTTCAGTATGTCTTTTTCCTCTCATGAGCATTTTTATCCTCAAGTAATAACTTGAAAGAATACAAGTAAAGATATTTTCTGATAAGACTAGACAGTTGTCTTCCCATGTTTTTAGGGAAAAAGAAAAAGAAAAATGGCTTTGAACCATGGGACCTCTGTGAAAGAAGGAGCTGCATCTTTTACCTCTTGTTAACAAAATGGAAGGGTCTGGGTGGTGGTGGCACATGTCTTTAATCCCAGCAATTGGGAGGTAGAGGTCAGCCTGGTCTACAGAGCTAGTTCGAGGACAGCCAGAGCTACACAGTGAAACCCTGTCTTGGAAATCAATCAATCAATCAATCAATCAATCAATCAAATAAACAAACAAACAGAATGGGTTTGATGTGGTGGCTCATACTTCTAAAGCCAGCACTCATGGGGATGAAACCTGAGGAGCTGGGAGAGGGAGGCATTTTTTTTTAAGAGGAGGAGCCACTGGTAAGTTGTCGAGCCTGGGTTACATAGTGAGTCCCAAAAACCAACTTGGTTACAGTGTTTAGACCCTGTTTCAAGCCAAACCAAAATAGAATGTACTGCTATGGTTTGAAATGCTTTAGAGTCTCCTCCAAGATTTCATGTGGTGAAATGCCATCTCCATTGTGAGGTGGTAAGAGGTTAAAAACAATGACTATGGTATCTGGAGGTGGGGGTCTTTGCAAAGCAGTTAGGGTTAAATAGTTGTTAATCACCCTCTGCCATAGCCCACTATGATTGAATCCTGGTGGCTTCATTGCAAGAAGAGGCGATCAGAAAGACACACTTGTGCTCCGACTTTTGCCATACAAAGTTCTATGCCATTCTGAGACTCTGTCAAGAGAAAATCATGGTTAGTGTAGCCTCTTAGCCTTCCAATCAGAACCACAGTAGAATAAATTTTTTTCCAAATGTAGCCTGCTTCAAGTAGTCCATCATACTAACAACAAACAAAATAATGCAGGTGGTGGTCTTTGGGGAGAAGAGGAAGGTTGTTAGGTAGGTGGAGTTTGAATGCAAGACTTTCAAAATGTGTATTTCATTATTTTTAAAGCAGATAACAACACATGTTTGAATTTTTTTTTTTTTGAGGAAAAGTGTTCCTTATCCTGCATGTACCATGTTCCCTTTCCGAAAGGCAGCTAGTGTTGTCAGTTTCTTGATTATGTTTTCAGAGGTGTTTTATGAATATTCAAGCAGATGCATATAAATATTTCTTAAGACTCTGAAAATTCAATGACTAGAGAAAAAGCAAGAAAACCCATGCATTAATTTTCTTCAGCTGTTGTAATAAATTGCCACGATCTGTGTGACATAACACAACAGAAGTTTATTTCTTCTACTTGTAAAAGTCCCAAATCAAGGTATTCACAGAGCTACGTCACCTCTGAAGGTGTTCAGGAAGAATTCTTCCCTGAATCGAACCCAGCCCATGAACTTGGTTCAATATGAATTGGACCATTGGCATTGTACATGCATATTATTCATTTCTATATGAGTCAGATTTATAAAAACATACTAATATTGGGTTGTTGTGGTTCAGTGTGCTTCTTGGGGTAATAGGAGAGTGACAGCTCTCAAACGTCTTGGAAAATGCTGGAACTAAAACAAAGGTTTGGTGATGTATTTATTTTTTGATGTTTGAATTACGTATAAACTCGTGTGTATAGAGGGTGATTGGTATATGCACAAGTGTGCAGGTACCTGCAGAGGTTACAACAGGACATTGGATTCCCTGAAACTGGAGTTATAAGTGGTTATGAGCCACTAGAAGTGGGTGTTGGGAACCTAACCTGGGTCTTTTGCAAGAAGAGCATGTGCTTTTAACTGCTGAGCCATCTGTCCACTCAAAGGTGATGTCTTTAATGGAGAAAGAAATGTCTGTGGGCCCTTTTACTCCAGGGAAAACAGACAATTCAGAGGTATCTTTGTTAGTATATGTGAATAGAAGGAGTACAATGTTGGCTCTATCTGGCAGTGGCCATAGTACTTCTTCAAGGACCACTTTTGAGCTCTGTTATATGCCATTGTAACAGGTATTATTGGTGCTGAGTCAGATTCCCTTGAAAAGTCTGTGCATTCATCAGTATCATGGACTATTCTCTGTCCTCAGCTCATAGCTATCTCTGGAAAGGTGCTCTCACCACAATAGGAGTCTCCTTTTCTATGAGTTAATGCTACCCCATTTCTCAATGATTGGGGTCAATGAAGGACTGATAACAGTGGCCCTCTGCTTTCCACATAGGTCTGTCTTCTAGGGAAATTTGCATTTTATATTTTTCAGTGGGGTCACATCAAAATTGAGGTCCCACTCATTTTTATTGGGGTTAATCATTTCTGAGCTCGTCATGGCAAGCCAGTAAGAGGTGCACATGTCCCATGCATACTCCTTCATCCAAAACAGGGAGTTACTTTTCAATCCAATCCCCACTATAAAGCCAATAAAAGACCACTTAGTGGGTCAAGGTGACTGTATTCCTCCTTTGAAGCCCCTTCTACTATTAAGAGTATTGTTTCAATTTTTCTTAATAAATCTATGTTTAGGGCAATAGAGATGGCTTAATGGTTAAGAGTGCTTGCTGCTTTTGCAGAGGACATGGGTTTGGTCCCCAGCACTCACATTTGGGTTCACAACTGCCTTTAACTCCAATCACAGGGGCTTAGATCAATGCCTTTTCTGATCTCCAAGGGCTTCCACATGCATATGGTGCACATATCCATACCCATACATTTAAACTAATAAATATTTAAAAGTAAATCCGTTTGCTCTACTTACTCATGGTCTGGGTTTTCTTGTTCTTCTTGGGCATGAGAAATTGAACTCAAAGGCCACTGGTTATGCTGCCTTTGGTGGCTGTTGAGTCTCTGTGACATTAAGCTCTTGGAGTCAAGCCCACTAAGAGCTGAGAAAAGGCTCCATCGCACTCAAAGAACACACATCGCTCTCTGCAGGGTTGACCTCCCCTAAATCACATGTGAGAATCCTCAAGATGTCATACCTTCTTCAATGTACAGTTTCATCATCACTGGTTACTCTTCCCCTTTTTCCTTATTGTTTTCTTGATCATTATTATCTTCTTCCATGGCCTGCAACCATGAGAGGAGTGAATTGACAGCACACAAGGCAGGTTTTAGAAAGACCTGGGCGTTTACTTGTGAAGATGAGTCAAAGCAAATTCCGGGGTGGACTTCTGCTGACAAGTGAGATGGGATTTGAGTCTTTGTCATCTGGGGACAAGGAGTAAATTGGCCTCATCGTTTCTGCCTAGGCTGTTGGTGTATTAGTTTCCAATTGCTGCAGTAACATCTTACCACAAATTACTTACTACCTTGCAAGTCTGGAGGTCAGGGTCCACAATGGTTTTGTACTCCTTCTGGATGCTTTAAGGGCCCACTTTTGGCCTTTTCTTTCCACAGACTGCCTTTATGGATTGGTTCATGAATCCTTTCTTTTCACATTTCTTCTTTTCTTTTTTGAGACATGGTCTCATGTACTACAGGTTGGCATTGAACTTGCTATATAGCCATGGATAACCTTGAGCATCTGAACCTCCTGTCTCACCTTTCCAAATTCTGAGATTATATGAGTGTGCCACTATGCACAGCGTCATGTGTTGCTGCAGGTCGAGCCCAGAGCCTTGTGAAGGCTAGACAAGCAGCACTCCTCAGGCTATATCCTTGGTACTTTTGGTTTGTTTGTTCTGAAGTCACGTCTCATGTAGCCAGGGATGGCCTCAAACTCACCACATAGCTGAGGCTGTACTTGAATTCCTGATCCTTCTTGAGCTCAAGTTCTGGGACTATATGTGTGTTTGAGTTTGGTTTCTGGTGTCGTGATAAAATACTGATCAAAATCAACTTGGGGATGAAAGAGCATATTTCACCTTAGTAGGTCACAGTCCACCATCAAGGGAAGCCAAGGCTAAAACTTATAGGCAGGAAGCTGGGGGTAAGATCTGAAGCAGAAATTATGGAATAATGCTGCTTACTGGTTTGATTCCATGACTCACTCAGCCTGCTTTCTTATACAACCCAGAAGCTAGGTCCTACCACACCAATCATATTTTTTTTAAAAAGGCCCTATAGATACACTCCTAGGCCAACCTAATGCAGATAATTCCTCAGAAGAAGTTCCCTCTTTCTAGGTGACTCTAGTTGGTGTCAAGTTGACAGAAACTAACCAGCACATGGCATGAGCTACCATGTCTGTCTTCTCCTTACTCTTTTAACATGAATTGGTCTCTGTCAGGAATTGAAGCTAGATGATGGTAGGCCCAGCCCCCTACAACTGACACTATGAGTCTGCACTACATGGACCCAGAAGGTACCAGGGCTGTGAGATATGATTATGCCAGTTCATGAACAAATCTTTCTCCAGGAATGATTTGGACTATGAGTGCCACTGACTCTTTGTTTTGTTTTAGAAAATACTTTTTTGTACTGTCTGTCTGTCTGTCTATCTATCTATCTATCTATCTATCTATCTATCTATCTATCATCTACCTATCTATCTATCATCTATCTATCTATCTATCTATCTATCTATCTATCTATCTATCTATCATCTATCTATCTATCTATCTATCTATCTATCTATCTATCTATCATCTATCTATCTATTTATCTTTGTATGTACATTTGTGTGTGTTGGCAAGCATACCATGGCACCCATGTGGCAGTCAGAAGACAATTTTCAGGAGTCACTCCTTTCTTGCCACAATGTGTGCTCTGGGAATAGAACTCAAGCCGTCCAACTTGGCAGCGAGTGCCTCTACCTGCTGAGCCATCTTGCTAGTCCCTTACTACATAGCCCTCCGTTTGAACTCATCAAAGTCACAGAGACTAGGATGAAATAACTCTTCTCTGGTCACTAAGAGAGTTTATGTACCCTGGACTAATAATTTATAGTCACTGATGAAAGGGGGGAGTCAGGGGAACAAAATCACCTTCAATCGTGCTTCAGCCTCTATTTCAAAGTCTCTCTCTTCTCTGATTTGTCATGACACCCTTCACAATCCTTTCGACATCAAAATCAAGTTCAGGGTGCCTGACTCAGCATGTAGTCCATGCAAATGAATCCTGAAACTACTGTCTGGTGAAGCACTAAGGTAAGATGGCTTTGCTTTCTTTTGCTGTTAACTAAAATCCTTTATGGATAGTAGTTCATGATTAATGTCAGCCACGGGAGGAACTGGTGTCAAGGAGCACTGTCATTTGATAGAGTAATTTTTCTTTTGCATTCCTCCAATCACTGTCAAAGGTCATTGAGAGTGAATTTAGCTCAGCATTATTTTGTCCAGTAAGGTTTATCTGGTTGAAAAATGTCCTGTTTTCTGTCTATGCATTGGTGTTCTGATATGAAAGAAATAATTTGAGCTTTCAGCAAGGGCTGTATAGTGTCTTCTGCCCCTGATACCTTAAGTTCATGCTTTTATTCTCCCTCTCATCAATCTCTCCCACTCCCTCCCTCTCCACCTGTTCAAATCCATTAGCCATTTTGTTCTGGCTGGCGCTTCTTGCCCTTGCAGGAATAGCAGCTGAGCCATCACATGGGTGGTTTGGGCATAGCTAAAGCTAGAAAGGTAGACTGTATTACTTTCCCGATCCATTCAATGTCTTAGAAAGCCTTCTGTGAAGCTTTGCAGCTTTTGTTCCAGATGCCAGTTCTAACTGCCTAGAAGTTCATTGAGTTGTGTAGTAGACTTTGGGTTTGGGTAATTTTAGAGAGTGATGCTTTTATTTATTTTCAAGCTGTTTTAAATAATAAGGTTTATAAAATTAAAAAAGTTTCTGAAGGTTTTGTATTGATCATTATCTCATTTCTCATAAACTTACTATTTTCTCAGCATGGCTTTAGGTTGAGCTATATGTTGTTGATGACAATTCATTATTCCTAATATAAGACAGAAAAATGTATTGATTAAAGTTCAAAACCATGCACACTGATTAGTTGATTTCCCAATCTGAGATGTGGAACTGTGACCTTGATAAATTCTGGGCATCACTGATGTGCTTCAGGAAATCAAGTAGCTATTTCCAAGATATTTCTTGGGTCTTCAATCTTTCTTGCTATTGGAATGGAACAGTTTTGTTCAGGGCAAGAATGTCCTTTCTTAATATGCTTCCTTCAATCCTTGAGAATATAAATGAGTTGATGATTAAGGCTGTGGAGCATACAGGAGTGCGTGTCAGTCTAATAGGTTTCTGAGATTTGAGCTATTTATTCCGCCAGCTCAATGCTTTCTCACTGCCAGGAAGAAATTTAGTAAGATTGGAAACCCTGTTTTGTTCTTCACTTGGGCATCATTGTGCAAAGGACTGAAGATAAATCAAGTCTGAAACCAATTTTTCTTAAGTAATAATAAGTTTTAAAGGGAAATGTAACCAGAGCATAGTGGCCCATGTCTGTAATTCCAGCACTTGGGAGGCTGAGGCAGGAGGATTCTGTGAAGTTTTAGGTCAGCCTAGGTAGGCTACATAGCAAGCTCTAGGTCAACCTGGGCAGTAGTGTAAGACACTGTCTAAACAGGAAGGGAGAAAGGAAGGAAGGGAGGAAGGAAGGAAGGGAGGGAGGAAGGAAGGGAGGAAGGAAGGGAGGAAGGAAGGAAGATACCCTTCTCTAGAAATTTAGACAGTTCATGAGGAACCCCGCTGAGAAGGCCCTGGTGTTGGTGAACGCTGCGGTGATGTACTGGAAGCCTCAACTGATTTCATTTGGCACCACACCAAGGTTGAGCTGGTTTCTCCAGCCCTTGCTGAAATCCTAAAGCTATTCAGAGACTTCGGAAATAATCTGTAGGGTTCAAACTGGTAGTTACAAACAGTTCACAGTTAAAAAAACAATGTTGAATGGTATGGTGGCCATCGAAATATGCATGGGATTTTATACTTTATTTTATTTGGCTCTATTTTATTATTTATTTATTTTGAGCCAGGGACTCATGTAGCCCAGGCTGGTTTGAACTTGCTGATGTGGCAGAGGCCAGTGTTAAACCCCTGTACCTCCTGCCTCTATCTCCTAAGTGAGAGGATTATAGGCATATGTTACCATGCCAGGTTTGGATATGATTTTATGCATTGGAGAGAGCCCAGGCAGGCAAAGGTGGATCATTGGTTATAATGTTCAGGCCAATTTTTAGCCTTAGATCACATTAGGTTTATTATTTAGATGTTCTTGAGCCAAATATGGTGAGACTATTAGTTGGATAAAGTAAGAAGTAGAAAAGGACATAGAAGATACTGTCTACTCTAAGAAGTGACAACGTGCTATTAGGGAAACAGCAAAATTACTTCAGAACTTGATTAAGTCATGTGACAGATCTGTTAACAAAGCCTTACACAAAGGGCTCCACAGGTACATTTGGACTGACTAAAATTTTGTTTAAGGTGGCAGTAACCGTGAGATAGGAACCCTTTATTTTATTTTTTTCTCTCTCGCCCTCCCTCCACTCCCCCTCCCCACACACAGTAAAAGCTTCAGTCTTTTTAAAGGAAAGAATGAGGGAGGAAAGGAGGAAGGAAGGAAGAGAAATACTTCAGACACAGTGTGTAGGTTCTCTATACAACTTACTATGTAGTCTGTTCTGTTACTAATGGACCTTAAGACATTTCATCTTGACTTCAGTAGATTTTTCTTACCTCTCCCAGGAAAAAAGATAAGCTAGTAGCTTGAAATCAGCCATTTCCTCTCTGTCCATTTCGAAACGCCTTCTTTGTCTACGAATTCTGTTCTATTTCTTTTATTCTCTTACTATTTTTTTCTTTTTGCAAAAATATATATTTTTGTATGAAGTGACTTTCCACCTGAGCATTTGGTCACATCTGTTTCCTTCAGAATTTTATCCTATTAATTTTCCCTCCTCCTTTTTTTTTTTTGTGTTCTCAGAGGTCACTACTTTGAATCATCTCAGGCACTAAAGAACGAGGAGGAGGAGAGGGGAGGTGGGAGGGGGAGGAACGAGGAGGAGTGGAGAGAGCGGAAACTGCAGTAGGATTGTAATGATGAGAGAACAACAAATAAAAAAAGAAATGAAAATGTGGGTCTCTGTCTGGGGCTAAGGCTCAGCTAGGGAGCGTGGTCTTCACTGGGGGTAGGGTGGTGTACTGGGTCATAGGAGTCAATTAGAGCAAAGAAACGCTACAAGCCGATGGCTGAGAGATTTTATGAGTCCTATCAGAGTTGCATTATATGAAATCTTCAGTATAGGAAGAGAGAGTTGTTTTTACAAAAGCTGTAAGTGCTTCTGACCAACGTCCATTAGAATTCCAAAGCTTTCTAGCTCGACCTGACTTTCCCTGTCTGTTTTGTTCCATTCTCCCCAGTGGCTTCCACATTCAGGAGTCCCAGGAAGGACTATTTGGCACCGACATAATTTTACTCATTCTGTTCCTCCTTCCCCCTGCTAAGAAACGGTAAGCCATGCCCTCCATGTCACTCTCTTTCTCTCTTTCCCATTGCTTTTCCTGCAGCTCAGGAGCTAATGTAGAGGACAGCACCCACTTGTCTTTTTTCTCATCATGCCTTTTTGCCCTCATGCAGGCAACCTCTTTCTGGGTAGACAGCTCAGCCTCGGTTACATTCTTATTGCCCAGAGCAAGGGCCCTGTGACTGACATCACAGCCTGCTGAAGGTTACACCCCACCTGTGCCATTTTCACAGACTGTGACACCTTTTCAGTCCAACAGCCACGGCAGGCAAGTCAGCATGTTCACTTGTTTTTGTCAGAGAAGCTTATCATGCCATACAACTTAGAGCAATGATTCTCAACGTGTGGGTCACGACCCCTCTGGGGTCGCATCTCAGATATTTACATTATGATTGATAACAGTAGCAAAACTACAGTTATGAAATACCACAAAATGAGGAACTGTGTTAAAGGGTTGCAACGCTAGGAAGGTTGAGAACCACTGACTTAGAGGAAGATGGTGTTCTTGGAGTTCCCACCTTCAGAAGGAGCAGCCTAGTTGGATGTCTTTTTCCCACAACAATGACAATACAACTGTCACTGCAACAAGAGGACATGCCATTCCATGCACCATGGGAAAGCACATCCCTAGGGACTGCCCTTGCAAATTTTCTGCCTGCACATAGCTTAGCTACCTCTGCATGTCTTTTCACTCACAGCAGAGCCAACTCAATGAACATTCATCCCCAACTCATCTTTGGTTCTGTCATACTGCACACTCACAGCCAACTCTTATGTGAGCTTCTACTGAGGAGATGAACAAGGGTCTCATCGTGCCGGGAACGGTACCAGTGACAAACCAAAGAACTGATTCCACCCGAGTCTATATTGGTGAATCAATGAGTTTAGTTAGAGCGATTTACAGAAGCATGAATGAAGGCTTATCTGTACCAGGGTGGGCATCTTAGAAGTGGTTCATCGGAGAAGAAAATGTCTCTCTCTCAGCAACCATTAATTTCTTATATATCCTCCAAAAGGGGCAGGGCCTCGTGAGCCCCTTCTTTCCAATAGTTAACTGATTATACATCATGGGGGAGGTGCTTGTGAGCCTCCACTCTAGCAATAGTTAGCTCTTTATACATTCTCAGGAAGGAGTGGAGACTCTTGAGCCCCTGCCTTCTAACAACAGTTAACTGCCTCTATATCCTCTGGGAGGGGCAGGGTCTTGTGAGCCTCCTTCTTCTCAACTGTTAACTGCCGATCCTTGAAGAGCTTTCACATGCCCCCTGCATGATGGAACACAAATGGACCCAATCTTGTACACTTCTTGTACGTGGAATCACAGCTATTGGGAGTTCAAGAGGGCAATGTCCATTTTGTGCCCAGAGGACATCATTCAACAACACTTTCAGTCACTACCTTATCAGAAGAAAATGGTCTCCTAACTTGGGTTAAGAACAGTCAAGAGACATCTGTAAAGAGTTGCATTGAAATGGGTGCCCATTAGTGAACTCAAAACAACTCATGGCCTTTTCCCACAGCTGCTTAGTGCCAGATCAAGAACTAGAACTCATGCTGCTGGCTCCCAGCTTAGTGCCAGCCCATCCCTGGTGCTGTCTCATGGCCTAAAATTCAGTAGCTATTCAGGTAATGGTTATTGAATGGATTTTAAAAAGCCACAAGAGACATTTGAACAAATATATTGGCTGAAGGTGACAGTGTAATTGGTCCTCTGAACTTGCTACCTGTAACTAGTTTCCCAATTGGCACTGCCTGTCATTATTAACAAACCACTTCTATCTGTAGCCACAGTCTTTGAAAGGAAGCCTGGGCATAATGGGTAATCACCATTTTTTCTATAGTCTTGAACCTCTGTCAAGGGCAAACCAATGTTCCATTGTATTAGTACTCCAGCAGTAAATCAGTAATCAAGCCATTGTGGTAGTTTGGCTCATGCCTGTAATCCCAGCATTTTAGGAGGCTGAGGCAGGAGGATTGCTATGAGTTTGGGCTAGAGGTTGAGTCCTTGTCTCTAAAAACAAACAAACAAACAACTCTAGATTAACAAACAGAAAATCAGTAATCAAAGAAAATGCATTGAAGAGTGTTTAGAAAGGTAAATGTTCTGAATATAAAAAGGTTACACTTATTTTCCAGTATCAATTTAATCAACACTTAGGTGCACAGCAAATAGATCAAGTTGTATTTGTCTTTTTTCTGTTATTATTATTTGTTATTTGTTTTGGTTTTGTGGCTTGAATGCAAGACCTGGGATATGCTAGATAAATTCTCTGTCACTGTGTTACATACTATTCTTTTCTATCCATTCATTCATTCATTCATTCACTCACTCACTAATTTATTTAATTTTATTTAATTATAACAAGGTCTTACTTGGTTGCTCAGGGTGATCTCTATGCTAGTGAGGTTTCTATGGCTGTGATAAAGACCATGACCAAAAACAACTTGGAGAGGAAAGGGTTTATTTAGCTTACATATTTTGATCACAGTCCATCACTGAGGGAACTCAGAGCAGGCGCTCAAGCAGGGCAGGAACCTGGAGGTAAGAACTGAAGCAGAGGCTGTGGAAAAACACTGCTTACTGGTTTGCTCAGCCTGTTTTCTTGTAGCACACAGGACCACCAGCCTAGGGTTGACATCACCTACATTGAACTGGGCCTTCTCACCTCAATCAGGAAAATGCCCACACAGAGTTGCCTATAGGCCAATCTTATGGAGGTGTTTTCTCAGTTAAAGTCTCCTTTTCCCAGATGACTCTGGCTTGGGTCAAGTTGACCAAAACCTTACCAGCATAGCTCCAAACTTACAATCCTGTCTCAGCCTTCATAGCAGCTGGGATGGCATGATATGCCATTATCTCTTTGTATTTGACCTTTTATGATCCTAAGTGAGTATTTTCTTAAAGGAAATTATTTTTTCTTAGTTTTAAATTCTTTCATTTCACTTATCTATTGTGTCTGCATATATTTGTGAGCATGTACGTATTCCAATGCATGTGTGGATGTCAGAGAACGATTTTTGGAAGTTGATGGTTCTCTCCTTCCACCATGTGGGTCTCAGGTATTGACAGACTTGCTGGTGAATCCTCTTACCTGCTGAGGCACCTCACTGGCTATTTTTTAAAAAAAATGATTTTATTAATTATTTGCTTGTGTGTGTATGATGTTTGTGTGTGCGCATGGGTGCCAACTGCCTGCATGTAGAGTCAGTCAGAGGACAACTTTGGGCAGTCAATTTCCTCATTCCTGGGCGGCTCCCAGCGATGGCACTCAGCTTGCCGGGCTTATGCTGCAAGTATTTTTACCTGCTGAGCCATCCTGCCATCCCTTTCATGGAGCTTGTTAATCAAATTTTAAATTGTTTCAAACTCATAAAATCGAACAATCCTTGTTTGGTTTTTGTTTGTTTTGTTTGAGACAGGAATTCACTATGCAGCTCAGATTCACCTTAAACTCATGCTGATCATTTTATGTTAGATTTCCAAATGCTGAGCTTATAGGCAGGCACTCCCACGCCTGACCAATAATGTTTTTCAACGATAATAAGACTGTGGAAAGGAAGCAAAGATTTTTTTTCCTTATAGCAATGTAGCTCATAATTAATTGATCATCATCTCTGGTTAGTGAGATATCTTTGACCCTACTAATTGAAAATGAGACTATTTTTGTTAACACAGAATGAAAGCAATCTAATCTGCTTAGTCTTTGCTTGGGGACCAAATATTAGTCAAGTGAGCGTATAAGAATAATTAATCATAAAGTTCAACCAATTGATATTTTTAATGATCTGCTGTTCACACTGATTGAGAAAAACTCCTTAACAGATTGACTTTCCCAATCGCAGCTAAACTATTTTAGTGAAGCTGAGGAAGGGAAAGCAGCCAGAAGATAAGGTGAAAAGTAATATCACCATCATCATCATCATCTAAGCATGATGCATTTATATAATTATTACAACCTTACAGAAGTTCCATAAGATGTAATTTTCATTTCTATTCCCAAGACATAGACATCAGTGCTTTAAGATGTTAGAAAATTCATCCAGTGTTAGCGGTAGGAGCAAGATTTAAATGTCGATATTTGGTTCTGAACACTGTTCTAGATGCAACATTCTTTGCTGTACCGTCTGGCCTCGTAATGTGATTAGTATCAGAAGAAAATGAGAGTGATGCTAGAGTGTAAGCAGGTGAGTGGACAAATGCCTGGAATGAGTAGAATTCATCCTCAGAGGTTTGGAAATGGTTTTTACACTTTTATTTAAATGGGAAGCCCATGAAACTTCTGGAGTTGATGGACTGTTTTTGAGTTGAGTGACTCAAATAATATTTAGTGAATATGTAGCTTAGGGCACTACAAAGTCTCATAAGAATGTGCATTAGTGTTGGGGCAGTAGCTCAATGGTGGATGCTTGCCTCACATGCATGATGCTCTAGGATCAGTGCCAAGCACTGCCAAGAAAGAGGTATGCGCTCCCATGTAGTACTGCCATCTCTCAGGATCTACAGAAGACTAGTCCCAGGATTCTTGTGCACACCCAAATTATGGGTGTTTCAGTCTCTTATGTAAAATACTGTAGTATTTGTATATAACATACATGCATATTCTATAATTTAATTTATATCTAGATGAATTATAATACTATGAAGTAAATGCTATGTGTGTTGTTTTCACATTTAGGGAATCCTGGCATTGTATATACTTAGTACAGAGACAATTTCCTCCAAATATTTTTGGCCAATAGTTTCTTGAATCTGTACACAGCCCATGAACACAAATGGTTCTAACTGTACTTAAGTGGATAGTTTCAAAACCAAGGAATCTACTGCTTTCCTAAAATTCTTTCTTTCTCTGTTGTGGTGCTATGTGTCTTTATCCTGCTTATCCACAGCATAAAATATTGTGCTGTAGTAGCCAGATATTATGACAAAAAATGGAGGGGATGCCACTGAGCCTCTTTTTTTTTTAAAAAAAATAAATGTATGGACATCAACACAGAGACAACAGAATGAGAATGCCCAAATCAGTAGATCAGTAGTTGGCAATCTTTTTTTTTTAAACTACAGAAGGCCAGATAAATATTTTAGGTTTTGTAAGCCACGTGGTTTGTCTAGATTCTAGACTCCAGAAGCTTCTCAACTTTGCCATTGACTCTTAACTGCTGCTGAAGCAGTCACACACAGTACTGAAATGAATAGATATCCATGCGTTCTGGGAAAACTCTATTTACAGACAACAAAACTGAAATTTCACATAATTTTCACGACTCATGAAATATTATTGTTCTTTGATGTTTTTCCAGTCATTAAAAAATGTTGAAAAAAAAAAGAAAAAAGAAAAACCCTTCACTTCCCTCAGAGGGGACAGAAATGCAGGGAACAGGCAGGTTGTGGCCTTGGGCTGTGCTCTGCCCAGAACAAGTTCCACAGTGTGTGGGATAAAAGTATCTATCAGACTAGAGTTGACATAAAAGTTTTAATAATGAATATGCACTGTGGGAGAGATAAGCCATGGCTATGTTTGTCTAAACTGTGAATGAAACACTGGCAACACAGAGATAGAGCAGTAGACCTGACAGGAAAGAAAAGTTTAACCCATGAAGGAAGTGAACAGGAAGAGTCTGCTGTGTCATGGGCCAGAGGGCTTGGGTTGTATTATTTTGGGGAGCCTGTATGAGGCAAGAGACAACCAACCTAGGAGAAAGGTTTAGAAATGATCTGTTAGAGTCTCTCAGTGGTCCTCTGGGAGTCCTCCTGAGTCCTCGGGGCTCTGAGCCACCTAGGAGAAGTTAAGAGCTATGCTGGGCATTTGGGGGTGGGTGGGTGGGTGGGAAGATGAAACATTAGAGTTGTAATTTTCTGTACACAGAGCCCACCTATATTAGTAATCCCACTAGGCCATCTTGAAATACATAAAACATTTTCAATTACATTTTATTTATTTAATTTGTGTGTGTGTGTGTATGTGCACAGGTGGAGGGTAGAGGCCAGTTCTCTCCTTCCACCAAATGGGACCCAGGGATTGAAGTTGGGTTGTTAGGTTTGGTGGCAGGTACCTTTACCCACGGAGCCATCTCACCAGCCCAAATCAGTTTTTCAGTGGTAGTGGAGAAACGGATTTTTCTGGTGGGGATTATGTAAAGATGACCTTAAGTTTTATCTACGCACCTCTGATTTGGATAATTTGAAAATGTATCAAGGGATCATGGATTTACTTCTCTGACTTTGGCCCTCAAGTCCATTTGAAAGAGAGAATGGAAGTCCTTGGTTGGTTCAGTGCTCTAATAAGTCTTCCTCATACCTCATTTTGAGTGCTTTATAAAATAAATGTAAGTTTTATCCTGGACAGATCAGCATAATTAGTAACTCCCTGTAGGATTTTTCAACTGGCCAAATCTGGTTGCTTGAATGACTGTTTTTTGTGGGGTTTTTAAGAGCACCTAGTCCCCAGCTTAACTATCCCAATCTGAAAGTTCATGTTGGAGGCTGGTAGAATTTTATTTTATATTATTATTATTATTGGTTGTACTTTCCTGTTGTGTGCTTATGGCCATGTAGGTGGCCAAAAATTAACTTCTTTTTGTTAGTCATTTAAGACTCCGTGGGTCATGGCTTTTTGAACCACGTGGCTTCTCTTGGAAGCACTGTGGAGATTTTCTCTGTAATGATTCTTCTCTTTGCAGAATGTACACAGGTTAGAGGCTATCTCCGGTAGTTTCCATGGCTGATCAAGAGGACAGGTGACTTACGGAAGCTGCAGGACCCTCTTAGAAGTATGCTGTTGTCAGCCTGGTTGCCTGGGAGCTAGCTGACCTTGGAAGGCAAGGGCCAAAGTATTGACTGTTCTCTAAGCCCTTTTATCAGAATTGCTTTTGGCTTCTAAACATGACTGTTGAACACTCTCAGGGCCAGTTACACAAGTCTGGAAAACTTAATTGTGCTTTAAAATTTAGCTGCTGTACAACAGATACAGCTTGACCCAAACTGAGGAGGTTTTAAAATGAATCCTGACTTTGTTAAGACTCCATGTCCTTAACTTGTATGGAACCTGGCAAATTCAGTAGAAACTATAAGCAATAATCTTGATAACATGTAAAATCCTTTCTCATCTCAAAGCATTTTTTTTTTATCAGAACTGTCTTTCTATTCTTGAAATTTCTATATCTTTCTCACACACTTGTAAGTTTCTTTCTCTTATTTTTCTTTTAAAAATACCTGATATAGCCGGGCGGTGGTGGCGCACGCCTTTGATCCCAGCACTCGGGAGGCAGAGGCAGGTGGATCTCTGTGAGTTCGAGGCCAGCCTGGGCTACCAAGTGAGTTCCAGGAAAGGCGCAAAGCTACACAAGAGAAACCCTGTCTCGAAAAACCAAAACAAACAAACAAAAAATCCTGATATAAATTTGAAGCTTAAAATAACAACATTAACAAACAACAAAACCATTGCCTGGCATGATGTTACATACCTTTAATCCCAGCACTGGGGAGGCAGAGGTAGGCAGATCTCTGAGTTCAGGGCCAGCCTGGTCTACATAGCAAGATCCAGACCACCAGGGCTACATATGTGACCTTGTCTCAAACAAACAAAGAAACAGACAAACAAAGATAAAACAAAACAAAAAAAATGAGTAAAAGCTTGGACGCAGGGCAAAACTGATCACGTTTTGTCTTTCACCTAACAGATAGAGCTGGAGAAGGGTATTAAAGCTTACATTGTCAGTTACTGCCCATGGCTTTTTAACATCTAACTTATCTAGTGACATTGTATGAAGCCGAGGCATCTTTTTTTTTTCCACACATTTAAAATAACTAGTTTGTTAGATTTGTTTAAGTCATGAATTAAAAGGAATTTAGACTAAATTTGTAAGTTTTTTAATCATATAGACCTATTTGAATTAAACCCTTTTGGGGAACTTTATCATATTAACATACCACATAACATATATCTAAAGAGAGCAAGGGGACAGCTTCCTAGCCAGGCCACCAAATGTTGGGTTGGGAAAGGGGAGCCTAAGAAGGAGGCATGGGAGGAATGTTTACTAGACCAGGACTGAAATAAAAGCTTAAAGAACGGATACTGTGTACAGAAACACACACACACACACACACACACACACACACACACACACACACACACGCTCGCGCGCATAGAGAGATAGAGAGACAGAGACAAAGAGACAGAGAGAGTGAGTGTCTCCTCTCAGTGGGGTAATGGGTTCTTTTATAATAAAACTACTTGGCCTTACTTCATTTACTTCATGGATCATTTGTGTGGGGTCTTATTTGGATAGGTAAGAAGTAAGCAAGGGTAGTTCACTATCTTGTTAGGAAGTAAGTTTTTTTTTTTTTTTTTTTTTTTTAAATTAAGTATCTTTATTTCTTGCCTGTATGTAAGTGGAGGTCAGGGGACAACTTTCGAAATCTGCTCTTTCTCCCACCACGTGAGACTCACGGATCTAATTTAGCAAGGCAGGTTTGCCTACAAACATCTGTATCAGCTGAGCCATCCTGCAGGTATCAGGAAGCAGGTTTCATAATACCCCTTCTCCTTGAGACTGGCCATTTGGGATTAGGCAACAGGGCTCATTAGGAGTTAAGCTCTTACTGTTTGTATAAGGCATCACAGGTCACTGAGTCAGGCTCCAAGCAGTCATGGTTTCATTCCTAGAGTGGGGGGGTTTGCTTTGACCTTTGGCTTTTTTTGTCTGTACGGGCTGTAGTTGACCAGCCTCTGGCTTAAGCAGTAAAAAAGGGCACTGAGGGATCTATGCTTGACAGAGAAGCCTGACTGGGGGAGGAAGAAGGACAGAAGGATGAGAACATGCCTGCTTTCAGGTTTAGAAGGGGACAGAGGAGAAAGCTGTGCCTCTGAGTGGGTTGGCATCTCTTCCCAGCCTTGGTAATGAGTGATGCCCGTTGCCCTAAGGAATTGCTGTTCTGAACAGACTCATTCAAAATGACTCACCGGCTTGAACAAAGCTGGGCAAGATTTCCTGCCTTCTATTCAGAGGGTGTCATCAGCCCACCTGTGTCTCTTAAATTAAGATTTCCAGAGTCCCGGCCTTAAGCCTCCCATCCTATACCTTTCACCAGCGTAGGAAAGCAGCTGCTTTTCTCATCCTCTTTTGACAAAAACCCTGTCCCAAACACACAAGGGATTCTGTCCACATGATGTTTGAAGGCTAGTTCAGAGCCCACAATCACAGCACCGGAAATGGCATACTTGTCCTTATAGATAAATAAATTGGATAATTCCAGCGTTGTGGGCAACATTGACAAGACAGAACCTGGCTTGCAGTTTTCGATGTTGATTTTATTTCTTATCTGCTTTCTTCTTTGTTCTTCTTTTCTCCTTTCTTTTCCCTGAACAATAAATTTTATGCAGGGAAATTCAATCTTTTTGGTGTCTTGGACTACACGATTTGACAAACACAAGTAACTACCATGACATAGTATGTCTACCAGTCCTGTAACTACTGTGACTAACAAGATCCATATTCCTATCACCACAAAAGGCTCCTTTCTCTCCCGTCCCTTTCCCTGTCTCCTGCCCTTCCTTTTCTCTTTCTCTGCCTCCCTCCCTCCCTTCCGCCTGTTTTACTTCCTATTTCAGCCCCCCAAGTGCTGAAAATATAGGAGTGCTACCATGCCCAGCTTTTTGCTTGTTTTGCTTTACTTTTTCAGTATTTGAAATGGAGCCCCAGAGCTTCTGGCGAGCTAAGCAAGCACTCTATCACCAAGCTGCATCCCCAGGCCCCTAGCTTTGATTCCACAGGTTTTTAAAAATGTATACTAATTTTATATAGTAATAGGTTTCATAAAGATGTTTGCATACAAGTATGTCATGTACTTTTGACTTTTCCGATCCCTCCCCTCCACTGTTCCTTTTCCCCCACTGGACATTCTCTGTTTTACTTTTGTGTCTTTTGTTTATTTAATTATTATTATTATTATTTGAGATGCATCTCAGTCTCGCAGTCATTATTTTGTTCAGACTGGCCTTGAACTTCCCTCTGGTGATCTTCCCTCTGCCTCCAAAATGTCGGTACTATAGCTGTACTGAGTCCCACCACCTGGTTCTAATTACCCTCTTCCTTAACCCCAGCTCCTGGCAACAGGATCTGGTTTCTGTTGTTGCAGTTTTTCCTTCTTCATAATGTCATGTAGGTAGCATTGGGCAGGATGTAGCCCTTTTGTCTTGGCCTCTTTCATCCACCATTCAGGATTCATTCACATCCTGGAATTTCTCAGTTGTTTGTCTTATGTTATTGCCAAGTAGCATTTATTATATGGCTATACCACAATTTGCTTATATATTCTCTAATGGAGGATACTAGCTTTTGCCGGTTATGAATAAGGCCAAAAAAAATCCATGGCAGTTTTTTGTGTGCATTTAAGTTTGTATTGCTTTGGGCAAATCCCTAGAAGTCAGATCGATTGTGTGTTTGAAAACTGTAAAGTAAGAAAACACACAACTCAATGAAAATGAGCATAGACACAGTCCTATAGTCCTAGCACTCAGGAGGCTAAGACAGGACGATCAGCGTGAGTTGGATGTAGACCATCCTGGCCTGGATGTAGCCAGACCCTGTCTGAAGAAAAAGAAACAAAGAAGACAAATAGACAAAATATTTGAACAAATACTCCAACAAAGAAGATTTATAGGTGGTAAATAAGCACATTGAAAACACAGTCAACATTGTTAGTCCTTTGAATATGCAAATTCAGACCATAATAGGACACTACTCTATGCCTATCAGAATGACCAAAATTGGGGCTAGAGAGGTACCTTGACGGTTAAAAGCACTTAACTGCTCTTGTAGAAGACCCAGGTTTGGTTCTCCACAAGGACACTCACAACCACAGTAACTCTAGTTCCAAGGGATCTGTCTTCTGACATCCATAGGCTCCTACACACATGTGATGCACAGACATACTACATCAGGGTCCATACACATAAAATCAGTATTTTTTAAAGAAAGTTCCAACTTTATTAAACAAAATCTGATCCTAGCAAGCGCTAGAGACAATATGAGGAGGAGCCAGAACTGTCCCCTCAGCTTTGAGCTCTGAAAGGTCATGGGAAACACTCTGGTAGTTTCTTATAAAGTCAAACACACACACACACACACACACACACACACACACACACACACACAATTACTCTTAATGGGAACAGAAGTTGCACCCTCCAATAGGAGTAACCATCTCAGGGGAGCCACATTGCAGAATAAAATACAATGAACAGAATAATTTTCCACAACTCCATACTGATATAAATATTTGATAAAATAATTAATGGAAAAAAATTTCATAAAATTTCCATTGATAAATATAGAAGGGGCTGGAGTTTGTTGATGCATGCTTATAATCCCAGCCCTCAAGGAGTAGGGACAAAAGGATTTTTCACAAATTTGAGGCCAGCCTTGTTCAGATAGTGAGTACTAGGCAAGCCAGGGCTACATTCTAAGGCCCATATCAAAAACATTTTTTTGTAAATTTGTTAAGATTTATTTTTATGCTTATATATATTTGTTTGTGTGAATGTATGGCACATGTGCTCAGATGCCCAAGGAGGCCAGAGGATAGATAGTGTTGGATTCCCTAGAACTGGAGTTACAGTTGGTTACAAGCTGCCTGACATGGATTCTGAGAACCCAGCTTGGATTCTGGTAGAGTAGTATGCACTCTTAACCACTGAGCCGTTTCTCCAGCCAAGGCAGAAATGTTTTAAATGGTCATACATAGGAGGACAGAGAAAATTGAGTAGGAAAGATGATGCCTGGAACTGACCTTTCTCATATAGCCTGCTCTGTAGATTTAGCTTGGGAGTCATGTAATTATTTTCATACCTCTAAAAAATATACAAACTCTTTCTTAACATCAAAAACCCCAAACATAAAATAATAAAATAAAATAAATCCAGTTGTAGTAAGTTAGCGGTGAAATCACAGACAGAAGAAATTATTCAAATAACTTTAATGCAGGGTAGTCTGACTATGGATTCTTACTGCCATACACCATATGGAAGGGAAAAGAAATCAAAATTTTCAGCTCTATCTCATGGGCCAGAGCTGGGTCATCTGGTAACCCTTAGCATCAAGGAAATATGGAAAAGCATTTACTTTCTGTACTCTGTGATGCCAGGCAGCAAAGGATTAGGACAATTACAGCTCCAGCCTCTGCTGTCTACTAGAACCATCTCTCCCTTTGGATTGGGGTAGAGAAGCTTTTTTTTTTTTTTTGCACTGCCATTTAGAATAGTGGTGGCAGCAATGCCACCTTACAGAAGTTGAACAGCAAATCTGAACCAGCGAGAAGTCTCAAGTTTATTATCAATGGTTACTAAGCCGTCACCTCCAGGTTAACAGTGGAGTATTGCTCCCATCACTTGTGCTTAGAGACTTGCCTTTCCGAAACAAGGCTCGTGATTTTGAAAGAAAGAGTAATGGAAGCCGGAATCTGGAAGGATGCATGATGCTGTGAGAAATCAGTCTCCATTGTAGAAATACATATGCATGTTATAAATCCAGAGATGCCTGAAAGACATTTTAGAAATATTATAGGCCAATTATTTCAGACATCCCACAGGAAGTGGGTAAATTGTGGAATATATGTCACAGCATATTGGGTAGCTGATTAACAAGACATTGTTTTCTAGGAAATCAATCCATTGGTGCATCTCTGGCTTTGTTCTTTTCCCTTGACTTCACAGGCACATCTAGTAACTGGTCCAAACAGGAAACAAGCATCATGAGTGTGAGGAGAGGTTTGGGATAGCTTCATAAGCACGGTCTCATTTGATATTTCTAGAATTCTGTGAACTATTTCAATCCTGGCTCATGGTGCCACTTTACAGATGAGCGATCAGAGGCTTTTGGTATTTCATGGTTTGCATAAAGTCAGGCAGGAGGCAAACTTGGACTAGAATCACTTGTCCTTTTTAGTGTCTTTTGTAGTCCAAGCCTGTCTCACTGCTCCCTTTTTGGGATTTAGCATACACGAGCACCCTCAGACGAGTGGCCAGGAGGATGGGTGGGGACACGTAGAAAGACAGGCAGTAATGCTGAAGGTAAAAGGTGCATTTTTAGCTAATACTTGGGTGGGGATTTTTTAAGTGAACAAAAATAAACTCTCCCTAAGACATCTGCTATTACTGTCAGTGGCTCCAGGTGACTAGGGACACTGATTCCATTCAGAAATGCAAGTTGATGGCAAAGAGTCAGGCTGTCAATGTTGTAAAAGTATCTAGGACATCGTTGATTTGTTGGGTGACATGAAAGAAAGCACTTCACCTGCCTGGGCCTGAGAGTGGATAATTTCTCAAGCTCATATATAGTTAACATCTCACAATTCCTTGCTTAGGTTTGCAGCACAGATAGGAAAATTCTAAAGCAGGGATCTGATAAGAGGCCAGCTATTTAGATTGTACATTTCTGCCTTGGATGTATAGGTCTCACCTGTCAAGTTTAAGGACTGATAGGTTTTTCAGCTCCCATTAATGAAAGGAGAGGACTGAAACGCTGAATTAATGAAGATAATAGCCTCACTAGGAATTTTAAATGATGCACTTAGTTCTTTCTCTGTTGGCCTTTTAAAAGTGGCACGGCCAGTGTGTGTGTGTGTGTGTGTGTGTGTGTGTGTGTGTGTGTGTGTGTGTGTGTGTGTGTGTAGGTGCTTGGGGGGACTTTATGCAGTGCTAGTGATTAAACCTAGCATTTTGCACATGCAACGGAGTCTTTGAACTGTATCCGCAGACTTCTTACTTTTTCCAGACAAGGGCTCCCCTAAGTTGCTCCCTAAGTTGCCCAGTCTGGCCTTGAACTCGCGATCGTCCTGCCTCAGCCTCCCTTATTGGCTGGGATTACATGCCTGCGCCACCAGGCTCAGCTGGACTTAAAAAAAAAAATCTTGGTAAAGTAAACGGACCTGGCAGCTTACGTCACAACCAGCTGAAGGCGCGACGCGCTGGTTGCTATGGAGGCCGTCCTTGTGACCCCGCCTCCGGCTCTCATGTGGCTATCCACTCCGCAGTGACCACCAGGCAGGCAGCAGCAACCAGAGCTCAACCGTAGGGAGCTGCTGGCGGAGTGGGAAGGATCCCCACTACCATGAGCTTCAGATCTGGTGGGTTCTGAGGCCCATGAGAACAGAGCGCCACCGTTCATTTGCTGGGGATCCCCTGCTCCGAAGCGCAGTCAACTGCCGGGCAGAAACGGAGTGAAATAGGACCGCAGCACAGGGCCACCTGTCTACCGATCGGCGGCGGAGAGAGGCAGCTTGACCTAAAGCGCCGCTTGGAGGATCCGATGGAGTCGAGCTCCGGGCCGCCACCGCCACCTCAGCAGCCGCGAGCCGACAGCCGCCATCGCCTTGGGCCTCCACTCGTCACCACCATGGCCGAGGACGAGTCTGCCTCCACGCCTTACACCGAGGATGATTTCTACTGTCCGATCTGTCAAGAAGTCTTCAAGACGCCGGTTCGGGTCGCGGCCTGTCAGCACGTTTTCTGCAGAAAATGTTTCCTGACTGCAATGAAGGAGAGCCGGATCCATTGCCCCCTGTGCCGTGGCAGTGTGACCAGAAGAGAGAGAGCGTGCCCAGAGAGGGCCCTTGACCTTGAAACCATCATGAGAAGTTTTCCTGGTAATTGCCGTTGCTGTTCCCAACGTATCGAACTCTACCGCATGAGACAACACTACAAAACTTGCGAGAAGTACCAAGATGAGTTTGGAGTTTCATCAACTGTTCCAACATTCCAACTGTCTCCAGACTCCGTGGGCAACAGCAACAGCAACGGCAACAGCGAGGCATCCACCTCAGGAAACGAAGCAAGGCATCCACCTCAGGCTTACCAAGAAGAAGGCAACGCGAGCCCACCTGATCAGCCCACCTTTGATTGCCCTCTCTGTGAGGAAGTAAACATGACCAGGCAGCATTTGCTGGATCACTGCAACAGCAACCACAGAGCTCATGTTGTTCCAGTCATTTGCCCAATTTGCCTCTCTCTTCCATGGGGCGACCCTACTCAACTGACGAGAAATTTCGTTAGTCATCTGAACCAGAGGCATCAATTCGACTACGAAGATTTCGTGAATCTTCAGCTGGATGAGGAAACTCAGTACCAAATTGCTATTGAAGAGTCTTTCCATATCAACATCTAGAGGGACTCTCTTTAGCTCTACAATTGTCCTATGGGACAATTTACATGAAATCATGCTTTCAATAACTTGATGTGTTTTAAATAAAAGTAATCAGTCTGATCTATTTTAGTATTTCCTTTATTAAAAATCAAAGGCGCGGCGTTACCTTAAAACTTAAGTCCTTTGGACAAGAAGACCAGGGAGGGTGGAGGGGAGGAGGAGGGATGGGGGAGAAGAAAGGAGGGTGGGGCTCAGGAACTGGGAGGAACAGGAGAGGAGATGGGAAGGGTGAGGGGGGGAGGGATAAAGGAGGAGGGTGGGAGAGAAGAACATAGGAGGAGGGGGAGGGTCAGGGAGGAGGGAGATGAATGGGAAAGGGGAGGGGGAGGGATTGGAAAGAACAGGGATGGGAGGAGGGGAGGGGCAGGGAGGAGGGAGAGGAATGGGAAAGGGGAGGGGGAGGGTGGGAGAGAAGAACAGGAGGAGGGGGAGGGTCAGGGAGGAGGGAGATGAATGGGAAAGGGGAGGGGGAGGGTGGGAGAGAAGAACAGGAGGAGGGGGTGGGTCAGGGAGGAGGGAGATGAATGGGAAAGGGGAGGGGGAGGGATTGGAAAGAACAGGGATGGGAGGAGGGGGAGGGGCAGGGAGGAGGGAGAGGAGTGCCAAAGGGGAGGGGGGATGGGAGTGAGAAGGAATGGGCAGAAAGGATGAGGGGTTTGGGAGGGAGGAGGGGTGGGGGAGACTTGGAAAGAAGGGGAAGGCAGTGTGTGTATGGGGGTGAAGGGTACCACAATATCTAATAATGAAAATGTTATGACGAGCATTATTTTGTATGTTAATTTACAAAGTTAACTTTAAAGAAATACCAAGAAAAAAAAAGGCAAACAAACAATAAACCTCACAAACCTGAGGGCTAACTATAGCTGATAGACCCCTGTAACACGTGTCCTTACAAATAATTGCCTCTTCAGTCTATCGTCTAATAAGGCTGATTTTAAAAAGAAAGGTCTTTGGTGAAACAAAACAAAACTATCCAGAACTGCTCTGTGAGAGACTCAGAAGGTTAACCCTTACCCTGTCTCTCTTCCACTGTCCGGAGGCACAGGGACAACATAAGCCATTTAGTAAACTCAGTGTGGGTCCTATATTGGAGGCTGGTCTTCAATTCATCCTTCTGCCTCTACTTCCCAAGTGCTGGGATTACAGGTATGCACTGCCTTTGCCAGTTTATGCAGTGTTGGGAGCGAAGTTAGGGCTTTGTGCAGGCTAGACAAGCATCTTCCAAGCCAGCCCTGAACTCCCGAGCATTTTCCTTGCCTAAAGAGTTCTTTTTTTCAGTTTCATTACATGGATACAATGTATTTTGATCCTGTTCGCCCCTATTATCCTTTCATCCTCTGCCACCTCCCACTCAACATCTTCTTCCCTGCAAGTCCTCTTACTGTTTTCATATCTTTCATTTGGTCCACTGCATTTAATTAAGGTCGCCTGCGTGAGAACGAGTGGGGGATTTTTACTTCAGCAGTGGCTACCGCTGAGGACTATGACTCCTCTCCCAAAGGCCACCATTAACTGCCTGAAACTCCTGGGGGAGGGGGCTCTTAAGCCCCCTCCCCCAGGGCTAACTAAACGGTGATGGGCTCAGGCTTGTGCAGGTCTTGTGAAGGTAGCCATTGCAGCTGTGAGTTCATGAATGCCCAGAAGCCAGCAATTCACAGCTCTCCTCCTCATCCTCTGGCTCTTTACTGTTTTTTCTAGGTGTTCTCTGAGCCTGGGAGGAGGTGAGACGGATGTCTCATTTAGGGATGAGCGAGCAGTCAGGAGTCAGTTTTCGCAGTCCTTTCACCAGTTATGAGTCTCTGCATGAATCACTGCCCATTTCAAACTGAAGTGCCTCTGATTGAGGCTGAGAGCAGCACCAATCTATGGGTATAACTACAAATATTCAGATTCAGGTTTGACACCATGTGCATACAGCAGAACAACAGTAGTAGGTTCCCCGCTAGGGCCTAGGACTGTCCCAGCTAAGGGCTTTTTACCAGGTTTCTGTTGTTAGGCATGGATTTCTCCTCCTGTAAAGTGGGCCTAAAATTCAATCAGAGAGCAGTTAGTTACCCCCATAACAGTCATACCCACCATTTCACCATCTGGCCAGCCTGCCTGGCAGGTTGTAAAGGGTCCTGTGTAGGGTAACACCACTGAAGACTTTTTGAGCTCCTGATTTTTTTTTTAAAAAAAAAACAAACTTTCATTTATTCTTTGGAAAATTTATCCATGTATACAATGTATCTAGAGTCTCTCCAACCAACCGCCTCCTCCCACTCCCCCTAGACACCCCAACACACCTACCTCCTACCTTCATGTCTGTCTATCTCTTCTTTCTTTCTTTCTTTCTTTCTTTCTTTCTTTCTTTCTTTCTTTCTTTCTTTCTTTCTTTCTTTCTTTCCTTCCTTTCTTCCTTTCTCCCACTGAGCCCAGCTTAGTACTGCCTGCCAGATAACTCCAGAACTTTTATCCAGAATAATTATCTCGAGCTTCTCCAAGTGTTTGTTTGATTCCCTCCACCCAGTTTTATAGTCATACAGGCATCTCAAATTCAACTCAAGTACAAGAATCATTTCCATAGGTTCCAAATTGGAAAGGTTTCTTTGAACAAAATGGATGTTGACATTAAAAAAAAAAAAACCAACAAGTTTATTGACTTGTTGATTTTACCTGTACAAAAGAATTCCCCTCCCCAGAGTCAGTTAGCTAAGATGTACCTTTGACTTCAGCTGGTACAACATCTTCAACAAAGCACAAGAACTTTTTAGAAAGGTGCCAAGGACTTCCCAAAGGACAGTTGGACTGTTGGTTACACCTGGGGAGGGGGCTACCACTCGCATCTAGGTAGAGGCTAGGGATGCTGCTAACTAGCCTAGAGGGCACAAACACCTCCCAACAAAGAACCAGCTTATCCTACACCATTAACAGCATCTGATGGAGAAAGCCTACTTTAACATATTTTTTTTGTGTGTGAAACAAAAATCAAGTCAGTTGATGTCAGTCATCATTTGAGGGGTGATGATAGAGTTGGAGCTGCCAGTGTGTGGGCACACATGGGACACAGGGGAGTCATGGTGTGAAGTTGGGATGGATATCCAAGGAATACAGTGGGGCTTTGCTCTTCTTCTGGACCTTGTGGTGGGATGTGTGGAGATGACAATCAGTGCACAGCAGAATAGTATTGCAATAGTGGTCACGTGAGAAAATAGCAATTCTTGTTCCCACTCCAGAAGGCCTATTTTACCATAATAGAAAAAAGCAAGTCATGTGCATTTTCATATCAAGCTTTTTGATAAATAAATGTTTGTGGTAGTAACAGATAGATAGATAGATAGATAGATAGATAGATAGATAGATAGATATAGAGAGATAGAGATAGATAGATAGATAGATAGATAGATAGATAGATAGATAGATAGATAAAGTTAGGGCATTTTCTTCCTTACTCCCATGAAGTATTTTCTTATAGTTCTGAAAGCTCATAGTTTTAGTGTCTACCCTCCTCACACTCTGGCTCTGGCCTCATCTCTTCAGCTTCTCACCTGCATTTACTGAAGTCTGTCCACACAAGTTACTTTCTCCTCTGGCTGTCTCAGTTACTGTCTGCTCAGTTCTGCTTGGATAACTTGTTCCCATCTTATTCTTTTCTGACTGCCCTAAGAATGAGCCTTGACATGGAATAATCAGGTGTACTTGCTACCAGATGGTGACCAGCCCACTACGAGGTTGTTATTGGCTCCTCAGTGCCATGCCATGCATCTAAGAGGTCCTTATCTTCTGGGCCCTTCAATCTACACTAGCTTCTTTTGCCATTATAAGGATTCCCCAGCAGTTGGGAGAGTGAGGCAGAGGGATGGACTTCACAGCAGCCTTGGCCTGGAGATAGGAAGCCAAAGAGCCAATTCTTCAGAGTGGTCTCTGAGTACTATGAAAAGAACCCATTTTAACTTAGTTGCCCATATTTAGAGATCCAGAAAGTGTCCATGGACATCAAAATTTGTTCATCTGGGGATATAGCTCAGTGGCTCAGTGGTAACTGGCTTTAATCTCCAGCACCACAAAAAATGGGGAGGGGCATGGTGATCCTGACTCCCTTTTAGAACAAGCTTCCACAGTCCCACCTACTTTTACTCCATGCAGGCACTACTCGCCTACCCTTAATTTGCCATCCTGTCCTTAAACTTAGACTTGTCTTGCCTATAAACTCCATTGCTAGAGAACCTTGTTTCTACATGGCTTCTAGCCATGCCAGTGAGCTCTTGTGACCAACCCCTACAGAGAGTATGAATAGACTAGAGTCTGGCTTCATGTCTTCTCTTTGGAAGTAGTCTTGTGTCTCCTTTCTGGCTTGGGTTAATTTCTTGGGCCCTAATATGAAGACACTCCGGGACTTCACATCTACTTAAAGAAAGTAGGAGATGTGACTAGAAAAGACATTTCTTTTGCCATCTTAGCTCAGACATACACACTTGTACAGTGCAGCCTGAACAATCCTCTTAAAACTGTCTGGATAACGTGATGACAGTTTGTGATGCCTGCATACCACAGCACCAAGATTCCCAGCAATCGTGAGCACCACCAGCCATCTATTATCCCTAAATCCTATTCCACAGCCAAAACCTCCTTAGCTTCACTGGGTTCCAGATTTTCTTGCTTTTCCTATTCTCTCCCCTGCCACCCTCTCTTCTCTTTTTCTTCTCTCTCTTTCCCCTTCTTTTCTTACTTCCTTTTCCCTTCCCTTTTCTTTCCCTCCCCACCCCTTCCTTCCTTCCTTCCTTCCTTCCTTCCTTCCTTCCTTCCTTCCTTCCTTCCTTCCTTTTCCTTTTCTTCTCTTTTTCATATGTGCACAGTCAATATTGACAGGTCAGGGACCCACAAGTGGGAATAAATTCATGAAGTACAGACGAAGGTAGAGAAGTAAATGTCAGTATAGTGTATCAGACAAGACAGTAAAGAGAAATTCTAAGCACAGAGGCATTCTAAGGGGACGGTATACATACACATGTGTAGGGTATTTGTGGTCATTCAGGCAGAGGCCAAAAGGGTTGTTTGACCAGAAAGGGATCACAACTCACAGATTGAGAACCACTGCTCTAGAGGCACTTTAGAGAAGGCAAGACTAGCTATTGCAGGAGATCAGAGTTCAGATGATGACACGGGATCAGGAGATCCCTGGTGGTGGGAGGCAGTTATAGATATCAATGGTAATGTTGACATCCTCAAGACTCACCACCTGGGACTTACAGCCTTGTTATTAAGAACACAGCAGTTTTATCTAACTGAAGGCTAAATAAACAGGGGCTCAAGACACAGAGCAGAAAGTCATCAAGAAGGTGAACATAGGACCAAGAAACTCCAAATCTGTTTAGAAGTGCTTCCTAGAATTTATGAACCAGGGATTCTGCAGTGCATTTTGACTTAAACCCTTGAGTTAGAGTTGCTATTGTCTTTATGCTGTAGCAGGAACAGGGGGCAAGAAACACCAGCAACATAAGCCAGGATTGCCAGGAGGAGGCTCGTGGTTGTTTTGAGACTTGAAATAGTTTGTAGGTTACTCAGGATAGGTAACTGCAGCAATTTTCTCTTTTTGGATACTTTGTCTCTGATCCAAGTGAGGACCAAGGACCAACCCTGGGAGAGGGGTTAGTTCCATAAGAGAGGGACATGAGCACCATAACAGTTAGTAAGCCTCTGATTACAGTACCACCACCATATTAGTTACCCTTTAGGGGAAGTCAGAGGATGCTAAGACAGAGAAGAGCAGAAAAATATATTAGAGATGCCATTGCAGAGTGATTTTAGGATGGCAGGTGAAGAGCATAAAAATAGTGATTATCAGGATGCAAAGAAACCCTAGATCCAATATAGGAGCCCAGATATATTGAGCAATAGAAGTAAAGCCAGGGCTCATGACTTGAGGTAAGTGATGGCTGTGGGGAAATAATAATGTAGGAAGTTTTCCTAGAGAAACTGTTCTGGGCTAAAATTTCATGAAAAGGGTTGGGCCCTGTGGGACATCCACAGGATAGGAAGAAATGCTTTCTAAAATTTTATCACAAAACTCTGAAAGGTGAGAGGAAGAACTGTGATTACTCATTAGCGACTGGAGGTTCTTGATCAGGAGAGAACAAACTCCCTCAGATCATACTCTCTCTCTCTCTCTCTCTCTCTCTCTCTCTCTCTCTCTCTCTCTCTCACACACACACACACACACACACACACACACACACAGTGAATAAATGTTAGAGAACAACTACTAAAAAAGAAGATGGAGCTCTCCAAGGGGTCCACAAGAATCGGCTGTTTGAACTTCTGGGGGTGAAACAGCAAATTAACTCACGGTGACAGCCTTTTAAATTGACTGCAGTTGGAGATGTGAATGGGACTTGATAGTGTTCAGTCCAGACAGCTTCCTTTTATGCTGTGGGACAGTGAGGTAGACTTACTCTTCCAGGTTAATGTCAGGAGGACATCACAAAGAGGTAGACAGGCCCGGGGCTCTACTGATCTTGGTACTCAGTGATGGCTTTGGCACTTTGTCCCAATGCGGCCTACCAACACACTGTGACAGTTAATGAGTCTCTGGATTGAAAGGAAGTCCATTTGGAGGAAGGGCCTGCTGTAAAGCGCTTCAAAGGGTTGAGGTGGATTGTGGATGTGGGGTTAATGCAGAATCTTAAAGTGTAATTGGGAGACAACTGGGCCAAGAAATCTTGAGTCTGGAAGGCACTTATTCTACGATGTCATAAGTTATATTACCTTGATCCTTTTAGAAGATGGATGGTGCCAAGAACTTAATTTTTAGAGCATTACTTACTCCCCAGGTGATATTGGAAATAAAAATCAGGCTGTTTTCAGACATTAGGGACTAGGGGAGTCCAGAGGGAGGAATAACATGCTCTATAAAGACAGTGTTACCTCTGAGGCCCCTTCTGTTTCAGTGAGGAACACCTATATCCACCCTATGAAAGTATTCACCAGAGCTAGTAGATATTTGAGTTCCTTTCCTGGATGCACATGAGTGAAATCTATCTGCCAACCTTTCTCCATCATTGTTCCCCTATGCTGGCCAGGCTATAGGTTCATAGGAGGAGTTAGGGGTTATGTACTGCAGACTGAATGACAGGCGATAGTGGGCAAGGCTGAGGATAAGCCTGAGAAAAACAGTTGTGATGAGGATTTCAGCAACAGAGGAGATACCAACAGAGGGTTGCAGTTTCATTGATCAGATTCACACAGATTTGTTTTGACAAAAAATCAGAACTGTTGAAAGGAGGTTTCAGAGCTTATTTTTTTTTCAACCTAAAATGTGTGTGTGTGTGTGTGTGTGTGTGTGTGCGTGTGCGTGTGTGTGTGTCTTGTGTGTGTGTGTCGAGTGTGTGTGTGTGTGTGTGTGTGTGTGTGTGTGTGTGTGTGTGTGTGACATGTGTGAAGGAGCCTGGAGAGGCCAAGAGAGCATCAGATTCCCTAGAGGTGGAGTTACAGGCAGTTTTGAGCTGCCTGTCTGGGCGCTCAGAGTAGCACCAAACTAGCTCTCCAGCCTCTTGAAAGGATTTTTATGGCAGTCAAGTAATTATTTGCCTGGTGGGGCACAGGTAAGGGTGAGATGAAGTGCTGTCAGAACATCTCCTAAGCCATCTGCCTCCACTTGGGAGGCAGAGGCAGGTGGATCTCTGTGAGTTCGAGGCCAACCTGGTCTAAAGAGTGAGTTGCAGGACAGCCAGAGCTGTTACACAAAACCAACCAACCAAACAAACAGAAAAACAGACATAATCTTAAAAGGAGGAGCTATGGACCATGGGTCCACAGACTTACCTAAAGTTGACCCTTAGGGTATTTTTTGAAGAGAAAGAGTGAGTTCTTAATTGTTTTACTGTTTCAATGGGGGCTCTCTTGTCTCTTATTTGAGTGCTTTCTGGAAAATAGAGCGATATCAGAGAGAGGTAAACCTAGCCAGTAATTCTGTGGAGTTTGATCGCCATTGGAATATTGGCCCTTTAAAATTGCCTGAAGGACTGCAGGGCTTTATGAGCTACAGATCCCCTGGCTGAACTGGATCAGAATGAGAGACCCAGGCAGTTCTTGGTAGACTTTTGTTTTATGACCTTATTAATCACTTTATTTTGAGTTATACATTTCAGTTGGGTGTTCAAGACCAGGTAGGTGACTAAAAACTAACCACTTTTCTTTATTGTTAAAGTCAGTCAAAACTACCTAGGGGTTACTATTAGGGTCTTGGGCTTATTTATTGAAACATGGATAACTCCCTCCCCCATGACCTCATTAGCCCTTCCCCATGGATGACAAAATGGCGATGAGCCCAATCTTGTACAGGTAACCCCAGCTGCAGTGAGTTCCTGAGTACAGTGTCCAGAAGACAGTGTGCAGCACCCTTCCCAACCTCTGGCTCTTATATTCTTGCTGTTCTCTCTTCTGGATGCTCCCTGAGTCTCAGAGGAGGAGACATAGACGTCTAGCTTAGGGCTGAGCACTCCGCACTTGCTCTCCACATTCACCAGTCTCTGCATTAGCCACTGCCCCCTGCAAAAAGAAGCTTCTCTGATGAAGACTGAGAGCAGCACTAGTCTCAGAGAATACCTGTGTTGGGGCCTTAAGCCTCAACACCCTCCAAATCTTTGTTCTTTAAGAGAGCATCACTGTTAACCAGAGGACCAGATTGTAGTTTTATATCAATGTACCTGACTTGGACTTTAGAAAATTTATTTACCTTAAATTATCATACATATACCACCTTTAAGTTTTAGCCTTCACAAATCTTGGATGATTTACTCAGACTTCCTGAAATGTGCTTAAGGTCTCCGGCTTTGTTTTCATATTTCTTTTTCCATTTTTGTCATCCATTTTACCCTAGGACAAAATCTTATTTTACCATACAAAAGTCTTTATCCCCACCCCACCCCCCAAAAAAATCTGTCTTCCTTTTGATTATTTGTTATAGAACACTGTTCTCCAGTCATAAAATGGCTATTGCTCCCTTGAAATCCAGGAAGCAGTCATCACCTGCATAGGAGCTGGGCAAGGTTGAGCCCATTAACATTCAATCATGGAGGGATGAAAAGGCCTCATTCCCTTCCCAAAGAATTTCAGGCAGCTGACAGTTGCTAGGGTGAACCACTTACTGGTCCCCGTCCCTCTCTGAGATGTAGAGGCAATTAACAATTGTTGAAGAAGAAAGAGCCTTTTTTTACCCCACTGGAGTGGCCACTTGTAAGTTGCCTGTGTTCTTCCTGTAATAGCCCCCCCCACTCCTGCTCCTATAAGAAACCCCAATTAAACTCATTGGTTCACCAAAATAAAGGTAGGTGGAGTTGTTTCATTGGCCTGTCACTAATGACATTCCTGGGGTGAATGGACATTTTGGCACAGGAACAGGTCCATGTGACCCTTAGCACCCCGAGTGGGGCATGGCAGAAGCAAAGAGGAGTTGAGGGGGACACACTTGCACTGCCTCTGCTGTGAGTGACGAGCCACGCAATTGAAGCTAAGTCGTGTGAGGGTGGAGCATCTTCAGGGTCAGTCCCACAGCGCTGCCCTTTCCCATGGTGCACGGAATGCCATGTCCTCTTGTTACAGTGGCAGTTGTATTGTCCTTGCTGTGGGAAAAAGACATCCAACTAGGCCTGCTCCTTCTGAAGGTGGGAACTCCAAGAAGGCCATCTTCCTCTAAGTGGTATGGAATGATAAGCCTCCTTGTGTGTGGTCCCACCAGGGAGCCCGGGGAGGGGAGTCACCTTCAAAATGGCTGATGGATTGGAGAATGTTTTCCAGCCTGTGTAAATAGCACGATAGAGTGGGATCTTAAGCAGTCTGTGGTGTTAGTCACATGGTCCCTTGCTCAATGCAACAAGAATGCAACCAGATCAAGCTGTTTGCCTGCAGAGAATGTTTACACAAGGGGGAAGGTCCAGGTGCTAGCCTCTGCAATAACCTCTGAACTGGCAGGAAAAAAATGAGTAAAAAAATAAAGAGAATGAGGTGGAGGTATCAGATTGTCTTTTCTTATAGCTGGCAGGGTAATAGAGGGGATGAAGGAAAAAGGGAAAGAGTTTCAAATTAGATCTGTGCTAAATAATCTTTTCTTGGATTCCCCCCCCCCCCCCCCCCCCCCCCCCCCCGCTCCCATGGAACCTATGGAAATGGCTCATAGGAGCCATTTGGAATGCTTGCTTGTCCCTGGCAGAGGGTCCCATACATATCAGGGACTGGCAGACAGGCATTACTGAAGAAACTTGTCACGAGAGAGGTGGTGCTGGATGTCCAGTTCCCCAGGCCTGGTAGCACGGTTTCCACAGGACAGTTAGGAACAAAGTTAATTCAGCAGGGATCCTGAGACTGTTTGGGGCTTTCAGTGGCTTTGTGGAAACCAATGGTGGTGTCCCAGTTAGTTTTCTGCTGCTATGATAAACACTAGGACTAAAAGCAGCTTGAGGAAAGAATAGGTTTGTTTGGCTTATGTGTGCTGATCCCATTTCATTATGGGGGAAGATCCGGGGCTGGATCTCAGGGAGTAGCAGAGGCAGAAACCATGAAGAAATGCTTGCTCTCCAGGCTCATGTTCAGATAACTTTCTTATACCCCCGCCCCCTGCCAGGATCAATCCACAGTGATCTGGGCCCTCTACATCTACCAACAGTCAAGAAAACCACAGACTTGCCTACAGGCCAATGTGATGGATGCGTTCTTTTCTTTTTTCTTTTTGGTTTCTTGAGACAGGGTTTCTCTGTGTAGCTCTGGCTGTCCTGGAACTCACTCTGTAGATCAGTTTGGCATCAGACTCAGAGATCTGCCTGCCTCTGCCTCCCAAGTGCTGGGATTAAAGGCATGCACCACCATCACTCAGCTTTCTTAATTGAGGTTCTCTCTTAGGTAACTGTAGTTTCTATCAACTTGTCAAAGAAACCAAACCAAAACCAAACAATACAACCTAACCAGTACAGGAAGGTCAGGATCTTTACAAGATAGGAGAGACCCTGGCAGGTCTGAATGATACAGACTGGCATGTAAATTGGTATCAGAAAGTGCAAAAGGAACCAAGAAAGCATGCAACAAAGAAAAGGGACACAGAGGGGCCTGCGTAGGTCACTCCAAAGCAAATACCTCAAGATTTGTGTAGAGCTGGAGTATTACAAGGTTTTCCTTTCTTTTTAGATTGACAGCCAAATTCAGTGCTTGTGAGTGTCTAGAAGGCTTTAAACCCCACAAGAATGTTTGTGAAGTTATAAACTATAGAGCAGGGCAGATGAAAAGACTACGTTTGTTCCAAAGGCAGGCAGTTATTCCCCCAGACTTTGCTGTGTACGTGTCTCTCCTGCAAGAAACTAAACTGAGGTGCCCCCAGTAGCCACAGTCCTCAATGGAGAGGCAGCAGCTAGCTGCAGCTTGGGCCCAGAGATCCTGTGCAGGCACAGCAGGTGACTGTGGGCCCCCTTAGCCCCGGCTTGATCCAGAGCAGAGAGACATCTGTGTTACCTCTTCCAAGGCTCAGGGAACATCAACGCATGTAAGAGATGGAGGGAGGGGTGGAATGCTGTCCTCTGAGCGTGCAATGGCCATTGCCTGCTTGAACTCTTACCATCTGTAGTTAGCCACAGGAAAACTGCGCAATACTGAGCCATTAATGACCCACTATGGAGAGGGGAGAGGCTCATGTGACCTTGCTCATGCTCGAGGATGAGTAGGCAGTTAGTGTTTGCTGGGTGGGAGGGGCTCAGGAGGCACCACCTTTCCCTGAGGCTCTATTGGCAGTTAATGGTTGTTGGGAAAGACACTGCCATTTTTCTTGACTAGTGCAGTCACCTGTGTGCTGCCTAGGCCCCTGTAAATGACCCCTCACCCCTGCTCCTATAAGCAACGCTTCTAACTGGAATCATTGGCTTCCCAAGCTAGACTTGAGGAGGACACTTGCTTCACCTTGTCATGAGTACCCTAGCTAGAGTGAACAGACTCATGCTTATCTCCACAGCAAAAATGTTCATACAATACTTCCCTTACCAAAAATATAGCTCATGCTTATAGGCTTCCATACATTGTTCTCTCTCCCATTTACTGGTTTTTAACTTTATTTCCTTCTATAATGTCATGAAACAGGGCAACAGAACAAACACATTTAGTAACTTATGGAAAGGGAGTGCAATTTGTACTAATGAGGTAAAGTAACAATCTAAGATAACCTGTGCACAACACACTGTTAAACTATAAAGCTCTTGTCTGTTGCAGGTCCTAGGCAGACTTTATTATTGCTTGGATTTTTTTAAAGGGCTCTTTTATACCTTTTTGTCTTGGTTTCAGATGAACCCCAGAGTTACAGAATCTCACATTCCAGCAAGAACTGGCCAAGACAACAAAGTTCCCAATGACCTTGGGCAGCAAACTATCTTGTATAAGCAAGATAGAGCAGGACAGAAAATACTACACAGAGAGTCAAAAATCTCTGCTTCCAAATCCTGTATGTAATTGCCGTCTGGGGTGCCAAGGCATCTGCTGGCCTGGAAAACAATTCACAGCAAAGGAATCTTTTTTTTTTCTGAAGGACTGAGGGCCAGGGAAGAGGAAGGAAGTCCAGAAGTGTAGGCTGGACAGGAGACTGCAGGGAGCATGAATGGGCTGGACCCAAGGCATTTGTTTTCAGGTCAGACACACGAATATATAGCTGGATAACGCCGAAGTCCCCATTAGTGACACCACAAAGGGAAAGGATGTCCTCTGAGAGAGGAGAGGTAAGTTTTAAGTAAACCACTACCCAAAGGTCTTGAGCTAGTGCATTAGGAAAAGAGTGTATCTGGGTAGGTTGTAGGAGCTGTTGGGTAGAGATCTGAAGATGGAGAGGAAGGAGGAGGGGGAAATAGCAAAGACAAGGAGGTAGGAGCAGAGTTGTCAGGTCCAAGGGTGGACGGTAGAGAAGCTTGGAGGTTAACCACAGGTTCAAATGACCACAAAGGAGGGTTCATCAAGGACGCCATTGGGACTGAGTAGAAGGAAGATGGCATAGCACGGCCATAAGTAATCGTCTCTCTCACAGCTAAGGGTCTGAAGACCAAATTTAGACCCAGGTTAGAGCATACATCCCAGGGATGAAACAGGTGGGTGAGGGGCCAAGAGTCTAGAACTACTAGAGGTACAGTGTTCACCTAAGATGTGTCCCTAGAGGACAGATCTTCAGTGTTGTCAGATGTGAGACCGAGAGTCATTGCACTGATTCAAATGAGGCGTTCCTTAGACTGGGACATTCCCCGAGAATAAAGAGTCTCTTGACTGGTGGAGGTAAAGCTCAGTTTCCGTGGGAGCCAAAGCTACCTGGTTAGCCGGGTCAGACCAACTTTAAGGGGATACTTACAAACTGGAACTGGCCACAAATCAGTTGTGAGAGGAAGCGCAACTCACAGTCCCAGAGAAAGCAGAAACTTGGTTATCTATAATTGTGTCAGGTCAGGAGTTTAGCTAAGAGGGGGAAAACAGCAGACTCGAACACGGCCAGAAACGCAGTCTGCCCCTCCTGCTCCGGAGGGTCAGAGTGTCAAATGCTGGGTGTGAAGAGAAGGAAGAGGGAATTCTCACAGTGTGTGGATAGTGAGCCTGGATGAACTGCGCCTGCCAACTGTGACACATGTTGAGAGAGGAGAGGGTCCCAGGAGGAAGAAAAGTAGCCGCTTGTATTATTGCAGGCCCTCTCCTTTTTCTGTGGCCTTTGCATCTCACTGAACTGTAGCTCTGGCCAGGGTCTGGTAAGCTGCTTGGCTTAGGACTTAACTCAACGTTGGGGGTCACAAAGGAGAGTTTTGCAACTGTCTACTACATGACTTCCTGTGTCCTGTTAGTTCTTAGCTGATCTCCCCACTCCCCCAGCCTCTCTCCAGATTTGATCATCGTTCACATTCTCTGATAAGGAGTTTTCCCACAGAGGCAGGGAAAGTTAAGGGGATAGGGGAAGGAGACATCTCTTACTCCAGAACCTGGCTGGGAGTCAGAAACCTCAACAGTGCGGACACAAATCAACATTGTATGCAGGGTGAGCACTCATTTTCTAAGCTATCTCCAACAAGAACGTTGAAGCAACAAATAGACTACACTATTTAAGGCTACAGTGTTTGTGGCCTTGAGTTTAAACACATTAGAACTCTGTGTCCCCCACCCCCAATCTAAACAATGTACCCTACAATTTCATTTACAGAAGAAAAAATATATTTTTGTTTGTGGTTCTAGTTCAGGTAGAATGTCATTTGTAGCCTTCAGTTGCTTGGTATTCACTACACAGACCAGGTTGGCCTTGAACTTGGGTGTGATCCTTTTGCATATGTCTCCCAAGTGTCAGGATTATAGGCATGTACCACACAGAGAGCTCTTTAAGATAAAGGAAAAGAGGGGCAGGGTGGTGGCACATACCCGTCTTTGTCCACCTGTAGGCCAGCCTGGTCTACAGGAGATGTTTCAAGCCTGCTTGGACTATATAATGAGCCCCCACTAAGAAGGGGCAGGGAGTAAGGAAACTATCTTACATTAAAATTTATCTTATATTTATTTATGTATACAGGTGCCCTTTGGAGGCCAGCTGGAGTTACAGGCAGTTGTGAGCTGAGTGCTATGATGTGGTTGCTGGGAACTGAACTCAGGTCCTCTGGAAGAGCAGCAAGCTCTCCCAACTGCTCAGCCATCTCTCCAGCTGACCAACTTGCATTTTTGCACTTAATTTTTGCTTCACCTTTGATCCTTGTAAATTACATCCTTTGAACAATGTCAGTTTAGGAAGCCACAGAAATTCTATTTTGCCACCGTGAAGTCGCCTAAGCATCTGTTTCTCTTCCTCTCCATAGCTGAATATCCATGCTTAGATTTCAACTCCAAACTATCTCTTGTCTCACTCTGACTCACCCTGAAATTCTTTCCTATAGACTAGTCAAGGACCTAGCTTTACCTGAACAGAGGTCCCTAACCAAGCATTTCCTCAGGCTGCCGCTGCTGACGTCATGACTGTCATGACCTGTGGTTTCACAAAGAATATTCTTTTGTGTAAACTTTCTCCTATCTCATACCACAGAATGAAAGAGAGAAACATCATTGAAGGTGTACCCTTTCAGCACAGATATCAAGTCTTACTGAAAATCACTGATGTGTATCAAAGTATGGATTTTATCAGTTTCAAAGCACATACACCACTGTAACAAATGTGACCCACATTTGACAATGTAAAATTGGTTTCTTTGTTTTCTTGAGACAAGGTTTCACTCACTATGTAGGCCCGGCTATCCTGGAACACACTAGGTAGACTAGGCTGGCCTCAAACTCAGAGATCCACCTGTCTCAATTGTGTGATTAAAGGTGTGTGCCACTGCCTCCAGCCTTATTTTATTCTTTAGATAGGGTCTTTGGCTGGCCTGGACTTCATTATATAGCCCAGGATGGCCCTGAACTCCTGACAATCCTCTCGCTTCAGTCTCTGGAGTGCTGGAATGACTGGTGTGAGCCATACTGCCTGGCTTGTGATGGATATGATAGCTGACAGAGGGGCAAGCTTTAGCTGTCAGTGAACCTTCCCTAGGGATATGTGAAATAATTGTTTGTCTTACGTTTAATGCAGATTAGATTTTCTGGACTGTAGTAACGTGAACACTGTAGTCAGAAAATTCTTTTGGGGGGCAAATTCAAAGGGCTGATGTCTGAAGACTGTGCCGGGAGATCAATTATAGGGAAGGTTCAGGTATTACAGTACTATGTGTAAGGTGTTAGGGAAGAGAACGGCCTGGTCAAGAAGCTAAATATAGTGGGTAGGGGCAGGACAGTAGAACGCTGATAGGACAATGAGCCAATAAAGCGCACATGGGGACTGCACACAGATACTTAGGTTGTGCATAAGTATTTAAGTGCTTGGGACTTACAGGTAATCTCTGGCTAGTCCTTCACCTTGGGTTATTTTCCAGATGAATGAACATACTGGGATCTTCCTCAGGTCTCTGGCATTTTTTCTCATTATGATACCTCCGAACTTGGGGTACATCTTGCAGGATTTTCCCCCCACAAGCAGTGCCTTGCAGTTGATGAAACAACTCTATTGTTAAGAATGGACACATCATACTTTCATTCCTGAATTCTTTATCCCAGTTCCAGCGTCCCACAAATCCTGATCTGCTCACTTGAAACATTTTTGCTGCTTTTTAAAAATCTGAGCTGGTTCTCAAAGACTGCAAGTCACGTGCTCTTATCTCTTTGTGTGTAGACCTTGGCTTTCAGGAGGTCTTGTGCGGCTGAGAAGAAAGTTGCTTTGGCCTGCTCTAAACCTGTGTGGAAGGGAAGAGATGAGCATTTGAAGAAAATTCATGCATTAATTTTTTTTTTTTATAATTTAGTCTTCCAATTCCAGCCCTTAAAAATATCCACATGGGGCTAGAGAGATGGTTGGTATACTAGTTAAGAGTACTGACCACTCTTCCAGAGGAACTGAGTTTGATTCCTAGGACCTATGTAGTGGCTCACAAATGTCTGTAATTTCAGTTACAAGGGATCTGACGCCTTCTTCTGACCTCTGAGGTATACAGACATACATGCAGGGAAAACACTCATATACATAAAAGAACTGAAAAAAAACCCCACAAAACAGTTGCTGCTCTTTCAGAAGACCCAAGCTCAGTTCTTAGTACCCACATCAAGCAGCTCACAGCCACCTATAACTCCAGCTCCAAGGGATCGAATTCCCTATTCTAGCCACCATAGGTACTCAAGAATACATGGCATATACTTACATAGATAAACATAAAAATGAAAAAATATCCAAGTATTTAACCAGTATTTGAGCACATGTTATCTGACAGAGCAAGGCTTGGCAAACTATGGTTTTCAAGCCAAATAGTGTCCAGTATTTGAAAATAATACATAATACATAATATATATATATATATGTGTGTGTGTGTGTGTGTGTGTGTGTGTGTGTGTGTGTTGTTGTGTGTGTGTGTGTGTGTGTTTATATTCATTGTAAAAACAGGTTTTATATGTTTACATACATTATGTATTATGTACTTTGATCATATTCATCCACAATCCTGTCTCTTGTTCCTGCTCCTCTTGGTTCCTTTCTTCTTCTTAAATAATCCCCAGGACTGTCTAGAGAGATGGCTCAGGGGTCAGAACACCGGCTACTCTTGCAGAGGACCTGGAATTCATTTCCGGCAGACACATGGAGGCTCATAATTGCCTGTAACTCTAACTCCAGGGGCTTCAAAGTCCTTTTCTGGCCTCTTCAAGCATCAGACACACATGCAGGCAAAACATTCATACAAATAAAAAAATAAATACAAAAGTTTAAAAATAATCTTTTCTATTTCATTGTCATGTGCGAGAGACAGAGACAGAGAGACAGAGATAGAATATTCAATCTGAATACCACACACAAGGGAAAGCATATAACACTTGTCTTCTGCATCTGAGTTATTTAAGTTACATTATGCTCTTCAATTCATTTGGAACACAGTCACGTCCATTTATTTCTATAGTCTATGAAAAGCCCCAAATATTTACTTTTGGAGCTTTCTAGGACCAGTTTATTCTTTGGGGGAACCAAGGAAGGCCTATTCTTAAGTGAACAATCAATAAAAATAAGTGATCCCATAAACAAAAGTTGTATTTTTATGTCAAAAGTACATGCCCAACCTAGGAGAGCAATAATGTTGTATGTCTTTGTCTCTGCAAAGATGGAGTTCTTGCTGTTTTGTATCCTCAGAGGATAGAAGAGCATATTCCGTCTTTAATTACATACCGTGGAATGGAAGTAAACTTACTGAAAAGATGTGGAGGAAAGCCTGACTGGCATAGCTTCTGTGATGGTCCAGGCTGGCAGGGCTGCAGCTGCACAAGGGGGAAAGATGAAGGAAGACTTCTTGGTAGTAGCGAAGCTGGCCTTCCACCGGGTGGACTTTAGTTCATTTCGTAGCCATCATTGCAGTTCCGCTGAGACTGAATGGCACATACAGACCTCTTGCAAACACTGCAAAAGTTAATCAGAGCATGCATCTTGAAGTGACATTGTTGCCCATCCAGGCAGCATGTGCCTTTCATTCCAGTACCTGGAGGCAAAGCAGATGAATCTGTGAGTCCAGTCTGGTCTACATAGTGAGTTCCAGGCCAGACAGGAGAAAAAGAAAAAAGGTATTGTGCTTGGTTTCTCAGTGACTCGAACTCTATATCAAACTGAACTCTGTAACGAAGTGTGCTTGAATGGTTCTTTATAGCTACCTCTTAGCAACATCTAATGCAGGCCCTGTTAGGTTTCAAACCTGGGATAAATGGCTAACTGTGGTGCCTATCAGAGTATCAGAATGGATGCTGGTCAGTTCTCCCAGTCTTCCCAGCACTTCTCACTCGCTCCCCCCACATCTTGCCCTAAATCTCTCCCACCCAGGGGCTGGACCGCTGGTCCCCTTCCTTCAACTTGATCCCTATATAACTCAGCTATTTTGGTTATACCTGTCTCTCTGCCTCTTGGATCAGGCTGCATCTCTTGTTCGGAGGCTCTGCTCTTGTGCTCTTTCTCTGCTCTCCTGTGGTAGAGTGATGTGTATGTGATGTACATGCACCCTGGAGCACATATGGAGGCCAGAATGGGACATTGATCATCTTCCTCTATTCTTCATCTTATTTATTTATTTATTTATTTATTTATTTATTTATTTATTTATTTATTTGAGACAGGATTTCTCGATGTAGCCCTGACTGGCCTGGAACTTGCTGTGTAGACCCTGATGACCTTGAATTCACAGAAATCTGTCTGCATCTCTCATTTAGGTAGAAGCTCGCCATTGTAGCCAGGCTAGGATTCTTTTGTCTCTACCCTCAAATGCATATGTGGCTAGTCTCTGCTTTTGTGTGGTATAGGGATTCAAATACAGATCTTGCTTGTGTAGCAAGTTCTCTTATCGCTGATCTGTCTCCCCAGTTTGAGGTATGATCTCATGTAACTCAGGCTGGCCTATGTAGCCAAGGATAGCCTTGAACTGCCGATCCTTCTGCCTTTGCTTTCTGAGTGATAATATTGCAGATATCTGCTACCACATATGGGTAGATCTGATGTTTGAGACAAAAACATACTTTTTAGGGGTCAAGCCGCTAAGATTAGGATTTAGTAACTTGTTTAGCCTGACTGACTGTAGCCATGACAAAACAGATCCTCAACTGCTGTGGAGTGTTAATTTAAGTATGAACAGGAAATTAACTCACCTGAGAATAAACATCTAATATATTCACCTCTAGCCAATACAGGAAGAGTCTTAATTACTTAGTGGAACTGGTTTCAACGTATCATTTCCTTTCTTGAAAAATCTTGAATAGATTTTCTTCTTCATGCTCTCTCCCCAACCAAGTCGAAACTCAGGCTTCAAAACTTGCTGAAAGTTAGACTTCATTTTCAGATTCCATTTTTCCATTTGTCATTTCTCTTAATTAATTGTGACAAGCCTTCCCTCCAGCACAAGCAGGTCTACTCATTGTTTTCATAAATGCCACATCCAGGCTTTCAGCAGCAGTAGTTCCCTTGACTGAGCTCTGTGTTGACATTCCTTTCTTTTCTTCCTCCCTGTTCTGGTTTGTTTTCAAGGAAACTACTCTTCCTCCTTCCTCACAGACAAGGAAGTGCAAGCATGCAGTGCATCACATTAACTCATTTAACCCCTGCATTAACCAATGGCTTCTAATCCACATCTACCTGACTCCAAAGCCTGGCTCCCATTCACCAGACCTCAATGCTTCCTTGGCTCTCAGTAGGCTCTGTGGTACTTTGCATGAGAAATGGGCCCCACAGGCTTGGATATTGGAACACATGGTTCCTAGTTGTTGGTGCTTTCCAGGGTTAGTTTTTTCCTTCACCCAAGTGGTTTCTGGGGATCAAATTCAGATTATTAGGCTTGGCATCAAGCACCTTTACCTGCTGAGCCACCTTTCAGGTTCATCTTGGGCTATCTTTAGCAAACCCTCCCAACCCCCACCTTATTGCAGTTCATTGCCCACTTCTGTGTTTGACCTGACATCCTCTTAATAATTAGAGAAATCTTCTCAGAATGTACTAACAGGTTATCAAGCAACCCAAAGGCTAAAAATGTCATCAGATAGCATATGAAGCTTACAGTAGAAATGTCCCCTGTGACTGTCTACCTGTTGCCACTAATATATTTGAAATGTCTTGATTTTTGAATTTCCTTTATTCTAACTGTAAAACCGTTATTACATTGGGACAAAGAATTTGGGACAACTTAAATGTATATGTCCCTGGGTTATGGTCACTCATGTTTGGTTCTAGAATAAACTCTCTTACTGCTTTGAGGTGAGAGCTGCGATTTTCAAAGAAACATGACTCAACTAGTTCCTGAGAAAGGAGTTATGGGAGACCAAATATTTATCTGGAAAATGACAGATTTAGATATTTTTCAAAGAATGACTTCCTTTTTGAAACAGGCTCTAACTACACATGGCTGGCATGGAACTAACAGAAATCCACCTGCCTCTACTGCCCAAGTCCTGGGATTAAAGGTGTGACATCGCACCTGGCCAATAATAAGTGTTTCTGATGGCCTTTTGAAGCAAAGCATTTTTGAGAGAAGGAGTAGGCTGTCAGTATAGGTCATGTGACCATGGTAGAAGCTTGTCTTTCCTCTTGAGGTGTAAAATTCAATGCTTTCTTTTTCTACCAAGAAAGAAAGGCTTCCAAGCACTCCACAATTCCAGCTTATTCCCATGAAATCTGGATCTCTCTCTCCTCCTGTCTTTTCATTTTTAGAATTTGAAGTTCTGACTGGAACACGTGCTCTGAGACTCTAGGTGGTAGGGAAAAGGATTGGGGAAGAGGAAGAGACAGAAAATTCCATTTCCTTCACAGCATGCCAGCTTGAGGATGCTTCTCAGGGCCAGCTTATCAGCAACCACTTTAAATTGACTGCGATTTTATCCTCACTTCTCTTTGTCAGGGTTTCTTTTTCAGAAATTGAAGCCAATGGCTTCCAAGCTGTCATTCACAATTTAGAGAAGGAGAGGAAGAATAGTTGTCATCAAGCAGCACAATTATGTGCAGGGAAACAGCACTGCGAATGGTCTAGCCTGGCCAGTGTGCTGTGGCTCCTTCTCTATCTTTTTGCTCCAGGCAGGAACAGAGCCATAGTGTTGACTGATCTTTCTGCCACTTATTTTATACTTGCAGTGCACATTACCAAGGAATGTTTGGCCCGAAGATCAGACTAGAGTGGAAATGTATTTTCTCAATAGCAAAGCAATGATGGAGTAAGAACACGGAGGGAAGATGTTCTGGTTATCCTGAGCTGTGTTTGTTTTGTGCCGTGCTACTGTGATATACTATATTATGTAATTATGTAATGGTAGGTTGCTTCTTGTGTTAAGGCGGCAATGTATGTAATTCAGTGGTCTTTCTTTGTGTGTGTGTGTTGCTTTGTTTTTTGAGTTCACATACTCCTGAGGCAAGTAAACAACTGGGACTCTGCAATGAGCTGTGTGTGCTGTTGAACTCTGATGTTTGGTAAGCTGAGTGCATGAGATACATTCTCAGCTTACAATATTTTCAACTTACAATCGACTTATCTGGAAATAAATGTGTCATAAGTTTAAGATCATCTATAATTTTGTTAATATTTAATGTTTCTAATTATTATATACTTGCTGTGTTTTAAGGACAGAACTGACAGCTTACAGCAGTATCTAGTTTAACCTCTACCACTATCATGTGTATTATGATCTCTATGCTTTATTTTTATTATTAAGAAATTTTCTATTCATTTTACAAATCAACCACAGATTCCCCTCTCCTCCCTCCTCCCACCCCTCAGCCTTCACCCCTAACCCACCTCTCATTCCCACCTCCTCCAAGGCAAGGTCTCCCATGGGGAGTCAGCAGAGCCTGGTACATTCAATTGAGGCAGCTCCAAGCTCCTCCTCCCTGCACAAAGGCTTTCTTCAGAGACTTAATGTTCTTATCATACAGGTCTTTCATTTGCTTAGAGTTACTCCAAGGTATTTTATATTATTTGTTGCTATTGTAAAGGGTGATGTTTCTCTGATTTCTTTATCAGCCCATTTATCATTTGTATATAGGAGGGCTACTGATTTTTTTGAGTTAATCTTGTATCCTGCCACATTACTGAAGGAGTTTATCAGCTATAGGCGTTCCTGGTAGAATTTTTGGGGTCACTTATGTATACTATCATATCATCTGCAAATAGTGAAAGTTTGACTTCTTCCTTTCCAATTTGTATCCCCTTGATCTCCTTTTGTTGTCTTATTGCTCTAGCTAGAACTTCAAGTACTATATTGAATAAGTATGGGGAGAGTGGACAGCCTTGTCTTGTTCCTGATTTTAGTGGAATCACTTTGAGTTTCTCTCCATTTAATTTGATGTTGGCTGTCGGCTTGCTGTAAATTGCCTTTATTATGTTTAGGTATGTTCCTTGTATTCCTGATCTCTCTAGAACTTTTATCATGAAGGGGTATTGGATTTTGTCAAAGGCTTTTTCAGCACCCAATGAGATGATCATGTGGTTTTTTTTTCTTTCAGTTTTTTTATATGGTGTATTACATTGACAGATTTTAGTATGGTGAACCACCCTTGCATCCCTGAGATGAAGCCTACTTGGTCATGGTGAATCTTTTTTTTTTTTTTTTTTTTTTTTTTTTTTTTTTTTTTTTATGTGTTCCTGGATTCGGTTTGCCAGTATTTTATTGAGTATTTTTGCATCAATGTTCATGAGAGAGATTGGTATGTAATTCTCTTTTTTTGTTGCATCTTTGTGTGGTTTGGGTATCAGGCTAACTGTAGCCTCATAAAAAGAGTTTGGTAATGTTCTTTCTGTTTCTATTGTGTGGAACAATTTAAAGAGTATTGGTATTAACTCTTCTTTGAAAATCTGGTAGAATTCTGTGCTGAAACCATCTGGTTCTGGTTCTGAGTTGTATTTTTTTTTTTGGTTGGGAGACTTTTAATGACTGTTTCTATTTCCTTAGGGGTTATTGGTCTATTTAAATAGTTCATCTGGTCTTGATTTAACTTTGGTATGTGGTAACTATCTAGAAAATTGTTCATTTCTTTCAGATTTTCCAATTTTGTGGAGTACAGATTTTTTTAAGTATGACCTGATGATTCTCTCGTTTTCCTCATTGTCTGTTGTTATGTCACCCTTTTAATTTCTGATTTTGTTGATTTGGATTCTCTCTCTCTCTCTCTCTCTCTCTCTCTCTGCCTTTGGGTTAGTCTGGATAAGGGCTTGTCTATCTTGTTGATTTTCTCGAAGAACCAACTCTTTGTTTCATTGATTTTTTTTGTATTGTTCTCTTTGTTTCTATTTCATTGATTTCAGTCCTCAATTTGATTATTTCCTGCGTTTATTCCTCCTAGGAGCTTGCTTCTTTTTGTTCTAGAGCTTTCAGATGTGCTGTTAAGTCACTAGTGTGAGATTTCTCCATCTTCTTTATGTAGGCATTTAGTGCTATTAATTTTCCTCTTAGCACTGCTTTCATAGTGTCCCTTAAGTTTGGCTATGTTGTACATTCATTTTCACTGAATTCTAGAAAAACTTTAATTTCTTTATTTCTTCCTTCTGTGCCTTTGAGTTGGTATTCTCCTTCTTCTATCCCTATTATTCTTAGGATTGGTCTTTTCTTGGTGTCCCAAATTTCCTGGATGTTTAGTGTTATGACTTTGTTGGCTTTAGTGTTTTCTTTGACTGACAAATCTATTTCCTCTATCATATTTTCAACACCAGAGAATCTCTCTTCTGTCTCTTGCATTCTGTTGGTTATGCTTGCATCTGTAGTTCCTGTTCATTTGCTCAGATTTTTCATTTTTAGCATTCCCTCAGTTTGTGTCTTCTTTATTTTCTCTATTTCAGTTTTCAAATCTTGAACTGTTTTCTTTACCTGTTTAATTGCTTTTTCTTGGCTTTTTAAAGGAATTTATTGATTTCTTCCATTTTTTTTCTTTGTCTTTTCCTCAATTTCTTTGAGGGAATTTTTCATTTCCTCTTTAAAGGCTTCTATCTTCTTCTTCTTCTTCTTCTTCTTCTTCTTCTTCTTCTTCTTCTTCTTCTTCTTCTTCTTCTTCTTTGGTTTTTCGAGACAGGGTTTCTCTGTGTAGCTTTGTGCCTTTCCTCGAACTCACTTGGTAGCCCAGGCTGGCCTCAAACTCACAGAGATCCGCCTGCCTCTGCCTCCCGAGTGCTGGGATCAAAGGCGTGCGCCACCACCGCCTGGCTCTATCATCTTCTTAAAGTCATTTTTAAGGTCAATTTCTTCTGCTTCTTTTGTGTTGGGATGTTCAGGTCTTGCTGATGTAGACCCACTAGGTTCTGATGGTGCCATATTGGTCTTTATATTGTTGACTATTTTTCCACTGGTGTCTACCCATCTCTTCCTCCACTTGGTGCAAGCAGTGTCTGTGTCTAAGGGAGCCTCTCTTGGTCCAGTTGATACTTTTGGTTCAATGGGAGCTCTTGGTCTAATCGGGGCTCTTGGTCCAATCAGTGCTGATGGACTCTGTGTCTCAGGGAGTAGCTCTTAGTCCATTGGGTGCTGGCAGGCTCTGTCTCAGGGAGCAGCTGGGTGGGTTTGGGAGGGGTGGGGCTTGTAGATTACAGGGTCTGGTTGGGGGATAGTGGTAGTATGACCTGTCTACAGGAGGTGTGCCGACTGGCCTAAAACTGGGACTGCAATGGGTGGTGGTGTAGGGACACAGGGTTGTTCCCCTGGGCCCAAAGCCTAGGGGCTAGGGTGTTCAGGTATGAGGACAAAGACTCACCTCTTAGTCCAATCGGCGCTGGCAGGCTCTGTCTCAGGGAGCAGCTGCAGTCTTGGAGGGTGGGTGGGTTGGGAAGGGCGGGGTTTGTGAGTTACAAGGTCTGGTGGGGGATGGTGGTAGTCCTACCTGTCTGCAGGAGGTCTGCTGGCCTGAAACTGGGACTGCAATGGGTAGTGGTGTGGGGGTGCAGGGTTGTGCCCCTGAGCCCAAAGTCTAGAGGCTGGGGTGTTTGGCTATGAGAACAAAGACTCACCTCTTAATCCCTATGATCTCTATTCTATCATAAAAGAAACAAAGATAAGAAGGGCTATGTAGTTTGTGTGGGTTCACAAAACTATTACTTAGCCAAAGCTGAGATTGGATAAGGTTGTTTTGTCTTTAAAGCCCTCTCTTCTCCATATTTCATATTGCTTTATTTATTTAATATTTATTCATTTAGATCTTTTGACATGGGGTGTTGGAGAATATTATTTTAAGGTGTGTTGCTTTTGTTTATATTTTATTTGGTTAACTCTGTGAAGCTGTGTTATTGTGCCTGTCTAAAGCACCTGATGGTCTAATAAAGAGCTGAATGGCCAAAAGCAAGGCAGGAGAAAGGATAGGTGGGGCTGGCATGCAGAGAGGATATACAGGAGAAATCTGGGAGAAGAAGAAGTAGCCAGAGAAAGAGGAGGACCCAGGGACCAGCCACCTAGCTACAGAGCAAGCCACAGAGAAAGAAAATTATATAGAAACTGAAAAGGAAAAGCCCAGAGGCAGATAGATGGGATAATTTTAAGTTAAGAAAAGCTATCAAGAAGCAAGTTAAGGCCAGGCATTTATAATTAATAATAAGCCTCCATGTGTGATTTATTTGGGAGCTGGGTGGCAGGCCTCTCAAAAGAGTAAAAAACAAAAAACAATGGGTTCTTACATGTCCCAGAATGGCCCCAAACTGACTATGTGGAACAGAGTGGCCTTGAACTCTTTACCCTCCTGCCTGTAGTTCTCATTTGTTGGGATACAAGTGTTCACCATTATGCCTGGAATTTAATGTTTCTAAAAATGAGGATCCTGGCCTAGTTAGTAGCAGCCTAGAAGTACCCGTTAGAAATGACATTTGAGAGTCGAAGTGTAGCTCACTGGTAGAACATTTGGACATGGCCCTGGGCTCAGTATTTAACACAGAGACACACAGAGACAGTGTGTGTGTGTGTGTGTGTGTGTGTGTGTGTGTGTGTGTGTGTACGTGTGTACATACACATATGCTTGGGGTCTTTTGGGAACCATCCAACTCCTTTTGACTCGGAAGCTCTGAAACCAGTGCCCAACAATATGAATGTTGATGAGTCTTTGAGGTAATTCTAATTCATGCTTCAGGTATAATAAATGGCAAGCAAATCCTGTCTTGTCTTGCTTATCAGTTATAAAAAACAGTTAGCCACAATCCTCCCCCCACCAAACCACCAGAAAACCCAGCAAACACTGGCTGTATAAGTAAGAAAGAGTTTTATCACTCCCATCAAACAAGAAAGCCCAAGGCAGGCAGTGCAGGTTGTCTATAGCTCTTCTGTGACCTCTAGGGAGCCAGACTCCATCCTCCCTCCCAGTCTTAGAAAGTAGCTTCTGTGCCCAGAGTTGAAAGATGGTTGTTATACTTCAGACATTATTTCTATGTTTCAGGCACAGAAGAGACAGAAGGACAAAAGGCTTGTCCATTTTTCATTCAGATAAAGTAGCTGTCCAGAGATGTCTGCCTTTATCTCATGGCCAGAACCATATGATATGGCCAACTGTAACAACAGTAGGAACTAAATCAACTTTAGGTTTTCAGTCTTTGTGACAGGGAAAGGCCAGAGAAAAGGGATGGAGCTAAGAGGAGCTTGGAGAAAGACAATACTTATTATTTTATCTAATTTGTAATTTGTACTTAATTCAGAAGCTTTCTCTTTTTGGGGGGGTAGTTTTAAAATTTTTGTTTTATAGTTTTAAGATGGGTCTTATGTTGCCGAGGCTGGCCTCCTACTCCCTGTGTAGCTAAAGATGGTCTCAGGCTCTTAACTTTTTGGTTGTGAGCTTACCTTTACTGGCTGAGCCATCTCTCCAGCTCTAATAACCAACTCTTGATCCTCCTTTCTCCATTACTCAAGTGCTGGCCAACACACCTTGCTTTCTTTGGAGACATAGTCTTATTCTGAAGCCTACAGTGGCCTGGAACTCACTGTGTATAGCCCAGTCTGTCCTCAAGTTCACTGGAATTCCCCTGCCTCAGCCTCCCAGTGCTGAGATGACAGGCATGAGGCTCCATGGCCAGTTCTGTTTTTGTTTTGTTTTGGTTTTGGTTGAAAATCTTGGGCTAAATTATCCGGCGAGCATCAGATCATCTTAATGTTTAATAAGGAAATAGGACAAACAAATTTTTGTTCTATTTCTACTTTAATTTGCCAAGACAACTCAGGTTTTATGTTTAACTAGTTCTATTATTAGGTTAAGTGTTTGGCTGAGTTTGAAATTGAGTGGAATATTTTAAAAGTAAGGTGAACTAAAGCCAAAGAAGAAACAATGTGAAATACTGCACAAAACCACATATTTGGGCTAATTATGGTAAAGAGTCTGAAATTTGAATATTTTCTGGTATGGATCTATTAGTTCTTTACATATAAATAATAATTAGAATTGGGCTTCAAGGCTGTCACACAATTTCCTTTCATTGTAATGCATAGATAATAATGATAATTGACTTATTTATAGTAAGAATTGTTTCCAAATCAGCCCCAGCAATATTAAAGTTATTTATGTCTTTGCAATCCTATTTATTTCTCAACAAAACCACTTTCCTTATATTTTAAATGGCAAATTTGCCCAGACTCCATTCAAATGTTACTAATTTTGATTTTAATGCATTTAATGTAAGCGTGCGAGCTATTGTTGTCGTCACTAAAGTTGCCATGGTAATTATCTAGCTGGCAGGCAGAAGCTGAGGGCCAGAGAAGATCATTATGATGGGGGTGTAAGAATTTACTTATATCAAAATGAGGGTCAAACCAGAGATGGCTGGAGAACCTGTGTTCTCCTGATTCCAAAGGGTTTTGTTTTGTTTTTGTATTTTCTTTTTGAGACAGGAGATGTCATTCTGTAACCCAGTTCTGATTTACAGGAATAATCCACTATGCTTGGCCATGGACCTACTTTACTTTTTGAGACAAGGTCTTACATAGCCAAGGCTTGCTCCAAATTTTCTGGAAGGCTGAGGCTATCTATGAACACTTGTTCCTTGGTCTCCATTTCCAAAGTGCTGAGTTTGCTCATGCCTGGCCAAAGTTCTAGTTTTTACCTTTCAACACGTGTCCTTGTGGGAGAAGAAAAACATATTTTCCATCCCTCACAGGGTTTTAGTCATAACAGATACCTGCAACGGAAGAGATTAACAAAGAAAAGCTGAAGTCCACTTCGGTTTGTACAAGGAGACAGCCACACAAACAAGTGGCTCGGGTTTTAGCTGATACAGAATCTTCAGCTAAGCACAGGAAATCTTCAGGGAAGTGAGAAGGCAAAGACCAAGAAGTCAGAGTCTAGATTGAGCAACTTTGGGGGAGGCAAGTGACTGGAAGAAGCTGGTTCACGTAAATTCCTCCTCCATTGCCTTCAGGCCAGTAGGATTTTCAAATGGTCTTTGGTGGTTGATTTAAAAAAGATTATATTTATTTTATGTATATGGATGGTTTCCCTACATGTGTCTGTACAACATGTGTATGAAGTACCCTTAGAGGTCAGAAGAGGGTGTCTGAGCTGGGTGTAGTGGCATATGACTTTAATCCCAGCATTCAAGAGGTGGAGGCAGATGGATCTCTGTGAGTTTGAGGCCAGCTTGGTCTACATAGGGAATTCCAGGACAGCCAGAGCTACATAGTGAGACCCTGTCTCAAAACAAACAAACAAACAAACAAAAGAAGAGGGTGTCTGATCCTCTGGGATTAGAGTTATAGTTGTTAGCAGCCATGTGGGTGCTAGGAACTGAACTTGCATTCTCTGTAAGAGCAACAAGTTCTCTTAACTTCTGAGCCATCTCTCCAGGCCCCCTGGGGTTGATTTTTTGTTCTTCCTAACAGAGCAGTGGCTGGATAGCTTTTATCTTTGTAAATCTATGTCCTGCTTTTAGGCAGATACAAGGACTTTCTTGTATCTGCCTATTGATTGTAACTCAAGAATCCTGTATGCTTGGGAGTGATATATTCTGGTTCCCCACATCCTGTAATTAAATTACCCGCTTAGCACTCCTTGTTAAAATTCTTGGACTGGGAGGTGGCTCAGTGGATTACACGCTTGCTGTGCAAGCATGATAACGGCAGCTTTGATTCTAGACCAGAGTTTGGATCTCTAGAACCTACACAAAAGCTAGCTGTGAACATACATGCATACATGGATACAACACAGACACACGAAAAAAATTAATAAAATACTAAAATTCTTATCTTCTAGGCCAGCAGTTAGCGAATAACAGCTAATAGCCCAAGTCTGACCCCTCCTGTTATGGTGTGCCTTGTGAGCTAAGAATGGCTCATAGATAGATAGATAGATAGATAGATAGATAGATAGATAGATAGATAGACAGATAGATAGATGATAGATGATAGATAGAAAGATACATGAATACTTTAAGGTTTATTTTTGTTTTCTATTATGTGTAAGTGTATGGCTATGTGTGGCTATGTGCATATGAGTATAGATGCCCATGGAAGGCAGAAGTGGTAATCAAATTGAGGGAGAGTTGGACATGTAGATAAGGAAAATGGGCTCATTGGGATGGCAGCTGCTTGATCCCAGAAGACATTCTGAGGAGAAATGTCTGGAAGGCATGGGAAGTTAGGGGTTTTCCAAAAAGGACCAGTAGGAGAAAGGAGAGGATCCAGGAGCCCTATAAAATACCCAAGCCAGTGCTCACTTAACAGACTCCCAGCCTTAGGACCCCTCCCATCTCGAAAGGCTAAAACTGTTGTTTTCTCTTTCTTCCATGCTCAGATTCCTATCATTCCCTGATGTTCAGTTCTTTGTATGTGCCAGGACAATCCTTTAGATGACTACCAAAACCCCCATTACAAGATCTTCTGGAGCTGGGGTTATAAGTGGTTGTGAGCCACTCAACATAGGTGCTGAGAACTGAACTCAACTCCTCTGTGAGAGCAGTATGCGCTCTTAATCACATCTCTCCAGCCTCAATAATTTTATATATTTGAAAAAAAAATCACTGCATTCTAAAATTTTCATAAAATTTAAATTTGTATTCATGAGTAAAGTGTGTTTGGGATATAATCACTCTTGTCCATGTATTGTGTTGTCTGTGGATGCTTTCATCCTTCAACAGCAGAGCTGGCTACCCTATTACAGACTGTATACTATATACAGTGTATAACCATTCACCTCTAAAGACTCTTTGGCAGTTTATAGAAGGCACTTGCAGCCTCTCCTAAGTCAATCCTCACCATCAAGACCTTTAGACAAAAAGAGGTGAGACTTCCTGAAAACTTAGGTGTGTCTAACAGGGTTTCCTGTGTTCTGTCATTCTTTTTGTTGTTGTTGCTGTTTTGTTTTGTTTTTCGAGATAGGGTTTCTCTGTGTAGCTTTGGAGCCTGTCCTGGAACTCACTCTGTAGCCCAGGCTGGCCTCAAACTCAGAGATCCGCCTGCCTCTGCCTCCTGAGTGCTGGGATTAAAGGTGTGCGCCACCACCACTGCCTGGCTTCTGTCATTCTTCACAGTACATTTCCTTTCTTTTGTTTGAGTTTTGCCTGAGCATAAAAGGAGATCATTTGGACCTGTGTTGCTGAACATGGCAGATGCTAGGCATACATGCCTGTTAGACATTTGAAATGAGATGTGCTTCCAGTATAAAAAATAAACATCAGATTTTGAAGAATAGAAAAATAATGAATGCAAAAATCTCTCAGTATTTTATTGTGTGTTAAAATGATATTTAGTATATATGAATATAAATTAAGTGAAATATATTATTATTAAATTTAAATTTCACCTGTTTCTTGTCACTTTTCATTTGTATTTTGTGATAGGGTCCCACATAGCCCAGGCTGTTGTCTAACACACCATGTAGCCGAGGATGACTTTGAACTCGTCAATCTCCTGAATGCTAGGATTTCAGGAATGGACTGCCACTTGACTGTTTTCTTTTCCATGTGTGTATGTGGTGTGTGTGTGTGTGTGTGTGTGTGTGTGTGTTGTGTGTGTGTGTGTGTGTGTGTTTGGTGTGTCTGTGTATATGCTTGCATATGTAGGCATACATGTGTATATTTGCATATGTGGGCATACATGTGTTTGGGGCACAAATGCCTGAGTTTGGCATTGGGAGTCTTTATTTCTCTTCACCTTGTTCATTGAGGCAGAGTCTCTCATTTGAACCCAGACCTCACTGATACAGCTGGTCTGGCCAGCTAGCTTGCTCCTGGTAACCACTGTCTCTGCCTTCTGAGCATTGGTTTTATAGGCATGCTACCACACCAATCCAGCAATTAAATCCAAAACTGTGGTCCCCATGCTTGCATAAGTACTTTAATTGCTGAGCCATTTCCCTGGCCCCATCCTTTTATTTTTTAATATGGCTACAAGAAACATTGAAGTTTTATATATTGTTTATGATTATATATATATATATATGTATATATATACATATATATATATTATATCATATGAATTTTAAATAAATTGTGGATTGAACCCAGACTTTGCCCATGCTAGTCAAACAGGCCATTAATGAGCTATACCCTAGCCCTTTTTAAGACTTTTATTTTGAAATAGGGTCTCATTAAATTCATTAGCCTATTCTTGAAGTCATTCTATAGACCAAGCAGACCTGAATTTGGGGCAATCCTCGTCTTTTAGCCTTTCTAGTAGCAGGGATTAAAGCCTCATGCCTTTAGGCCCAGTTTCTCTTTTACTTCCTGTTTGGTTTCCCAATTACAATCTTTTAGTAGGTAACTAGAGTAACTACAACATGGACTTTATTAGAGCTCACTGCCTTTCTGATATGACTTGAACTACTCTTCCCAGCAAGAGCAGAAAGTTAATTTACGCTTATTGCTATTTGTTAACTTGACAGGTTCGGGAATCACCTGGGAGACAGGTCTGTAGGGTATGTATCATCTTGACTACATTCATCAAGATGAGAAGAGCCATGCACTGTGGATGGTACAATTCTCTGGATGGATCCTGGACTGCATACGTGGAGAAAGAGAGCCTAGCAGGCAACAGCACCCATTTATCCCTCCCTGCCTCTCTACTAAGGATGCCATATGAACAGCTGCTTCAGTGCCTGGCACCTTGACTGTCCCACAAAGATGCTCTGTACCCTTTAACTATGAGCCAGAATATACCCTTTCTTCCTTTCTACATTGACCTCCCCCGCCCCCGGATTTTAACACAGTAATAGGAAAAGAGACTTAGACAGTTGGCTTCTCAGCCAGGCAGGTAGACTATGTTTTAATGAAGGCCAGAAACTTCCAAATTTGTTGAATTACCAGTAAAATTAATTATTTACTGTTGCAAATAGAATACACTTTTTTTTACAAAGAGAGTTTTTTTTTAATTTTTTGAATAGCATTTTCCAAATTATAGTAATTAAAAAAAACTGAAGCCATTTGATTGACACACGACTCTTTCATGTTAGCTGCCTATTCATACTTTATGGGTTATGAAACTAAATAAGTCAGGGTTTCTATTCACAGCCTTTGACATAGCAAACTAATTGTCCAGGTTCATAACAAACTTTTGAAATTGACTCCCAGCATCCAGAGCATATCATCTGACCTTTTTCTTAGAGTTTCAAATCACAATGGAAGGTAACATACTACTTCAATAGCTTCATTTACATTCAGATAATTTTTTTCTAATTTCATTTAAAAATATTTTGATTGTATACTTGTGTATGATGTGTGTGTGTGTGTGTGTGTGTGTGTGACAGGGTGCATCCATGCCATGATTGGCATGTAGAGGTCAGAGAGAAGCCTGGGTTTGTGCTCTTCTTCCACCATGTGCAACCAGAGCATGAAACTGAGCCAACTCATCAGCCCCTTCCCCTTCCCTTTCCTCCTCTTCATCTTTCTCCTTTCAGTTGCCTTTCTGCATAATTTAAAATCAAATACTTTCCAAGACTTGTTATGTATTTGTTATGTTCCCAGTCTCTCTCCTTATTTCCTGCTTTACCTTTTTAAGACATTTCCAACTTCTTTTTGTTTTTGGTATTTATTTCTAGCACTTGAAATAACATGCTTGTATTACTATCCTAACATTTTGAAGTTACGGACACTATAAAATTGTTTCCTACTACCTCTATTAGGATTTTTGTCTCTTTCAGTTCTTATTCCGAAGCAGACATGAACATTCGCTACATGCCTGTTTTTCTTACTATAGTTTCATTATGGTGTTAGCTCAAAAATATGGCTATATAAATTCTAGTCATACCTCAGTGATATTGAGTCACTGATAAGCAGTAACTAAAGAAATAATCAGGGAACTGGAATATAGGTATAAATATCGACCCAGAATTTAGTTTGCAGAGAGAGATGCTAAAATAGAGGTTAGAGGTATGAAGATTAAAAAAATAAATTCTCAATACATGTATGAGGTCAGGAAAGAGGAAACTAGAGAATGAGAGAGAATTAAGTCTCAAAGAAATTATGTAGATTAAGAATGACCAGCCAAATTATACAGGGAGCTCCCTCACCCCATTTTTTTCTTTAATGATGCTATTATGTATAGAAACCAAGGATAAACTGGCCATGGGAGGCTGAAACAGGAGAAGCCTGAGTTCAGGATTTTCCCTGATAAGATCTAAGGGAGTTGATCAAACACTAAAGGATGCATTGCTAGAAGAATGATGTGGAATCTGAAAAGAAGGATCCGAATCTAAGAAGCCATGTGAAAGAATTTAGTAAACAGACTGTTTAAAAATCTACAGAAGGAAAGACAATGATGAGGGAGGATAGGGTTGAAAATGAAATGGAATCAAGTATCATGTGGCCTGCAGTGGGACATTAGGGGCCATTGTTCATGGAGTGAAAGAGTTCAAAACATCTTGAATTGTTCAGGAGTCTAAATGTGTGTTATGTTCAAAATGGTGAAGTCAATTATTATATTATAGTAAAATATTATTATTATTTGACTAAAATATTGAAAATAAGATGCATCTTCCAAGTAAGTAAAAAACAGAGAATCTAAGAATCAAAGATGGGAGATAGAACACTTAATGAGGAGAAGTCCACATATACCTGTAGTAACAATAAATACAAATGGTTCAACATTTCATATTAAAGACAGGGATTTCCAGCAGTATTTGGTGGTGCATTCTTGTAATCTCAGGAGGATCAGAGTTCACAGTTATCCTGGGCATCAGAGAAAAGAGGCCAGCCTAGACTATGTGAAACCCTGGAAAGAAGGGGGAGAGAAATACACATATATATATAATAAATAACATATATTTGTTAATAAATATATATAAATTAAATATGTATTCTTACATTAACCTGCAAACCATCCATATAATATTTCAGAGGAACAAGAAAAACAGATTAGAAAAAGAAAAACAAATGACTATCTAATTAGAACAGCTTTAGGCTCACGGCAAAATTGGACAGGACATTCATGGAGTTCCCATGAAACCTTTTCCTCCCTTCTCACTGCCTCCCCACATCAATGCCTCTGACCGATGTGACAGTCTTTTGACCATAACGAATACACTCATACTATTGTATATTCATACAGAAAGATAGCGATGTCCTAAGAATTCTTCATACTCCACTTATTCACAAAAACACCCGATATATGTAAATACCACACACACACATTTATGTTTTACAGGGCTGTTGATGGAGTATATGGAATCTTGGCCATCATTTTACATTTTAGTTTTGAAACACAGTGTCACTAAGTTGCCCAGGCTGGCCTTGAAGTCATTGTGTAACCCAGGCGGGCCTTGAACCTTGGATCCTCTGACCTTAGCTTCTCAAATAGGTGGTATTAGAGGCTTACACCACCAGGTCAGGCTTATTTAACTTTTTTATTTACCATAGAGCCATATTTACTTTAGAGGCTTAGTAAATTCCTTGTCACATGGGTCTTTCCAGTGTCCTTTTCTCCTTAGTCAGTAATCCAAGAGAAAACAAGACAGAAGCCACAGTTTGTATGACTCAGGTTTTCGATGTCACCTTCCTTCATTTCAGCATTATCATTGCAAAAAATATTTATATTATTTTATTTGTGTGTGTCTATCTGCCTGCCTGTCTGTCTGTCTGTCTGTCTTTGTAAGTATATATGGGTTCTTGTGGAGGGCATCAGATCTCTCAGAGCTGGAGTTTTAGGCATTTGTGAATCACTCAGTTTGTGTGCTGGTGTTTGAACTCCGCTCCTCATGATTGAGCAGAAAGTGATGATAATCACTGAGCCATCTCTCCAGCTCCTTCAGCGTTATCTGGTTGGTTACATAGGTCAGTTCTAGTTAGTGGAAGAGGATTATACAAAGGCATGAAGTAGGAGACAAATTATAAAAGGATCTCTTAAGAGACTGTCATATTCTCAAATGTGGACACCAAACTAGTGTTTAGAAGGGATGGAGAAATATTTTCAGGAAATGAAGGAAATTAGAATCTTATACCAGTTTTCATTTTTCTTATTTAATGTAATCCTATTTAAGCTAACATTTTAACATTTCCCCAGTTTCCCCTGTTCTTGATTTAGTAAGATTGAAGCTGTTCAGAGTTATGAAAATGGATGATATTTAGAGGTTTGTTCACACTATCTAGAAATATTGAGTTTTTAATGGTCTCTCTGATTTTCTTATCTCAATATATATATGCAACTTAATAAGAATTGTGTATGTTTTGTTTGAAGAGATAACTGTCATTTTGAGGATGTGGTGGCACATGACTGTAATTTTAGGTTCGAAAAAGATGTTTAGGAAAGTGAGACTGCCGTGCAGTTGCTAGACTGTTGGCCTCACTGACTCAAAGCCCTTGGATTCAATCCCCAGCACCACACAATTCCTACATGTTGTCTTACACCTGTAATCCCAACACTTGGCACGTGGGGGCAAAAAGATATGAAGCTCAAGGCCTGCCTTGGCTATACAGACAGTTCGAGGCTAGCCCAGGCTACATGAAACCCTGTCTAAAAAATGAAATATAACTGTCTTCTGAGCCTACAATGGTTACCATCACTTTATATATTGGTCTCCCTAAAGACAGACATTATTTCTCTTGTCAAAATTTTAGCAGTTTCAATGTGATTGAGCTGGTGTTGAACCTGAGGAAAATGGCCTTATTTTTATAATCTTTTTTATCATCTTCTAATCTGAAATTTTCCTATAGTTCAATGAGATTAATGCCTTTAACATTTTCCAGCCACATTAGAACCCTACTGGCAGGTGCTTTTATAATATTTTTAAGGGGATGATGTATGAAAACCTGTCTATAATTGGCTAAATGGAGACATTAAAAAATCAAACACCCCTTTCCTTTTCAAAAGGCTGCTTCCATGGGGCATTATGAGCTTTGAAAAGTGGATGCAATTTTGTAAAATTGCTGGCTTCGGATGCATTAAAGTCTAGAAAGTGTGCATTTTACTTCAATAGGGCGTCTTGAAATTAATGCTCTTACTTATAGTTGCATTGTTTTAATGAAACTTCAGGAATGATTGTTTTAAAACCATCATCCTGTGTGTAATTGAAAATCATAAAAATCTGACAAATAACTCTAAAATGTAAAATTTAAAAGTTGTCAGAATTGGCTTGATATATTTAAAGAGATTCAAATTAAATAAATGGTTGCCACTACCACCAACCCTCATTCATGAAAACCTTGTATGGATTCTTTGTCCCTCTGACTACATAGTGGTGTAACTGGAAACAACTGCCATTTTTCAGGAGATGGTATAGGACCAAAAAACCTCTCAAAACAACAACAACAACAACAACAAATCCAGAAGTATATTCATTAAGCACAGTGATGGGTTTTCGAAGGCACTTTTACACACATATATAATACACTTTGACCGTGTTTCCCTCTCATACTCCAGCACCCTCCCCTTTCCTTCCTGGCCTCCTTTGTTCCCTATATATGGTCACTTCTCCTTCTATGTCATGTGTACAGATATAATTTTGTGTTTCGCTATATAAAATCTAGGACACACAAATGAGAAATATTTGTCTTTCTGAGTTTGATTTGATTTGTTTAATAGAGTGATTTCCAGTTCCATCCATTTTCCTATGAGCAGAACAATTTAAAAACTACCAGCAAATCAAACAACCCAATCAATCAGTAGGCTCATGAATGACCAGAGAGTTCTTGAAAGATCAAGTACAAAAATGGACTACCCAGTCCTGTGGGTTTGAGAGCTGGGGCTTTGTTTTCAGAAGGTCACAGCTGTTTGGATCAAATATATATAGGTCTCAGCAGTGTGAGGGTTTCCTGGGTTGGAGCCTGCCAGTTTGAGGGACAGCAGTATCTTCTTGTACCTTCTACTAGGTAAGCTGCTGGAATGAGAGGAGTCTCAGAGGAAATCAGAGCTATTGCCTTTGAATCTTCTTTCCTCTTAGTTTGTGTTTCCCATAGCCTGATCCAAAGCTTGGCTACTCTGCTGGTGCTCAGGAAGAAAAATACAGAAGTTTGGCCTCTTCTAGGTCCTGGGGACCACTAGCAAGCACTGTCTACTCATCTCCATAACCTTCTTGAGGCTATTGTTGGACTATTTCTTTTGGATGGTACCACTTGTCCCCAGAACTATTTACTGGTCACCTGTATCTCCATTTTTTGGTTTTTTGAGACAGGGTTTCTCTATGTAGCTTTGCGCCTTTCCTGGAACTCACTTGGTAGCCCAGGCTGGCCCTGTATCTCCATCTTTGTACTCATCATTTAGGGGTAGCTGCTGGAGGATGAAGCTAATATAGAAGGGCAGGAGATGTAGTTATATGGTGGAATACTCCATGACCAATCCCCAGCACCGCCAAACAATTAGACAAACAAAGAACCCAAACCAACATGAAAGAAAGAGGCAGCAAATTGTAAAAGACTCATTTCTGGACTCTTGCAAGTTACTTCATGAATTTATCAATAAAATATGTAAAAATAAATGCATGTCCTTTCTTGCACTTAAGTAAGCTCAGGTTGAATTTTGGCTACTCGAGACCAAAAGGAATCTTCAATAAAGCAGTAGTTATGAGATGAAAGTATTATTTGCCAAAATAAATGTTACTAGTTGAATGTTCCCTCAATGGTGGGGGAATAATATATTGGCAGTTTTCATTCCCCAGTGGCTGAGAAAAGAACGCAAACAAAATCCAACCTCCATAGATGCCCAAAGTAAGTTCCTTTTTCTTTTTTTGATTGACTTTATTTTTCAAGAATTTCATGCATGAGTACAATATATTTTTATCATATCCACCTCCTTACACAACTCCTTTGGTGTCTCTCTTACCATGTCCCCTTTCCAAATTCTTGTGCTCTTCCTATAGTAATTACTGCATTTTAAGAGGTTTTCGATATCTAGCCCAGGCTGGCCTTGAACTTTTGTCGTTCTCCTTCCTTTGCCTCCCAAGGACTGGGATTACAGACATGTATCACAACACCAGGCCCAAAGTACATTCGTAAGTAGGGCTTTTTGAAGTGCTATAAAAAATAGAAATAAGATCATATGTAAAAATTGGAAAGACACTAAGAATGATTTGGGAGATAAAGCAGTAGAATGAGAAAGAACGAGCAGGGACCTAAAAAGGGTTTGGATGAACTCAATAGCCGAATTAAGATTGAGGGGAAAACCCATGAATTTAGTGCACGAGTGCTTTGGGGCACTACTGATGGGAAGAACCACTTTTTCTTTGTTTAGGGAATCCCAAGCATGTTGTCTGCTGTCAGGAGAAGTTAAGTGTGGTCATGAAATAAGGGCCAGCTGCCTGGCTCAACTTTCAGATAGCAATTGCAGAGTGGAATTTGGTGGGTCCTGAGACTTTTCTTTTCAGGATTCCCTAAAGATGCCTTTGTCCCCAGACAGCAGAAAGTAAATTTTAAGAAAATGATGCTCATATTCTCAAGAGGTGGGGTAGGTGGTTTTTGGTCATTCAGTGGGTTATGGATAATTGTCATTGTTTAGGATGGTTGGCTACAAGTTGTTAATTAATAATGGTCAGGGAAAAAAAGCTAAATAAGGAGATTAGATTCAGGGTTCTTGTTTGAAAAGAAAAAGAAAAAGAAAAAAGAGGATATAGATAAGAGGTAGATTATTGAATCTACTCTTAAAAAAGAGATGTAGAAATAATAGGATAAAAGGGAAGATTATTGAATCTACTCTGAAAAGAAAAAAGAGGAGGATATAGATATAAGATAAAAAGGTAGGCCATTGAATCTACTTTTAAAAGGCAACTACTAGTTTTAAATATTTTATATTGGATTGGATTTTTGTATATTGTATACAAATTATGTATATTGATACAAATTTGAGATTGATTTTGTTAGAAAATACTGTACATATATTTCTAATCTTGTTCAAGGCATTGTACCTTTACAGTTCATTTAACAATGTAATGCAAATTGCTAGTCCTTGAAAGTTATTTCCACCAACTAATTAGGATATAAAGAAATGAAAGTTAGTAGTTAGTCATTACAATCAAACTTATTGTTATGTTAGGTATGTTTTCAAGATCAAACATTGATATATCTTAGTTATACAGGTCATCTTCAAACTCTTCAGAAATCTACAGAATATGGCATTTAAGATATTTTAATAATAGTTTTTTTTATGACAATGAAACATGTCTGCTCCTGGCAGCACCAATTTACTTCAGAGAAGATGATGGGCATCAAAGAAACTGAGCAAGAAAGTGCCCTTGCTTCAACTGCTGACAGTATGCTGTCCAAAATGGACAAGCAGGACATAAAAGAAAGGACTACCGATCCTTGCCAAGACAAGGTAGGGAGGCTGTTTAGAAAATCCTGCTTCACAGATGAGTTTGTCAGATATGCTAGGCCTGTAGGCTGAAGATGGATGCCCCAATGTTGCACAGGAACCTTGGGTGACTGTCCAGGAAGCTAGTTGTTTCTGTCATAACTCACATTTTTTGAAAGTCACTTGTTTGCATTTCCTCCTTACTCAGTTAATATTTTTTCCTTCTTGGGACTCTGAGGAAATTGAAGATTAGATAGTTTTCCTTGTTAGCAAATTCAGAACAGAAACTCATTGAAGAAGTGTAAAGTGTATAAGTTTGAAAGACATCAAAAGATAGTTTTTGGTTGGCAATACAAGCTAGGAGAGAAAGTAAATTAGGTACATTCTGGACTCACCAAAACAGGATAGATAATAGAGTATTTTCAATAAATTTGTCAAATGCAAATGAACTAGACATTGTTGATGTATTTATTGCCAGTATAAACTGTATATAGTTATTGTACTTGTTATATATAGTTTTTCTTATATTAGTTATAACCTTTTTATTATTTTAGACAAAAAAGGGAAATGTGGTGATATATTGTATACCTCAATAAAGATTGCCTGGGGATCAGAGGACAAAGCCAGCCACTATATTAAACACAGAGGTCAGGCAGTGATAGCACACGGCTTTAATCATAGCATTCATGAGGCAGAGAACCATCCAGATATCTGTGAGTTCAAGGCAACATTGGGAACAGAGCAGGCATGGTGGCACATGCCTTTCATCTCAGCACTAGGAAGGAAGATGATGGCAGGGCACAGAAAGGTATATAAGGTGTGAGTAAACAGGAAGCCTCTCTCTTGAGGCTGAGGATTTCATAGAGCTAAAAATGTGACTGGCTTGTTCTGTTTCTCTGATATTTCAGCTTTCACCCCAATATCCGACTCTGGGTTTTCTTTTTAATTAATAAGATCGTTTAGCAATGCACATTACACACATTTTTGTCCTATATCCTATTATCCTGTGACTTCAGACACAAAGTCTGAGGATTGTGAGCTCTCTGACCAGGTAGAGATTTTATGAGCCACATTTGAATAAATGGGTATTTTTAAAGTTCTGATCCTGATGTTTGCTTTTGTGTCACAGGGCAACATCATTTGGTTTGTAGTCTCTAGCCACATAGTAGAGTCAATGATATGGTGGGGCCTTTGGAAAAGACACCAGCTCTGTGAGCTGGTGCATGTATAGGCAAATGCTATGGTGTTAGAGGGTATAAGAACAAACTAAAATGCACTTTTTAAAAGATTTAATTATTTTAAGTGTGTGTGTGACATGTGCTTAGTAACCAAGGGGACCAGAAAAGGGTGCCAGATCCCCGGATCTGGAGTTAGAGGTGATTAAAAGCTTTCTGCTATAGATGATGCTAGGTCCTCTGCAACGGCCACAAGGGCTCCTAACTGCTGAGCCATTTTTCCAGCCCCTAAAATGTACTTTTGATCATTAGTCCCTTTGTCTGTTGGGAGAGGGGGGTGGGATTTTCTGGCATTCTGCTCTACATACAAAACAGTGCTTTCAGAACCAGTGGACAAACAGGTAGTTTCATCCCAATGAAATTCGAATGCCCAAAGTTCCAATTTAGAGAGTGCAAAAATACCATTTCTCATGTGCCTGCTTCACCTCTGAAGAAAACACTCCCTTTCCTCACTTCATTTCCAGCCATAAAATAGTCCTTTTGTGACTGTTCCTCCTTCAAAGCAACTCTTAACACCCGAGGCAGACAGAAGAAATGAAAAGAAAGATGGAGGTAAAATGTGAGAGACTTCTCTTCCAGGTCCTTGAAAGGAAAGATGTTTTAGTGAGGCTTTCCAATGATGGAAAATTTGAAAGCTAATTTGGACAAAACAGGAAATAAATCGCTCCCCCCCCCCCCGGGGTGGTGGTGGTAGTGAGTCATGAAACTCGAGTGTATATCAAAGCCTCCAGTGCAGTTTGAGAATGGGCAGCAGGCAGGGCATCACATGTGCTGTTTGGCAAATCCTCAGCCTCCGTGTTGGTATTCAAGCACATTTCCTAACATCTAAACCCCTCAGAGGCACATACAGTGGCGTCCTGAGAGAGGAGTAGGAAAAACTGGGTCTGTGCCTGATTTCCATTCTGAAACCTGGCCTAGGTGTCTGGGAGAAGCAGCAGATTCATAGACCAGAACCTATTTATATCCCCAAATATTCAGTGTTTGTGCTTCACCCTAAAAGGCGTTGTGAATTACACCAGAAATTCATGTGCTGAAAAAATATGGATCTAATCAATCCAGCATCATTCAGGAAAACAAAGCTGTTATTAGGCTAAGGCACTGGCAGGCTGTTCATTTTCCTGGTCAAGACCTGGAGGCGTGGCAATTTAAAGTTTTAGCTCTGCAACAAGCAACCCTTTCGCCTTGGAAACCTTTTTTCCTCTCTTCTGTTGCTAGGTCCTCCAGCTCTGTTCAAGCACTGTGCTTAATAGCTTTTGCGAGAAGTGACATTCAGAGTTCCCTCAATCTGTCAGCATAATACCAACGTTTGAAAAATCGCATGTTATGTTAGTGAGGCTCTCTCCTTCCCTAAAGTCTGATTTTTTTCCTCTTGCTTCCCAGCCTGGAAATACATTCAAAGAACAATTTAACAGTGACACTAACGTTTGGCCAATTATTTCTGGGTTAACAGTATTAAGTTTTCCATGTTGAAAATATCTGCTTTAATTGGTAAAATAGAACATAAAAAGCATCTGTGAATAAAGGTGCTTTCTCATTGTGTATGTCCTTTTCCCAACGTCTTTCTTTCTGAGTTAGTTACTAGGGGTGATAGAGGATACTTATTTGAATGCATTGTTCTGCATTTTCCCTTTCTTTCATGTGCTTGTCAAGCAGCTGATGCTTTAACAAATAACTGTTCAATGTTGAGATGAATTAACGAGTGCCTGGTGAATCAGACCTGCCTATTCCATAATGTGCTCTGGGTCAATATACAAGCTTTGTACTCATTGGAAGAAAACAAAACCTGTTTAAAGTATCTCAGAGGTGTAAGAACATGGCTATATATAGTTTTAATTTAACAATTGCTTTATTATGAAAAATGCAAATACAGCAAAGTTGAAAACATCACCTAGATTCTAACACACACACACACACACACACACACACACACACACACACACACACACACACTATTAATTATTTGAGAATGTCATACATGCATACAATGTATTTTATCATTTTAAACTCCACCCCCTCCCACAATTCCTTCAAGAGCCATTCTTCCTCACCCCTGCACTCCACCTGCAACCTCGTGTCCCCCTTTCCCCCCTCTAACTCACTGAACTCCAGTCTATGCTGCCCATATACTCCAGGGTGTAGGGACATCTACTGGAGTATGGCTGCTTTATCAGGGACCACACCCTTCATAGGGTTGGGGGCTGTCTGTCATTAGGGTTTCCATTGCTGTAACAACACCATGAGCAAAAAAGCAAGTTGGAGAGGAAAGGGATTATTAGGCTCACACTTCAGCATTGCTGTTGATAGTCAGGACAGGAACTCAACAGGGCAGGATCGTGGAGGCAGGAGCTGATGCTGAAGCCATGGAGGGGTGCTGCTTACGGCTTGCTTCCCATGGCTTGGGCTTGCTCAGCCTGCTTTCTTATAGAACCCAGGATCAGCAGCCCAGGGATGACACCACCCACCATTAGCTGGGCCCTCCCTCATTGACCACTAAATGAGAAAATGCCTTACAGTTGGATCTCATCGAGGCATTTCCTCAGCTGAGGCTCCTTCCTCTGATGACTCTAGCTTATGTCAAGTTGACACACAAAACCAGCCAGGACAGGGGCCCATGTACCCCTCGCTGCTCCATGCTGGAATGTTAATTGGCCTACCACCTATATTTTAATTTGTGTATCCACTTACATTTCAGTTTGCTTATCCAGTTTCTTATTTATGGACACCAGGGATGTTTCCTCTGGCTCTTACTATTTTCCCACTCCCTCTTCTATGACGTTCTCTGAGTCTTAGGTGTAGAGGTTACATTATAAATGGTCAACTGGAGCTTGGCACCCCATGGCCAGTTGTTCTCTGCATTTTCATTGTGTCTTGGTCAGCATCTAATGTTGTCAGCGTTTTAATTTAAGCCATTCTAGTGAGTGTGTATATTTTATAGTTCTTTTTAAAATTGGGATTTCCTGACAATTAATGATGCTGTGTATTTTTCGTGCATTTTTTTGGTATTGGCATTTGTTCTTGTGTAAAGGACCTATGCAAATATATACAAAAATATGCCTCATTACTAAGTATTACAATTTTAGTTTGTTTTTGATACAGGGTTTCATGTATCCCCAGTTGGCCTTGAATTTACTATGTAGCTGAGACTATCCTTGGGCTCCTGATCCTCCTGCCTTAGTCTCCTCACTGCTGAGATTCTGAAATTGCAGATATGTGCCACCATACTCAACTAGGACATCTTCTGTCTGTCTGTCTGTCTACCTGCCTATCTACCTGCCTATCTATCTATCTATCTATCTATCTATCTATCTATCTATCTATCATCTATCTATTATCTATCTATCTATCGTCTATCTGTCTGTCTGTCCGTCCATCTGAGCCTAGTCTTCTCTCAGGTATATGTTTTCTGAAGCTTTAGGGTTTTCATATCTGTACTATGGTCTAGAATCTATTTTGTTACCTTTTGCATATGATGTGAGGTTGTGACTCATGTATTTTTCCCCTTTCAATATTGATGTCCAATTACTCCAATTCCATTTATTTAACAGACTGTTCTTTTCCTGTTGGACTCACTTGGTGTCATTTAACATATCATATGTCTGTATAATTGGAGGGGTCAATTTCTAAGATACACTTGTAACATCAATTTATTTGCCAATCATTATGCCAACATGATAGCTTTATCATGATAATAAATCAAAATGTTAGGCAATGTAAGTTCTTAACTTCATTCATTGTTTACAAAGTTGTTGACTGTTATATATCCCTTGGTTTTTCATGTCAGTTTAGAATTAGATAGTCAATTTATTTGTTGTTGTTTTGAGACAGGGTCTCACACTGTAGTCCAGGCTGCCCTGAATCTCACTATGTAATTCAGATTGACCTTAAACTTTCAGGAATCTTTCTGCCTCAACCTTCCCAGTATTGAGATTATAGATGTGAACCATCATACCTGGCTTAGCCTTTCAGTTTCTGCAAAAAGCCATGCAGATGTGTATTGGAATGCATTTGTTTGTATAGATCAGTTTCAGGAGAATTGGGATTTTAGGAACTGAGTCTTTCATCTATAAAATGATATATCTCTATAGTTATTTAGATCTGACTTAATCTCTTTCTTTAGTACTTTATATTTTTAGTGTAGAAGTTTTAGAAGTCTGCTTCCATAAAATCTTGGTATGTTAAAGGTACAGATGTGATATATAACATACATCATATATTATGTAGACCATATATTGTAGCTTATATGTTCCATGTTACATATAATACTATAAAATGTTATAATCATTCCATAATTTATGTTACAGTAAAGGGGAATCTGTTTTTTTTAAATTTCACTTTCAATTCTTTGTAATCTGAATTGAGTTTTCATATACCTTTGTATTCAGTGACTTTACTAAATTTTCCTATCTGTTCTAGATGTTGAGTCATGTCACCAGCAAAACAGACAATCTATTTTCACTCTTTCTGCCTTTTACTCCTTTTCATTTTGCCTTACTGAGGTAGATAAGCCCTCTTGTATAATGCCAAATATGCTTGTTGATGGCGGAGAGACTTGCTTTTAATAGTCCTAGGGAAAAACATTGACTTTCCACTATAGCTGCATTCTTTTAGTAGATGTCCTTTATCAGACTGAAGAGTTTTGCATTTAGGAAGTCCTTGGTTGTGCTGGGATGAAGGCTCAGTGAATAAAGTACTTGTTCTGCAATTGTGAGGACAAAGGCACAGATTCCCAGAACCTATAGCTGGGCAGATGTGGCAGCCACCTGTAAGCTAGGCACCCAGGAGATAAGGATCGGAGATCCATGGGGCAAGCTGTCTAAATAGACTAGCTGGAATCAGTGAGCTCTGAGTTCAGCTAGGGATCCTGTCTTGATAAATAAAATGAAGAGTGATTGAGGAAGACATTCAACATCAATTTTAGGCCTCTACATGTACCTGCACACACATGTGCATCCACACACTTGAATAAGCTCACACACACACACACACACACACACACACACACACATACACACACACACACAGAGAGAGAGAGAGAGAGAGAGAGAGAGAGAGAGAGAGAGAGAGAGAGAGAGAGAGAGAGGCCATGGTGATACATGCTGTATTAATTTCTTTTCTGGTGTAGTGGTAAAATATCCTGACAAAAATCACTTAAGGGAGGAAGGGTTTATTTTGGCTCACAGTTTCAGAGGGATACAGTCCATCATGGCAGGGAAGACATGGCAACAGGAGGGAAGGCATAGAGGCAGGACCAGGAAGCTGGATGATCACATGGCACCTGTACTCAGAAAACAGAAGCAAAGAGCAAGTGGGACCAGGCTAGAATGCCTCAAGGCTGGTCTCCAGGGACTTACTTCCTCCAAGCAGGCTCTACCTCCTAAAGCTTCCTTAACCTTCCCAGCTGGGAACCAAGTATTGAAACACAGCTAACGGCAACATTTCATATCCAAACCATAAGAAATGCATATAATCCAAGCAACGAGGAGACTGAGAGCAGTGGATTTGAGGCCTATATAGCAGGATCCTATCTCAGAAAAACAGAAGCATGTCTCTCCTAATTTGCTAGGAGTTTGTGTACGTGGGTCTTCAAGTACTTTACTTCATGTAGTTATATTATCACATGGTTTTCTTCTTTGTTCTGTTAATACGGTAAATTGCATTGAGTGATTTTTTTTTTGTTTTGTTTTTGAGATAGGGTTTCTCTGTGTAGCCCTGACTGTCCTGGAACTTGTTCTGTAGACTGACCAGGCTGGCCTTGAACTCACAGAGAACTGCCTGCCTCTGCCTTGTGAGAGCTGGGATTAAAGGTGAGTACCACTACCGCCAATTTGCACTGAGTGATCTTTAATACTAAACAAATGAGTTCCTGAGATAATCACATGTGGTCATTGGGTATCATATTTTTGACATATCATTGAATTCAATTTGCTAATATTTTGTCAAGAACTATGTTTTATCTATGAATTCAAAGGAGTCTGTAAATTTCTTTCCTTTTTTTTTGGATTGTTTCCCTCCTACATTTTGGAATTAAGATACTGTTTGTTGGTAACACAAAATGAATGGCTGGTATTCTCCCCTCCTTTATTTAGGAGGAAGTTTGGGTGAGATTGGTGTGATTTCCTGCATAAACATCTGATGGGATATGAGTCTTGAGTTTCCTTGAAATTTTATAAAACATTTAAAACTTTGAATCTAAATTCTCTAAGATACATGGCTATTTATGCTCATTTTCTATATATGTGCCATCAGTAAACCCTATGGTGGTGACCTTCATCAGCATACCCAGAATCTTTTTATGTTACGTGTATGCGTGTGAGTATAGGCTCTTAAAGTGGCCAGAGGTGTTGGATCCCATAGAGCTGTAGTTAGTTACAGGTAGTTGTGAGCAGCCTGACATGAGTGCTAGGAACCAAACTCCTGTACTCTGGAAGAGCAATATGTGCTCTTAACCACTGAGCCATCTCTCCAGCAATATCTACCACAGTATCTCTTCCTATTGGTTCCTTGGCTACCACTTTGCAGGAAAACATCACAGTCCCTTTCTGGATCATTGTACTAACCACCTTATGGTACTTTTTTTTCCCTCCGTCATTGCTCCATAAATTTGATTCTCAGTACAGGAGCTAGTGTGCCCTTTATTGGAAGTCATATTGTGTTACTACGTAAGACCATCACCAGGAATAAAAGAAAAACCCTTTTGTAGTGACCTACGGGGTTGAGCATGGTACAGTATAGTTGCAACAATCTCCCTGTCATTCTCTTTTCCTTCATTCCCCACCAATCACCTCCTTGCTGATATTTCAACCAGTGAAGCATTCTTTGCCACAGGACCTTTACATATGATTTCTAATCTGCTAAGCACATTACTCCCCAAGGGTCTGCAATTTCTGCTCCCTTAACTTCTTCAAAATTTGCACAAGTGCAATTAAGTAGAGTCATTCCTGAAAACATTAAAAATGTTCAATGTCCCTTTCTGTGTTTTTGTCCTTTGTCATTTTTGTTTGTTCTCTGTGTACTTACATTATTATTTTTATTATTCTTATTATTACTTTTGGTTTTTGAGACAGGCTCTCATTGTGTAACTGTGGCTTGGAACTCACTATATTATATAGACCAGGCTGGCTTTGAACTCACAGAGATCCTTCTGCCTCTGCCTCCTCAGTGCTCGGATTAAAGGCATGTGCCACTTTGTCCAGGCATCTTTATTTTTTGACTGATTTTAATTTTTTAAGATTCATTTATTTTATTTTATGTGTATGAATGTTTACTTGTAAGTATGTGTCTTCGTCACTGTTCTATCCCTGCAAAGAGTTACCATGACCAAGGCAACTCTTATAAAAGATAGCATTTAATTGGGGACTCACTTACAGTTTTAGAGGCTTAGTCCATTATCCTCATGGCAGAGAGCATCATAGCAGTCAGGAGTGGTGCTGGAGAAGTAGCTGAGAGTTACATCCTGATCTGCAAGCAGAGAGAGAGAGAGAGAGAGAGAGAGAGAGAGAGAGAGAGAGAGAGAGAGAGAGAGAGAGGCAGAGAGGCAGAGAGAGAGGCAGAGAGAGAAAGACAGAGAGACAGAGAGACAGAGAGAGACAGAGAGACAGAGAGAGACAGAGCGACAGACAGAGAGACAGAGACAGAGACAGACAGACAGACAGACAAGGCAGGCACTGGGACTGGCATGGGCTTTCGAAACCTCAAAGCCCATCCCCCAGTGACACACTTCCACCAGCAAGGCCACACCTCCTAATCTTTCTAATCCATTCAAACAACTCTACTCCCTGGTGACTAAATAGATGGACTTATGGAGGCCATTTTTATTCAAACCACCACAGTATGTGTCTCATGTCTGTGCAGTGGCTGGAAAGTGCTAGATTCTCTGGATCTAGAAGATCTGGATCTAGAAGGCTAAAGATCTAGATGTGTTAGATCATCTAGAACTGAAGTTCCAGACAGTTGTGATCAAGAGGCCCCATGTTGCTCACCGAGTCTTATCCTGGAATGTGAAGACTTCAAGAGTACTAACCAAAGGGGATGGCTTAAAAACAGCTGTGTGTACAGATCTCATTTATCCATATCATCATCAACAATTAAATTTGGAAATCTGGGGCTGGCAAATTAACTCACTGGGTAAAGGTCACAAGTTGTTCTCTGCCACTCCCCCCCACATTCCTTGTCACGAAGGCTTTGTGAATGCGTGCCCATGTACATACTTATGTGCATATATATGCACAAACATACACAATATATAAATGCAACATAAAAGACAAATACTTGGGAATTCAGAGAAATATGCCTTTGAATCATGGAAATGAATACTTGTGGAAGGAGAGGTAGGAAAAAATACCAGCCATGGTGTGAATTCAAATTTGGGAACTGAAAGCCCCGAGGTGACAGCATTAAGAGGCAGGGGCGTATGTGGTGTGCTTAGTGCTCTCTGGAATAGGTTCAAGGAAACACTCTTATGACATTTGCCTTCCTTGTCTTGTGCCAATGGCAGGGCACAGCATTTGTATCTTCCTCCACTGCCATGTTGAGGACACATCAAGAAGTCTGTGTATGCGAAACAAGTCCTCACTTTGGTCTTGAGTGCCCTAGCCAGCTCCTAGACCTGTAAGAAATCAATTTCCATTCTTTATAAACTACTCAATGTCCTAGTATGATAAAACACTAACCAAAACCAACTTGGAGAGAAAGGGGTTTATTTGTCTTCAATATCCTGGGTCACAGTCCCAGTGAGGGAAGCCAAGGCAGGGACATGGAGGCAGCTACTGAAGCAGAAACCTCTAAGGAACACTATTGACTTGATTGTTCTTCATGGCTCACTCAGCTTATTTTCTTATACAACTCAGAACCTTCTGCCCGGGGGTGGCACTATCCATAGAGGGCTGGGTCCTCCCACATTGTTCTTGATAAAAAATGCCCCCACAGGCCAATCTGATGGAGGCAGTTCCTCAATTGACACTCTCCCTTCCCAGGTGACTCTAGTTTGTGTCAAGTTGATAATAACTACCCAGCAACACTAAATCTAAGGACCAGACAAAATGGACTAGGAGACCATCTACATTTGAGTGAGAGCTCTTTCAGGAGGGATTGCATGTATGGGAACATTGAGATGAAACTGATTTGTCAACACTGTTTTTGTACCATTTTAATTTATGACCATAAGCCTTTAAGAAAGTCTTTAAATCAGTGTTCCTCAACCTGTGGGCCATGACCCTGGGGTCAAAAGATCTTTTCACAGGGGTCACCTAAGACCATCAGAAAACACAGACAGTTGCATTATGATTCATAGCAGCAGCAATAATTACAGTTATGTAGTAGTAATGAAGTAATTCTATGGTTGGGGGTCAGCACAACATGAGGAACTGTATTAAAGGGTTATAGCATCAGGAAGCTCTCAACCACTGCTTTATAAATGTACAGCCCCAGTTTGACGATTGCAGCAATGGTTATGATTCCACTCTTGTGCAGTTTTGGTCCTCTCATTCTTTTGGTAAATGTGGATTTAGTGGCGGGAGAATGCTATTTATAGTACGAATCTTTAATAACTGTAAGCTAGTCTAAGATTTCCTTTCAGTTCAAAATGGTGATAGAATCTGAGGCTATGAGTGCCTGTAAAATTTCCCTCCACGTGTCACCCATCTCTACCTGAGTGAATTTCTTTGTTCCTTCACAGGGCCTTCTGTGAGATACAGATTGTTCATTTTGACTGATGGAAAACTGTAGCGCTAAGTGCTGGGTGGCCAGTCTGTGGAAGCTTCTAAAGCCAATCTCCCCTTTCATTCAAATCTATTTGGAAATGTTCCATGTACACTTAAAAAGAGACTCACATTGTACTGTTCTCAGTTGACGTGATTTCCTGTTAGACCCTTGTACTGCTATCTATTTTTTCATAACAATTATACCAAAATAGCCAATATTTATCATCCCAGTTTGGTGAGGGATAGAAATTCAGACATAGCTTAGTTACATATTTTCACAAAACCTCATTGTTTTCCAGAGTAGCCTTGAATGTCTGGGTTCAAAAGATGCCTAAGCTTCCCGAGAAACTGGCACATGCCAGGATTGGCTTATGAATTTCCAAAAATTAATTACTTTATAATGATTTTCATAAGTCTATAGATATAAAACACAGCCCTCACCTGAAAGGGGGAAGAATTGCATATTCTAGTCCAACATTAGTGACCATGGCTTGGGAACATGAATTCTGTCAGGTTAACATGGATGGTATTTTCATATATAAAAGCTGCTATTTATTATAGCCATAGAACAAAGGAAGTCATAAATCAAGGCATTTACTGAGCACACTGGTGGGTCTATCAGATAGGTGGGTTACAGCAAAGCAAGGAAATAGTCGCTATGGCTATCAGATACTGTCTGGCTAGACTCTTAGCTTAGTGGCTAAGTTGATGCATAGTGGAAAGGATGTTAGAGCAGATAGAGAGGTGGACAAGAAACAGCTATTAAGGGGATTCGAGCTAGAAAAAGGTAGTTTTCGCTATAGATCTGCCATGTGCCGACTTTACAAAAGTCCCAAAGTTCTAATCTGTCCAACAACTCCAGACTATCTTCAACACAGCCATAGCTCTTCTCCAGAAACTTTCTATCAGTGTCTCCTGCTGGGCAAATGGCATATTTTGTGCAGGAAAAGGGGAAGTGATAGTTTATGGCCCAGGTTACTAGAAAGCCTCATTGCTAGAATCTGACAGGAGACAGGCTGAGTGGGCAAGGGAACAGATTTTAGGACAGAAAAATAGTTTTTAAGTCATTAAAGGAGAAGGACCTGAGTCATACTGACATTATTATCCATCCTGATCTGGATCTGAGGTTTTGTTTTCTTTTTCTTTCTTCATTATCTGATCTAACATTTACATGGGTATGTAATATAAATATTATGTCTAAGATTAAAGCAACCCAGAACAGAGTGTGGCCAAAAAAAAAGTAAAAATAACAGATGAGATATGTTAACCCAACTAATTCTGTATAATATTAGACTCTTTAACTAGACTGACTGTGTGTTTCTTTCTCTGTGTCTATAGACATTTATATTTTATTAAATATTCTACTTGAGGACTGGAGAGATGACTCTGTGGTTAAGAGTGCTTGCTGCTCTGCCAGAGGACCTAAGTTCAGTTTTCAGAACCCACATCAGGCATTTCACTACTCTACATACACATACACATACACATAAAACAACAACAACAACAACAACACACACACACACACACATCTTAAAACCATCCATTTTGTCTTAAATTTGAAATGCTTGAAATACTTATATACACACTCTCTCTCCCTCTCCCTCTCCCCCCTCCCGTGTGTGTTTGTATGTTGTATATGTGATATGTGTGAGGATGCATGTGCCCATGTGTGCATGGAGGTCAAAGAAGAGCTTTACTTTTCTTACTCCTTTGAGACAAAGTTTCTCACTGAATCCTGTGCAGCCAACACAGCCCTAGGAACCCTGTCTCTATCCACCCCTCAGTGCTAGGGCTGTAGGCATGTACATGGCCACACTCAGCTTTTCACTTAGGTTCTGGAATCTGAGTTCAGGTCCTCAAACTTACACAACAATGGCTTATACCCACTGAGACATCTCTGCAGCTCTAAAAATTACCTTTTGATTCTAACTTTTATTTTGGTCAGTTTGATTTTCATCATTATAACCTCATGTGGTGTGGTCAGCTCCAATTCTATAAAAGACTAGACTTTAATATCTAAATTATTGTAACTCTTGTTTGTAAACTAATAATTTTATTCATCCCACTATTTTGCTATTGCATCAGATTCCAGTTTAAGGAATTTAATGGCTAGCACTTTACAGAAGAAACTAGATAAGTAATATAGCATTGCTTTGAACTTTTTTCTAACACAATTATCCTTTTCCGTGTATGAAATATTATTAGTGTCAGGGATGGAGATAAGAGGTTAGGCTTGGAGCAATTAAGATTCCACAGATTTTTATGGAAAGAGCCAAATGTTACTCCTCATTTTACAATCAGGAAGGGGAATAGGACAGTGTTGTGGATATCGCTCTGTATAAATAAACACGGATTGGCCGGTAGCCAGACAGGACGTATAGGCGGGACTAACAGAGAGGAGAATTGAGGGAACAGGACCTAGGCAGAAAGGGAGACTGCCTGGAGCCACTGCCAGGACAAGTGAATCATCTTGTCAATCTATAAAGTGAAAATTTTATCTAAATTATACTGATTAATGAGAGACTTTTTAATGAAGGCAGTGAGAAATTTTAAACTTTCAAACATGAAGACTTAATTTAAGCAAAGTAGGAAGTCTGGATATGCAAATAATCATAACAAAAACACAATTAATGAAATGACACAATAATATTAACTTCACTTATAGTTTTTACTAAAAGCAAGATTGGCATTATTTCTCTGTTTTCAGGAAATATATCATGGATAGTTTCAAATATCTTTTTTTTTGGGGGGGGGGTTGAGACAGGGTTTCTCTGTGTAGCTTTGCGCCTTTCCTGGGACTCACTTGGTAGTCCAGGCTGGCCTCGAACTCATAGAGATCCACCTGCCTCTGCCTCCCAAGTGCTGGGATTAAAGGCGTGCGCCACCACCGCCCGGCTAAATATCTTTTTTTTAAAGCTCTAATTATTACTTACTTTCCTATCGCTGTGATAAAACACCATGATCAAAGAAACGAGTGTTTAATTGGGCTTATGGTTCCATAGAGTTAGAGTTCATGGTGGCTGATCAAGGCATGGTGGTAGGAACTCCAGAGAGCTGTGTTACATGTCAAATGTTGAGTAAGTAACAGGCAGAGAGCACACTGGGAATGGCACAGGTCTTTTGAAACCTCAAAGCCTGCCCCCAGTAACACACCTCCTCTAACAAGACTCCTAATCCTTTCCAAACAGTTCCATCACCTGTGGACCAAATATTGAAACATATGAGGCTATGGGGACCATTCTCATTCAGACCACCACACTGCAGCAAGTGCCCTTAACTGCTGACTCATCTCTCCATCCTAGCTATTACTTTTTAAAGTATTATGATGGTGTATAACACCTCCCTTTAGCAAAGGGCTTACACAATTCTTTGTCTATTTTCATAGTGTCCAGTAATTACTTCATAAGCAGAAAATTGATGTTTTGCAAATATAAATCAATCTAAGATATAGGAGAACTAATGGCTGTATTTTTGGCTAAAAAGCTAAAAATGTTAGTCAATTTGGGGAATTGATTTCTTCATAGTGTCATTTGTTCATTGAACCATCAGTCCAGAGACTTGAAAAATCATAGGCAAAGTGAAAATTCTGTACAATAGACCCAGCTAACCAAACAGATTTAAATATTTGTCCACTAAAGTAAAAGCCACAATCATTGTGTAATTAGCAAGAATGTCTCAAGTTGAAACGATGTGTGCTAATGGAATTTTTCATGCCATGGAGGTTGTGGGTTTCTGACAGGGAAAGGACTTTACCTGAAAGGAAAGGCAGAGAAGCTTAATATTAAGACATATTTATATTCAGTGTGGAGAAATGTGGATGAAATCTAACTCCAAGTTTCCAATTGCTCATTCAATAAAGGGATAAAACACTAAGCCCTTGTCTTCTAAGCCGTGTAGAATAAGTGCACTCAGTTTTGACCTAGAGCAATGTTTCTCAACCTGTAGGTCACAACTCCTTTGTGGGACTAACAACCCTTTCAAGGGGTCGCCTAAGACAACCAGAAAGCACAGATATTTACTTTACGATTCACAACAGTAGCAAAATTACAGTTATGAAGTAGCAATGAAATAATTTTATGGTTGCGAGTCATCACAAGATGAGGAACTATATTAAAGGGCCGCAGCATTAGGAAGATTGAGAAGTACTGCTCTAATGGATATTTTAATAACCTTTCATTATAGCAAATTTAATCATATTATCATTGAGTTTTATTTTTTTTAGTTAGGTTTTTATGACATACTTCTAATTTTGTCTTCATCCTTCTTTTTGCACTTAGGATAAAGCTTTTACTTTAAGACAAATTTGTATTTTATCATATAAATTCCTCTCTCATCTAAAAGCATTTCATTTTACCTTTAACTTGTTTTTTAACCAAACAATATATTCTAAACCTGTAACCTTTTCATTCTTGATGATTCCCAGTTTGTTTTTTGTTTTACAAAATTCCAAATTCAGAAAACAGTATTTCAAGGAAGAGTCCAGCAGCTTTATTGAAGAAGCAGAGAAAACAGACAGCACTCCTTGTGGTGATTTAATGAGAATGTCCCCCACAGACTCAGGTATTTGAACACTTAGTACCTATTTGATGGCACTCTTTGGTGAGGTCCTGGGGAGACAGAGCTGTGGTGGAGGAAGTACATAGGGTGTGTGGGCTTTGAGAGTTTGGAGCCTTGCCCCACTTCCTGTTTGCTTCTTTTCCTGACTAGCTGAAGTTATGAGCTCTTAACTTCCTGCTCTGCTCACCTGCTACCATGCCTCTCCACCACTTCCGGCCTCTCCCTCTGGAACCTGAATCCCAAATACATTCTTTCCTTTGTAATTTGCTTTTGGTCATGCTGTTTTAGCACAGCAAAGTAAAGTAACTGATACGTGTCTTAAATATGGAACGATAACAAAAGGAAAACCATCTTAACAGTACTAGCCTCCATATTTCTATTTTACGTTTAAATTAACTTGTTGGGTTTGTTTAAGTGCTATGAAAGAAAGGAATTTGGAAGTGGTTTACATGAGCACTTGCTCATCTGTTAGCCAATCTAAATCAAATCCTTTCGATGGTGATTGGCCATGTAAACATACTACATAATGGATCTGTAAAGGTAATGTAGAGAAGCATATATACTGATAGAATAAGATGACATAACCTTTAGGTTAAAACTTAGTCATAAGACAAAGTAAAAAGAATTTAAAGTAATTTAATAAGGAGTGTGAATCTAAATTCGTAACAGAATGAATTTAGATAAGATCGTCTGCTTATTTGATGTTGAGGTTTTAAGTCTTAAGTAAACCTCATTGCTGTTTGCATTTTAAAATATTTTTTCTTTTGAACAATCTGACTTTTGTTCATTTTGTTTTTTAAAAAATTACCAAAATAAAAAAAAAATCCAGATTGACCATCTTGGGCATATACTCAAAGGACTCTAAATCAACACACCATAGAGATACCTACTTGCTTATTAGCACACTATTTACAATAGCCAAAAAAGGAAATGGAACCAGCTTAGATTTCTACCAACAGATGTATGGAATACAATATATGGTACATATACACATACACAATGAAATCTTATTCAAATGTAAAAGATGATCATGACAGTTGCAGAAAAATGGATAGGACTGAAGTCATTATGTTAAGCAAACTAAGCCAGACTCTGAGAAATACTCTATGCTTTCTGCCATACAGCAGAAATAGATTTAAAAATGTGTGTGTGTGTGTGTGTGTGTGTGTGTGTGTGAGAGAGAGAGAGAGAGAGAGAGAGAGAGAGAGAGAGAGAGAGAGAGAGAGAGAGAGAGAGATGAACCTAGAAAGGGGATCATGAAAGGGGAATGAGAGATCTTAAGGCATGGGGTAAGAGTGTGACAGAATACATGTGACATGAAAACAGAGGTAGGGACTATACGGCTGAAGGAAAGCATATGAGCTACTTTTTTCTTATTGTACTAAAATACCATAACCAAAGCAACTTAGAGAAGGGCTAGCTTATTTTGGTTTATGGTTCCAGACCAGGGACTTGATAATGGTGAAGAAGGCATGGTAGCAGGTAACCAGAGTGAGAAGCTAGGATATCACATCTCAATCATACACACAAAGCCGAGAGAGTGAGTAAGAACTGGGCTGACTCTGTACACCCTGAAAGCCTAACCCCAGTGACATACTTCCTCCAGCAAAGCTCCACCTCCTAAAAGTCTTGTAATCTCACCAAACAGTGCCACCAACTGTGTTTCAAATGTTCAGATGCACAATGCTGTGGAGAACATTTCTCATTCAAACCACCACAGGGAGCATGAAGGAGGGTAGTGGGAGCAATAGGTGAATTAGAACACACACACACACACACACACACACACACACACACACACACACACACATATATATATATATGAAAATACCTTGATGAAATCCAGTACTTTCTTTATAAGCTTTAAAAATTAATTAAAAACAAAACTTCACATACCAAATAGATTGAGTCACAAACCTTTCTATCACAGACTCAAACAAGAATATCCAATTACAGACACAGGCTAACAGACAGACAGAATGCCACATAAGCAATGATGTGAAATCAACACTTATGAGCACACACTGAAGGAATGCATAGCACACCTACAGTACTTCAGAGGGCAGTCTTAGTGAATAAAGGGAAAAAATCTGCATGTCTGTGTGCTTGAGATACAAGAGGGACCCAGTGAAGGGCAAAATGGCAAGAAAAAAGACAGAAAAGAAAATGAAAAAAAAAAAAGAAAAAAAGAATCTTTGTATACAGATGTTGGTCTTAAGAACTAACCACCTGAGAGAGAGATGCTCTCTAATAACAGTAAAAAAAAATCCTGTTTTTTAGGGCAATAAGGTGATTTGAAATTCTTTAGCACATCCCAAAGGGTCCCTGTATGACTTAGGAAATCCCATAATTAAAGGTTTGGCTCAATTTTTCCTCAAGGAGTACAGATCTGTTCTTCCTCTAAGCCTGTATCTTTGAAAAGACCACACCAATCTTTTCTTTTGGTGCACAATTTTGTTCCGCTTGGGATTACTAGAGAAGATAACAAAAGAGAGAGTGAATAAGAAGGAAGAAGAGGCAAGGAGAGTTGATACCAAGGGGTTGAAAAAAGATACTTCAGATCTGACATGACCTCTAATTTTTAAATATTCATTACTGATATAAAATCTCTCTTAAAAATTTTTAGTGTATTTTAAAAAACTCTCTTTTTAATTTCTTTCACTTTTTCCCCTGAGAATACAATCTCACTGTGTAGCCCTGGCTGCTCTGAATCTCACTATGTAGATCAGGCTGGCCTCGAATTCACAGAGATCCACTTGCCAGTGCCTCTCATGCGCTGGAATTAAAGATATGTGCTACCACACCCAGCAAATAAACAGGCAATTGTATTATTTTCCCCTTAGACATTTGAAATTATAATTAAAGTAGGTTGTTATAGTTTTATGTTCATATGTTCATCAATATGTTCATCATATTTTAAAAAATCATTATTTTTAACTATATGTATGGGTGAGGGTGGGGGGGTGGCTATGTGGACATGAGTGTAGGAGCCCTCAGAGGCTAGAAGAAGGCATCCGATTCCCTGGAGCTGGAGGGACAGGTGGATAGGAGTCTCCTGCCATCAGTACTGAGAAGTGAACGCGGGTCCTCTGGAAGAGCAGCGTGCACTAACTACTAAGTCCCTCTCCAGCTCCTCACTTACCAGCTTTAGTTTTATTGCCAGGACCTCAGATGTGCAAAAGCATGCAAACAAAATCAATTTGAGGATACTAATCAGTTCTAACATTTAAAATAATACTGCATTGTGTTAGTCATGGTCAGACCAGTTTTAAAAACTCCCCCATTTTGACTAAACAATGACAATTCCCAAGGTAGCTTGTTTTTCTAGATTCTTGCCCTATCAGTTCTCAGTAAATGGCTGGCTATTAGAAAGGTTTCTCAACAGCCTGACAGTTTGTAGCCTAGCACAGTAACCTACCTATTTCCCCAGCTACTCCTAGAATGTGGGGCTGTTCCCTTTTCCTTCCCTTTCGGCCCTGGAACTACCCCAGCTTGGAAGTGATCCCAGAGACCCCCTCGGCTAATGAATAAAGCCTGTGCTGTCTCTGAGTCACTTGTCCCTTTGTCTGTCTGTCCTCCTTGCCAACCAGACATATGGTATTACTATGATTATCAAACACATAACCAGCTGGAGTTTCAAATGGTGTTGTTTTTTTTCCTCCAAATATTTCCTTCTTCTTTGAATTTCTGTTCCCACTTCTAAAATTTCCTCCCTCTTTTTTTTCTCCTAATTTCAAGCTTCCATCATATCTGTGTTTCAGATCAGATTCATGTGCTCTGTAGGACTCATGGATTAACTCCCTCAGTTCTCATCCCAAGGCCGATTCTTTCCACTGCATCTCAGGTTTATACTTCACATTTACAGGACCAGACAGAGAAGCAAGGTCATTCCCTGTTTGGGGTACCTTCCCAGCTGAGCAACCCAGGAATGATGTACGTTGTTCTGGGTTCCCTCTGAGGCCATTTCACATCCTGGGAATTTCCCCTGACTCCTCTCCCCTGTTGGACTGGGGGAATATATGCCTGTTATCTCTGGCGTCTTTATGATCAGGGGCTCATAAAGTTTTCAAAGCTAAAAGGTCAAGGTTGCAGTGAACTAGAGAAAAGTCAGAAACATCACACAGTTAGATTCTGGAGGAGCTGCAGGACAGAAAGTTCAGATGCCAGCAAACAAATGCACTCAAATGAACAAATACCCCAAATAAATAGGGATCAAACAATGAGCTTGAAATAAAAATGAATGGACCATTGATCAAACCAAAGAGAGGTCTGGACTGCAGAAAGAACTCACCAACATCCAGCCACATAGGTAACTCCAATCGTTGAGGACAAAGAGGCCCCTTATTGGTACCTGGTACAGCTCCAAGTGACTTCTCGATTTAAAATGGATTGCCCTTGTGGTCCTATTAAGGTACTAAAACTGTCCTAACAAAGTAGAGCTATTACCTTACTGACAGGTGTTAAGAGCCAAATATGAGTGACTATGGCCCAGGAACATGGATTGGAGACTTCAGTACACATGCTCTTTGCATTTGATACATCAAAATATGTTAAGTACATGTCTATAAATTTCAGAGATTCATTTATATCTAGACACAAGAACACATAAAAACTCCTAACAAATTTGTATTCTCAGTAAAAATACAATTTAATATTTAGCTGTAAGTCTTTATCTATGTACTCTTTGGATGTACCTGCAATCTTGCTATTGTAAAGATATTAGCTTCAAGCTTCTTTTTTAATTTTCTTTTTTGCACTTATTTGTCATTTTTATTGAAAATAGTTTTTTCATACACCATAATCCGATCACAGTTTCCCATCCCCCAATGATTCCCAAACACTCCCCATCTGCCCTCCCACTCAAATCTACACCCGTTCTTGTTCTCTCTCATTAGAAAACAAACATCTAAAAATAGAGAAAGGAAAAAGAAAAATAATAAAATAAGCTAAAATAAAAACAAACCTAACTAGGACAAAATCAAGCTTGCTGACAATAATAGCAAGGGAAGCCACTGCTTCAATAAGCTGTGGAACTCAGATTGGAGAGAAATCCTTACATTATTTTTTTAAGTTTATTCTGTTGTGTGTGTGTGTGTGTGTGTGTGTGTGTGTGTGTGTGTGTGTGTGTGCATGTGTGTAGAGTGACAAGTTGCCAGAGATGTTGCTCTTCTTCCCCCATGCTGTTCCTGGGAATGGAACCCAGGTCGTCAGGCTCCGAGGCAAGCACACTTACTTCCCAGGCTGCTTTACTGACACCTATGGAGAGGAATCTCGGTGCAGAGGTTGGCGGAGGCCTCATCCCTATTGACTTTACATTTCAGTGCATGCTGGCCTGACTTGGAGCAGTGCTGAGTTTGTCGCCGGAGGCGTTTCTCTTACTTCTTAAGACCTTTTTGCCAACCAGTCCAAAGACTACAACAACTAAGAGCAGCACACTACTTACCTTTCTTCTCTCTGGGTCCAGATGGCCAGCAAAAAGCAATGTAAGAAAGGAAGGGTCATTTTTCCGTACAAGTTAGAGGACTGTAGTCCATCATGGTCGGAAAGCCATCATGGCAGGAGTAACTTGGACCATGGGGTCACCCAGAAAACAGAGAATGCTGGTGTCTCCTCCTTTTATTCAGTTCTAGCCCCAGCCCATGGGATGGTGTTGCCCATTCAGGGGGTTTCCTTCTTCCTCAGTGCCTCTCTGGAAACAACCTCATAGACACTTAATTTTAAATCTTCTTGTTATATTGTGTGTGTGCATGTTAGAGAATGTGTGCTGGTGTGCATGATCATGTGTGTGAGGGCGTGTGTGTGTGTGTGTGTGTGCGTGCGTGCGTGCGTGTGTGTGTGTGTGTGTGTGTGTGTGTGTGTAAGCCAGAGGACAAGTTTGTGAAGTTGGTTCTCCTTCCAACTTTACCTGGGCTTTGAGGATTGAACTTAGGTCACCAGGCTGATGCAGCTAGCGCCTTTATCCACTGAGCAGACACATCAGGTCCGGGAAGTATTTCTTAGTCCCATCAGGTTGAGAGCAGAAATTAACCATCACAGGCAGCTTTGAACCTTATGCTCCGTGGATGGCCTGTTTCACACTGTTCTACCCAGAGGAAATTTGTGTGATGATACACCCTCTCCTGGCTGGCTTCCTATCCCGTGTCACTTGTCCACTCTTCTGTTTTCTTACATCTTCCGCGATAGTCCAAACCATGAACCATTTTATGCCAGGAGTTTCCAACACTTGGGGTGAATTGATAGACCAGTTTGCAGGAGAGTTTTCTCTTTATAAATAGTTCTTACTACAGCTATCCGGCTCTTTTGCATGTCTTTTTCAAAATCCTGTGGTGGCTTCATTGAGAAATGTCTCTCCTCAGAGTCTCAGGCATTTGATCACTTGGTTCGCCGTCGGTGGGCCATTTGGGGAGCTTTGGGAGGTGTGGCCTTGCTGGAGGAAGTTGTGGGGGTGAGCTCCGAGAGAGAGCGTAAGACCTAGAGCTGCTTGACCTCCTCATGGTTAAAGATGTGAGCTGTCAGCTTCCTGCTGCTGCTGCCCTGACTTCACCCTGCCACGATGGACTCTCCTTAGGCCTCTGGAACTGTAGGACACAATAAACTCCATCTTCCTTAAGTTGCTCTTAGTTGTGCTGTTCTAACACATCGACAGAAAAAAAAATAATTAAAACAATTGCCCAACGGTAATAAACACTAAAGTGGAATTTTAATAAATGGAAGGATTTTTCAGATCTTCATAATTTGCTCATGAAACTATCATCCCCAAACCAAACCCTGCTAATACCTGAGGACATTCTAAGGCAACCCCACATAAAAAAAAAAACAAAAAAAAAAAAAAAAAAAAAAAAAACCCTTTTCCTTTTTGGTGAGGTTTTTTTGTTTGCTTGCTATCAATGGTTCTGTGTGGGAGTCACCTCTTCATGAATAGCTTCTGTTTTACAGCTAATCATTGATTCAGTATTGTAAGCAGGTTGCATTGATTCCTTGCATTGTGAGCAAAGAAAGTGAGATCGCATCATCTTAACTTTCCTTCAGGCCAGGTTGTGCCCCTTCCCTGCTGAACACAGCAATGCTGCCATTAAAGGCACTGATGGAACAGAGTAGCATGTGTGATATGGAGTTCCTTGACTTTTATAAAGGAAGCTACTGGTGGTCTAATAATAAGTGGATGATATACATGCTCTTGAAACAAGCACAACTGGAGCTCAATCTTTTGGTGACTTTCTGATTTGAGTGGCCTTAGTCCAGGCCCATGGTACACTATGTTTAAAGACTAAATGAGATGGATGGCTGAGTATGGAAGTCTGGTGTCTTAGCGTTTCCATTGCTGAGATGAACACCATGACCAAAATGCAAGTTGGTGAGGAAAGGGTTTATTTGGCTTATACTTCCACATCACAGTTCATCACTGAAGGAAGTCAGGGCAGGAACCTGGAGGCAGGAACTGATGCAGAGGTCATGGAGGGGAGCTGCTTACTGGCTTGCTTCCCCTGACTTGCTCAGACCACCTCCTTATAGAACCCAGAACCACAAGCCCAGGACAGCACTACCCACCATGGACTGTGCCCTCCCCCACTGATTACTGAGAAAATGCCTTACAGCTGGATCTCATGGGGCATTTCCTCAACTGAGGCCCCTTCCTTTCTGATGACTCTAGCTTATGTCAAGTTGACACACAAAACCAGCCAGTGCACCTGGTGACCCCAGTTTAATTCCTGGAACCCAGAGAGCTTATGCCACAGTCTTCTGACTTTCACAGATTCAATGTGGCATGCACGCATTCTCGCCCTCTCCTCTTCCTTCTTCTCTCTCTCCCCTCCTTCTCCCTCTCTCCTTCCAGACCTTCCTTTCCAGAGCAAGCATCTAGCACATAGGAAACAAAGCTCTTATCACATCTCCTTTTTATAAAACCCCAAGGAAAAAGTCTTTTTGATAAGTCTCTGTGCATTTGAGAAGCTTGCAATTGTTTGTTCCATAGATCCTCAGTATGTCAACTGTTTGGTGGCATTTTTCAAGTCATCTGCATCGTTATTGGTTTTCTTTTAGTCTTTATAGTATTGAGAAGGATTGGAAAATTTCTGGGTGTAATTATGGATTTTATAGTTTCTCTTTACACTTCTGTCATTTTTTTAATTAATGTTACAATTCTGCTGTTAGATTCATAGAGCTTTGTGATTGTCAAATCCTCTTACTGAATTTAACTTTATGAAACAAATTTCTTTATTATTATTAACATTGTTCTCAACAGCATCTGCTTTCTCTTATAGTAACATATAGGAATCTTTGCTTCTTTCTCAATAAGTAAAATCAATACAATATATTTTCCCCATTAAAAATTTTTTAACCTATTTATACACTTCAATTTAAAGTAGATTCTTAAAAGTAGCGTCTAATTGTATCTTGTTCTTTTTATTTTCAACCTATGAGGGCATACATACAAGGAGACTGGGATGATTTGGGCTACCTGAGACATACATGATTATAAATAAATAGTTGAGATCATATCTACCATCTCTCTATTTATTAATTTTACATTTTCTCCTCTGTTATTTTCTCCCTTTCCTACTTTTGCTCCTACTGTTCAAGTTAATTGAACATATTCTATTGTATGTCTTTCATGGATTAACAATTTTTACATTTATTTATTTGCGTATTTATTTATGTGTATATGATGGTGTTCATGCAGAGGTCAGAAGACAACTCGCAGGAGTCAGTTCTTTCTTTCTACCATATGGGTTCCAGGAATTGAACTCAGGTGGTCAGGCTGAATGGCAAGTGCCTTTGTCCCATGAGCCTAAAAAATCTGTGGCTTTTCATCTAAAAAAAAATTGTTATTGTAGAGATAGCTTTACAATTTATGCTATATAACTTTAGCACAGCCTACTTTGAAGTGATGTCATACTACTTATTATTGTTGTTTGAGCTTTTCCTGGGGAGATGAATAAACATCTCTTTACCCAGCATAGGGTACCAACAATATATCAGAGAAACTGAAGTCTACCTTGGGGAAACCAGCGAATTTGATTAGAGCTACCTATGAGAGCATGGACAATTTAAGAGAAGATGGCTCTCGCTCTCCTCCAGCAACTTTTAGCTGCTTATATATCCTTAGAGAAGGCTGGGGCCTCATGAACTCATCCCACTAGCAACTGTCTATAAATAGTGGGGAGGGCAGGGCCTTTTGAGGCCCCTCCCCTAGCAGTGGTTAATTGTCCTTAAATCCACAGGAGAGGAGGGACCTCATGAGCTTCTCCATCTTCTCTATTACTGAAAGTGAATGAGCCCAGTCTGGTGTACTTCACTTCAAGGGGACAATGGCCATATCATGCTTGGAGTACAACATTTCACAACACCTATGTGTATGAAGACCTTAGAACAGTGTCTCAACTTGTGGATCGAGACCTCTTTGTGAGTCTAACAACCCTTTCACAGGTCACCTATGGCCATGGGGAAACACAGATATTTACATTACAATTTATAACAATGGCAAAATTACAGTTCTGAAGTAGCAACGAAAATAATTTTACAGTTGGGATCACCACAGCACAAGGAACTGTATTAAAGGGTCGCAGCATTAGAAAGGTTGAGAACCACTGCCTTTGAGCATATCAGTTCTTCACTCCTGGACCCTGTGCTATTGGCATCATGCATTTTATTGCCACACTTTAAAATTTTTCTTGTTTCAGAATTTCATGCATGAATTTAATGTGCTTTGGCCAATTCCTTGCATACCCTTCCAACCACTTTTCCTTCCCAGCTACGAGTACATTTTGAAGCCCACTGATCCCTGTATGTGCGTGGATGTAGAACTGTCCACTGAAGCATGATCAGCTTGTTTCTTAGGGGTCACAATCCTGAAGAAAACTGACTCTCCCTCCCTGAGCAGTCTTTAATTGCCGCTAGCTCGTTAGCTAGTGGTGGGACTTGATGAGTCTCTCCTCCATTCACCCTAGGAGTTTGGCTCGCGTGGTCTTCTACAGGTCATGTGTGTGCAGTCACAGCTGTTGTTTTCTGGTCATGAACAGGCCATTGTACAGATGGACTCCCATATATGTCGTCAATCTCTTAATAAATTACTATTGTTATTGTGTAAAAGCAGTTGTGCCCAATTACTGTCCTCTTTTTTCCTATTAGATCTTATTATGATTTAAATAATTATATATAGTATCTTAAAACTGTGACATAATACACATAAACAAAAACCTTATCTTTATCATCTAAAATGTACAGTTCAGTAGTGTGAAGTATATTCACATTGTTCTGTAAATGTCTGGAACTTTTTCATTACACAAAACTAAAACTCTGTATCCACTAAGCACCTTTCTATACTTTCCCATTATTCCCTAATTATTCTCATTCTCCCTTCTATTTCTGTGATTTTGATTAATGAAGGGGGAAGGGGCCTCAGAAGAGTGGAAGCATGTAGTGTGTGTCTTCTTGTGCCTGGCTTATTTTATTTAGCACATTTTCTTCAAGGGCCATCTATGTTGCAGTGTGTACCACACTTTTCTTCCTTCTTAAGACTGAATGACAGCCCATTAATTATCATTATCTATCTATCTATCTATCTATCTATCATCTATCTTCCCTTCTTTCTATCTATCATCTATCTATCTATCTATCTATCTATCATTTATCTATCTCTAATATATGTTTATGCCAGTGTTGGTCATCAAAAGTTATGTTTTCATAAGCATGAATGAACACATCTATCTGTTAGAATCCCTGCTTCTGACTCTTTGAGAAATGAAATTTCTGGAACAAATGGCAATTATATATACAATAATATGAAGTCTTGTTATGTTACCTAGGCTGACCCCAAACTAAATTACTTAAATGAGTCCACTGATTCAGAATCCTTGGTGGCTGAGACTAACACCATTGTGTTTTGTCCCTATTTTTAATTCTTTAAGGAATGGCAATGCTGTTTTTCTTAGTAGTTGTACCGTTTTACATTCCTCACAATGGTGTACAAGAATTCTCATTTCTCCACGTTCTCACCAACATTTGCTATCATCCATTTTGTTTCATTTTGATTTTAGAACCACCATAAGGAATGGGGGGCCTATTTCAACTTTCTACATGTATCTCTTAATTACCCTACTAAGCTGTGGACTTTACCAAGGTCGGAGTACCTCACCTCCAAGCCTAGGACCAATCAGCAACCAAGGAGCAGCAGTGTGAGCTGGGGAAGCCACTGGGGCTCACACAGAGCAGGAGAGCCACCACCTGGGACTGACAGGAATCAGACAGCAGACTGATGGCTCCACCAGCTGATCCGTTCCTGAAAGTAGCAATCATCCTAAATTTAAATGGCTTTGTGTGTGTGTGTGTGTGGGGGTCACATCCACATTCACCATCTTGTAGACAGGGGCCACTTTATTAATTCTGTTTGTTAGGGTCCATTTTATTTATTTTAAAGGGTGTGCGTGTGTGTGTGTGCGTGTGTGTGTGTGTGTGCGCGTGTGTGTGTGTGTGTACATGTGTGTACGTGTGTGCGCGCGCGCGCGCGCGCGCACGTGCACGCAGATGTATGTGGAAGTCAGAGGACAACTTTCAGGAGTCAGTTTTCTCCTTCCATCGTGTGGGGCCAGAGTATTGGATTCAGGTTGCCATGCTTGACAGCTAGTGTCTTTATCCACCGGGCCCTCTTACTGGCTCTTAATGGCTGTTTTAATGAATATTAGAAGAGGACATGAATGCATTCCAAGTATTTTCTTTAAGTAAAAATAGAGCACACGAAACTTGACTCTAGAATGGGCAGCAACTCACCCCAACTCTAAATTCTGAACCTGAAAGGGAGCAACATGGAGAAGAGCTTGTTGATGGGGACCTAGGGTTACAGTGACATCAACTGTTTACTTCTCTTTGTTGTTTTGGAGGCAAGGATAGAATCCAGGGCCTTGTGAATGCTAGGCAAGCACTCTACTACTGTGCTACACTCCCAGCCACATAAGGTTTTAGAGATTAAATGAGGCTTTAAGTAATTTTGTAATAGGATGAATTTCATATTTTAAAAGAATTAATTTCCAAAATCTGTCCTAGTATTACATCTTTTTTTTTCACAGTCTCTCCTCTTTGCAGGATTTTGCAGACCTGAGGTTAGAGAAAAAGCACTTGATTAGGCCATTGTGTTGGGAAAAAAAGAGGCCGCATTTTCTTTCTGCGTTTATCACAGTGCAGAGTCTGACCCTCTTTCCTAGAGGTTCAGAAGCATGCTTTTGTCAGTCTGTGGAGAATAAAGAAATAACCATGCTAACACAGATATTCCAGAAGGCCAATGGTTCTGTCTATCACAAGAACTGCGGAGGATCAGGACGCTAGCACTATTAAATTAACAGCAGCAAGGTGTTTTTTGGTGATTTCATGAGGTCCTTCTAACACCACCACAAACTGGTGAGTTTGAAAACAACAGAAACAGGATGGGTGTGGTGGCTCATACTTTTAATCCAGCACTAAGGAGACTGAGGCAGGAGGACTGTGGCAAGTTTGAGTGAGTTCCAGGTGAACCTGGGTTATAGTGTGACACTCTGTCTCAAAAAAAAGGAAAGAAAGAAAGAAAGAAATAGGGCAGGTGCGATGGCTCAGTGGGTAACAACACTTGTCTTCTTCCAAGCCTGGAGACCTGAGTTCAGCGTCCACAAACCAAGGCGGAAGGAGAGAACCGATCCTTGAAAGTTGTCCTCTGACCCCTGACTTCTTTACGCACACCGTGGCAATCATACACCCACAGTATCACACATACTACACACACACACACACACACACACACACACACACACACACCAAAACAAACAAACAAGCAAAAGTAAATAAATGAATGACTAAAACCGAAACAAATGCTCTCATTGTTCTAGAGGCCAGAAGTCTAAAACCAGATGTCAGCAGAGCCATATTCCCTCTGACACCTGCAAGGGACAAGAACCCTCTTTGCCACCCCTGCCTTCTAGCGTTGGGGCTCCTTTGTGTTCTTAGCTTACAACTGCATCGCTCCCCTGTGTGTCTCTCCTCCTATCGTGTCTCCAAAGTGCCTAATTAGCGTCTGATGTGGCATGCATGAGAAAATGCACTGACGTGTACACACGCTTATTGTTTTCAGCGCTTTAAAGGTGTTGCTATGTTAGCTTCTGGTTTACATGGTTTCTTGTGTCTAACCTGCTGTCATTCCTTTTCTGGGGGTTGATGCTTTATGTGATTGTTTTTCTTCTGTTAAACTCTACTATTTCTTCCTTATCACTTATAATGTGGATGTGAAGTATTGGTGGTGCTTTCTTCATCTTTCTTGAATTTCTGTGGCTCTGTGGACTTAAAGTTTTCATTAAATTAGAAACGGTTTGTCTATTGTTTCTTTCTGTCTCCTGTCTTCTCCATCCTCCTTCCTGTTTAGAGATGACAACAGCATATATTTGCCTGCCAGATATTTCATAGACCACTGACGTTCTGTACCCCTTATTTCTTCCGTTTTAGTAAATATGATTTAATTTTTAATTTATTTATATTTTATGTGCATGAGTGCTTTGCCTGCATGTGTGTCTGTGCACCACATGTCTGTCTGCTGCTCTCAGAGGTCAGAAGAAGATGTCAGACCCCCTGGAGCTGGAATTCAATATGGTTGTTGACTGCTATGTGGATTCTGAAAATCAAACTCAGGTCCTTTGGAGGAGCAGCCAGTGCTTTTAACCACTGAGCCATCTCTTCAGTTCCCCAAATTATTTCATTTTTAAAGTATGTGTATGTTTGTGTGTCTGAGTTGGAGTGCATGCACATGTGTGCATGTTCCTTTAGAGGTCAGAAGAAGGCATCAGATTCCCTAGAGCTGGAAATATAGACAGTTGTGAGCTACTCAGTATAGGTGCTAGGAATTGGAAGAATAGGAATGATAGGAAAAGCAATCAGCTCAGGACTCCCAGGACAAAGTTCTCAGCACAAAGGAGATTTGTTTGCTCCAGAGGGACAGAGGGCAGGAAATTAGAGATAAAGACAGGGGATAGAGGATTAAGGAGAAGGGGAAGGGAATGGGGGGAGTGAGGAAGGGATATTTGTCCTGGAGGGACTAAGGATAGAGAGGAGACAGACATGGTACATGGGAAAATGGCATTTTATAAAGGGAAAGGGAAGACCCTGTGTTAGGATGAGGTGTTTTAATTTTAGTTGGACAGGTTCATTAGGTAAGCCAAAGGGGGCTTTTGATTGCTGGACTTTAATACTTCGGTAGCTGGACCTTGGTACTCAGACTCAGGAGGAGGAAGTGGCCAAATAATGGACTAGACCTTGGTGGCCAGCTTTAGGAGTGTAATCTATTTTTTTTAGCAAGACAGAGGGAATAGGGGAGAAGGGCAAGGCCCACCAGAGCCATGCTCATCATTCTTGAGCTCGCCAGAGTCCCTTCACTCCCACTTTTTTTGTTTTATTATTGGATGGCAGGGTGTTGGGTACGTTGGTGGTGTTCTCAGCTCTGGTTGCTTCCTCCTGGCATTGGGGCATCATTGTTAAGGGACCTAAGGAAGCTGGGTTGCTGGTCAAGGCCAGGAAGAGCAGACTGTTGTTTCACATGTTGTGGCACAGGGAAGTGTCGTCTGTGAGGATGGACCAGGATGCAGATTCCTAGGAAACAGCTGGAGTTACTGGGGCAGTCTGCAGTTGATCTGAAATCTGTTGGGACAGAGGTAAAGCTAAGGAGTCTAGAAAAAAACTTTCTAATCTTGGGTGTATATTTGAAACATTTAGGTCCATGGTCCTGGTAGTTGGGAAGAGGAGTTCCAAGACCATGGAAAGGGGGAGAGATCCCATCCTCAGGAATAGGCAATAGGCAGGAAAACTTAAGCTGTTGATTGGCAGGAGTACTTATTTGGAGTCTGTTTGGAGTTCTTGACAGGAGCCAGGAAGATTTAGATTGGCTCTATAAGGTTAATCGGGGAACAATTGTTATCTGAAAGCAGGGTCTGGATGTGCTGGAAGAATACATTTTGAGAGGCTTTTGTTACATCAAAATAGTCTTTCCTGGGGTGTTTAGGTGTTAGGTTCTAAAATATTGTAGGGACATGGATAATTGGGGAGGCTTTTGGCAAATGGTGAGAGGAACAGTCTGTAGCAGGTTTGGGGGGCTGATGTGGGAAGGTTAAGAGAACTTGACTTTGCTTCCCAAAGGGGGACTTGGATGGTCAAGAGGACTGGCAACTGTGGTATCAGTGGCGAGAGGGAGTGCAGCTAATGGAGGGCTTTGAAGAGAGGTGCAAAGAGATCTGCGGGAGGCATTGAAGGAGGCTGGCAGTGAAGTTGAGGAGGGAGTTTGCTCGATGACCTTGACCCAAGTGAGGGTTTGGCCGTGAGAATGTGTGTGTCAGAGAGGAGATGGCTTGGGTTTAGTTATGTCTCATAATTGGGAGTATAGGGTTTGCTCAGAGTGTTTGATGATTGAGGATGTCTGGGAAAGTTACTGGACGTAGGGAAGTGAATTGGAAGTGGATGTTTGGCAATCATTGGGACAGAAGAAAAGTAGGAGTGTGAGAAGAGAGATGAGATTTGTGGGAAACAGGTGATCTTAAAAGAACAGGCACCAGAGGGTGAGGATGAATTGTTGACAGTGGAGGGGTCAGTCTGGTGTGGCCGTCTGAAAGGAAGGAGCTGCCATCCTTATAAAATGTGTAGGCAGAAGTCGTTTACAGGACCCTCTTGTGTATGAGAGGGATGGGGGAGGGGGTCTTGGGAATGCTGGGGTAAAGGGATAAGTGTGAATGGGTTGAGGGGAGGACAGGTAAAGAATGTGAGTGGTGAGTTTCCAATAAGAGAAGTTTGGAGAGATGGAATCCAAGACAGTGGAAGAGACTGGAGCCTTTTGTAAGGTAGGAGTTGAGGGAGATATTTGTGGGAACTGATTGTAAGAAGGGATCCCAGAGTTAATTTCTTAGATTCGGAGGTGAGCGGAGAGGCTGCAGCAAGAGTACATAGAAAGTGAGCCATGGGCAGTGTAATGTAACGTTTTGGAGCGATAAAGGCCAGGACAAAGGTTGGTCGTAGGAAGTGTTTATGTCTTTTGGAAGTGTAAGGACAGAAAGGTTTGTATAGATCTGGGAGGCAGAGGCCTGGAGCTGCAAGGAGAAGCTGTTAAGCATAAGGAACCATGTATGGGTGGGAGGAAGGAGGCTTGGTATAGGGAGTGTATCAGGAGTGAGTATTTAGGGATCTATGAGGGGAGGACATTGGCCGTGAGGGCAGAGATAAGGAGTGGAGAGGGGCAAGGAGGCTTACAGTGAGGTGTCTATGTGTTGGTGTGAGAAAGAATTTAAGGTAGGTTACTTGGGGAGAGGAGAGTTGAGCTTGGGAAGGTGAGGTCTGCTAACTTCTGGAACAGAGGAAGTTGAGGAGTGAGCCGGTGTCACATTGGCTATCAGAGAGGGAAGAGTTGTAAAGGAACAGGTTATCTATATACTGAGACAGGCAGTAGGAAAGGGGGGAAGGCAGGCCAAGTCTGTAGTGAGTGCCTGGCCAAAAAGTTTGGGACTTCCTCTGAATACCTGGGGAAGGACAGTCCAGGTCAGTTGTTGGTATTGTTGATTATCAGGATCCGTTTATATGAAGGTCTTGGAAGTGGATATCTAGGAGTGTGTTGTCAGGGATAATGGAGAGGATTGTAACATGAATTGCTAAACTGTCTTATTAATAAAAGAAACCCAGAGCTAGATATTGGGGTAAAAGCTGAAAGATCAGAGAGGCAGAGCAGCCAGTCACTAGTTCTTAACTCTATGAAATCCTCTTCCACAAGAGAGCAAGCTTCTCTTTCCACCCCATCTTATCACTTCCTCTCTCTGTCCAGCTCTATCACTTCCTGTCTGTCTGTACAGACCTCCAGACCTCTATCGTTAACTAGTGGCTAGCTCCTCCTTCTGATTTTCAGGCAAGCTTTATTTGTTACAGCACAGATAAAATATCACCACAGAGGAGAGCCTGAAGGTTAGAGCCATAAGGGTGTAAAGAGACAGCAGTTAATGGAGTGAAGGTCCTGGACTAGGTGGAAGGTTCCCTTAGGGTTTTTTTTTGACTGTCAATATGGGAGTATTGGAGGGTGAAGAAGAGAGGTGGAGAAGACATTTGGATGAAAAAGATTGAATAGGTTTGAGGCCTCTGAGACGGGTTAAGGTAAGGGTAGGGAGTATTGGGCTTTGGAGAATAGGGTCTTTAAGTGTAATAGAAAGGGGTTTATGATGTGCAACAAAGGAAGGAGAGATGGTATCCCATATAGTGGGGTTGACTAAAGAAGTAGGCAGAGGGCAAAAGAGGTTTGGGGATTTGGGAGAGCGGGAGGGTATATAAACGGAAGCTGAGGGAAGGAAAAGGGGGGATGCAGCAGTGTCCTGGGAGCTGCCAGTTTTGGAGAGAACATCCCTTCCTGGTAAGGGAATAGGGCACGATGCTATGAGGAGAAAGCTATGGGAAAAGGACAAGCCTTTGAAGGAACAAGTTAAGAGAGGAGTTTAGAGGAGTCTGGAGGACTGGCCATGTACTCCAACTATGGATGAGGGAGAGGGGTGAGTGGGACCCCCAAATTCTCTCAGAACAGAAAAGTGGGCTCAGCATCCAAGAGGAACATGATGGGGTGATTTGACATAAGAAGTGAGCCCCTAGGCTCCTGGAGAGTAATTGGTGTTTAGTTAGTCACTTTTACAAAAGAGCCTGGGTCTCATCTGTCTTCAGCTGCGAGGTCCAGTAGGTCCAATAGAGGTGCTGGGAATCTGGATGACCCCTGGGGGCAATCTGATGCTCAGTGGCCCTCTTGGTGACATTTAGGACATAGTTAGGTAGATGTGTGAGGAGTTGGGTAGCCCAGACCCAGTGGCCTTCCTTGTCACATTTGAAGCAAAGGTCTGGTGGTTCCTTCTGACCTGACTCCCTCTTTTTAGGGAAAGTCACTGCTGGTTTAGCAGACAACGAAGGGTTAATTTCCTCAGTCAAAAAGGAAAAGGCAACATTGGAAGGAGTGAGGCTTTGAGGACATCTTCTGCTGATGGCAAAGAGACTACTTCCTTGGATGAGATTTACATGCTTTAAAAAAATGTATATTATATACTTTATGTTTGTGAGTGTTAGTCCTGCTCGTGTCTTGCACCACTTGCAAGCTTGGTGCCCACCGTGGTCAGATGATGGTATCATATCCCCTGGAACTGGAGTTACAGATGGTTGTGAGCCACCATGGGAGCCAAAGCCAGGTCCTTTACTTTTAACCGCTGAGCCATCTCTCCAGGCCCTGATTTGGAGGAGAGTATCTGTCTTAAGCTAAGTGCTTTAGGAATATACTGAGAGTTGTGGGTTCTTGTGCCTGGTAGAGGAAGTGTTCTCGGGTGAAGAAGATGAGGTAAACTGGGACAACACAGGAAAAGAGTCACCTGGGCATGTCATTTCAGTTGGAGAGCTGCCGTCATGATCTTGCACAAATTCACCCCGAAGTTGACTTCACTGTTAATGGGAATCAGCTCCCTGTGGTGGGAAATGCTCTCTCCAGCTTTAAGTCATCAACAGCCAGCCCTCTTAGCATCTGAGCAATGGATGTGTGGATTGAGTAAAAGGATCTGGGTGGAGCAACACCCGGCATTTTGTTTTATGGGTCTTTAAAACCATTTGAGAAAGATTTTCACATGCCTGCATGTGTTTGTGTAGCATGTGCATGAAGTACCTGCAGAGGCCGGAAGAGGACATCAGATCCCCTCGAACTGGAGTTGCAAATGATAGGAAGCACTGTGTGAGTGCAGGGGATCGAATCAGGGTCCTCTGGAAGGGCAGCCAGTGCTCTTAAACAATGAGCCATCTCTCCAGTCATTGTGTTTGCTTTTTTGAGACACAGTCTCATGCATCCCAGGTTGGCTTCAAATTCCCTATGTAGCCAAAGGTGACCTTGAAATTCAGGTGCTCTTGTTTCTATCCCCTGAGTGCTAGAATTACAGGCACGAAATAGTGAATCCAGTTTTATTCTGTGTTTGGGGGCTTCATCCAGGGCTTTACAAAGGGTAGGCAAACACTCCACCAACTGAGTTACATCCTCAGCACTATTTTATTATTCTTCATCTCCCAAATGCCTGATGTTTGGTAGGCATTCTGTATATGAGTGCCTTGAAGTATGGAACAGTTGAGATACCACTTTTGCAACAACTTAATGATTTCCTTTGAGCACCTTTTCTAGCTATTGAAGATTATACTTAATACTTGTGATGAGAATGTTTCAAATGCCTCATATGTCATCCGTCCTTAACACAAGGAACGATCAGACAGATTTTTCCATGATGACTCAGGACGACAATTCAGGAACCTCAAATGCCTTGCTGGGGTGCAAATCAGTAGGATTCAGCCTTCTCAACTCTAAGGTGAGTATTGGGAGGCTCTGTACACAGCAGCCTGCTGGGTTGTCAGGAAGAAGCCGTCATGGCTCTTAATAGGACCCTGGCTCCTCACTACTTTCTTCAACTTCAAATCTCTGCAGCTCGAGAAATCCCATGATCAAAGATGTCAGGTTGTCGAGAAAATAAGCTGTGAGTTATGTCCTAAGGGCCTCTCCTAGAGAGGATTATGGGTCTTTCATGCTCCCGGTGAACGACAGATGATGAATCGGGTGTTAAAACATGTTTGTGCTTGGTTCTCACTTGCGGCCTTATTCTGCATCCTGGCCCTCTCTAAACTTCAACTGTGGGAGCAATGTGTTTGGAATTGATTCTTTAGTACTGACAGTTGACTATTCAAATGAGAGAGACAGTTGGTTTGGCAAATCCCATCGTTCCTGGTCTTGAGAAACTGAAGAAGAGACCACGCTTGCTTTCATTCATTTTCTGACTTAGAACCACTAATGTTTTATTTTTGTTGCTGTGAGCTGAGATTGAGGAGATTTAAAAGCAGAGAAGAAAACAGAATGGAGTGTTAGTAAAGAAGATTCAGTTTGTGTTTCAGTAATAGTAACCAAGAGGGTATTTTTTCTTCCATCCCCTTTTTAAATTCTGTGTGGTGAAGAGGGGCTTATTTTTGTCTCTGACTCAACTGGTGTGTGTGTGTGGGTGTGTGTGTGTGTGTGTGCCCACAAGTGTGCATGTGCATCAATGTACAGGCACACATGTATGTGGAAGCCAGAGCAGCACTCCTGGTATTGCTCCTCAGGTCCATCCCTGGTTGTCTTTTCCAGAGACAGGCTTTCTCACTTGGGTAGTCCAGGAGCTACCCAATTAGGGAAGACTGACTGGCTGTGGAGCCCCGGGGGGCCATCTGTCCTCCTTTCCCTGTGCTGTTTTTGCAAGTGTGTGTGCCACCATGTTTGTCCATCTAGGTTTTGAAATGGGAGTCCTGGGGACGGAACTCAGGTCTCCCAGTTTGCTGACTGAGCTGTCTTCCTAGTCCACCGGAGGTATAGTTTTCCACATGACAGAAGAAGTAAAGATGAATTGAGGGGTGAACATTAGCATCTCCTATTGAGGCGTTCAGTGAGGTGTTGTAATCAGCCCCATGAGAGCAAATTGTGTGCCTTTCTCTTTCCAACTCCACTTCTGGTGATGTCCTACTAATAGCTCGAAATGGACCACAGTGACCATATGGATAGCAAAAATATTGACACTGTGAGTCAGCCCACCCCACCTCCACATATACCCAGAGAGCCTGTAGATAAACATTCACCAGCACACCACTTGTCCCTAGACCTTAACAACATACAATGACGCTTTTTGTTCAAGGCCCCCTTCTTGGATGAACAAAACAAATTAGACTCGAGAGAACTGGGAGTCATTGAATTGCTAGACTGTTCAGGTCAGAAGAGACAACATCGGTAATTTAGTCATTTCATTTTCTTTTTAACCAAACAGCTCACAATGGAAAGCAAGTTGCACAGATTGTGTATTGTACAGAGAGGAAGGTTGGGATTAGAAAGAAGTCTCTTGACTCTCTGGCTAGAGGATTAAAATATTTTATCATATTAACAATATAAAGGTAATGTTTCAAAATGAGAAACAATAATGAAATTAAACAAGACATATATTAGCAATTACAAGTGGTTCATGATGGTTTAGCTGTGCGTTTTTGACATCTTGATGGTGTGAAAGCCGTATACATTCACTACAAATCATCCTCAGATTTTTAACCTTTGATCTTTCTCCAGGCTAGTGATATGGTGCTAAGATACCCTCTTGAGAAGATGGGCAGCATCAGTGAGCCGTAGTTCCTAGTTAGCCACGAAATCCTGAGAGTAAACAACTAGGACCCTGCAGTGTGCTGGGCCATTAAACCCTGATATTTATGAGATACAGTCCTGACTCAGGGTATTTTCAACTCATAGTGCGTTTGTCTAGATAATATCTTACTATGAGTTGAGAAGCAGCTGTAATTATGTCAATATCTAATGTTTCTGATTATTGAATACATACTATATTCTGGGCACAGAACTGGCAGCTTAAAGTAGTATCTAATTTAACCTCTATCACTATCATGTATATTATGATTTCCACTTTACCAAAAAGACTGAAATATAAGAGCGGTTGTGTGGATTGTATATTCACAAAACTAATACTGAGAAGAAGCTGGGATTTAGATGAGGTACTTCTAGCTTCAAAATTTACCCTTCCTCACATGGAAGATTGCTTAATGGGTTTATTTATTTATTTATTTTGAGGTTTTCGAGAGAGTCTCATGTCACTGAAGTTGGCCTTGAACTTGCTATGTAGGGGAGGCATGTGCTGTCCTACTAGGCTTGTAGTTCATTTATGGCCATGACATTAGCAGGCTGAGATTGCACTTGAGTGGGGGAGGGAGCTTTATTTAACCTGAAACTACTTTGGCTTGGGCATGGTGGCACACTAATGCAGACACTTGGCTTAGAAGGTGCAGGCAAGAGAATCGAGGGTGCAAGGTCAGCATTAGCTACATAGTGTGCTTGAGGTAAGCCTGGGGGGCACATGAGACCCGATTAAGCAAAACAAAAAAAAACTAAATTAAACGGAAGCAAACAAGAAAACAAACAAAACCAAAAACGAGGCCTTCCTCTTAAAGCACACTGTTGCTTAGAAAGTGCTGTTTTTCATACAAACCTGTGCAGGAAAACAAGCTGCCATTTTCTGAGGTTAGCTTCATGCTGCTGCAAATGCCCCCTGAGCCTGAGAGATGCCTGCTGTGTCCTGTTGCCTTGGTCCTGCTGGGAAAATTCACTGATGGAGTGTTGATTGCTCCACTGATAACCCGCCATCTATCAATTTGCTTGATGTGTGTGCTAGTTGTTTATGTGGCTTACTGGAAAGAAATTTGACACAGCTTCTGTTTTCCATATAGGAAATCAAGCTCTCCCCTCCCATCTCTCTCTCTCTCTCTCTCTCTCTCTCTCTCTCTCTCAGCTTTAATCATATGTGGCTACAGACATGTGTGCCTCTGATTATCTAGTGAATCTCCCAGTTTATAACAAAAATTCTCCTAAGTGAAAGCAATTCATCATGGATTAAATGTAGCTCATAACATAGGGTAGATGAATACCTTTTTTTAAAAAAAAAATGTTGTTAGTGTTGGGAATTGAACCCATGGCTCCATGCTTAAGCAAGCAAGTGCTCTACCACTGAACACTATTCCCCAACCCTCTTCTTACTTGCTATTTTGAGACATGGTCTTCCTTAGTTGCCCAAGCTTGCCTCCAATTTGTTTTGTAGCCCATGCAGGCCTTGGATTTGTGATCGTCTTGCCTTAGCCTCTCTAGTAGCTGGAATCACAGACCTACACTGCCACATCCAGGTTATGAAGCTGAAGAATATACCCTCTTAAGCAAATTGATTCTTTTTCTTTTTTTTCTCCTGAGACATTGTCTCATGAAAGCCAGTTTAGTTTTGAATTCGATACATGACCAAGGATGACATTGAGCTCCTGATCTTCCACCTCTATAGTGCTGGGATTATGGGGTGAGCTATACCATTCAGTTTTATGGAGTGCTGGGAATTGAACCGAGGGCTTCATGCATGCTAGACAGGCACTCTGAAGTGTGAACTACTTCTATGGCCCTAGAATGTTTCTGGAAAGACAAAATATTCTTCATTTTGGTAAAGTATAGTTTTAGAATTTGTCCCCATATTGCATTGCCAACAGGAAATAGTTCAAGCAGGCTGCAGTGAGCAAATGAAAAGGCTTGAAAGCACACATGTTCCTGCTGAAGCCTGGGGCATGGAAGGCTGTAATGAGAAGGTGTTTAAGAACAGCTGTGTATGGAAGCAAAACTTGGAATCAAAGACGAAACGTGGATTGACCTATTCACATGATGTTATATTGGATAAACACAGGTACCCAAGTATTCAGGCAGGTGGATGCTGCTATATTTGACTGGAGCCTGAGAAAAGCCTTTCTTCTTTTGCCAGTAATGTTCCAGTAGGCTGAGGATGCAGCTACAATAGGAGGATACAGTGAGTCCAGAGTCGAGAGTTGGGGTGTGGGGAGATCTACTCAATGACTCAGCTCTTTGAAGTGACCAAGGGAGTGAGTGAGGAGTGGAGACCCAAGATGCCATAAATGGTCTTCTTGGTCAAAGACTGTTTTGGTATCTGTAGCTGGTTGTCAAGCCACCACACAGCTGCAGCTTTAAAAATGATAATCGTTTCTTTTTCTTACTACCATGAAGATTGACTGGACTCAGCAAGGTAATTTGCCCTGTGCTCTCCTTGGTTGTTTCTGTTAGGCAGGAGTTGAAGGTGGGGCCATCTCAATGACTCAGTGAACATTACTAGCTCTGTGTGGTCTACTTAGCAGTGCGACTTCTTACATGGTAGATGAAGGCCATCAAAAAGGTGTCCAGTGATAGAGGATCCCTTTTGCCTGGCTGAAGAAAGAGGAGGTAACAGAAACCCAACCTTTTCTAGTTCCAGCTTCAGTTTTCTTTTTATTATTTTAATTTTTTTAGGTAAAATAAAATTGCATCACACTTCTCCATACCTCTGCTATCTTCAACCCTTCTATTCTCCCCCTCCTTCCCTCTCAAATTCATGGCCTCTTTTTCTTTAACCATTATTGTTACATATTTATACAAATGAATACATATATAAATACAGCCTACTGAGTCCATTTAGTATTGCTTGTATGTATGTGTTTCAAGTCTGCCCTGTTAGTACTGGATATCCCTGGGGGAGACTGATTCTCCTTCTCTCAGCATTCCTTAATTGCCTATATGTCTTTATTAGGGTGGGGTCCATCAGATTTGCCCCTTCCATGATAAGATGACTATTGGTGGTGTCCTTGCTCATATCTTTAGGCAGCTACCTCATTGAAGTCTTACTGGTGAAGCTTCCCTGTCATTTCTAGGAGACACATCTTACAATCTTTCCTGCAGTCAGGTTTTCATGTAGCACTCTGGTACCTGTAGTCTTCTACAGGGGAACCCCTCTACCAAGATGCCCCAAGGTGGCTGAGTATATCAGATGAGTATATGAATGCATGCTCTTAGTTCAACTCAGACACAAGACAGTATCTTGCTTCCTATTAATCACCTAGCCAGTAAATTTACTCCCAAAGTGGCAAATGTACTGGGAATTGAATGAGAATGCTTTGGTTTAGTCTTAGAAGATGGGGAAGGATTGTTTCAAGATGTGTAAGAAGGATAGGCATTTTGCTGGGGGCATGGAAACTTGAGGCTAGAGTCTAAACACATAAATAAACACACATGTTTAATCAATCCCTTAAAAATTTATCAAAAATCTATTTGGACATACATTTACCCATCTTAAGCTGTTTTTGTTGTTGAGTTTTAAAGTATCATGGTGCTTTTGAGCTATTTTTGTGGTAATTAAAGTTGTTGGAGAGATGGCAGGATCTAAGTGTTTGAGAAATGAAATTGCATAGTCGTTAATCTCTGAGGCTTCTGATTATCCTCTTATTTAGAGAGTTTAAAGTTCATTTCAGAATCATAAATAAGAGATGATGAGACCAGATATATGAACCAAGGCATAGGCTTCATCCATTTAAGGAAATTATCTCCTGCCCAGCTTTTTAGTTGCCCAAATCTAGTTTTATATATCAGCCCTACTTGTTTGTCCTTATTCCACTGGAATAATCAGACACATTTCTCATCAAGGTTACATGACTTTAGCATGTTTAGAGCTTTTTGATCGAAATTTCTGATCTGTATAGACACCTTCTCTCAAGCTGGAATGTTTCCCACTCCCTTTATTTCTATGACTCATGTATCCTTGAGAACCGAATTCCTTGCTTGTGGTGTATATATTATTCTTTTCTGATTTCTTTCACTTGAAATGAAAGGAAGTAATAATTCATGTAGATGTTGGGAGATTTTTTTACTTGAGGAGACATAAACAAACATCTACTCTCTCTTTATAAGGGCCCAACAACAAACCAAAGTGTGATCTACCAGTCTAACTTGACCAACCATGGAGTTTATTTGGCTTATCCAGAGCATGATGGTTGTTTGTCAGGAGGGGCTCAAGAGACCTTGCCCCTCCCCGAGGATACATAAGGCAGTTAGTTAGTCAATGACTGCTCAGAGAGAAGCATTTTCTTCAGTGGTATAGTTGCTTGGTAATTACCCAGGCTCCCGTAAGTCAACCCCAACCTATGCTGTAAAGAACCTCTCACCTACATTCCTGTCAGTAACCTTAATTCAACTCATTGGTTTATCAAGATAGACTTGGCTGAATTGTTTCTCTGTTTGTTATTGATTCCCTGTGTGAGGTGAATAGATTTTTTTTTCATTGTCCACCCCCCAGGTAAAGTGGGTGCAATACTCTGTAACAAATTACCCCAAACTTCATGGCTACAAACCTTACTGTTTCTATGGTTCAGGATTCTGGATGTAGATAAGCTGAGTCCTTCTCTTCAGAAACTCTCCCAGATTGGCTGGGCAGGTTCACTTCCTAGATCACATTCAAGGCTACTGGTAGAATTTACCTTCTTGTGGGCTATTGGCTTGAAACCTCATATTGTCATGAGATGTTGGTCAGAAGCCTTTCTGAGGTCCTTTTACATGTGTCCCACTGTAGAGAAGCTCAGAACATAGCATCTGGCTTCATGGGAAGAAGCAAGTGAGAGGCAAGAGAGAGCACCCCAAGAAAGCCAGAAGGAGAGAGCATGTCAACAAGACGTGTGACTTTGTAGCACAATCTCAGAAGTGACAGTCCATGACTTCTGCCGTATTATGTTGATTACTATGTCCATTCCCCACGTAAGGGAAAATGACTACAGACAAGAGTGTAGATGTCAATAGGTGAGGACCACTAGGAATCATGTCAGAAGTTGCCTAAAGTGGATAATAAAAACTAAGAAAAGTACAAAATAGATAACACAATACGTAAGTGAACAAAAATAAAACTTATCCATGTGATGGATAGAGAGATGAAAAAGTTCATGCTCAAAATATTTTTAAATTATTTTAAAAATTATATTTGTGTGCACGTATATCTATGTATGGATTTATGTACATGACTGCAGGTTCCCACAAAGGACAGAAGAGGGTATCTGATTACCCTAGAGCTGGAGCTACAGGCAGTTGTCAGCCATTTACATAGACCAAACTCAGGTCCTCTGGAAGAGCAATACATGCTCTTAACCATCCATCTCTTCAGCCCAAACTCAAATTTTTTAATGCACTGTTCTTTAACCTATAAACATCCATTACTTGGTGTCAAGCCTCATGATACACCCAGAATACCACTGAGAGGAGTAAAATATTATTTATGAAGGCATTTACAGATTAGTGAGGGTATACCACCCTGCATATGCTCAATCATATCAAATGAATGAAGGCAAGAACCCAGAGTGGAGAAAAGAACCAGTGTGGAAGCTTCATAATACAAATGCATTTTTGGAGGCCAGTGGTCCAGTAGTATCAGCAAATTTTACTATGACTTGTTGAGCCTTCGGCAGGATAGTGAGTCATGAGAAAGACAAGCAGAGACTGTTGAGAGGAACAAGAACCTTTGCTGATTTTAGATGTATGGAACTGAGGTTTATTGGGGATCACAGGAATATGTAGAAAAATAAAGACATGGCTGGAAAAGGAGCAAAGGGCAAAGGGAAGCTACATTTTTATTACTGGGAATGCAGCTGAAGTCCCTTATCTCCTATGCCATGTGTTTCTGTACCTTCAGGAACTGAGTGGAACAATGGACCAAACTTTCATGGGTAGTGACCCTACCAGCTACCCTGGAAATATCTGTCTCCCCTTACTCATGAAACAGTAGTAGAGGAAGAAACTTGAGGAACATCTAGCATCGGCAGAAACCCTAATGCATATACCCATGATTTTAGAATCAGAGTGTGTGGTAGCACTCAAAATTATTCGTACTGATGTGGCAGTGTGTATGTGTGCATGCTCACTCGTGGATTATAATTGCACTGTGTTTCTTTTAATTATCTTATATTTTGCTGCTGCTGTCATCTCGGTTGCATTTTCACAAACATACTTCCTCTTTTCCTGACAGGAGCTTGTACTTATTCCTGAGTCTAATTGTTCTTGGCATCCTTCAATTTCACATTCTTCAAAATACTGTCCATGATATGCCATTTTCTAATGATTGATGACTTCACTGTTCTGCCAAGTAATTGTCACCAAGTTGTGTGCTTGGATGATATAAAAATATTGTTTAGATACTAGGGATGAACCGTAGTTTGAGCTGGTGACAGACCCAACACCCCAGACCAAAGCCTGTGTTGCTTTCCTCATATCAAGTCGACCAAAAGAGCCAATAGGTGAAATTACCATTTCGAGTTAGTGACCAGTCTGCCCTGTGTGAGAGCCGGATGGGTGGGGTTTAAACTTCTCCTTTTCAACAAGGTGGTGCTTCATACCCATACCAATTCTTGGGATGATGGCAGTTCAGCTGAGTTAGGACAGACCCCACAAGGGAGTGCTGCGACTGCCTTTCCCCTCCACTCCCACACTACCAAGTTCAAGCTTTTGTCTCCAGTGACAAAGGAGGAAGCAAGTCTCTGAACTAGAAGACCGTTCTCCCACGTTACAGTTAGTCTCAATAAATAATGGGTTCTTTATGCATCATTGAAAACGCCAACCAGAACACACCACCATGGCCCTTCCTAAGGTATACATCCATCCATCAGTTTTCCTTCCTGTAGCTTCTTGAGTTTGTCCATTTATGACATAAGATCCGGTTTCTCCTTGCCTATCCATGGATTGTAAGGGCCTGCTTTCCCCTTGGAGCACTCAGATGGCAGCTTACTTTAAATTTGAATATAAAATATAAGCCTTTAGTTTTCAGCATTTTCAGGAATGGAGGTGAGTTATTTCCAGATTCTGACTAGGAAAAAAATTGTTTCCCCCCTTTTCCCTTGCAGAGCAGTTTTTATAAGTGACACAGTCTGATGGTTAATTTCTGAGTCACAGCAGCAGCGTGTATACAATTACACTGTAATTATGTGCTTATATATCCATCTTTCTCACTAAATTGGTGACTCTCTCCAGGTTGGGGTCCCATGTCACTCATTTATGTATTGAAATGTATATAACAGTGCCTACACTACCTAGCAAATTGCCAGCAAATGCATGACCACACGAACTTCCACATTCACTCACTCATGTTCACGGCTTTTAATTACCTTGAGGTTTTTTTTCTTACTTTCTTTTAAAATGTTTATCAAATTTAAGTCTCTCTCTCTCTCTCTCTCTCTCTCTCTCTCTCGTGTGTGTGTGTGTGTGTGTGTGTGTGTGTGTGTGTGTGTGTGTGTGTGTGTGTGTGCTTGCCCATCTGTGTGCATGTGGAGGACAGAGGTCAAGAGAGGACTCACACATTGTTTTTTGAGACAGCGTCTCTCACTAAACCTAGAACTCTTCCTTTTAACTCTGCTGGCTGGCCAGCAAGCCTGCTGTGATCCACCTGGCTGTGCTTCCTATCTCCCAGCACTGGGGTTATAGGTGTGTATGTACAATGCCTGGCTTTCAGATGATTTCTGAAGATTTCAGTTCAGTTCCTCATGCTTGATCAGAAAACAATTTAACCAAATAGCCATCTTCATAGCCTTGTGAGTTTTCTTTTCTTTCTTTTTTTCAAATTAGTAAAACAGTACAAAATACTCCGAGGAAAACTGTCAATAAATGATATGAAATTGTTCTTCCCTCCTTAGAGATGCAGGTCATGAAGGGATAGATATTATTTTAGAAGATGAGGGTTCAGTGACCATGTTCTCATCTGTTTTAGACTCATTTCGTGTCAGTTTCAAGTTTACCTGCCTGTACACTCTGACCTTGGCTGAGAATCAAGAGGCAAAGGCTCCCTCTACCCCCTACTTTCGGTGTTTTCCATGAACGTGATTTGTGTACAGACTACATACCTTCTAATTCTTACTCTTGCTGAGCGAACAGAGCTGTAAATAACTCGACCTCCAGACACGATTTGTTCCGGTCCAGGCCCCTCGTTTTAGTCATCCTTGGTTAAACATCTAATTTTTGTACGTGCCCTTTTGTGTATCTGAGTTCATCAAATGACTTTATTATTCATTTCCCATTTTGATCAGGGAAGCTCCGAAATGTTTAAAGCTTACAAAATGGAAGCATGATAAAATATCACACATCACTAATACAGTCAAATTAGTACATGTGATTTGAAAGCTTATCAGCGCATTAAAGAACTTCATTTTGATCCTGTCTGTTTTTAAAAGGCCAAACACATTACTAAAATATCTGCAAAGATTTCTTGTTTTCTTATCAGGATAGTGTGAGGGTCTGAATCTTGGACTTTGTCCCTTGTCTACAATTTTGAAATTCTCTAGATGCTGCTGAGCCAAAGTTGTTTTGTAACTTATTAAGAAAATTTCAAATGAGCAGAAGTTAATTACAGTCTTTCTTTAAACTACTTTGAATGAATGTTTTGTGGGAAAATATTAATATTTGATTACTGCATGCTGTTCCAAACCCTGTGGCAATTGTCATTTGATATGGATGCTCTATATTCTTTATGATCTGCCAATATGTGAAAAGTCTGTTTTAAAACATGTTCAGTCTTAAGGTTCACCAAAGTTGGTCCCTGGGGTGTTAGTATTCTATATAAACATTTGTGTGGACTTTATTCCCTAAAGCGTTGGTTTTATATACAAACATTTGCGTGAAATTAAATTTCACCAACTTTATATTGTTTTCAAACATTACTCAAAATAATTTCTAACTACAAAAGTATTTATGGCTGAAGTCATGTCATGTCTGGTTGAAAACTAATATGAGTAGGCTAGATAGATGTCTCAGTGGGCAAAAGCACTTATTACATAAGCATGTGAACCTCAGTTCATATAACAGAACCCACGTAAAAAGCTAGGCTTGGCTACATGTGTGCCTGTAACCCCAGTATTGTAGGGGACAGATACAGGAGAATTTCTGGGGCTTGCTGGCTACTAGTCTAGCTCCAGGTTCAGTGGGAGATTCTGTCTCAATGGAATAGAGAGGGAGAGTGATAGAGCAACATCCTCTGGCATTCACAGTTGTGCATACCCACATGCATTGGCATACACCACACACATAACACATTTACACACATATATACGATATAAATAAAGACATAAATAAATTAATATGGAAGAAAAGGAATGGGTGTAAAGAACTTTGAAAATTCTCAACATTTACCATATTCCCAAGCTAAAAGTTAGTCTGCCAGTTTCATGGATATTGGCAAAATGCACAAGACTCTTGGGTCCTATGGAAAGGACCTTGGTATCCAATGACAAGTGAGCAGTTAATTCTGTGTTCACATCAGGATCCTCCTTGCTTTCCAAGTACCATGGAAAAATGTGAAGTGGCCCAGGGGTATGTCATGAAGCCTTCAGTTTGAACCACAGCTGGGGAAGTCTGTATTTAGAGAACCTGAATCTTTTGTACTGGGCATCAAGCAAATATGAATGACCTTGCCTTGTGGGGAGACTTTGTCTTTATTATTTTGACTGTTTAAAAAATTGCCTTCCACTCTGAAGAGAGATGTGGTGTTTGTCATATAAGACAGCTTGCTGCCTGTCAAACTGCCTTCTAAACAGTGTATTTATACCCACAGATTAGTGTTTATATCAGCTTTGGTCAGAGAAGTCTTTTTACTGTAATGGGCAGTAGCCAATGCAGAGACTCATAATTAGTCAAAGTGCTGAGAATACATGACTGTTGAATGCTCATCCATAATTGAGACACTCATACCACCATCTCCAAGACTTAAGTAACATTATGGAAGAGAAGGACAGAAGAATGTAAGAGTTGGAGGCATGGGTGAAGTGCTGCGGAACACAGTCATCTTGACAGGACGTGGCTGCTGCACTCTTAAATTCTGGGCAGCTGTGATTATCTGAGCAATATCTGCATGAGATTGGGGCTATCAACATTCTGTCATGGAGGCAGGGAGCTCATGAGGAATCACTCCTACCTGAAGACTGAGAGCCCTTAACGGTTGCTGGGGGTGAGGTTCAAGGGGTCCTACCTATCCCTGAAGATCTATATAGGCAGTGAGTGGCTGTTGAAGGAGGGAGGTACATTTTCTTTTGTGGTGTAGACTCTCATAAGTTGCCCATGCTACTGTAAATAACCCCCAACCCATAGTCTTATAAGTAACCCCAATTAAAGTCATTTCTTGCTACCAAATGAACAAATGACTAAATAAGTAAAACCTTATTAATTCAAACAAATAATGAAACAACAACAGAAAAGACTGCTTGGTATGCAAGCATCTTTGTAAGAACAGGATATAACAAAATCAGACCCGGGCTGGAGAGATGGCTCAGAGGTTAAGAGCACTGACTGCTCTTCCAGAGGTCCTGAGTTCAATTCCCAGCAACCACATGGTGGCTCACAGCCATCTGTAATGAGATCTGGTGCCCTCTTCTGGCCTGCAGACATACATGCAGACAGAACATTGTATACATAAAAAAAAAAAAAAAAAAAAATCAGACCCATGGAGAATTGTCAGAACTAACAGGAGCAGGAGACAAAAGATAAATGAACTATTATATATAGTAAAATTGAAATATATAACATTATATAACACAATATGTTATAATAATACATTGTAATATAACATATTGTTACATTATATATAATATATTTCACACATGAACACACATATATGCATACATATATATATATATATATATATGAACTGTGCAATGATGCTTTGAGATACAATCTACTTTAGTGTATTTTTAAATATTTTACATAGGTAACAAGCTAAAAATAGAAGCTACTATAAAGTGTTGTGGCATTCTCCATATAAAACACAGTAGAAAGGTCCAAGAAAATGATGCTGACTCATCCCTCTCTCATATCTTTTCTTTAGATGTCTAGGATCTAGTCAGCAAATGTTGTGGGAGACCATTTGATATCATTAATTCAGACCTCTACATGTTTAGTCACTACTGCCTTATTCACTTTTCATTGCCATGACAACATATCTAAGAACACATATAGGAAGATTTGAGTTCCCACCTTGGCACCTCTCAGTGGACTGTGATTCAGGATATGTAAGCCAAATAACCCCCAAGTTGCTTTTTGGTCATGGTGCTTCATCACAGTAATAGTAACTCTAAATAAAACAACTTCCAACTGAAGACTAAGTCTTTAACATACAAACCGTTGGGGGAAGATAGTTCATATTCAAGTCACAGCAACTGTCAATTATGAAAGTGAGGAATACTGAGGAATGGTAGAAATGACCTCTTGGTTTATAGTCTTAGGAGAGCAAAATACAATTGATAAATATATAATAGTAATGTATACAGCATATACATAATACATATATGATTGAGATGGAGGCAAAGGATACCTCATTTATGTGCAAGGCATTTTATTCACATGAGTAGTAATCAAACTGTCAAAAAATGGAAATCTTGAAAATAATACCAATGTGTTTTCAGCAAATATATGTCTTTAAAGTGTATATCCCTTATTAAAACATAAATATGTTCATATTCTAAAAGCAGAAGTATCTAAGCTAAAGCATGGATGTTTTATTCTTCATACACCCAGCACCATCCCCTCTCCAATATTTCATTTGCCTCCCAGGAGGTGACTGGTGTGAACAGTTTGTTGTATATTCTTCCGGGCTAGTTTCTATAAATTTACATATATTAATATGTAAAAGTACAAATATAGTTTTAAAAATCATAAATGGGATTATCCTGTGCAAAATCTTATATATTCTCCTTTTTTCAAAGTTTCTTGGAGGTATTTCAACTTTAGTATACATGAAATTGTTTCCATTTGGATATCTGTTACACAAAATCCACAACATATTTGAAACACACAATCTAAGCTTATCTTTCAGAGCTGCTAAGAGTCTTTCATAGTTATTCTGGACACATGTCATGACTACATTCTGTACCAAATAAGATTCATAGACTAGCTACTGTCCATTTGGGTCTATAATCTAAGACAACTTTGACACAACCATATATCAATTATCCATACTGAGTACTTTTCTTTTGAGATTATAAATTAATTACAACATTTCTTCCTTCCCTTTCTTCCCTCAAAAGCTCTCTTATATACCCCTCCCAACTCTCCTTCAAATTCATGGCCCCTTTTTTCTATGAATTGTTATTGCATGTATATATGTATATACATATGTAGGCCTAAATATAACCTCTTCAGTCTGTACAATGCTATCTGTATGTATGTTTGCAGGGTTGACCATTTGGCACTAAACAACCAACTGGTGTGCTCTTCATTGTGGAAGGCCACCTGTCCCATTCCCAGATTTCCTCAGTTGCCCTGTAATTATTATTATTTTTTTTGAGAGGATCGAACCCAGGGCCTTGCACTTGCTAGGCAAGCACTCTACCACTGAGCTAAATCCCCAACCCTTGTAATTGTTTAAACTTGAGTCCTTTTGGGTTTTTCTCCATCCAGTTTGTCATGTTCATTGTTGTCATCCTTGTTCTGCTCACATCTAGGCAGTCATGTTGGTGAGACTTTATGAGTGTAACTTTTTTGGGGGTTTATTTATTATGTATGCAGTGTTCTGTCTGCATGTATACCTGCATGCCAGAAGAGGGCACCAGATCTCATTACAGATGGTTGTAAGCCACCATGTGGTTGCTGGGAATTGAACCCAGGACCTCTGGAAGAACAGCCAGTGCTCTTAACTGCTGAGGCATCTCTCTAGCCCCGGATGTATCTTCTGATATTGCTAGGAGACACAATCTCAGAGAAAACTCTCTGATCTTCAGGATCTTACAATCTTTCTGCTCCCTCTTCTGCTATGGTCTCTGAGCTTAGGTGCCAGAGCATTCTGTAGATGTATTCATTGGGACAGGGTGGGGGTGGGGCTCCAAAATTCTTCATTTTGATCAATTGGAGTTTTCTGCAGTGGTCTTCATCTGTATGCACACTGTTTATATACTAACAGCAAAGTTTTGAGACCTTTTGTTACAAAATTTATTCTTCTAATTGTAGAGGAAGGGAGCTTAATGAAGAATAGGATACTTATGAAGCCTCAAAGTATCTCTTCATCAATTATTTATTAGTCACAAAAGGAAAATTCAGATAGTGAGGAGAAAAAAAGCTTTCATCAAATGACCAAAATTAATATCACTGATACAGCTCAATGAGCATCTTATGTTCATAGCTTTGAAACCTTGAGAAAAACAGGATCCCCTATGTAGTGTTCAGGTCAGATAGGTGTTGCTTGGATCAGATCACAAAGAAACATAAGATAAATTTGTATGAAGTGACACTGTTTAAAATAAATGACCCATGTGCTTTGAAAATAATGAAATAAAAATACTGATGAAATACAGACAGATACAGAAAGCAGGCTTAGGAACTGTTCCAAATCAGTGTAGTCTAAATATACATGACAACTCAACACAGTGTAACCCTGGACAGAATCTTGTACTAGAAAAAATACTCCAATGTACGTTGCCAAAACAACCAATAATGGAATATGCTCTGTGGACTGGTTATTATATCCATGTTAAAATCCCCACTTTCAGTAATTGTACTGTGGTCATATGAGGTTGTATTTGGGGGAAATATAGGTTGTCCTGGGAAGAATTGAGGAGGAAATAAGCCTCTTGGCTGCAAAGGGTTCAGGAATAAAAAGTGTGTGTGCTCTGTCAGGGAGTGAGTAGTGAATGAGTCCTGAGTGAATGTGTTTTCTTTCAACATGAGCATGACTATGTCAATGACCCCAGTGCCTCAGACACATAGGAATGGCAAAGCTTTCCCTGGGTAAGGCTCAGGGCAAGTAAAGCCTTTCCACTGTTCTGTTTCCAGCCTGAGATTGCTCCCCTACAGTGATCCCCTACTCAGATTAGCTAAAGCTGCCTCTTTGTTCTGCTGTGTATATTAACCCATCCCCTCCTTCAGTTGTAAGCAATAAATCCACCTCCTTCATTCAGATGTATAATGTAAACATGCTGAGTTGCCCAGCTACTCCTGGTGCATCTCAATCAGACCACATAGCCAACCCAATTCCAGCTTTTCTGTACATGTGTCTATGTCTGCCCTTCCTTATCACTCTGATCAGGTCAATCCCTAAAGCTGTGCAGGCAGAGGCACCTGTGTGTGTACTGATAGACTATGGTAATGCAAAAGTAGCAGCTGCTTAAACATCAGTGGATATAGACATGAATATCAGGCATGTGTAAATTCTTCCAACTATATTTGCAAATTAAATTATTTAAGATGGAAATAATTTCAACTGGATCCAAGAACATGAAGAGACCCAGAGTCCATAAGTTATAGATTTGGGTGATGTGGAGCCCTGTTCAACCACTTGCCTGCTTGAAGTGAACTCTGCTGGTAGGACTTTGGGGGGAATTGTGCTTTTCAAATGGATTCTCCAGAAACAGTTCACATTCTTGTCCATAATCTAAGATAATCTTGACACAACCATGTTTCAATAATGCACCCTCAATTTGGAACTGTCCAAATACTCCAGTTTCCAAAATACATGTAGCTGAAAAGCAGCTAATTTTACAGAGGTAGGAGAAAACTTATATTCCAATATGTTTTGAGATTTTATTTATTTACATATTATGTATATGAGTGTTGGCCTGCACATATATCTGAGCATCACATGCATGCAGTACCCATGGAAGCCAGAAGAGGGCATCAGATCCCCCGGGACCAGGACCCTCTCCCTCTCCCCCTCCCCTTCCTCTCCTCCCCTCTTCCTCCTGCTCCCTCTCCCTCTCCTCCCTGTCCCTGTCCTTATAGATGGTTGTGAGCTACTATGTGAGTGTTGAGAAATGAACCCAGGGCCAGAACTTTAAAATGGCAAGTTGTTGTTTTAATAAAACATCATCTTGCATCAAGAGTGCCTTACTAATTCTTCTCCTGAGGCATTTCATTAAGTTGTGCTTTGGCAGAGGAACTTGATCTTGCGTTTCATTTTTCACTTTTTGTAAAGCTGATGCAGTTAGTGAACAATAGAGCATGCCTTAAGTTTAGAAATACATAAAAACAAATTATTTTTAAAAGATCAATAAAGATCTCTCTTTTCTATCTTTGGATTGCTCCAAGGAACTGGCATAGCAATTATTTTAATGGATTCCTTGAGATAAAATTCATATACATACATTTTATCTGTTTAAAAGTATACAATTCAATAGTTTTTAATATATTCCCAGAGGTACAACGACGACCACAATCCAATCTTAGAGCACTTTCATCACCCCCTAAAGAAATCCTGAACCATTAGTGCAAATCCCCATTCTCTTTTCTCCCCCTTGCCCAAGGCAACTACTAACCTACTTTCTGCATCTCTGGATTTGTGTATTTAGGACATTCCGTATAAATGAGTCCCAACAATTCATGGACTTTGTGTCTCACTCCTTTTGGAATTTAGCATGATGTTTTCAGGTTCACTCAGTTGTAGCATGTATCAGCACTTCATTTCTTTTTATGGCAGGATCATATTCCATCATATGAACGGAATTTTGCTTTATGCAACAAAATTTTGTTTATCTGCTTATCACATAATGGACATTGGGTTCTTTCTAGTTTGCTGCTACAGCAGTTCTCAACCTGTGGATCGAGACCCCCCTGGCGGTCGAGTGACCCATTCACAGGGGTCACCGAAGACCATCAGAAAACACAGATATTTACATCTCATAGCAGTAGCAAAATTACAATTATGAAAGCAGCAACAAAAATAATTCTATGGTTGGGGTCAGCACAACATGAGGAGCTGTATTAAAGGGTCGCAGCATTAGGAAGGGTGAGGACCACTGTGATGGAATATGTGGCTATGGATATTGCTATGAAGATCGTTGGGTGTATATTTTAACTTTAACACCCCTTGAATTATTCTGCACACACATACAAACATAGACAGCTAGATGACTGATTGATAGGTAGATAGACAGATAGATAATAGAGGGCTATCAGTGGAACAACTGGATCATATGCTGACTCTATTTAACATACTGAGTAACTGCTAGACTCTTTCCCACTGTGGCAGCATCTTTCTATCCCCAACAGCAACGTTTCAGGGTCCCAATGCTTGTTTTTTTTATGATTATTATAACCATCCTAGTGGGTATAAAGTGGAATATCATTGTAATTTGGATTTGCATTTCCCTAATGGCTAATGATGTTGACCTTGTTTTCATATGCTTGTCAGCCATTTTAATATCCCCTTTGGAGAAGCATCAATTGAAATCCTTTGCCAATCTTTTAATTGGGTTATCTTTTTATACATGGGTTGTAAGACTTTATACATTCCCCACCCAGGTTCCTTATTAGATATGGAAGTGATAATTGGAAACAGCAATTTACACAGGTTGACTATCATTGGGCTGCCCTTTTTCCACTTACAATTCTTCTTTGATGTATTTCAATTTTAGTACCAGTCTCAATTAAAAAAAAAAAAGAAAGAAACTTTCCAAGTAAAGTTATGTCTTGATGTCCTCAAGGTATTAGTTCCATTATTCACCCACAGATATAAAAATTTATGGATGCTCAAGTCTCCTACATAAAATTGTGTTGCATTTGCATATAACCTATGCATAGCTTCTTGTATCCTTTAAATCATCCATAGATGACTTATAATACCTACTATAATGTAAGGCTATGTAAATAGTTGTTATACTATATTGTTTGGAAAATAATGACAAGAAAGAAACCTGGATACACTCAAGACAGAAGCATTTTTTTTCTGAATGCTTAAAAATATGTTCTTTGAAAGTTTCATATACCTATATATGTATAAACACACACAATGTATCTTGATTATATTCACCACTCATTCCCCTCCTCAATCTCTTCCTGATCCCACCACAACACATCTCTCTCCCAACTTCATGTTCTCTTCTTTTTCGGTAATATATTGAGCCTAATTAATGCTGTCCGCCAGTGTATGGTTGTGAGTCACCACATGGGACACCTACTAGCGGCCAACTTCCCTAAAGAAACATGACTCTTGCTTCCCCAGCAGCTATCAATTGTCCATAGTGCCTGAGCTCGAGTCGGGGCCTCAGAAACACCCCCTCCTTCAATTTTAGAATGTTTAACTGGCTTGATCTTTTACAGAGAGTACAGGTAACCACAGCTATTGTAAGTGTTACTGTTAAGTTTTCATGATGGCAACAGCCATATCATATCCAGAGAACAGCATTTTCCAGCATCCTCCTTATTCTCCAGCTCCTACAATCTTTCCATGCTCTCTTCTGTAATGTTCCCTGAGCCTCGAAGTGGGGAAATTTATGTATGTGTTCCCTCTAGAGCTCACTTATTCTCAGCACTTTACCCAGTTATGATTCTCTGCACTAATTGCTGCTTGCTGCAAAAACAAAGGTTGAGAGCAATACTGACCTACAGATGTAAGCATCAATAGTTTTAGGGTAGTTTGGCAAGATGACCATTCACCACCACAATTATAGGCTCCTCCCTAGGGCTTAAGATCTTCACAGCCACGGGCTTTTGAATTCATGGACATGAATTCCTTACTGTGTAACAGGTCTCAAGTCAAACAAGGTAGCGGCTGACTACCTCCATAAACAGTCTTGCCACTGTCACATCACTGGGAACATCTTGTCTGACAAATTGCTATTGTAGTCTGGCATTGGGTAAGACCATTGGTGTCATTTCTACCTCACAGTCTTCATAGCATCGTTCAGCACGGTGAAAAGTAAGATATTGAATTAGTTGACCGTAAGAATGTAGAACCCATGGACACAAAGGGCTGACTTTATTTTACCAAATAATTTTAAATTATACTTATTTTCTATGTATATGTATGTATATAGATGCTTTCAAGGACAACTTTCAGGACTTTGTTCTCCCCTTCTACCATATGGGTCCCAGGGATCAAACTCAAGGAGTCAGGCTGAAGCCTTTATCCACTGAGTCATCTCAGAATGTATGTATGTATTAACCATATTAAATATTACAATATATACCATATTTTTTAAAATTCCTTAATAATTACCACCTAAATTAGGTGTTCTGTTCATATATTTTCAAAAGGCACATTCTAACCCATACTCTTAGCTAAAGTTAAGTTGCTGTAATAAAACAACCTCAAATATAGTAGCTTAAAGACAGCATGTTCATTGCTCTTTCACTTAACACTGCTGAAGTGGATAGTTGTTTTAGTACTGTAGGCTGACTTCTCTAACCATTTCCATATCTGAGAGACTGAAGACAATAAAATGTTTCTTATTCATATCCCCTACCTCCTAAATGATTAGATAAATGGTCTTCCTTGTGATCATTTAGGACCCAAGCTTTCTAATTCTATCTGGGTGACATGTAACCATGAACTTGGGGGAGAATTAATGAATTTTGGTGAGGTCAGGGAGGGCTAATTGCTGCCAAGGGATCCATTAATGGTATCATGCATCTAGAGCCATAATATGGAAAGTAGTTTGAAAGAGACAAAGCTATATAGGCAAAGAAAAGCCACAGAACCTTGACTGCTAGGTTAAGGACTATAAAAGTTTGGTTCTGGAACATCTCCCACAGGCCTATGTATGTGTTAGGCTTGGTCCCCAGCTTGCTGTTACAGAAGATGGTCAGTGTTTTAAGAGGTGGGGGCCTAGCAGGAGATTATCAGGTCATTGTGGGTATGCCCTCAAGGGAGGTTGAGGAGCCCTGCTCTCTTCATTTCTCTTGGCTCCCCAGCTTGCCACGAGGTGAGAAGTTTTTTCTGTACTGTGCCTTCCTGCCAGGCATGTCACATAGATCCAAGCTAATAGGACCAGCTGATCATGAAATCTCCATAATGGCAAACCCAAATAAACCATTTAAAGTGGTAAGTTTGTTATCTTGAATGTTTGTTATAGTGACACAAAGCTAATGCATACTTGGCAAGAATATGATAAGTCAGTGGGTGAGATGAACACAAGCTGATTTGTGTGTGTGTGTGTGGGAGATGTCAAAGAATTCTAGGGTTGTAACAAATACATAGAGAACTTTTGGGAAGAAGCATTGATTCAGACAAAAGTTAATGGCTTAAGTCAAGTTAGCATGAATAATAATGGAAAGAATCAATGGATCTGGGAGGAAATATCCTTAGGATTTGTAGACTATTGACTTAGCAAGGGCTGGTAAGGATGCAGGTGGGGACTGTGATGACCTCCTGGCAACTGTTCTCAGATACAGTGAACATAAATGAGAAAAGTTGGGGAGTTGTCCTAGGTCTGTGTGTGGGTGGTAATAAGTTCAGGTTTGGCTTTATTGATTCAGGTCACTCTGAGGTTTTCTAATGAAAGTCTCCACATGGTGTTTGTTGAAAGAGACATGGGTTTCAGAAGAAAAGATCTACACTAGAAATGAAACACACCCCCTTCTGCTATATATTAATAGCAGTTAGAGTGTAAGAGTCACCCTAACAGTATTATGTAGAAAGGATAGCACGTAGAATGAAAAGATAGTAGACCCAGGACAGATTCTGTATCAGGATCTGTATTGGTATGTGTCAATGTTCATCCTAGATAACAAAGATTACAAACTCGGCATAGGAGAGTGTATGGAGAATATAGAGTAGTGTTTAAAAAAAAAAAAAACTGCTGGGCGGTGGTGGTGGCGCACGTCTTTAATCCCAGCTGCTGTGGGATGGTCTGTATGTCAAATTGCTCTGATTGGTCAATAAATAAAACACTGATTGGCCAGTGGCCAGGCAGGAAGTAGGTGGGACAAGGAGAGAAGAGAATTCTGGGAAGCGGAAGGCTGAGGCAGGGAGACACTGCCAGCTGCCACCATGACCAGCAGCATGTGAAGACGCCGGTAAGCCACCAGCCAGGTGACAAGGTATAGATTTATGGAAATGGATTAATTTAAGCTATAAGAACAGTTAGCAAGAAGCCTGTCACGGCCATACAGTTTGTAAGCAATATAAGTCTCTGTATTTACTTGGTTGGGTCTGAGGAGCTGTGGAACTGGTGGGTGACAAAGATTTGTCCTGACTGTGGGCCAGGCAGGAAAACTCTAGCTACACCCAGCACTTGGGAGGCAGAGGCAGGCGGATCTCTGGGAGTTCGAGGCCAGCCTGGTCTATAGAGCGAGTTCCAGGAAAGGCGCAAAGCTACACAGAGAAACCCTGTCTCGAAAAACCAAAACAAAAACAACTGGTATCCGAGAAACCAAGGAAAGAGATGGTTTCTATACAGACACTGTGATCGTGTGTCACATAAGACAAAGACTACCACTTGAACTAACCCACAGTGACTTAACAAAGATGAGTTTGGATATGTTGATGGGAAAGTTATATTGGTTATACTGAAAGGAGTGCGAAGCTTGTGGAGAGTAGACTCTGACTGCAAACTACTCCCTTGGAAAGTCAGGTTTCAAAGAACGTAACAGAAAAGGGTAACAACTTGGTGGAATGTGAAACTGAAGACCTTTTTTGGTTTGTGCTGGTTAGTTTTTTTTTTTTTTTTTTTTTTTTTTATCAACCTGACACCAGTTAGTGTCATCTGGGAAGATGAACCTCAATTGAGAAAATGCCTCCATGAGACTGGCCCATAGGCAAGTATGTGGAACATTTCTTGATTAATGATTGATATGAGAGGGCTCATACCACTGTGGATGGTTCCTCCTAGGCAGGTGGTCCTTGTGGTATAGAAAGCAAACTGAGCATGCCAGTCAATAACATTCCTCCATGGTCTCTGCTTCAGTTCCTGACTCCAGGCTCCTGCCTTGAGTTCCTGCCCCGACTTCCCCTGGTGACTGATTATTACCTGTAAGTGTAAGTGAAATAAAGCCTTTCCTCCCTAAGTTGCTTTTGGTGAGTGTTTTATCACAGCAACGGAAACCTAACTAAGACACATGGGGGAAGCCTACCCAAGGTGCCCATGGGGAATGAAGTTGGATAAAGAGAAAAGTGAGACAGAACAGAAATATCAGGAAAGGAATCAAGAGTTTCCATGAATGGATTAATTTTGAATATGAGTTCTCTTTCCAATAAGTCATTCCTTTATGAACGACTATAAATATTAGAGCTGTGTTTTAGACTGAGATGAACTATGTTTTCTTACAACTGCTTTCATGACTCTTACATAGCTTCATCCCTGCTTCCTCTTCAGTTTCTTTTATAAATATGCATAGTTCCTTTAAACATTTTTCATATGATTTCATCTCAAAGTTTTGTGTGAGCAATGTTTAGCTTCAAGTGACAAGGCCAGAACTGCCAAAAATTTTCCAGATGTAGCTTGGCATATGCAGTACCATTCCCACTGTTTACGTTTTCTCTCATGATCTAGGCACTATATAATTACTACTGGTCTACAAATGGCATTATGAACCTTTAAAAAAACATTCTACAAACATTATGTATTGTGCTTATAAACAATGAAAACCCCCCAGTCTTGTTTCAGGGACTGTTTTTAAACCAGCATTCCCATGTTAAATCTTAGTCTTAACTGAAAGGCGACTTTGAGACCTGGGTCCAGCGCTTTCCATTGCCAGTTTCAGCTTGTTATGCTAAGTTGTCATCCTATTGGGTAGAAAGTGGAGTCTCACATTCAACATATCCATTGTCCTTTCCAATCAGTGCTGTGGACTTCAACATATACAATGCTGTTCAGAGAGACAGGGTTCTAAGAAGGTTCCCATGAGTCCTGTCCAAATAAGGGCATTTGAAGTAGGATGAAACAAACAAGAGTTTCAGGTGAAACCTCTCAAGCATGAAGAACTGGATTCTGCCAACAACCTGGATGAGTTGGGAAGAAGTCCTCAAGTCTCAAGGCCAGACCACTTGATTGCAGAGGACCCAAGTGAAGGAACTTCAACAGTTGTGGGCTAATAAATATGTCATTTTAAGCCGCTGTTAATGGTTGTCTGTTAATATACATAGGAAATGCAAGTACATGTATTCTGCTTTACTGTTCATGTTTTTAGTAAGCTAGTTGGATGGTGTGTATTTCATAGGGAGACAGCACCATTCATTTGCACTTCCCATTTGCACTTCCAACCTGTGGCTTCCTTCTCACTCTGAAGTGCTCACCCACTGAGGCTAATGAACTTTGCTCAGTGAGAGACAGAATACATCATTATAGTGTAGCACACAGCAAAGGCTTCTGAGATAGAAGAAAACTACCTTCATGAAAACAGGACACACTGAAAACCAGTACCATCTATGCTGCATACTCTTGTGGTGCTTATTAATAGCCTTGCTGATTCACTCTGTGACATAGCATCTGAATCAGGCATTAGTGTTCCATCGCTGTCACTGTGAGTGATTTATTTGCCTAAGGATAAAGATTGTTAATATTCTGGGCACACTTAAAACTCTTGACTATAAGGCCAACCCTGCCTTCTCATTAGTACTTTGTGGGTGTCGAGACTTTCATTAAAATTCCACTTCCTTTAATGTGGTCACCTTGGCATGTTTTTTTGAATGATTTCAGTGCCTTGGGAAGGATTGGTTTTTGGAAATAAATAACACAGAATGCAGGATGTAATTGAATATGGCATATTCTGTAGCATCTCACTGGATTGCTTTATTGAAATCTGAACAGAGAGTGAGCTTTGGCTGGAGGTGCTGATGAGCTTCTATGACTAATGCTATTCATCAACACTAAGCTTCCCTGTAGATGGACAGTATAATATCTGTGTATAGACTCCACAATGGTGAAGGAGAAAAGGAAGGCAAGGCACCTTACCTCTTTTCTTGGGATTTATTTTTATTATTTTCAAGTGTGTGTGTGTGTGTGTGTGTGTGTGTGTGTGTGTGTGTGTGTGTGTGTTCCTGTGAGGGTAAGTGCATTTGTGTGCAGTGCCAGTAGAGAACAAAAGAGGGCATGGCTCCTCTGGAGCTGGAGTTACAGGCAGTTGTGATCTATCTGGTGTAGGTGATGGCAACTGTACTCTAGTACTCACATACAGGAGCAGCAGGAGCTCTTAACCATTAAGCCATCTTTCCAGCCCCCAAGTCATCCCCATCTCATTCTAGAAAGTTAGGAATAGGTTGAGAATCCAGGAAACTGTATGGACTCTATATTGACTGATGGATAAGTGGGTGGATATTTTCATTTTACAGGGAGAATTTGGTATTAGAGATGTTTTCAGACAATAGCTATGGACTTGGCATAAGCAAGGTTTTTCAGTCTCAATGATACTGACTTTTAGAGCCAAATAATTATTTGGTTTTTAATTGGAGACAGTGACTGTCCTGTGCACTGTTGGATGCTCAGCAGCACTCTGGTCCTCTAGTCATTAACATCAAGTCATTGTCATTGTTCATTGTCTGATGTCCTTGATGGTAACCGAGGTGCTGGAATAACCTCTGCTTGAGAACCATTGACCTAAATCAACTAAACAAACACTTGCTTTTGCCCAATTGTCCATTGCTCATGTTACCCTGATTTTCTCAACTCAGTTTACCCGAAATGGATTAAGCACTTGCTATAAGTAAATGCCCTGAACTTTGACTCATACTTGTGATTTATATCATTCAACTCAAAAAAGTTGTATCAGCAGTCACTCCAGATCAGCGGTTCTCAGCCTGTGGGTTTCAACTCTTTGGGGTTGCATATTAGATATCTGGTATATCAAATTATTTGCATTATGATTAGTAACAGTAATAAAATTACAGTTATGAAGAAGTAACAACGTAATTTTATGGTTTGGGGTCACCATAACATGAGGATCTGTTTTAAAGGGCTGCAGCATCAGGAAAGTTGAGAACCACTGCTCCAGATAGTTTGTGAAAGTCAATACACTGTTACTTAGTGGCTTTACTAGTCTTTACTCATAGTGCATATTTTTAAAGAAGCCAGGAATACATTTTTGTTATTTATTTTCTTATTTATGGGTTTGAGGGTGTGGGGGCATGTGTGTGTCATAACACATACAGAGGTCAGAAGCCAGTAGGGTTCTGGGCATTGAACTCAGGTTATCTGGCTTGGTGGCAAGTGAACTTCAGGGGGATATTTTATAAGTTAAACCTATAATATTTTCCATCTAGCTTAAGGTTTGGCTCCACATACCTGCATTTCCAGCAATTAGGAGATGGAGGGAGATCACAAATTCAAGGCCAACTTTGGCTAAATAGCAAGTTTAAGGCTATAGGTGTAATCTGTTTCAATAAAAAAACAAAAATTATTTTCCATTTTTCCTCATTTCTGATTTGAATGTGAATTTATCTAACAACCAGGATATTCAAATCAAATATTTCCAAAAACTAAGGTCACATTGAAGATGAAGAAGGAGTAGACATTTCTGGGTTTTCTTTATGATATATTTGCTTCCACGTTCATAAAATGTACTCTCTTCCTGAAATTCCCTCAACGATAGCCTAGTCCATTTCAACTTTCTTATAGAAGAAATGTGACCAGGAGCATGTTTTCTCAAGCATTCTTATCCTACCCAAAATCCCCCTACAGTGTGATTGTCCTCGAGCCATTAGTTTTTAACCTAACTGGGAAGAGGCCTCAGATATGAGACAAACGCTTGAGTGAGAGAAGGCTGTTCTAACACTGACAAGCAAGATCTGGAATGGTATCAGATTGCCCATGGATATTCAGTCAATAGCTTGTCAGAAGAATTCATTGTTAAATTCTTCCCACTGTCATGTCCCTTTGAAAGGATCTTGTTCTAGAGATGGGCGAAGCATCAGGTGCCAACCAAGGAAAGCAGTCTGGCTAAACTGGCAACTGGAGAGAAGGGGCTAAATCCATTACCGAACTCAGCTTCCTGCTGTTCATTGCACACAGTCCAAGCTTCTCGAAAATAATGAAATTATCTTCAAGTGAAAGACCAAGACTTGGGATAGAAATTGAGCACGGAAAATCAATACCAGTGGTTCCTGACCAGAACATTAAATTCTGTTTTTAGTGCTCACAAGTGATTCCTGTGTCTTTGGTTGGTGGGCAGCATCATAAACAATATTCCATTTGGGTTTCTTTGAAACCTCTAAAAACCATTCAAATCTGGGAAGCTAGTGATTATTTTCCTCCCATGATAAGAATACTGACTTGAGATGTTTATCTTTAATTGGGTTGGTATTTTAATTAGGTACTAACTTCCTTGGTTCTGTGAAAATGAAGATGAAGGTAATTATTTGGGCTGCAGCCTTTTGAAAGAACACTTGTCAATAACATCAGAGAACATTGGCAGTGAGGAAGGTCAGAAAGAATCCTCTGATCTTTTCTCACAGGGTGTGCTTTGAATTCAATATTGGTAAATAAAAAAAGAGAAATGGTTGTAGGAGAGTTTTGCAGATTTTCTTTCAGTCTTATAAGAATATGATCTAGATCTTTTTTTCTTCTTCAAAATTGCCAAAGAGTAGTTTGACAATTTCCATAGATCTGTATATTTGCATATATATATATATATATATATATATATGTGTGTGTGTGTGTGTGTGTGTGTGTGTGTGTGTGTGTGTGTATAGTTATATCACTCTGTAGTGGCAAAATATGGCCTGATGGCCAAATTCACTCTGCTACCTGTTTCTATAAATAAAATTTTATTGGAACTCAGCCATGCCCATTTGTTTATGTCTTACCTGTGGCTAATTTTGTGCAATGATAGAGCTAAGTAGATTTGACAGAGACCATATGGCCCTTTACAGAAAAATATTGATAATTCCCTGTTCTAGACTCATATTGTTGCACTCAGCACATGGTAGAATCTGAAAAGACAGAATAAATATCCTTACAAAAGGTCCGAGTGTGGTAATCTATGTCTTTAATCCCAGCACTCAGGAAATAGAGGCAGGTTGATCCCTGTGAGTTTGAGACAAACCTGGTCTACATAGCAAGTTCCAGACCAGTCAGGGTTACACAGTGAGACCCTGTCTCAAACAAAACAAAACAATAACAGCAAAAATATCAATTTCTGAATCATAGTATATGCAAGGAGGGTCTTTATTGACATAGAGGTAAAATGGAAGCTTGGGAGACTGGAGAGATGGCTCAGTGGTTAAAAGCACATAATACTCTTACAGAGGACCTGGGTTGAGTTCCTGACACCCATGTTGGATGGCTTACAACTGCCTGTAACTGAAACTCCAGGGGACCAGATGTCCTTTCTGGCATCTGCAGGCACTTCATTCAAACACATACACCCATATGCAAACATACTTATACACATAATTAAAAATAAAACAATGTAAAACAGAATTCACAGAAACTTAGATGGAAGAACTCAGAATATTAGAAGCACCTAAAAGAGGTAGAAAGAAAAGTGATATAGTTGATAATCTGGAATTAATGACTATTTTACCAAAAAATGTTAACTAAAATGTGCATGCATCCATGTGTGCAAGCAAGCATGCATGTGACAGTTAATGTAGTTAAGTGAAAGAAATTAAACCAAATCTATGTGCCAGGGCATTGTGGCAAATCCTGGAGATTAAAAGATGGGTGACTGATAGGCCTACTGCATGAAAAGCTAGGAAACATTTTTGTTGGGCTTCATTCTTAGCTCTAGCTTGGCACAACATTGCATTGGTATATAATGCAAGTGGTCAAAAACTGAGTACTTCATCTTTCCCTTTCAATACTTTTTTTCTTGTACTATCAGTTTGGAGAGAGACATCACCAGCTTACATGCCAGTTTATCTGCTTTCTTTCTCGTACACCAGGAATTTCCCCTGGCTTGGTTAGGTGCTACCTCTGAAGATGTTGAAAATTCCATGACCCCAGCTCCTTTTCTTTCCATACCATTTGCAGTTTGAGTTATGTACATCTGTTGTGTTTGTCACTGTAGAGTCCATACCTTTCATGGCAGGGTTTTAATGCCTCTTGGCATTGTGTTTTAAGAGTTTCTTTGTTTAGGAAGAGGTCCTTTTCACAGCATGGAAAACTAGGAGGTAGTAATGTTTGTATGGAAATGGGTAAATGGATATGGTTGTGAATCTGGATTTTACAGTATCTCCAAGTACATAAGCAAGTATATACATGCTTTCTCATTAATTAATTCCACTAATATTTATTAAGCATTCTGTTTCTATTTGACACCTTTATATGTGACAGGGGAATAATGGTGGACAAGACAGACAAAGCCTGTGGCCTTGTAAGACTTGTATCCCAGGGGGATCAGATGTATAGTGAAGATTTTCATATGAATCTCTCTACTATCACTGCTGTTCTTCAGTTGAAAGAAACTGTCATTTATTATGTCCAAACAGTTAAACATATATTCCTGATAGCAGGCATTGTGGAGAAGTCAACAAATTAGTTAATTAACAGGCAAGCATGTATACACTCACATATGTACTTGGCACAACTATAAATACTGGACTCACAACCTCCATTCACATCTATTTAGCCATTTCCATACAAACTCTCTAAGATGTCACAATAATCCTCATGATTAAAAAACATCAGAATATTGAGAATTCACAAGAAGAAAAACCATAATTTCATACAGCGAGTTTCCAATAAGTTACATGGGAAAATAGCAGGAAGAGCTGGCCATTGAACACGTATTAGTTTGGTGAGGTTTTAAGTGACAATCTGAAGCCATAAAACTTGGCATTTTCAGAGACCGAGGTGAAGAGAAAAGGGAGTGTGGATGAGTGAAGCAGAAGGAGAATCAAAGTAGAGGGTCAAGTCATCTAGGATTGTTTGCTGCTGGGCAGGCATGTGGATTTTCCTCTGAGAGAAATGGCAGAACCGTTTCAGGGTAGAAGCAGAAGAGTAGCAGAATTACACGTGGTTTTAAAGTTCTCTTAGGTTGCTCTGCTGGACTCACTCAGATTACAGGAAGAGAAAGGTAAACCTAGTTAGGAGACTGTCTGTTGGGAAAGAATCAACCGGACCATGACATTGGCAGTAGCAATGATGAGAAGTGGCCAGATGTGGGAAAGGCCTTTGAAGGCAGAAGTGCCATGACTCCCTGAAGAATTAAATATGAAGATAAAGGGACTAGAGGGGCTAGTCATAGCTGACCTCAAGAATTCAGGGATTTGATCTGAAAAAGTGAATGTGAGGAAATGGCTCTTTACACACACACACACACACACACACACACACACACACACACACACACATATATCACCACATACCCTCATATATCATTAAACCAACTGAAAATTATTGAGTAATTTTATAATATTATATGTAGTTTTCCCCAATAACTATTAAAATGTCCTCAAGCCACCTTAGGAGCATGTTTATGAAAAAAATGTGTCTAAAGAAACAATTGGTCCTTTAACTGACCATCTATCTCCCCACCTCCACCCCAGCATTGAAGATTAAATCCAGGCTTTCATAAATGCTAAGAAAGCACTTCCTCCTTTTCTCCTGTATTTTTATGTTTGAGACATTTTCAAGTTTTACCTTTTATATTTGGACAAATTCTCCCCAAGTTTCTCAGGCTGGCCTTGAACTTGAAATCTTCCTGCTTAAGCTTCCCAATTATCAGTGATTCCAACCCTATACCACCAGGCCCAGGTCCTAAGGCCTTTCTTTAATTCAATCTTCTACACACACACCAAATAACAGAAACCCTGAAATAGCCTCATAGGCAGATACCAGGTCGCAACTGGTACATGGTAGAGCAGGCAGCAGGACTCTGTTCTTTGTTTCCGTTACAAGTTTGGGCATAAATCACCTTGACTTTTATAAAAAACACTATCTTCTTTTTGTATCTATTTTAAATAAAGCTTGAAGCTCAGCATGAGAGATTCACTATAGGAAATTGTTTTAAACAGTGAGTTAATAGTTTAAAACATTCCTAAACATGACACATTTTTTTTAAGATGTCTGTAATTCAATTTCACTTTTCCTTGGTGGTGTGTGGGGGGGTGTTAAATCTAATCAGTCCTACTGTGTTAAATTATGATTCTCCTATTTTTAGTTATTCTATGTAGAAATAATATACCAAATGACTTTAAAATGCATGTATAAACTTTTCCTACACACAATCCCTTCAGCCCAAGTTTATCATCTATAGCACACAGATGGAAGAAAATCCACCTGAATATATTAAATTTGTTTTCCCTCTGAGATGAAAGGAAGAAGGTAATTTAAACTGTAAGGTTTTTTTTTTTTTTGCTGAAGTGAACATAATGTACTCATTAATAATTCTCTTCCTTGTCATTCATCACATCTTGTGACAGCAAACAATTTTCATGATGTTTTACTTCTTATGAATTTCTAACATTACCATATTCTGTGATATATAGTTTATTGGTTGTGTAATGGCTTAGGAAAGTCTACCTCTTTTTAATGTTTTCTACATCGAATGGCCAGTGATTCAAATATGTTACAAGATGACAGTTGTAGTAATGATGTTGATAGGAAAAATTGTCAAGATTTCTTTTTAAACTGTATTATTGTTATTATTATGGAGGCAAATGTGTAGACCAGAGGATAACTTTGTGGGGTCATTCCTTTCCTTCCACCTTTATGTGAGTTCCAGAAATCCAACTCAAGGCACCAGACTTGCACAGAAAGTGCCTTTATCCACAAAACCATCTCACTGGCTCAAGATTCCTTTTCAGTTAAAGAAGCTACTTGTCTCATCTCGACAGCCAGGGGAGCTCCTAAGCTAGACCATGCCTTGGCACTAGCATTTCAATATCAGGTCCTTACACAAGCCTTTACATCGTTACTTCTTCGGTTGTGAATTTTAGGAGATGCCCTCCTCTACCCAAGTTAATACATGCATAATGCATTGAGTTCAAGTACAGCATTCAGTTGTTATTTTTCAAAGATAAAGAGGAACTGATGGATGAGAATTTTGTTGGAAAGTCTTTTTGTTCTCTCTCTCTCTCTCTCTCTCTCTCTCTCTCTCTCTCTCTCTGTGCTAAGAATAGAACCCTGGGCATTTGTACACGCTACTACTGACATACTCCTAGCATTGATGTTCTCTCCCTCTCCTTGCTACCTTTCACACAGCACCAAAATGATGAATATTATGTGTGATGATTAATCTTGTCAACTCGAATGGGAATGGAATCAACTGACAGACTCACCTCTGGGCAGGACTGTGAGGTCATTTACTGGAAAGACTGATGAGATGGGAAGACCCTCCCCTGGAGTGAGCAAGTCCCTTCTCATAGCAGCCTAGACGGAAGGAGGTCTGAGGAAGAAGTAAGGTTGCTTAGTTACCTGCCTTCTCTTCTTGGTGGGTATGTCTCTCTCTTTGCTGCGGAAGCTGCCATTCTTCCCTGCCATTAACTTGGCTTTCCTGTGCTTTCAAGGTGGGCAAAGCCAGTGGGGATTCTGGGAACCCTCCAAGTAGGCCAAGTAGCTACAGTTCTCAGCTTCTCCAGAGTGCAGATGGCCATTATTGGGTTACCCAGTCCGGACTTTGTAAGCCAATCTAATGATCTCTCTTTAATACATATTCATTTTATTGTTACTGTCCCGTTACAGAACCCTGACTACTACATCATATCTTGAGGGTGAGCTGTCTCCCTATAAATACAAATGAAAAACACAGTTATCCCTAGTTTTATTTAGTACATTGATCAAGACCTGGAATTTAATATTAGGAAGAAAGTGGAACCAGCTGGTCTTTGGAATCAAGGAGAATTGAGACATGAGGGATTCCCACATAGATATGGATGAAGTCCATAAATTTGAGGGCTAGAACCACTGTAATAAAAAAGCATGACTTTAGTATACCTGCTAGGGCAGGTTTGCTGAGAAAAAGCCCTAATCACCTGCCTTCTTACTAAGACACCCTCAACAAGTGAAGCTGCTGTAGCAGCTTCTCTTTTTATTTTTTTAAAGATTTATTTATTTATGTTTTATGTGTGTATGTTTTGACTGCATGTATATCTGTGTACAACATGTGGGCGGTGCCTCCAGAGGCCAGAGAAGTTGTCAGATCTCCTAGAACTGGAGTAATAGACTGTTGTGAGCCACCATGTGGGCGCTGGGAATTGAACCTGAATCTTTTACAAGAGCAGCTAGTGCTCTTAACCACTGGCCCTCCTCTGCAGCCCAATGGCTATTCTTTTGATGGTTCGCTCTCTAGTAATGCTGCCTATGTCTATACCCTAAATTGCTCCAACTATCTCCAGTGCCTCTACCAACATATGAAAATTTATGGCAGTAAGTTCATTTCTAAAAGAGAGAGAGAAAACACCATGTTACCTTTCTTTTCTTCTAGAGTGCTCCCTGATGCAAATCAGCCTGTAGCCACTGTCCAAAACTGAATCTGTGCTGTTCTTACATAAAGATAATCATTCCTGTTGTCCATATCAACAACCGTATTTCTCACAGCCATTTAATAACAAAAGCCTCCATTTTTAGTTTGTTTTTTCATACTGCTTATTTCATGAGTGACAACAGCTATTTATACTTTATTCATCTCTACTTTAATCATTTCATTATTCCTTGGTTTTAGCTATGAACTCCTTGCCCACAGCTCTGTCTAAAACAGCACCCCATTCTCTTAGCGCTTCATGAAGTTTTAGTCACCACTTTCCCTCTTTCTCATGCAAGGCTATTTCCTGGGCTGCAGAATAAGACTACTATCATGTGTGCAAAGGGTCAGCTTTTCAGCATCTTGGAGACTGGGATAAAGAAAGCAATTTGCCATGGACTCACCATAGCCTTTGATTGCCTAGACATAAACTTGCACATTTTAATGCCCTTTCTGACATTTATCTCCATAGTCTTAACTGGACCATCTGTTTGAAGCTCACAGTGGTCTGAGTTTTGTGAGAATACTGCATTAGCAATTTCTGTCTCGTTTGGAATATACATGGGAATCATAAAAAAAAAAACCTATGTTATTCACTCACTGTTATTTGATCTTAATTATTAGGTATCAATAGGCTATAGAGACATTTAATGTTATTTCAAATTAGCACTAAATAAATTACTTAAGGCGATTGACTATCAGGTGTGTCTGTTTATTTCCCTAGAAAGTATGAGTGTCCAAGAGGTTGCTTGCATATTCAAGGTACTTCTAAAGGACTGGCAAAGGAAACAGGAGAGCCCAGAGGCCAGAAGAGAGGCAGTAGCCAGTTTCTAATTTTAAGAATAAAAGAAAAAAACGCTAGCGGGAGAGAGTCAAAGGGCTGTTTTCTTTTTTCTAAAATCTGAGTGTGATGGCTGATCTTAGCTGTCAATTTGTCTACATCTAGAATCAACGAAGACCCAAGCAGCAGGGCATGTCTATGAGGGAATATATTGTCTTGAGTAAATAATTTTGAGGCAGGAAGACCAACCCTAAATCTGGGCCACACCTTCTAGTGGCAGTTCACATAAGACATTGAAGAAAGAAGCTTTTGCCTTTTGCTTTAGTGCCCTCCCTCTCACTGGCAAGTTCAGCTGTCCTGTGGCCAAAGCATTCCTTTGCTAGTACTAGACTCGACGTCTTTGGAATCTACTTCTTTCCATCATAGACTGAATACCAATAGCTCCCTAGAATGCTCATGTCTCCAGGGCCAGATTGATACTGCTGAGACATTCTGTCTTGTGGACTGAACAACTACCAGGTTCTTGGCCATTCTGTTAGGAGACAGCCATTGTTGGACTAGCTGGACCACATCCAGCCTAATAAACCTCACCATTCTGTCCCTTAACGAACTCCAACTAACACACTGGATAAGAGAATAGAATAAGTAATGTATAATATTGGTGGAGCTAGGTTCTTTGTAGAAATACTTTATTTAAAATACATCTTTGCTTAAAAACTGGGCCTCTGGTTGTCTGTCATGGACCAGCATGCTTTGATCTGTATTAGATCAGAGTTCTTTGAGGTTTTCCTGTGTTACGATTGAAGGCTCATGGAATTTGGGAGCCCAGTGGAACTTTGAAAGTCGGTGTCAGGTAATGTTATACCTTTGTGCTGCCATTCCACAGCAAAGAGTGAGAGTACATCTGGAAAGACAAATGCTGAATATCGTATGTACAGGACTCCAGGCTCTGTCATTTCGGGTTTTTGAGACAGAATTTTTCTGTGTAACAGACCTGGCTGTCCTGAAACCCACTCTGTAGACCAGGCTGGCTTCAAACTCACAGACATCTGTAATTTTCTTTTCTTTTTTTTTTTTTTAACTCTTTGGGGGTCCACCACCCAGCTCCCAAACAAATACACAGAGACTTATTCTTACTTATGAATGCCTAGCCTTAGCTTGGATGGTTTCTAGTTAGTTTTTCTAACTTAAATTAACATGTTTCTCTTCTTCTACACTTTGACTCTGGGACTTTTTCCTTGCTTTATTCTACATATATTTCTTTCCTTCTTACTCCTAGCTCTTCTCTTCTCTTGAGCCTAGATTTCTCCTTCTATTTTTTTCTCTCTGCTTGGCAGCCCCACCTTTCAGCTCTTTATGAGACCAATCAGGTGTTTTGTGGGGGGACCAGCCCCAACTGAATGGAGAAGTGAGGAATTGAAAGATAATAGGAAGAAATATAGACAGAGATGAAGAGAAAGACAGAGACACAGGATAGATTTGGGAGGGCCCTGGGTCAATACCCAGTCTCACCGGATTGATTCATGATGGGCTTTTTAGACATCAGCAAGGGAAGGGGCAAAAACTCCCCTTTTCAAGGTTGAGGTATAAAGTATCAACAAGTGTAGACCCTTCAAAACACCTGGTAACCACACCCTTGGCCAAATCATCCCATTATGCAGCCCTGCTGGGTAAAGCAAGCTCAGACTTTCTGACCTTGAGTAAGGCCTTACTAGTGAGCCTCTGCCTCCACAGTGTTTTAGACAGGCAAAGTAACACAGAGTTAAACAAAAGCAACAGAAAAGACTGCAACACGCCGGGCAGTGGTGGCGCACGCCTTTAATCCCAGCACTCGGGAGGCAGAGCCAGGCGGATCTCTGTGAGTTCGAGGCCAGCCTGGGCTACCAAGTGAGTTCCAGGAAAGGCGCAAAGCTACACAGAGAAACCCTGTCTCAGAAAACCAAAAAAAAAAGACTGCAACACATCCTTGCATCATTAAACAAATATTCCACAGCATAAATGATTGTAACACATCTTAAGCTAATATTTCACAACAGAGATCTACCTGCCTTTGCTTCCCGAGTGCTGGGATTGAAGGTGTGTGCCACCACTGCCAGGCTTGGAATATTTCTTTACATTTTATTTTTTTATTAGCATAGGAAATTCAGGTTTTGTTTTAAAAAAAGATTTATTTTTTTTATTTTCAGCTGCATGTGTGTGTGAGTGTAGGTGCCCATGGAGTCCAAAAGAGAGCATTGCATTATCAGGAGCTGGAGTTGCAGGTTATTGTGAGTCACGTGAGTGCTGGAAACAGTATTTGGGTCCTTTGCAAGAACAGTACATGCATGCTCTTTACAGCTGAGCCATCTCTCCAGTCCCCAAAGTAGCAATTTTTTATGGTATTTATATACATATTTAATTTTAGTTGATCCTCCCCTCCCCCCTGCTTCTCTCATCTCCCTAACCCTTTCCTCCCCAACTGTACCCTTCTGCTTCCAGTATCTTTCTTTCTACTTTCATTATTACAAGTGTTGCATTACCCTCACCCACTCTCGCTCCATTCCTTAACGCTCCCTTTCTCTTCCTCTCATGGGGCCCTTTCTAGCTTCCTGACCGCTACATTGAATTGCTCCCATACAAATAAACATGTGGAAAGTGGAAGCTGGGATCTACATATGAGAGAAAACACACAATGTTTGTCTTTCTGAGCCTGGGTTATCTTACTAAGATAAAATATTTTCTGGTTCCATCCATTTTTCTGCAAATTTCGTGATTTAAAAAAAAAAAAAAGCAAAACCAAAAACAGCAAATGGAGATCTTGGAATCAAGCCCATCTAAACCTGAAAATCAGCTTCAGGGCAAACAAGCTTATTAGTCACTGGCTGTCCCTCCTTCATCTTCCTACCCTTTCATTTGCCTTTATGAGAGCATGAACTTAAAAGAGAAAGGACAGCCTGCATGAATCTCTGTACAGCTTTTTAGCCAGTTGCATGGCCTCCCAGAATAAGGATTATACTTCTCTCAGATTTGTTTGATGCCAAATGTGATCATCTGATTAATTTCTGGTGAGTGAAATGGCCAGAAATACCTCTATATCCATGAAGTCTATTCATAAAAGGAAAGAGTTCATGATTCTAATGTCATCAGGACATCAAACCATCTTAGCCCATGGAAATGACGACAACATGGAGTATTAAAGCTGACCATTGGAAGGAAGCTGCTTGGTTGGTGTCTTCATAGAGCAGGTCTGCAGTACTATCCTGAACCTCCAACCTTCCAGATCATTTCGGAGAAGAAAACTTCCTTTTTGCAAGCTGATACATGCAGCTTAATCTAGTGGGGAATGAACAAAGACACTTTAGGAATAAGAAAGACTGAGGAAAGGCTTAGAAGTAGGGAGCTTGGTTAGGTGAAATGGTGAGTGAGAATTATGTTTTTCCATGTATTATTCAGGTGCATTTCCTTTTTAATTAATTTTTAAAATAAGCATAGAAAGCAATAGGTTTTACTATGACATTCGCATACAAACTTTTTTTTTGTAGATCCTCGTCCACTCCCCCAGTATATATAAAAGGATGAAGCTCTATTTTTATTTTTCAGAGAGGAGGAACTTTACACGAATCTTATCAGCAGCTTTTAATTCTCTGTCTGTCTGTCTCTCTCTTTCTCTCTTTCTCACACACACACATACATACACACACACACACACATATGAATACACATGTTTGTCTGGTCTTCTAAAAAGCTTTGACAAACGAAAATACTCAAGATTCTAGTCTTAGGTAGGTAGAGGCAGCAAGACCATAAGTTCAAGGTCATCCTCACATACATAGCAAGTTCAAAGCCAGCCTGAGCTACATGAAACTGTCTTAAAATATCAAATGAAGTAGAAGAAGAAAAGCAGGGAAGGAGTAAGAAGAAGAGGAGGAGGATGAGGAAGTTGTCATCAATCATAGATAACCAGAAAAGACAATATTCTCTTAGTAATAAAATAAAACCAAAGCAAATATAAAATTCAACCACTAAAAATATACCAGACATTGTATTTAGGCAGCTCTCACACAAACAGTTTTGGATGGACAATTTTTATAAGACTGTCTTCATAATAGTCGTATTTCATGAATCACAAAGGGGTAGATCTTAAAATTCTGCTCAAGCTGAAACTGAAGCCTGTACTTTCTACAGTGGGAATTTGTAGTGTGATTGCCACCTGGGTACCAGTACAGACCATTGGACACAGTAGACTCCAGTGCTGATTTTGAATGGCTTTCCAGAAGAGATCATGTGCTATTGACGGGGTTTAGAATACGCTGTCTCCAAAGAAGAAAAGTGAACATTTGTGAAAATGGTGTAAGCACAGAGGACACTCTTACTTTCCCCTCATCCATCTTTCCCGAAACAGGCACAAACCTAGAGAACTTTCTCTCTGACCTCTCTCCCCTTCTCCCTTGAAAGCTGTCTTCTGACAAATGTCCTGTTTTGTGCCCAGAAGAAAGAACGTCATCACTAATCTGAAAAGTGCTGTTTTGCTTTTTCAGTGCTTAGGGTGGAACCCTGGGCCTCAAGCATGCTAGATAAACAAACGCTCTACAACTGAACTGCACCCCAAGCCAACAGACTCATCTTTCAATGTGTTCCCCAGTGTATTCCTGTTGACCACACCCTTCCATCCTCCAATTATACTTTAGCATAACCATAGAAATACATATATTTCCTCATTTCACTCAGCCTTTATTTCTGAAGATTTTGATGTCACATGAAGATGATTACATTAAATCTTTTTAAATTTTTTCAAACTTGAAAAAAATATTGTGTTGGTGTTATGCTTGCATATATGATTGTGTATCATCACATGTGTGCAGTTCCTATGGAGACCAGAAGAGGGCATCACATTTCTTGGGACTGGAGTTACAGAGAGTTGGGAGCTACCTTCTAGGTGCTGTGAACTGCACCCTACTCCTTTGGAAGAACAGCCAGTGCTCTTAACCATTGAATCTTCTCTTCAGACCCATGTTAGATCTTCAAAAGGAAATCATATTAAACTGTATTATTAAAAAGTAGTAAATAAGAGTCTTAATAGATGATAAATTTGTATACCTTTTTCTTTTACATGTCTTTTTTTTATAGAGGGTTCAAGCCATGAGCCTTGTTATAGGCAAAGAAATGATACACTTTTTCTCTTATACCACAGTAAAAAATTTCTAGCTGTGCTTGGTTACAAGTAATTCCCATGAGTTCCTATAAATAACTAGAATATTTTCTAAGCAAAACAAAACTGGAAAATTATTGGATGCTAGTATACTAACATATATAGTCATTACTGCTTTTGTCTGAGCATGAAGTATGCAAATTGTTTGCATGGACTCTCTCATATCAATGCTCTGTGCCTTTGACTTTAAGTGACTCTGTGACTGTTTTCCTCTTCACTGGGTTTTTATTATAAGAATACAAATCCATTCTCTTATTCCTAGTTCCCTACCCCAAATTAAAACATTCTTGACTCTGTCTTTGCCTTTTATTTCTTCACTTCCTCAACTCCCACTCTTGCCTCAGTTAACTATTGTCTTAGGGCTTCTATTGCTATGAAGAGACAATGACCTTGGCAGAAAACATTTAACAGAGGCTGGATTACTGTTCAGAGGTTTAGTCCATTGTTGTCATGGAGGGAATCATGGAGGCATGAAGACTGACATCATGCTGGAGCAGTAGCTATGAGTTCTACATCTGAATCAGCCCACAGTGACACACTTCCTCCAACAAGGCCACACTCACCCCAACAAGGTCACACCTCCTAAAGGTGCCACTCCCTATGAGCCTACCGGGGGCCATTTTCATTCAAACCACCACAACTACAAACCAGCTTTGAACTCTACCACCCTACCCAAACTGCTGGTCAAAATTTTAAAAATCCCATCATAAGCCTTGCATGGTGGTGCATACCTTCGATCCCAGACCTTGGGAAGCAGAGGAGGGCAGAACTCTGTGAGTTCCAGGATAGCCAGAGTTACATCCTGATACCTTGTCTCAAACAAACAAATAATTCCATCCTACTTCTTTGGTCTTCATTCTACAAGATCTCTCCATAACATTACTAAGAGTTGAACGCTGAGCCTGTGCTGACACCCAGGGCCATGGTGACATCCAAGCCTGGGCTGCATGGAGGGGCCATGTCCGGGTCCATGGCTCTAGCACAGCCAGGGTGGTTCTGAGTCTGTGTCTATGGCTCATGATACCATTGAAGGCCAGGAGTCTGGACTGCCACCTGGGTCCATGGTGACATCCGAGTCCGGGCTGCTTCATGGAACCATGTCTGGGTCCATGTGCCTACCACAGTCAGGGTCTGTGATGTATGTGGCCCATGGTGCCACTAAAGGCCACATAGATACCCAGGGTCTAGGGCACATCCTGTGGTCATATTGGTGTCCAAGGTTTGTGTAGCATGAATCTTAAAAGGTCTTGTTAATGAAAACAAACTTGGAGCCAGGCATTGGGGTGAATGCTGAAAGAACAGAGAAACAGAACAAGCCACATCCAACCTCACCTCGCCAATTTCTCAGCTGATTTTGTTTCCTCAAACTGGAAGCCTCTGTGTCTTCACCTGAATGGATCTCAGCTGAACTGCTGCTGAAAGCCTAAAAGCTTAACGAGACCTGTAGTTCCTGGGCCTCACTGAGCCTTATATACCTTTCTGCTTCCTGCCATCACTTCCTGGGATTAAATGTGTGTGTCACCATGTTTGGCTGTTTCCAGTGTGGCTTAGAACTCACAGAGATCCAGACGGATCTGTGCCTCCTGAATGCTAGGATTAAAGACGTGTGCTACCACTGCCTAAACCTATGTTTAATCTAGTGGCTGTTCTATTCTCTGACCCCCAGATAAGTTTATTGGGGTGCACAATATATACAATATATACAATAAATATATACAATGTATACAGTCAAGAATTATATTAACAGCCGGGCGGTGGTGGCGCACGCCTTTAATCCCAGCACTCGGGAGGCAGAGGCAGGCGGATCTCTGTGAGTTCGAGGCCAGCCTGGGCTACCAAGTGAGTTCCAGGAAAGGCGCAAAGCTACACAGAGAAACCCTGTCTCGAAAAACCAAAAAAAAAAAAAAAAAAGAATTATATTAACAATGTCTAGTCCATTCACATTTGACAGATTCAGACAAAAAATTCCATTATGTACATTAACAATGTCCAGTCTATTAACATTTGACAAATTCAAACAAAAAAATTCACTTCTTATCCTATTTAAAACCACAGTCAGGGCTTGTGATGTTTGTGGCCCATGGTGCCACCAAAGGCCACACAGGGTCTAGGCTTCATCCAGTGGTCATGTTGGCATCCAAGGGTTGTGATGCCACTGGGGCCATGGTGTCATCTGGGCCTGGGCTGTTGCTGAGGGCCATATCCGGGTCTGTGGTCCTGCTGAAGCCAGGGTCTGTGTTGATTCCTGTAGCTCCTGCTAACATTGAACGCAATACTGATGCTAGAGTACTGGGCTTCCATCTGGTATCTGAGGGCCGCACTGCCACGAGGGGCGGGGGGCGGGCCGGGGGGGGGATGCCGATCTCAGTGGTCTGACCTGCCACCTGCGGCCATGGTGACATCTGAGTCTGGGCTGCTGCCTGAGATCATGTCTGGGTCTGTGGTCCTATTACAGTTAGGGTCTGTGATGTCTGTGGGTCCATGGTCCAATAGCAGCTGGAGTCTGGGCTGATGTCCATAGCTCGTGTTGCCACAGGGGGTCATAGGAACCAAGCATGAAGAAATCCAAGGGCCATGCTGAGCCAGCCCTGTCCTTCACTAGCCCCAGGATGGCTGGTCGTGCTTCTCACTGGACACTAGAACAGGATTGCTGACCTGCCCCTACCCCCATGGGAGAGCTGACTCCAGCACTCAGGAGAGGTGGCCCCACTCTGCACCATGGTTCTAGAGAGGCCCACAGGAATCCACAAAGATACCCCCACAATAGACTGCTGGCAATGGTTGAGAGACAGTCTGAACTGACCTACTCTGGGGATGGGATGGCCAAACACCCTAATTGTCGTGCTAGAAACCCCATCCAACGACTGAGGGAAATGGATGCAGAGATCCACAGCCAGGCCCCAGGTGGAGCTCCAGGCGTCCAATTGGCGAGAAAGAGGAGGGTTTATATGAGCGAGAACTGTTGAAACCAAGGTTGGATAAAGCACAGGGACAAATAGCCAAACGAATGGAAACACATGAACTATGAACCAAAGGCTGAGGGGTCCCCAGCTGGATCAGGCCCTCTGAATAGGTGAGACAGTCGATTGGCTTGATCTGTTTGGGAGGCATCTAGGCAGTGGTACCAGGTCCTGTGCTCATTGCATGAGTTGGCTGTTTGAAACCTGGAGCTTATGCAGGGACTCTTGGCTCAGTCTGGGAGGAAGGGACTGGACCTGCCTGGACTGAGTCTACCAGGTTGATCTCAGTCCTCGGGAGAGGCTTTGCCCTGGAGGAGGTGGGAATGAGGGGTGGGCTGGGGAAAAGGGGAGGGAGGCGGGAGCGGGGAGAACAAGGGAATCCATGGCTGATATGTAGAACTGAATTTTATTGTAAAATAAATGAAAGAAAAAATGACTGAATGAAAAGTGAGGAAAAAAAGATTTGAAAACAACTTTTTTATTTGGGGTAATCCCACAAATCGTTGCTGGGGGTGGGGGTGGGTGACCATAAAGAAGTGAGACAGGAAATGGCTATAAAATATGTTAGTTAGCAGGTACTTCTCGTGAAAATCTAACCTAACCTCTCAGGGGCTTCATAGGCAATCCCCATCCAAGGATAAAGAGGCTTGATTCTACAGTCTCTCATCCTTCTACCGGTTGTAATCCCCCACTTCTCACGGTTCTATGGCATGCCACCCCACTGTCCACCTGTCTAGAGTGAAGATCAGGCTTGTTTCTGTGTCGAGGGCAGGCGGTGCCTAAAGAGGCCACCTGCACTGGGAGAGGATGGGGACTGTAACACAGTTCATGGCATCTTTTTCTGAAACCTGGGCAACGTTCCACAGACCCACCAGGGAGGAGTTCGAATCTCTCTTCCCTGAGTCCTTCTGAGTGCATGTCACTGGCTCTGTTCCCTTGTCTGCACCTTAGATTACATTGCCCTTTTATGAAGGTAATGATTATAACTTTCTTCCTCTTCTTCCCTTCCTATTCCACCTGAACATTAATCTAAAATGGTCAGAGGCCTGAGTGGCCTTATCTTTTTATCCTCAAAAGGGCTTTGAAAAGAGAGGAAGCTTTGAATATGTGTATTTATTGAGTTGAACTAAGCAGTCCTTGTGAGTGGCATGAGTATAAATTGGACGAATATTAACTTCAAACTAATTTCGCTGTGCCAGAAATCATGCCCAAAATATTAAAACTTCTCTTTTATAAAAACAAAAAAGCCTTCTCTAAAAATCTGTATTAAAAGAAATTCATCTACAGTGAATCTTACCGAAGTTTTTGGGAAAACAAATACTTTTGCCTTCCACATCCTGCTCTCATTTATCCTTCCTTGTCAGAGAAGAGCAATATTTTATTAGACTTGCCTTTGCCAATGTGTACACTTGCTTTCATGATTTAAATCTGTTATGTATTTTTCTCTTGCAAAAAAAATGTTATGAGAAAGCCACTGGATAAATAAAGGATTGTGAGTTTGGGGACAATTAATAATTTATGCTACTTTAAAATGAGACAAACTTCTTTTGGTCATCTCATCTTTCTTTCAAAACACCACCACCTCCCCCACTATTCTGCCAGTGACACTTTTCACTTTTGTGCTTTTAATAAAGCCTATTGGTGGGGTAGAAAGGAACTCCTCTGGTGTATTTAGCTCTGAAGGAATATGCAATCAGGGTCATGCAGAAGGAATGAAATTTTCTGTGGCTAAGCAAATATTTTTCATAAAGAAAGGTAACATTTCACATTCCTCCTTCATTTATTTATTTATCTATCTATTTATTTGTTTATTTTTGTGACACAACGCTCTGTCTCGTGCAGGCACTGAACTCATAGTGCTCTTCCTGCTTCAACCTCTCGGGTGCTGGGATCCCAGGCACATATCCCTACACTCTGTTCCATGTTCTTCCATTTTGAAAGTGGGAAATGTGTCTTCCTATCTATACTTAGATGCTTTCTCTGCAGAGGGAAGAATTCCAGGCGGAGTGACGAAAGATCTATATTCAGATCTTCACCATTTTTCTTGCAAGCCTAGGAGAGTGACTACACGGAATTCCCCCAAAGTCCCAAATGTACTTTGCACTTTCCATTTCTCTTTTCTGCTTCTCTACCGCCACTGCCATTCTGGTGTCCATAAAGATAATAAGCTTTCGAATGACTTCACTAATAGCTTCAGCTTTCCCCTTTAGCACCTCAGAGTCTGATTATATTAATAGATGTCACCTGATAAAAGTTTTAGCTCCGTTATTGACAGTAGTTAAATGTGGCCTGTCCTCAGGAACAATGCATTCTTTGATAGTAGAAAGGACAAAAGATGTGCAAAAACTCAGGTAGCTATTGTTGTCTGCCCCTGGTCCTTTTACCTCTTCCTTCTTTTCTCTGTGGGAAATTTCTGCTCCATTCCATGCATCCTGATAGAATTTGATTTTGTGTTGGGATACATACCAGGACCTGTTAAATGGTATTTAATTTACCATGCCTAGAGCTATTATCTCTAGTAGGAGACAATGAGGTCAATACACAAGAAAAGGTTGAGATCAATTGAAACGAAGGACAGATAGCCAAAAATATAGAATTCCTGATTCTGGCTCATGCTTCTGGGCCTCTAGATTCATCTCATTTACTCAATGGAATATGTTTGTTCTTGCTTCATTATCCTTGGTTCTCTGCATGATTACAAACACAGGCTTTTGTAGAAGACCAAATCTATGCACTCTCAACTACTACTGGAAGTTAGGAACAACTTTTGCTGCTTTTGCAGAGGACACAGGTTCAATTACAAGGCAGCACACCACCATCTGAACTTCAATTTCAGGGAGATCTGGTGCCATCTCCTGACCTCTATGAGTACTACACTCACATGGTGCACATACATACATATAGGCAAACACTCAAACACATAAAAATGAATCCAAAAATATATGGCTATAGGAAAATATGGAATATGTACTCATCAAATATATCTTTTTAGCATAAGGATTATTTCAAAGTGCAGACAGAGAAGGATGCCTTTAACTCACTGGATTTTTCACTGGAGAAGGCACTGACTTAACTCTTCATAACAGACCCTGCTCTTCCTTACTATACTTTTCTTGATCACCCCATCATGACTGTCTTTCCCCTACACTTGTGGAGTTCAGTATTTAAACCTGAATTTAAAGCCACTTCTTAGAGACCTATTTATTTCTCTGGATATTCTATGTGTATAGGAAGCATACGTGTGTTTTATGTCTACTTGACACAAGCCTGAACCTTAATTAAGAAAATGCCTCCGTAAGATTTGGCTGTAGGCAAGCCTGTGGGGCATTTTCTTTATTAGTGATTGATGGAAGGGGCCCCATCCTATTGTGGGTAGTACCACCCCTGAGTTCTGGGTTCTATAAGAAAGCAGGCTGAGCAAGCCATGAGGAGCAATCAAGCCAGTAAGCAGCACCTCTCCGTAGCCTCTGCATCAGCTCCTGCCTCCAGGTTTCTGCCCTGCATGAGTTCCTGCCCTCACTGCTTATGATGATGAACTATTATATGGAGCTATGAATGAAATAAACCCTTTCCTCCCCAAGTTGCTTTTGTCATGGTGTTTTATCACAGCAACAGTAACCCTGACTAAGGCAACATGTTAATGAATTTCTTTGTTTTCCTCTTACTGATCTGTCATTTGTTAGGATGTCAATCTTAACTAAGAACTACAATGAGTAGAAAGCAAGTTACTGTTCCTCTTTTACCATTAACATGTCCCTTGGTGTTCTGTATCTTCTAAGTTCTGTGAATTACTCCAAGAACCCTTTTAGTTAGTTGAATTAATAAGCCCCCCCTTTTGTATATGATCATTTGATCTTGACGTTAGGATTATTTTGTGAAAAGGGGACCTTGACTAATACCCAATGTGAAGGCACAAATGATCTTGAGACTAACCGTGACAGCAGCATACTCATTTATATGGGGCAACAATTAGGAGGCTAGTTCCTTCCTTCCTTCCTTTCAATGATTTTTTTCTCTTTGTTTATTCTTCTCTCATATATTACACCCTGATTACAGTTTCCCCTCCCTCCACTCCTCCCAGTCTCTCACCACCCCCAACTCCCCTCTCCTCCAGATCCACTCTTCCTCCTTTCGCTCCAGAAAAGGTCAAGCCTTTCAGGTATATCAACTGAACACTGCATAACAAGTTACAAGACTAGGCGTGTCCCCTCATATCAAAGCTGAACAAGGCAACCCAGTAGGAGGAAAAGGGTCCCCAAAGGCAAGTAAAAGAGTCAGAGACAGCCTCCACTCCCACCTTTAGGAGTTCCACCAAAACCCTAAGCCTAAACAACCATAACATATATTCAGAGGACCTTGCACAGAGCCATGCAGGTTCTGTGATTGTCAGTTCAGTCTCTGTGAGCCACTGTGAGCCCTGTTTAGTCTGTGGGACATGTTCTTATTGTGTCCTTGACCCCTCTTGCTCCTATAATCTTTCCTTCTCCTTGTCTATGGGGTTCACTGAGCTTTGCTTAAGGTTTGGCTGTGGATTTCTGCATCTGCTCCTATCAGTTTCTGGATAAAGCCTCTCTGATGATGATTATGCTAGGATTTGGTCTACAAATACAGCAGAGTATCATTAAGAATCATTTCACTGACTTTTTTCCTGTCATATTTGGTTCTATCCTAGGTCTCTGGGCTATCCAGATTCTGGTTCCTGGCCCTCCAGGCAGTGTCAGGCATGGGCTTCCTCCAGTGGCATGGGCCCCAACTTGTACCAGTTATTGGCTGTCCACTCCCACAAGTTCTGTCCTGCCTTTACCCCCAGCACATCTTGCAGGCAGGACTGTGGATTGTAGGTTAAAGGTTTTGTGGCTGGATTGGTGTCCCAATTCCTCCACTGGAAGCCTTGCCTGGTTACAGAAGATGGCCAGATCAGGTCCCCCATTACTAATAGTCTTCATTAGGGTCATTCCCATGGATTCCTGGGAATTTCCTTTGCACTAGGTTTCCACATCACCCCAGAAATGCCATCCAATTCCAACAGTCTTTCCCAGTACTCTCTTCCTCCTCTACCCCCCTACTTAATCCCTCCTGTTCTCATCCCCATCTGCCCCCAGTCCACCTGTGAAATTTATTCTATTTCCCCTTCCCAGGGGGATCCTAGGAGGCTAAATTCTTTAAGCACTATGAGATAATAGTTATTCAAGTGTTATCATTGTGTCTAAGAAATAAAGTGTGTGTGTGTGTGTGTGTGTGTGTGTGTGTGTGTGTGTGTGTGTGTTTTCCTGGGTAAGAATCTACCACTGTTGTTTTCACCCTGAATGGCTTAAATTCCATGGTCCTTTTATATCATTTGTGAACCCAATTAGGATAAACAAATGTCTATCTACCTGGACTTCCAATGACTCTGTTTTTATGACCACCAGCAATTCTTACTACTCACTCAAAAAGAGCTAGCTGATGTCATTATATTACTATTTCTAGACCTCTAGACTGTTATTTCTCACCTATTGAAATTTATTACTTATAAATTCACCATCCCTGGTCCCTGAGTTCTTATTTTGGGTTCTTTGGCTTTGATATCCAATTCTAAAGATGTTTTCAAAATTAGTTGTAAACACATTTAGTAAATTCACAAGATGTAAGGGACAGTTCTTCCCATTATCCATTATACTAGAGAAATGACATGTAGGAATGAGGATAAAAAGAATAAAAGCTGTCTGATATAGGAGCTCTATGGCCTTCTGAAGAATATTAAGTAATCCTTACACCATACCATGCTCTTACCTACCCTCCTCTGCTTTCTCTTTGCTCCAGAACTCAACTTGACTTCTATTCTCTCTCCCCCTTTTACTCCTCCATCTTCACAGCCAAACTGATCTTAATTCTGTTCCATAAGTGCTCTAAATCAGGGATGGAGTAAAGATGGGCAGGGAAGTGGGACAATGACCAGTGAGGACAAACAGCACAGGGAAAGGAGACCTGTTTGTTCAATCCTCACATGTCAGTCATTGTGCTCGGCACTTGGAAATAGTGGAGGGAGGTTCTTGTTTTTCTCCCAATACTAATCCACCAAAGTGCACTCCACCCCATGAAGTTGCTTATTCAAGGGAATCATAGGAGAGAGAGAGAGAGAGAGAGAGAGAGAGAGAGAGAGAGAGAGAGAGAGAGAGAGAGAGAAGACAGAGACAGAGGAAGGGAGGGAGGCAGGGAGGGAGGGAGGAAGGAAGAAAAAAAGAGCTCAAACACATTCAACAGACTGAGAAGACCATAAGTTGCTCTTTCATTTTTCCCAAAGGTAAAGAAAACAAAACGTTCAGAACCATGCAAAAGAAGAAGTAGATGCAGACATTTCCCCTTTCTCCAAGTTAGCCCCGATGTTATTCATGGGTAAAACAAAAACCAAGCAACAACAGTAACACAAACATACAAAACCTTTGCACTTCCAAAGGGAATGTGTTAGTAATCTCATCTTGCCATTTTGTTTGTTCTTATCTTTTTCAAATCTTGTGTCCCCCCACCCCCACCCCCTTGCCACAAAGGATCGCTCCTATTTCTTTTTTAACTTAAACAGAATAATGCCTACCTGAACTTTGGATACCTTTGGGCCATCCACGTTTTACAAATTTCCTCTGGAATTGAAAGTTATTTCTCATCAGAAAAAAAAATTAAAGTAAAAACAAAAAAAGACAATTAAAAATTCTTTAGCATTGGTTAGCTTCTGAGCCAGCAAACAAGTAATATATAGAATCCTAAAAAAACAGACACTCCAGAGAATAACTAAGTCGATTAAGAATATTTCAAAACGAAATTTAAAATACATCTGTGGTAGAAAGTAACACGAATATTTGCATGGAGAATTCTCATGCAAATTGCAGTAATTTAAGGAAATGACTTTATGGGCATTCTGAACATACCGAACATGTTGTTTGCTAAGTTTTCTTTTTGCTCGCAATTCCTCTGTGTGGTGGCTTGAGAAAGCAGTTATGCAATTTCTAACTGGGATTCCCTTGACTCCAGCGGTTCTCGCCGTTGTTCCTGGGAAAACCTTTCTGTTCTCCATTTTCATCTTAGGATGCTGATGAAGCAATGACAGGAAGAGCTAGGTTTTTTTTCATTACATTTTGCTCTTTTCATTATTGCTGGTTATTTTGTTTTGTTTTATTTTTGTTTGTTTGTTTGTTTAAACAGAGGCACACTCTGTAGTCCTGGCTGGTCTCAAATTCTCAACAAGCCCGCCCCCCTCAAATGCTGGGATTATGGGCATGAGCCACCGGACCTGGCTCATTTTTGCTTTTGTAACACATCATCATCATCATCATCATCATCATCATCATCATCATCATCATCATCATCATCATTATCATCACTTTATATTGATGTCTATAGTTCATCTTCCAAGAAAAAATATTTGAGATTAAAAAATATTAATTTATAGAGTACATTTGTGTGTGTGTGTGTGTGTGTGTGTGTACTCATGTCACAAGTTAGCAGAATCAGTTCTCTTCTTCCACCATATAGGTCCCAGGGATAAAGCTTACATCATCAGAATTTTTGGCAAGCTCCTTTACCTACTGAGCCATCTCATTGGCCCTGCGGCTATTTAGGTTGAAAAAAACCATAACATTGAGGGAACTATTATTTAAACTAAAGTACCAGCTCTCCATAGATCACTATAGTAACAACAGCAACAACGAAAACCCCTTAGCTTACCTTTTGTAAGTTTTGTTTTTGTCTTTGTTCATATTTATATACGTGTCTTACATAGTATTTCAGCTCATGTAATCAAATGCGATGGGTTCACATTTTTGGTGAATGTAAAGCCTAAACAGCATAGTCAAGAAATTAAGAAGTGGAGAAAGATGTATGACCTTCAATGGGTGTGAACAGAATAGTAGCTCTTTGCAAAGCAATGCCCTCCTTGAACAAATGCAGCATGGCGAGTTTACTGGGATAGTCTACACATATTCAAATTGGAGAGAAAAGTTTAAAGACAAGCACCTTCTCGAACATTCTGTTTAAAGTAATATTTGAAGAAGGAAAGATAGGCACATTTTTGTGCATGTTCAGCTCAAGGAAATGGAGCCTTTGGGTATGCTTAGCTTCTGCTGAACAGTTTTTAGCTGAAAAGAAGAAAAAAGGCATTTTGAAATGTATTAGTGTAGGATGATCCCCCTAGGGTGCCTGCCTCACTCAGTGGCTAACAGGTTGTCTTCCAAAGTTTTACGTGTTAGAAGTTGTTCCCTAGCCTTGTAGTGTTGGGTGCTGGTGTGGATCTATGAAATTGGGGTCCTAAAACTAATATTCTCCTCTCCAATGGAATGTCACTAGATATATCAACTACATTCCAGGGCAGGCTCCATGCCCAGGAGTAGCTGGCTAACACTGTGTGTGGGCTTTTTTGTTACTTTCTAATTTTTTGGCCTTGTCAGTTCTTTTATTTTGATTTTCTTTTTTGTTGTTGAGAGAGAGAGAGAGAGAGAGAGAGAGAGAGAGAGAGAGAGAGAGAGAGAGAGAGAGAGAGGAGAACATGAAGTTAGGTGATAGAGTGTGGAAGAGGATCTGGGAGGAGTTGGGAGAGGGGAAAGAATATGATCAAAATATATCATATGAAAAAATTTTTTAGTAAAAATGGTTTGAGTCCTAGAAGGAGGCTCTTAGATCATTAGAGTAGCTGTCCTTGAGAGGGCTTACAGTTTCTATTGTAGGCTCCCTGAGTTCTTATGAGGGAGCATTGGCCTAAAAGGCTGAGCTGACCCCTGAATCATTCTCTAGTGTCCTATCCTGTGATGGGCTCTCTAGCTTTTACACCTGTTCTCACCTCCATGATGCATTCTGCCAGGAGGCTTCACGAGACTCACGCTCATGCTGAAACCATGCCTTAATACTCCAGAGCTGTGAGCTAAATAAACCTCTTGTCTTTATAAAGCTAGCTTGCTTCAAATCTTTTGTTATGGCATCAGGAAACTGACTGCTATATGTAAGTCCAAAGTCGAACTCAGGTTCCTGCTTTACTTTCTCAGAGCAGTACCTACGTCTTTCTCTTAACTTTGATCACAGTTAGAGATAATACTTTCAATGTGCCAGTTATCACTTTATAGCATTATACTAAAAGTTCCACAAGAACAGAGGTTGTGCCTAATTTGTTTACCACAGAAAGACTGGTGCCTTGCAGAATACCCAATGCAACAGATCACTTGGTAGGCAGCTGTTCCACAAATGAATGAGGAGAACAGGAAAGACTCCATAATTTGAAAGGCCACAGAGGATATAAGGTTTCTGAGGAAGTAGACTTTCACTCTGCAAATTGAAGCTTCAAACCATCTGATTTTTTTTGAGATTTGGTCACTCATATGTGTTGATAGTAGAGAAATATTGGAATCAATTTGGGTAATTTATTTAGATGATTTGGGATAAACTGAACAAAGTCGAAATGTAGGAAATGGTGATTATAATATAACTGCTAGTTAATACTCTAATGTTTCTTGCCATAGGGTATTAAAAATCCCAGTGCCAGATGTGGATACCTAAGTATTGTTGGTCAGGCAGACCCAGGAGGCTGCCCAAAACAATGTAGGCTATTGTCATTGCTGCCAGTTTCCTGCCAGAACTGAAAGATAAGGCCCAGTTGCTGAAAACACCACACACTTGGGTCACAGGACATGGAGAAATTGAGCTAGAACTGAGTTGGAAGCTTCCTCCTTGCTGACTAGCTGTCCTAGTACTGGAAAGTGCCATGCAGGATGCTGTGGGAGAAAAGAGTTTTACCCAGCTGTGAACTCTAAGAGTTATGATAATGAAAAGTTTGTCAAGAACTGCTGATTGGTGCAATCGTGGTATAAGTGCTGTGGGGGTAACCAACCACTTTCGCAGTGGATTCAAGGCCTACTCCGTGGAGAATGGAGGGCCTATCTAGTACTATAAACCTGGTCAAGAGCTGATGGCTGGGGAGATCATAGGGCCTAGGTAGAAACACACTGTGGTCATCTTGAAAAATGAACATGTGGTCAGACTCCCTTCTGAATACTAACATCTATATCCACAGATAGGCACCGCTCTCACCTTCATCCAAGAAGCTTTTTTTGCAATGGGTAAGAGTTAATGCAGAGACTCATAACTGGTCAAAGTACTACAAATAAGGGATGGGTGCCTAAATGGGTCATCTGTACCACCTTCTTCAAGGGTCAGGGAACATCATGGAAGAAGAAGCAGCAAGAAGATAAGAGCCAGAGGATGGGGAAATGTGCTGCAAAAAGACAGCTTCTGGACATGATGTAGCTGTTGTACTTATGAACTCACTGTAGCTGCAGTTACTCACACAAGACATGCGTAAGATTACGGATGCTAAAATTTCATCATAGAAGGGGGAAGGGTTCACGAGGCCCCACTCCTCCCTGAGGGACTATTGACACTTGATGGTGGCTGAGGTTAGGGGTGCCAGTTTCTTCAGTCATGTAACCTTTGATAAGTGATATAACCCCTGGAAAGAAGTTCCAATCAATAACCTCCACCCATGCTCAGGCAAGCATTCCTAATAAAAATCGCTGGGACCCTCTCACACACAGAAGACCTGGGAGTAGAAGGAAGTAGGGGTTTTGTTAGGAAGTAGTAGGGTCTCAGTGAGAGAAAGAGAGAGAGAGTAATGGGTGTGTAAATAACCAAAATTCATTATATATGTGTATGAAACCATCAAAAAATAAGAAATGAAGTTTTAAAACTGTAGGATATGGGTTAGCTCATCTACAGGAATCTTCTATGATTTTTGCCTGGCCTCTTTCACAAAAGTTAAAGGGAACAGAGTAGAGGTTGATTATCATCTTACACCGAAACAAAGGCGTTTTAATTACTTCCCTACTTCTGTGATAGAATGCCCTGCCCAAGGCAGGGATATAGTCCACCATGGTGGGAATGACATGGCAGCGGGCAGGGAAGGCATGGTGACTAACGTTTGGTCACTTTATGTCCATACAAAGAAAGCCAAGCAAGAGCAGGAAGTGGTGCTGGGATACAAAGTCTCAAGGCCTGCTGCCCACAGTGACTCATTTCCTCCAGCAAAGTGCCTCAATCTTCCCAAATGTCACCACCATCCAGGGATCAAATGTTCAAACACACGCACCTACCAGAAGCATTTCATATTCAAACCCAAACAAAAGGGAATGCCTTTTTCTTATAGAGTCACTTATCAGCTGTCTTTTGGCTAAAATTAATTCTGGAAGGGGATTGTGGTGACCTATTTGCAATTGACAATCATGAGAGTTGGAGGACTAATGTCCTAGCAGTTTCAGGAGGTCTAGGAAGGGCACCAGCAGTGTCCACTTCCTCATCTCTCTTTCTATCCCATTATTACAGACATGATCCTTCATAATTCCTCCCTCTGGCTGCCTTGTCCCTTCAGCACATAATTTATGAGCAACCTCATTAATCTCATTGTTTTACCTTTTAAAAAACTCCGTACTTCCCTCTAGCACTATTATGTCCCTGCTCTGTGTCAAGCAATATACTAGATAAACTCCAGTCTTCAGTGAAAGTGAATAGCACAGGCCTATTTATTTAGCATCAGTATAGGTTATTTCAGACATTGCTTGCTTCTAAGAAACCCAAGAGTAACATAAAAACCGAGAGCACACATAGAAGAAATTTACAAATTCCATTCTGATAGAGGAACTCTGAAACCTACATGTTAATCTTGCTCAGCAAGGTCCTGATGAAAACATTCCTGTGGTCATAGAAATGTTTGCCAGGAAGCTCAGGGCTATGAGGAACCCAGAGAGTTGTACTAATAAAGCGGGCAGTGTCTCTGAGCTTATAAACATACTGAGGTATGTGTGTGTCAGGGCTAAAAAGAATTTCATTTAAGCTTATGGAAAAAACAGGGATAGATTGTAGGTTAGGCTTTTTATTGCTGCATAACAAAATATCACAAACACAGGATATTGACACCCTCTGTTTCCACCTCCACATTTATGATTTTAGTTTCCCGAGTTAGGAAGCCAACTATTTCCTATCTGAATCCTTCAAGTTCAGAGTCTTCCATTGTTGTAGTTGTTTTGAAGCAGGGTCTCACTATGTAGCTCTAGTTGTCCTGGAACTATGGAGACCATGCTGGCTTTGAAGTTCATAGTCTTAAGGGGCTGCAATCAAGGTGTCTGCAGTTTCCTCTTGGGTTCAGTTTCTATGCCAAATTCACGGACTACTGGCAGAACCGCAGTGTTGGTGGTTACAGGACTCAGGCCATCAGTTTCTTATTGGCTGCCATCTGTTTGGAGAACTTTTCAATTTCTAGAAGCCTGCCACACAGTTGCTTACCACCCGGCCCTCCCCACCAGCAGTTCACATCTGTGTTTGCTTTTCTTCCAGGCCAACAAGAGAGAGTCCTTCTGTGCTCTGGTAAGATGGAATATTACAGAAGATGAATTAATCTCATACAATGACTTCTGTACTCAGGAACTGTGCAAGAGTTGTCCCACCCTGTTCCCATATTTAGCTGATTAGCAAGTCTGTTTGCTTTTGTCAGTTTCCCTGGTACATTTAAAACATTTCAATATCCATTATCTTTAGAAATAGACTAATGATTTTGTTGTGTTTTTAAAGTAAAGAACTTGTTTGAAATAAAAAAAAAGATGATTGAATGTAATTGCTGTTTTTATACTGAACATTCTGGGCTACTAGAAAGTCCTATATAGTCTGGTTTCCCGCTAGCTTGCCATTCCTTCTGGTAGGAGAGTTTTACTTTGGATAAGGGCACATCATAGTTCCAAGCATATTGTAGACATGCTATACATATAGCGTGATTGAACAGACAGATGCATGAAATGGAGTTTTTCCTATAGACACAGCAAACAGCTGACCTTCACTGGGCCAGAAAGTATATCCCGTGTCTGTGGTCTAAGCTCACCATCAATGCCAATGGAGGATCCAGGAAAAAGCCAATAATGTGTGTGTGTGTGTGTGTGTGTGTGTGTGTGTGTGTGTGTGTGTGAAGGCCAAAGTGTAGCATTGGTGTCTTCCTCTTATTTTTTGAGACAGGGTCTCTCACCAAACCTGGAGCTTACCAATTAGGCTAGGTTAGCTAGTCAGCAAGCCCCAGAGATCCACCCATCTCTATCTCCCTAGCACTAAGATTATAAATGTACACTACCAGCAGCTTTTTACATTGAGGCTAGGTGCCTGAACTCATACTCATCTTGCATGGCAATCATATTACCAATTGAACTGTCCACATTAGCCCTACCAATAGCTTGTTGAATACAAAACCAGTAATAGCATCCATCTGGCATATACAAAGAAGTTCAAGTTCAGCTCCCCACTTTTCCTATAAAAAAAAACCCAAACAAGTAAGTAAGACTTGGTTTACAAAAGCATGGGTAGTACAAGTGCACAGAGTATTACCTCTCTGAGTTACTGCTTCTGGAGTTTAGAGCCCTGCAGGATTTATATCAGGTTGATTGCTGACAGAACATTATGTGCACGTATGAGTTCAGTCCTACTGGGGCCAACCCTAAGCATAGATGAGCTTCTTAGGCCAGCGAGCACATTTCCAAGTTATTACTCAGGGCAAAATATATTTGAAGTCAATTAACTTTCCACTCTGGTGGGAAGAAAGATGAGCAGCATGAGTGAAAGAAAATAAAAGTATCTCAAAGTAGCGTCTGCCCCTTGCGATGACAGTGCTCAAAGAGCTCTGCTATCCATATGACCTTAATCTGAGTGAAGCAAACTAATGGGGCATCCAATTATGTATTCTGATGAGCTACATGTCTGTAATTGTGATGGTTAATTTTATTTATTACTTTGACTGGAGCACAGAATATCCAGATGTTTGATCAAACGTGATTTTAAATGTGCCTATGAGGGTGTTTTCCATAAGATTAACATTTGAATTGGTGCACTGGGTAAAACATATTCTCTTTCCTAATGTGAGTTTCCCTTGGCCAGTCACTTGAGGGCCTGGATAAGAAAGAAAAACTGACATTTTTGTTGTTATTATTACTGGGTAAGAGGATGCTCCTCTTCCATTACTGCTCTGAGCCGAGACATCAGTCTATTCTAGCCTTTGGACTCAAAGGCACCATCAGATCTTGGAGCACCAGTTTTCAGATTAAATCAACAGTCTCAGCTATCTTGATTCTTGGGCCTTTAGGCTCTATCTAGAGTTATGCATAATTCTCCAGTCTCCAGCTTGCCACCTGCAGTTTCTGGGACTTCTCAACTTTAACAATCATGTGAGCCAATTTCTCTACCTCTTAAATTTTCTATTAGTGTCTCTCTCAAACTTCTTTCAGGCTTTTAAACTAATTTTGTTCAATCTTAATCAATGAACTAAGGCCTGGTATCAATGAGCTTGGTACCTTGTCCTACCTGGCATTTTTAGTCTGAAGATGGTAGCACTTGTCAGATGGCCCTTGTTGTACAGTCTGTGTTGCCTCTTTGCTCCCCATGTCTAATGACTATTTCTTCCTCCCTGTATCTCAGGACAGAAGTGGAAAAGTAGGCCCTTTGGTGAATTGTTGGTCTTTTGCTTTCTACTCACATTGTCAAATACTAAAGAAAAAAATGCTATTTTGAAATAGCAGTACAGTAGGAAGAAGCTTCAAAGGAAACACAGAGAGGTTCTGGGTTCCATTTGCCTATGTTCCTTCGGCAATAACACCATCAATACCCAAGATGATTCTATCAAGAAAGGCAACTGATACTGATACCATACTACTGACTTAACTGTCAGTTTCACCTAAGTTTCATCTGTTTCCATGTACACTCATTTTCTAATATTGTCCCACAGTTTTCAATTTATTTACTTATTTGTGTGTGTGTGTGTGTGTGTGTGTGTGTGTGTGTGTGTGTATGTGTGTGTGTGTGTGTTTATGATACATACATGCCACTGTTGTGGTCAGAGGACAACTTGCCTGAGTCTGTTTTCTCCTTCCACTGTGTAGATTGAAGGGACTGAACTCATGATGGGTAATGTCATTCTGTATGCTGTGAAAATGTATTGCTCTGATTGGTTGATAAATAAAGTTGTTTGGCCAATGGTGAGGCAGAATAAGGTTAGGAGGAACATTCTAAAGAGGAGAGAGGAAGGAAGAAGACAGAGCAGGGGATATGCTGCTAGCTGCCACTAGAAGAAGCAAGATGTAAAGTACTGGTAAACCACGAGTCATGTGACAAAGTATAGATTTATAGAAATGGGTTAATTTAAGATGTAAGATCTAGCCAGCAAGAAGCCTGAGCCAATAGGCCATACAGTTCATAATTAATATAAGCCTCTGTGTATTTATTTAGGTCCAAGTGGCTGCATGATCAGCGGGTGAGAGAGATTTGTCCTGACCTCGGGTCAGGTGGGACACAGGAAATCTTTCAGCTACAAACTCAGGTATTGAGATTTGGCTGCAATCACCCTTATCCACTGAGCCATCCTACCAGCCTAGTTGTTGAATATTATTTTAAGGTGTGTTACTTTTGTTTATGTTGCATTTGTTTAACTCTGTGAAGCTGTGTTGCTGTGCCTGTCTAAAACACCTGATGGTCTAATAAAGAACTGAATGGCCAATAGCAAGGCAGGAGAGAGAAATAGTTGGGGCTTGCAGACACAGAGGATAAATAGAAGGAGAAATCTGGGAGGAGGAGGAAGTAGCCAGAGGAGGAGGATGATATCAGGGACCAGTCACCAACTACACAACAAGCCATGGAGTAAGAGTGAGATTTACAGAAGAAAGAGAAACATCCAGAGGCAAAAGGTAGATGGTATAATTTAAGGAAAGGTGGCAAGAAACAAGCCAAGCTAAGGCCAGGAATTCATAAGTAAGAATAAGCCTCCATATAATTTATTTGGAAGCTAGGTGGCAGGCTCCTCAAAAGAGCAAAAAACCCCAATAGCACCTAGTCTTATAAATATTTAACACAAGTGTAAATTCACCATTATAACCATCACTACATACAAGATATCAAAGAATCCATATGCATTCTATTTTGTCATACACTTTTCAAATTACCCATTTTGAGTATGCCTTCTGTTTCTTGCTCCAATCGCTTCTTAGTCTTTTGGCTAAGACCAAGTGTTTCTTGCCCCAATGCCTACTAGTTAAAGCACTGTTGATATACTGAGTGTGGAGAGGATCTTGTCTTTTCATTTCTGGGTAAGGTCCAAGAAAGCAACAAGCCTCCAAGGAAGAAAGGTACAGTGTGCCAACTGCAAAGCAATAATGGCAGTTGGGCCACTCTTGGCAGAGAGGACTGAGACAGTTTCCAGAGTGATGGGGGGGGGGGGTTGAAAGGAAAGTTTTATTTGATTATTCTCAGAGATTCTGATTGATTTTTGTCCAGACTGATGTCAATGATAGAAATGTTTTATAAGTTCCTTGGGTGCATCTAATTCTGAGACAAGGCTCAAAGCCACTCGCTCAGCATCTGATTTCTACATCTCAGCTACAAAAACCTTCCTTACTCAAGGTCTTTTAAAACCACCTGCATATTCACTTTACTTAAAAAAAAAACTTCCTTTAAATATTTAATATTTCTCAAATTTTTTGTCATTATAGGGAGTGAGAAATGAATTATTTTACTCTTACCAGACAGGTAGTTTATTGTTCTAATATCATTTATTGAATAATCCATATTCTCTTTGCTGACATAACATTTTATCCCTATGGTTTACTAAATCCCTAGACTGTTTTACTCTGTTTCTATGTTCTATCTTGTGGCATTGATCAGTTTCTATTAAGTTTCAGACTCAAATTGTTTTCATGATAGTCACTTGACACACTTGATAATGTTTTAATTTTTGATAGCAATGAGATAGTTATTTTTAAGAGAATTTTTTCCATTGGGAAAAAAATGATACATTTTCAAATTGATCTGAACTCGTGTGTGTGTGTGTGTGTGTGTGTGTGTGTGTGTGTGTGTGTGTGTGTTTGCACACTCTAGGGCATTTAAAAGGTTTCTCCATACAGATTCTGTATGATAAATAGGTTCTAAAAGCATTGTTAAAGATGTAGAGGCTCAGTTTGTAAAGGCACCTGCCACCAAGCCTGATGACCTGATTTTAATCACTGGGACCCACATGGTGGAAGGAGAGAACCAACTCCTTCCTGAAAGTTAGTTTCCGACCTCCACATGTGCTCTATGCAAACACATAAATACACACAATAAATAAATATGATTTTGAAAATTTTGCCATAACTATAGCTCAGTGGTAGTGTGCTTACCTAGGATGTGTGAGACCCTAGTTTCAATACTCAGTACACACACACACACACACACACACACACACACGGCACACGCACACGCACACGCACACGCACGCGCACGCACACGCACACGCATGCATGCACACACATGCACATGCACACAATTAAAGGTAAAAATTATTTTAAGGAGGTGGTTGTATTGATGGATTCAGAACATTCTACCTCACTTTGACACACTGAATTTTTTTTATTTTTTATGTAATTTTTTTTCAATTTACATGCCAATCACTGTTCACTCTCCCTCCCCTTCTCCCATTCCCCACCACCTCTCTCCCACCATTCACTGCTCATAAGTGGTAAGGCCTCCCTTTGATAGTCAACACAGGTTAGTATACCAAGTTGGGGCAGGACTAAGCACCTCCCCCCTGCATCAAGACACACTGAATATTTTTAAGCTGCAGGAATTTGGTGAAGAAAATGTCACAAGTAAAAATAAACCTCTTTGCCCTTCTTGTATCCTTCCCCAATTGAAACAGATCATTAAAAAACAGGAAGAACTTCCTGACCTTCCCAGGACACAGGTCATAAGGATGCCCTCCCCCTCCCCATGAGAGATTCACTCCTTACACTCCAATGTAAAGGAGCACCCTCCTCTCTTAGAAGGAAAAAACAGAGAAAAGCCTGAATGGGCCTTGCCATCACCCCTCCCCTTTATTTTACTTAGCTCTTCCTCACTTCATTGTTTATTTCTCAGTGCTTCTCTTTACTAAATTTACTACTAGAATCATTCAGACTCCTTGACATGGTGAAGCATATCTATTCCCAACATTCAGCCTGGACTAAGTAGGAAGTTCAAGTCCAGCCTGCACTATATCAAAACCTACACACCAAAATCAATCACCACAAAACAATATGACGCTTATTTTAACTGTTTCTCCAGGTCTTCATTGTCTCATGAAGGCTCTCATGCCCCATGAAACTCACAGTACATAAGTAAATATACTCCAAACTCAGAGTTCAACCCTTAGCACCTGAAAACCAAGTTACACAGACAAATAAATAAAAAGCAAACAAATACATTGTTATGTTTTTCTTTCATTAATCTGTCTCTTGTTATGAACCCCGGCTGTGAAACTAAGATAGGCAGTGAAAATAACTGCTTGCTTTGTCATTTCTTGTGAAAGTGGAATGCTTCTTAATTATCTGGCAGCTGGCAATTTTGTGCCACTTTATTAAGAATTCTGAATTGGATATAGTGGCTAGTGGTGCATGCCTTTTAATCCCAGCACTTGGAGGCAGAGGCAGGTAGATGTCTTTGAGTTTGAGGCCAATCTGATTTAAGCCAGAGCTAGTCAGAGAGACCCTGTCTCAAAAAAAAGCAAGAAAGCAAGAAAGCTAGGAAGGAAGGAAGGAAGGAAGGAAGGAAGGAAGGAAGGAAGGAAGGAAGGAAGGAAGGAAGGAAGGAAGGAAGGAAGGAAGGAAAAGAATTAGGGCCAGATATGGTGTACTTGTTTTGAATCCCTGCACTGGGAGGTGGAAACAGGAGAATCAGAGTTCAAGGCCAGTCTCAACTACACAACGAGTTTGAGACCAATCTAGATACAGGAGAACCTGTCTCAAATAGACAAACAAACAAACCAAAAAATTAAAAAATGTATTCTGTTATGATACACAATGAGTGAAATTTCAAAATGTCTAAGTTAATTAAATACTAAACATTGAAACAATACAATGTTTTATAGAGTCATGAAGGCCATGCCAATATAATGTGCCTGACAATCAGCCATCATTTATGGAAAATTTAAATAAGAGAAGATGAGATAAAAATGTGTAGGGTTTTTTTTTTGTTGCTAATATTTATTATTTTTGAAACAGGCCCTCATGTAGTCCAGGCTAATCATGAACTTGTTGTGAAGTCTCTTTCAATGTAGTTTTCTTTTCTACTCACTTAAAAATTTAATTTAAATTCAAATTAAGTCTGACCACGATCCTATTCTACTTTCTACTGTGGAGAGGACATCTTTCCCTGCCCCAGGGCTGTCTCCACCCACCCACCTGACCTCTCAAGCACTCACCCTCAGGCAGGCAAGGGGAAGTTCTCCCTTTCCCAGATGCTACCATCTCAAACTATCGAGGGTCCTAGGGAAAAAAGGGCACAAATCACCAAGGAAGATTTTCAAATGCAAAATAAAGGTGGGAAATAAAATAGACCCATGAATAATCAAGTCAAATTGATGTTGCACACAATGCAGAGAAACCAAGAAGGGGGAGGGTTAATGTATTAAATGTGCCATTGAGAAGTTAATTTTATTAAAAGTATTATTACTTAAAAATTTAATTTAAATTATTATTATTATTAGCAGTAATAGTAGTAGCAGCAGCAGCAGTAATGTGGTTTGGGGAAAGGCAGACATGCATGTAGAGGTCAGAGTCAATCCTTTCACCTTTCCATGGGTTCTGGGGATCCAACTCATGTTAACCTCAGGCTTGCACAGCAAGGGTCTTTACCTAATGAGCCACCTCGTTGGCCCTCTGCTCACTTTTAAGTAACTGATACAGTAAGGAGGTTCCTGAATATTGGTCAATGAGATTCAGAAATCAAATGCAGACCACTGATATTTCTCCCCTCCTCTGGATCTGCCAGTGTGCACACTGGCTTTCCAGGCAAGCAGTGTCAACAGGTCCTCCTTTGTGTCACACAGCAGTAGCAGAGTATTGAACCATTCAAACCACTATAGCTTTGCTTCCATGGAAATAGCAAGAAAAATTCTTAGGAAGTGTTTAATTTAGTATTCAAGAGTATATATTTGCAGTTTGACCACAAAATAACTGAATTATTTATAACTATAAAGACTATAATAAACTATACCAAGTATAATTATGACTTGGTATTAAAATCCTAATATTTTGACAACAAAAATATGTGTTATAATTACCTTATGGATGGAGCATTTTTATATTTCTAGTAAGAGCACAACAATACTTTTTAATGTTTATATTAACGGATCTATAACTGCTTTTTTATTTCTTGCAATTGGGAGGTCCATAAAACTAATACTTAAAATACATTTTCAGCCTCAAGAGATGAAAGGACCCAGGAAACATTTCTTGGAGGAACACAAAGGAAGAAAGGTCATTTATGTTTTTTTACTGTCAAATATTTTGTTCAGTTTGAACCTGCAGCCAGCATAAAATGAAAGGTTAATTTTTCTTTCTTGCATGCTAGCAGGACCAGCTAAAGTATGAAAATTTGGAGTTCCTCATTCATAAATGCCTTAGAATTTCAAGATGGCAGCCCCAGAACTTGAAATTAAGCATGGGACCCTTCCCAACACAAGGACCTGTGTGCTTCTTCAGATCCCCAGAAATGTGCACCTGTGAAATCAAGCAGCTCTATAAAGATGGGAACAACCCAAGAATGATTCCCAAAGAAGACTTTGAAATGGGCATTAACAAAGCTCCTGGCTAATAGTCTAGGGCCAGGAAAATGATACTCCGAGGTATGATGCTTTGATGTGCTGAGCACTTATGACGTAAAGGACATCTGAATGTCTTAGAAAGCTCATTTTGGAATTCAGGTCTCTCTAATCTCCCTTTGTATTCCCTCCTCTGCCCCAAACCCAAGGAAGGAACCCCTCCCCAGAGTCTTGTGAAAGTCATCTTTTGTGACTAAAGGAAATGCTTCCTAAAGAAGTGCTGTTGTCTTGGACTCCTTTCTGAAAATCTCATTAACCAGAGGAAGTTCACTGATAATGAAGAGAAAGAAGCATGTTAGTTCTTGCAGGATCAGATTTTTCACCTCGCCTTCTAAAGGCAGCTCAGAGGGGCTCCCTGAGAGACTCCAGCTGCAGAAGGCCGCTTTTGCCCAGTGTGGTTCTGCTTTTACCTCTCCAGCTATCTCTGCCTCCTCCAGGCTTCACAGAAACTCTCTCCCAGGTTATCATCTGCTCTTCTGCCCAGCCGCAAATTTGCTCTAAGAATCATTTACTGCTCTGTAACCTGCCAACACTAACTTGCCTTAGGTCTCTCTCCTCCACAAAGCGGGGTGTTTTGAACCCCACTGAGAATATTGGGTATTCTCCTGAGCTTCTTCCATGCACATAATAAACTAAACTCATGCCTTCTCCTGTTACTTTGTCAGTGTATTTTAGCAGATTCAAACCTTCAGAGAGAGAGAGGGGAAGAATCTTTTTTGTCCTTACAGCTGCAAGAAAGAACAAAGACCAGTGCTGCATAGAATGAGTCCTGAATGCTTAACAGGCTTCCTGACAGAGAAAAGTATATCAAATACCCACCTTGAAGTCAAGTCATAAGACTGCAGTGAAATAAATGCATCAACAAAAGAAACACTTAGAAATAGCTTTTTAAGCCTAAATTTTTATAACATCTTTAGCCATTGATTTGTATTCACATAAATGTGCATGTACTTTCATAGCAATGAGATGAATGAGACAAAAAATGAGTTGCCCCAAAGCACATAGCTGATGGGAGAACCAAGACTTCTTGGAGATTTATGGATCCATAGAACAGTGATTGGCAAATAACAGCCACAGGCTGAATCCAGCCTGTTGCCAGCTATTTTTATATATAAATAAAGTTTTATTAGAGAACAATTGTGCTTATTCATTTTCACATTATCCATAGCTGCTTTCACACTACAGAGCAGAGCATTATGATGAAGACTATACTGTCCACATCCCTTAAAATATTTATGTTCTGTTCCTTTCCGGAAATACTTGCCTACTATTTCTAGGAAAGTCATGTCATAACTTGAATATGGGACTCCAATCTGGTCCAATTGGTTCTTTATTCCCTAAGTGGTGCTTTTGCATTCAAGCTGAGTGTAGGTTTTTCTTTATGAGTAGTTATAATTAGCAGATGCCTATGGATGTATTGCCAGCAATAAGAGGCTGGAGAGGTCCTAGGGATAGGGAAATTAAGACCTATACCCAATTCTTCAAACTTCTTTTTACCATCAGAGAAAATAATTCAGATGTGAGAGCAAGTAAGGGACTGGGTGAGAGAAAGAACTTTTATTACATAGTGAAAATTAAAGTCTATAAGTGGAGAGTGCAGGCTTCTCAGAACTGAAGATAGGTTCTGAGGTTTTGGATACTTTGTCTTATGGCCAACTTTAATGAGGGGAAAATTATTCATGACTCAAGATGGAGAAAGTTGGTGAATTCTAAGAATGCATCGAAGTTTTCCCAGAATGTAAACTTTCTACTTTCCTTTTCTCATATAGTGTTTTGGGATGTATCATACTGTCTGACATATGATGGGAACAGTCCATTTTGCAAGGCTAATGGTAGTGATTTGAGAGACAGTTAGCAGGACTGTCTGTCACCCATATTGGCCCCAGTGGTTTTGTTTCCTGCAGTCTGAACTGTCATATGACAGCCTGCTGTAACAGCCTCAGCCTCTAGCCACCTCAGCCTGTTTTTCCCTGGGCCTATCTAGTGGACCTCGGATGGATGCTTACATTCTTACCAGTGTTTTAAAGTTATAAATGGTGCTCTAGTGCCTATTCTTAACCAACCATTCTTACAAAAACCACTTCTGTTGTTATTGAACTTTTATCCCTCAGCAGGATTAGTCCTGGAAAAGAACATTGTTGTGGAATATTAGTTTAGGATGTGTTACATTTGTTTATGCTGTGGAATATTTGTTTAATGATGAAAAGATGTATTACATTCTTTCATGTTGCATTTGTTTGACTCTGTAAAGCTGTGTTACTTTGCCTGCCTAAAATGTCTGATGATCTAATAAAGAGCTGAATGGCCAATAGCTAGGCAGGAGTAAGGATAAGTGGGGCTGGCAGAGAGAGAATAAATAGGAGGAGAAATCTAGGCTGAGGAGAAAAAGAAGAAAAAAAAAGAGTGGGGAGCAAGAAAAGGAGAAGGAGGGGGAGGATGCCAGGGGCCAGCCACCCAGCCACACAGCCAGGCACTGAGTAAGAAGGAAAGAAAGATATTTAGAATAAAGTAAGGTCAAAAGCCCAGAAATAAAAAGTAGTTAAAGAGAAACGGGATAACTTAAGTTAGAAAAGCTGGCTAAAAACAAGCTAAGCTAAGACCAGACATTCGTAAGTAAGAAAAAGTCTCCTTGTATTTATTTGGGAGCTGGGTGGCAGGCCCCTAAAGAGTTAAAGAAAAAAACAAAGCCAACAACAGAACGTGCGGGTCAAATAGTAGTCACATTATAAACATCGAGTTGTATTATACAAGGTGACTGAGTTTTATAATTCATCTAAACTCTGTAGGGTTCCACACAGAATGGGTGCACTAGATGATCCCCAACACCAGTGCACAACAATCCCTGTAGTTCTGTACCCGTCTTCCTCGGCATTTTACCAATGCATCATGTTGCTTTTATTCTTGATTCTGTACCTTCCTCTCTGAGTCATGGTGGCTACTGTCACTCATTTCTTGTCTGGATCCCAAATGCATCTTAACTGACCTGCCTGTCTCCAATCCACCCTTAAAGCTACGAGAAAAACATGGCCAGCCTGCACCTCTGCTGTTGTGGCTCTTGTCATCTTGAAATTAGGGTAGCTGTGACTATCTGCCCTTGACCCTTACAAGATGGGGCTCGTTAACACAGGGAAGTGCTCAAGCAAGTCCTGAGAGGGCTCAACACAGGGGCAACTCCCAAGGCAGTGCAGGGAGTGCTCACTGATGCCCTCCTCTCCCCTCGGATATATAAACAGTTAAAGGTTGCTGCAGGAAGAGACGTTTTCTTTGGAGATGCAGCTGCCCATAAATTGCTCATGCTTCTGTAAGCAAGTTCAATTAAAGTCACTGGTTCTCCAAGCTGTGGAATTGTTTTTTGGTCAGTCAATGGTGCCTTCCCTATCTGGAATGAATAGACATTTGTTCACATCTCACTGGTAAAAGTGAATGAAACTGCTGCTTCAACCCCTAAGTATCTGCACACAAACAGCAGGTAAGTCTCAGGCCAGTGGCATGGCTTCCACGGGCATCCTTGATGTGGCCCCTGCATCCTTCTTGAGTGTCTGCTTCCATTTCCCCTTATGTTACATGCTCTAACAGTGCCATGTCAGTTGTTTTCTTCACATCCTGTTGCGATGGTTTTCATTTTTATGGGTTCTTTCTAACTGTTCTCTGGAGGGGAATGCTTTCCTACTCCTTCTTTGCCTGTCGACACTTGATGATCCCTTAGAAACCTTCTCCAGCCAACCCTTAACTCCAGCTACTCTAGAGTTCCATTTACCAGCTGTTTCCTGGCCCACTGCACTCATTCATTCACTACCTCAAGCAGCAGCTGTGGTGAATGCATCTGTGTTCAAGCTCAACTGAATCCCCAGGAAGAATGTCTTAGTTTTCCCCCTACAGTTTCTTAACTTTTTTCATTGTCTTCCCTATGTGCAGTTTCAATTTTCATTCCTAATCCATGCCCTATAGTGAGTTAATTACTGTCCCTCAAATTCATGTCCACCTGGAACCTCAGAATGTGACTTCCTTTAGAAATTGGATTTCTGCAGATGTAAGTGTATAAGGACATTAGGATGATATCATGCTGGGTTTAGGGTGGATTTGAAGCCCAATGACTACTGTATTTGAAGAGGACATAGAACTGGGCATGATAGTATATGTATATATATATACTGTATATATGGCATGATAGTATATATATATACACATATATACATATATACTGTATATATGGCATGATAGTATATATATACATATATATATGTATATATATATAATCTCAACACTTAGGGGAAGGAGATGGGAAGATCAGAAGTTCAAAGTTCATCTTCAGCTACATAGTGAGTTTGAGGACAGCCTGGGCTACAGGAAATCCTGTATTCTAAAAAAGCCAATGACAGCAACATCAACAACAAAAGAAGCACCTAGAAACAGAGAGGAAGAGACAATGGGAAGCAGACACAAAAAAGTCATATCACAGAATGCTAGGAGCTACTAGACACTAGCAGAGGCAAGGAAAAGAATTTCTCTCTAGAGCTGCCTTCAAAGTTGGCATCTTGGTTTAGACTTTTGGCCTCCAGTATGGAAATATGTTTGTCATGTTTTAATCCACAACTTTGGATAAGTTTGTTATAGCAAGGGAAGACAGCTCCCAAAATACAGAAAATTGATCCACAGTACACCACCACCACTCACCCTTTCTTCCTTCCTCTCCTCCCTTCCTCCCTCCCTCCCTCCCTGCTTCCCTCCCTTCCCTCCTTCCATCCTTCCTTCTTTTCCTCTCTCTATCATCTTTCCTTTCCATTATGTATTGCTTTGTGCATATTTCTGCATTTTTAAAATTATGACAAATTAAAACTACACACTAAAAAGAGGAAAATGTTAACAGACTTCATGTATGTGCACCCATTGCCCCAGACACAGCAATTATCAATGCACTGTGAACCTTCTCTCATTCTACTTCCACCAGCACCCCTACTTACTGTCTTATTTTGAAGCTAATCACAGATGATTGTTGTATAATTGTACAAAATCATGATTGAATGATTTTATCCAAAAACTATTTCGGATTATGTGTCTAAAATGTGAAGGGTCTTTTTTTTTTGTTTGTTTGAAATGAGACATAGTAAAATGTGGTCTTTTCAAGATGAAGGTCTTCTAGTATTAATCATCTGCTTAAGAGATGTAATGGGGAGGGGTAGCTGGAGAGGTGGCTCAGTAATTGGGACTGCATACTGCATACCCATGCTAGGTAGCTTACAACCTCCTGTAACTCCAGCTCCAGGGGAGTTTAGCCTCTGCAGGCATGTGCACAAGCCCACGACAGACAGACTCACATACGTGTAATTAAACATAAAAATCAAATCTCTGTAAGATGTAATAGGGATGGTGAGATGGTTCAGTGGTAAAAACACTTAGTAAACACCCAAGTTTGATTCCTAGGACCCATATAAGAGAAAGAAGTGGTTCTCAAAGGTTGTCCTCTGACCTCCACATTCAAGCTGTAGTGTGTCTGTATCTGCTCTTATTCACACAGCTTACACACACAATAGGAAATAAAATAATAAAATACTTTTAGACAACAGTTGTAACATTTTTTTTTCTTCAACATAAACAGCAGTCTCATTAGTTGGGCCTTGGAGGAACCTTGGTTTCAAGTTTGGGTTTAGAATCTGAAATGGCTCTCGTTTTCTCTCTCACCTCACCACCTGACATTCTCTATGTTCATACTAGACGCAAGAGCATTTGGTCAAACCACAAAAAATGGCCAAGTCTACGGACTGAAATCAATCAGACATTGGCAACTTCGTATTTTTCAGTCTAATGAAACTGACAGCAGGCCCTTTCGTTCTTTTGACCCTGCCTCCTTGGTCTTACATTTTGCTCATTCATTCATTAATTTTGTTCCTTATTGATTTCATGTGGCGTTCCGGAACTGAGCTCAGGTTGTCAGGCTTGGTTGTCACTCACCGAGTCACCTCACTGGCCACATTCTGCTTTTTAAATTGATCACATGGTAATATAATTATCTACCTGCCCATATTCTCACCTGGCAGATCGACTCCCTGAAGGCAAGTATGAGTACTTTTCCTTCTATGTCCCTAGATTTCAATTAAAATCCAATGTTCAACAAATGTTGTTTCAAAACATCACTGGTTCCATTATTTAAGTCTCCCACTGACCCCTTCTCTAACAGGCAGTCTCTGAAATGACATAATTCTGGAATTATGAGCATGATTTCTTTTTTTCTTTATTCTTCTCTTATACAATACATCCCGACTGCAGCCTCCCTCCCTTCCACTCCTCCCTGCACCCCCAGTCTTCCTTCTCCCCCAGATCCACTGCTCCTCCATTTTCCCTTCAGAAAAGAGCAGACCTCCCAGTGATATCATCTGAGCATGGCATAACAAGATGCAATAAGACTAGGCATAGACCCCCATATCAAAGCTGGACAAGGCGACCCAGTAGAAGTATACTGGTATGCTATGCCATGTGACTAGCTTTGTTTCCTCAAATAAAACTTCCTGATAAGGGATCTTGGGGATTTTGGTTTTCTTTCCAGGGCAGAGGCTGTTAACAGAGCTTGCATCAGAGCATCAACAATATGTTCTCTGCTAGAGGCTAGAAGCTGATGTATTCATTTACTAGATTAAGCTAGAAAGGAAAAGTCGAGTTTAGCTAACAGGGTAATAATTCTCCTGGCATTCATTTACTAGTTTTCAGGGGAAATGCAATTTGTGCTTCATTTACTGTCATTTCCAAAGTCATTTCAAAGCTGAGCTTTCAAAAGTAGAAAATGACTCATCTCTTAGTTTATCCATTTGTTTCTGCAAACCACCTTAAAACTTGGAGCTTTAGAGCAACAGTTTTAGGGGCTAGGGAGACAGCTCTGTTGGCCAAGTGTTTGCCTTGTAAATTGACCCCAGTCTTGCAAATCTGAGGATCTGAGTTCAAGGCCCAGAACCCATGCCAAAAAGGCCAGGTTTTGTGGAAACATGCTCATAATCCCAGCACCTGGTAGGCAGAGACAGTGAAATCCTTGGACTCACTGGCCTCTCAGCCTGGCCTAATTGGTGAGCTGCAAGTCTCAATGAGAGACCCTGTCTCAAAAAAAAAAATGGACAGTGCCTGAGAATGACACCTTAGATTGACCTTTGTGCTTGTGCACCAGAAAGAGAAGGAGGGAGGGGGGAGGGAGGGAGGGGGGAGGGAGGGGGGAGGGAGGGAGGGAGGGAGGGAGGGAGGGAGAGACAAAGAAAAGAGAGCGAGAATGAAAACACAGCAGCAACTTTATTAGATCATGGTTTTACGAATTTAATTGAACTGCTCCTTCCTGCCATGTGTGTTCTTGGCTTGGACAGAAAAGGCACTGTGGGGTTGAAGTTGGAGGGTGAAATCCTTTTCAAGATGTTTTCACTTGCACATCTGGTGTCCAGGGGTTCACAAGGCTCCTTCTTCATGTGGTGTCCTAGCATTTAGGACCTAGGGTTATCTGAGTATGTGGGGCAAAAGGTGGTAGCACTTCTTATGTGCTACCTTATACGGCAGCTGCCTTCTAAGAGAGAAAACAGTAGCTACTGTCAGGACCATTAAAAACCCAAGTCTGCCGGGCGGTGGTGGCGCACGCCTTTAATCCCAGCACTCGGGAGGCAGAGCCAGGCAGATCTCTGTGAGTTCAAGGCCAGCCTGGGCTACCAAGTGAGTACCAGGAAAAGGTGCAAAGCTACACAGAGAAACCCTGTCTCGAAAAACCAAAAAATAAAATAAAATAAAATAAAATAAAATAAAATAAAATAAAAACCCAAGTCTGTGAGAGAAGAATAAAGAAAAAGAAAAAGGGGCAAAATGGAAGTCTGGCTGCAGCATATTCTGTTATATTCTGTAGATAAGGTCAATTCTGCCCAGCCCAGAAGTCAGAGCGTAGAGAGATAGACTGTGTGTGTCCGTTTTTAATTGGACACATCATCATCTTCTGGTTATTGTTTGGACATGTGAGGCCTGAATCACAGATCGAGCTGCTCGGGAGGCTGTGATTAAGGCCTGCTGAGCTTATCTGCTGGCTGTGTAATTATCTCATTCTTACACAAATAGCTGAGCATTTTCAAAACATTGAGCTAATGAAAACTTCGTCACCTTCCGTTGGTGGTTGAGAATGCCAATGATTTTTGTCTTGCAAAAAAACGCCTTTAGGACTGAGGATGTAGCTCAGTTGATAGAGGCTTGCCTAACATGCAGGAAGCCTTGAGTTCAATCTCCAGCCCTTCAAAAACCAATAGTGGTTGCAAATGCCTGTGATTACAGCACTCAGGAAGTGGAGGCAGGAAAATCAGGAATTGAAGACCCACAACAGCTACATTGCCAATATGAGGGCAGTCTGAAATACCTGAGACTGTCTCAAAGACAACAACAAAGAAGTTTTTCTCCTGTTAAACAAAACAGCACCCAGGGTGTGGGGTGGGGAGAATTAGTGTAATGAAATCTTGAAAAAAAAAAACCCCAAATTTCATGAAAGCCAGGTTCTTCTTAGACTATGCTTTATATATATATATATATATATATATATATATATATATATATATATATATAGAAACCAAGAGGCGAGGATGCCATAACAGCTCCATTTCATCTATGAGCTTTTTCATTATATATTTTAGCCTTAGATAAGTAAGCCTTGAGGGGATATGATATTGCATAGGATCAAAAGAGACTGTTTCAGTTTTGGCCTTTTACATCTCTGGCTAAATGTAAGGACAATTTCAAGATAAGACAAGTTACTGTTCATGTCACATAGATACCAAGGGATACTCACCAGATCTGTCTGCTCCAGACAGATAGCATTTAGAATGTTATTTAATATTTTCAAATATTTTTCTCAAGGTATAATAACACACACATATGAAGATACCATAATGAAAACTGTTACTTTATATGTTAATACAAAAATTCATTTTAAAATATTAAATAAAACATAACTTATAAAAATCGAAAATTTTTTCCTTAGTCTCAATTATATTTGAACAACTGCCACCTGACTAGATCCATTCAGTTTACTTTGTTGGTGGAATGCCAACCACGTGCTGACCTATAGAACAGGGGAGACTGAGCCACAGAGATGGCCTGAAGAGCCGAGTTCAACCCCCACACCACTCCCATCCTCTCCACCCCCCAGCAAGCCTGAAGACCCGAGTTCAACCCCCTGAGCCCACGTAAAGGTGAAAGGTGGAAGGCTAGAACTCACTTCCACATGCATGCCATAGTTCATGCACACACAGGCACTGATGACAATAAATGTAATTTTTTAAAAAAAAGACCATTACTTAAAAAAAAGAATGCTGTGGACAGGAAGGGATTAGAACTTTCAACATGCAATTTTATACATGTATGTATGCTTTGTTGCTTTTACTTTCAGTTCACTTTTCAGCACACCAAGCCTTTAATAAATTACTATCAGTTTATAATACATAAAAACAGGCTTCTTCTTCTTTTTTTTTTTTTTTTACTAACATTTAATGTTTTCCAGATTTTCATCGTCTTAATAAATACCACTACCTTCAAAATGAACACACACGAGCAAGTTTAGGTCGAAACAAATCATATTTCATTTTCTTTCTTTTTCTTTTTCTCTCTCTTTTTAGGTTTATTTACTTTATTTTATGTGTTTGAGTCTTTTGCCTACAGGTATCCACTTGCATACCTGGTGCCCTTACAGGTCAAAAGAAGGCATCGGATCCACTGGAACTGGGTGGTTGTGAGCCACCATGTGGGTGCTGGGAATCAAACTCAGGTCCTCTGCCATAATAGTACGAGCTCCTAACCACTGAGCCATCTCTTCCGCCCCATTAGGCTTTTCTTAAAGACAATAAAACAGCACCACTTGCTTCCCTCTTTTTAGTCAATAAACAGGCACAGCTGTATGTGTTTGTCACAAAGGTCACCAAAGAGCTGTTAAGATCTACACAATAGCCACACTATGAGATCATAAAAGCCAAAGCACTGACTTCCGAAGGAGCTGTTCTCAGCTGCCTTGGATATTTGTGACGTAATACTAAGAAGATATGAAATGAACTTACAGTGGATACTCTTGGGAAAATAGGCAATCCAAACAGGTCCTTGACAAAAAGACAAGCTGCACCTGGTGTTTATCAGTTTTTACATGAAATCCTTTACAGCATTTTGGTTGGAATTCTTGGCTTATTGTCAGAGTGAATGAGGACTGGTTTTGGATATTTTGCGGTTTATGTGTAACACAAATAAGATGTTTTGTTTTAACTTTTGTTCTTTTTTTGGCTTCTTTTTTGTTTCTGTTTATTCTTTGGGAATTTCATACAATACATTTTGTCCATATTCTTTCCTCTCCCCCAACTCATTCTAGATCCTTCCCACCTTCCTATTCACTAAACTTTATGTTCTTACTCTTTGAAAAACAAAACCAGATGAGGCCTGATGTTGCACACCTTTGATCCCAGCTCTTGGGAGGCAGAGGCAGGAGGATCTCTGTGAGTTCAAGGCCAGCCTGGTCTACAGAGCAAGTTCCAGGACAGTAGGGGCTATATAGTGAGGCCCTGTCTTGAAAAACCAAAAGAAACAAAGTCAGACACAAATCAAACAAGCAAACAAACAAACAAAAGCCACAAAAATCCAGGTTGTTTTGTGTTGGTCAACTCCCCCTGAGCATGGGGCCTTCCTCGAGTGTGGGTGACATGCTCATTGTCCCTCCATTCAAACAAACTGATTTTCTCTCTTTCAGCAGCTATCATTTAGGGATAACCTCTTGGTTAGGGGAGGGACTTCCCCTTCTTGGTGCTGGGATTTTATTTTTTCTGACTTGGGCTTATGCATTCTGCGGTCTTTGTGAATCCATCTGTGCATCTGCCTTATTGTGTCTTGAAAATGCTATCTTCTTGAAGTTGTCCACCATCTCTGGCTCTTATAATCTTTCTGCACCCTCTTCTACATAGATCCCTGTATCTTGACAGCAGATGTTTTCTTTTTAAAAAATTATTTCTTTTGAAAGTTTTCTTATGCGTATTGGTATGTTGAGCATAGTCCTTCCCAAGCCCTCTGTCTCCTGTTTTCTCAACCCTCCACATCTCATTAGTCCCCAGTGTTACTATTACTTTCACATCGTGTGTGTGTGTGTGTGTGTGTGTGTGTGTGTGCGTGCGCTTGCGCGCGCGCTTATATATCTATATAAGAGGAATTATTTCCTAAACATTTTTATTACATTTATTTGTTTGAGAGACATGAATGCCACAGTGCATCTGTGGAGGTCAGAGTACAACTTGTGGGAGTTAGTTCTCTCCATCATGTAGGATCTAGGGATTGAACTCAGGTCCCCATCTTGAAGACCCAGAGGAGAGATTTTTCTATAGAAATACTCTAATTGGCTGGGAAATGATGATGCACACCTTTAATCCCAGCACTTGGGAGGCAGGGGCAGGCAGATCTCTGTGAATTTGAGGGCAGCCTGCTCTACAGAGCGAGTTCTAGGACAGCCAAGGCTACACAGAGAAACCTTGTCCCAAAAAAACCCCCAAAAGAGAAAAAAAACAAAATAAAACAAATGAAAAAACAAAAGCCCAAAGCACTAACTGCAGGAGAAAGGAGAAAGAAAGCCAGGCATCACTATAATTCCTAGTGCAGCTACAGTCACGTTTCTAAGGGTAATCAGTAATGAATGTCTTATTAGTCAATTGATACAAAAATTTTAAATTAAGGCATATTATCTGGGTGTGGTGATTCATGGTTGTAATCCCAGTACTTGAGAGGCTGAGGCTGCAGGAATTCTGTAGGTTCAAGGCCAGATGGGGATCCACACTGAATTCTAGACTAGCATGGGATGAAAAGTGAATTCTAGGCCAGCCTGGGCTACAGAATGACATTCCGTGTAAACAAATGAACAAGATAGCTAAAAGTTCTTAAGATATCCAAGTATCATATTGAATGATGGACAAACCATTTTAAATAGCAAAATGTTTTAGGATACAGTAACAACGAGATAAAATTCTGCTAATATTTCTATCAACTTTAACTTTCGCAAGAATGATTTCCTTGCTTGGCATGATAATTACAGTTTAGCTGGAAAACTAGATAAACCTCATGGAACTGAAGATTGATTTGGTTTTTTTAGGGATGCTCCAGCTTTTCCTCTGAAGGTTGGTAATTGCATTTGCTGAACCCCCCTGACAGTAGACAAATGACAGATTACCGGGAGGAGAAGGGCACAGATGTGTTAATGCGTGAAAGCACAGGAAGGAGACAAAATATGAAACTCAGTGAAGTGTCGGGTGGTTAAGGCTTAGCTCTCCTTTTCAGAGAGGAAATGGCAATGAAGACTCCAGGCAATTCACAAAAGTAGTCAAGCAATTTTTAGGGGAGATGTTTGGACCCAAAAGAATAGACAGTGGGACACACAGGTCCTGTGTGCTCTAGGTTTGGTGTCCAGTGATTTTCAGTCTTTCTTCTGTGGTTGGACGTTTATCTTTCTTCATTACCAACTGTTAAATGAGTAGACTGAAGACAGTGCTGAAGAAATAGACTGAAGGAGCTACTCCTCAGTGCTAGGTCCTTATAGGTCTTCTGGTAGGTAAGTCTATCTCCAGGACAGCTCCTTCTTGTGCTTCCAAAGAGAAAGAAAGTCAAGGGAAAGGATGGGAGGGAAGGGGTGAAGGAGGGCTGTTCTGGGGAGAGGGATGGAGGAAGGTAGATGGCTGCTTCTTCAGGTCAGCGTGTTAAAGCACAGGGCTGTTGTTTTCAGAGTCCCAGATTGCTACCAATCTCCATTCTCCGATAGTTTACAACAGCCGTACCCATCAGATCCCATTCCATTGCATGAGGTAGAAAATCTGTGAAGAAAGGAATTCAGGGACAAAAACAATAGAAGTGACAGTTGAATAGGAAGCAAATGACAACTATGGCCGCAGAGCAATACAATTCTTCTACTGTTGGGCGATGCCATTTTTGGACACTATGAAGATGTGGCTTTGCCAAGAACCTTCTGGTTGGCTTAATAAAGAGCTGAATGGTTAGGCAAGAGAGGACAGGCAGGACTTCTGGACATTGATAGGAACTTTGGGAAGGAATCAGAGAAGTGGGAATTCGCCAGCGAGATGTGGAGGACGTCAGACATACAGTATGGAAGAGAGGTACTGAGCCTTGGGGCAGAAAGTAGATTAATACGAATGGGCTAGTTTAAGGTATAAGACCTAGTTGGGAACAAGCCTAAGCTAAAGCGAAGCTTTCATAATTAACAGTACGTTTCTGTGTCATTATTTGGCAGCAGGCGGTACAAAGAGAGTCTGCCTACATTCTACAGGGTTACTGTGAACAAGCACTTTCATAATACATATAGTTGAGGACTCAACTGAGCATCAGGCTTTGAAAAATCATTACATTTCATTAATCCTATTCTTGGATAAAATGATACCATTGTGAGGGTTATGAAGCAAGGGCCGGAAAAGGGAAAGGGAAGAATCGAGCTGGGGAGCAGAGCAGAAAGCTTCAGAAGAAATCAAAGGAGGATCAGGCTAAGGGGGCAGCCTCAGTACACTTGTCCTGAGATTTTTATTTGTTTGTTTAGTTGGTTGTTTAGAGACATGGTGTCACTAAGTAGTCCAGGCTAGACTAGTACTCTACCTAGCCCAGGCTGGTCTCAAACTTATGAACCTCCTGCTTCAGTCTTCTAAGTGATGGGATCACAGGTCTCTGTCATCATATATGGCTACCCACCAGTCTTGTGTCTACATTTACTTAATGAGTTATGTATAACCTGCAATATTATGATTCCTGCCACAAGTTTGGCTGGGGTGTTATTCAGATATGGACAATACCCACTCTTGGAAAATAACTTATAGGGCTGGCTCTTTTTAGTTTAAACAATGGATGGATAATTCACTAGGAAATTTGAATGGCATTAAAGGGGTACTCAACTCTCTTCACAAACATTTCTTCAGAAACTTCTCTTGAGGGGCCTGAAAGATGCACTATGATACACATCACTACTGTTCTCTCAAATCAAAGGAAGTTGACTGTGCCTCTTCCCAAGTCACGCTGATTGTTATTCTTCATCCACTCTAGATTGTGAACAAAGCATTGTCTGGACAAGAGTCACTGGAGCAGAGTCCCTGTCATACATTGTCAGTGAATCCAGTCAAAGGCTTGGAGTCCGATTCCAGTGCTCCTATGACCAGGATGCCTAGCCATAAGACTTGACTCTGATTCTAGATGTTCATCTGCATTAATAGAAAAGAGTATAATATAAAAAGAAATAGAGAAAATGTATGCATTTACATTTTGGGGTCAAATTAGGGGGAGATAATTTCTCAGTTTGACTCCATATTGTTCACAGAGTAGTCACAATTTATGGAAAAGGTAAAATAAAAACCAGGAAATACACATATATAGATGATCTTTTTTTTTTTTTTTTTTTGGTTTTTTGAGACAGGGTTTCTCTGTGTAGCTTTGCGCCTTTCCTGGAACTCACTTGGTAGCCCAGGCTGGCCTCGAACTCACAGAGATCCGCCTGGCTCTACCTCCTGAGTGCTGAGATTAAAGGCGTGTGCCACCACCGCCCGGCCTAGATGATCTTTCTTATAAGAGGTAAAGACTTAGCTCTGATGCCAAGACTTTGTGGTGGCCCATCTTTACCCTCAGCATGGCATTTCCCTAGGAGCATCTTAATATCTGGTTCCCCATTATGCTACCGTTCTGTTACCTTTCATATATTACTTCTTTGTTTTACAAAGTCCTTGCCTACAAAATGGCAATTAATCTGTGCCTGTCATACGAGGTTGCCATGGATATTAAGGGAGAAAACATATGCAAAGTGCTTAGAAGATACCAGGCACATAACAACTGCTTGGCATAGATGAGCTAAGATTTTGATTATTATGCTTGCTGTATCAAGTTTAAGTGTGGTTAGTCATGTAGGACCCAGGTGTTAGAGCACAGGCTTCGTTCGTGTTTTACCCAAGGCCCCTCTCAAGCCAATCTGTCTAGGGAAACTGACTTGGACTGTTCGTGCGTTGATAAGGCAGGTGGAAAGTGTGAAGCTGTAGGACAAGGAGTGCTGTGCTTCTGGATCTAAACTGTGAAGTGACTCGCTCCCCAGCATGTTGAGTTGGATGGTAAGGAATACTATTTTAAATCAGCCCAAATGGGTCTCAGCATGGGTTAAGTAGCAGGTACTCAACAAATGTGATCTTACCTTGAATAGCCCATAGCTCCCACTTGTCACTGATTTCTCCGGTCCCTAAGCCTTCATTGTAGTCTAGCTATGGTTACTGAGTTGTCACTCTCTGTGCCTTTGTTTACCTTATTATTTCTGCATTGAATACCCTCAGCTTTCCTTTCTGTAATTTCAAAGAGTCAATCAAGGGTGGGGTATTCTATAAAGTATTTCTGAGCTATGTGAGCTCACTGGGCAGCCTTTTATGCATGGGAACTGGATGTTCAATTCTCCAGAGGCCCTGAGATCAATCATCCTTCCAGATAGAAAGAATTGATGAAAAGACATCAGTGGACCTAGAGGAATTCAAGGTAAACTGAGCTGAGTCTATTTCCAGGCAGATGAGAAGACATCTGGCTGGAGTTCCTCACAGTGACCTTTACGTTTTAAGATAGGTGTATTAGAAAGACAGAGGAAGGATCTTGGAAATAGTCTGGGTTGATAAGTCCAAATTTGCTGACAGGGATACTGGATTGGAGAGTATTTACCTGTGATACCACCCAGAATAAGATGACTACTAGGGGGTCAAGCTGAAGGCTTAGAATCATAAAAGTCCATTCTAGGAAGTGTTTTTTTTTTTGCTCATGAGAAGTTGGAAGATTATAAAATTGTGAAACTCCAGCCTACTGCTGACAGGCATTTTATATATGTATAACATCATATCATATATTTAATATAGAGTATCATGTAACCGAGCTGGCCTGCAATTCCCTATGAAGCTGAGGGGTGAGGATGACCTTGTACTTCTGACCTCCTGCTTCTACCTCCTGAGTGCTGGGAGTATTGAATAACCTCAACTTTTTCCACATATTCCCAAGAACCAAATCAAGTGTGGCATCGACAGTGAAGTATTTCTGAGCCATATGAGCCCACTTAGGGGTGAAGAGGAACACCGTGTTGTCACAGTGCTAAGAATTCAAGCTGGGGCTTGGCTCATGCTATGCAAACACTTTACCAGGGGAAGCAGATCCTAAGATTCTGACACTTTATATAGAGAAAAAGTGCAAGGGAAAATTACCTGGAGCTTGGAAATAAGAAATAGATCTCCACATATCCTTTCAATGACCCCAGGGGCTTTTCAAAACAGGACACATTTTCTGAGAGATTATATAACTACAACTATTCTTTGGAAGGGGAGAACCAGGTAATTTTGGCTGAGAAATAATTTCTATCTTGGTAAATAGCACCAAAGATTACATTTTTGCTGTTTCATAGATGATAGCTGTTTTTTTGTATTGAATTTAGTAGATTTATTACTTCTGTCAATAACCATATATCCTCAGTCTCTCAGAGTCTCCTCTGAATCCACTTTCTATTGTGCTGTTTCTGTTAGTTTTCTTTCACTGTGACAAAATAGTTAATCAATTTACAACAAACAGATATTTGCTTTTGTTGACAATTTCAGAGGTTCTGGTCCATAGCTGTTTGATCCATTGCTAATTAGGCCTGTGTGAGGCATTACATCCTCTGGAGAGAGAGTGGGCAGAACAGGAAGTGTCTTGCCTAGGGGAAGCTGGGAAGAAAGGTGAGAGGAGAAGGCAGAATCCTGACACCCATTTTCAAGTTCACTGAAAAACTTCCAAGAAGGCCTCACCTCTTAAGGGTTTCACAGCCTCCCTTTCACACATGGACCACTTATCCAAACTGTAATACTTTTATTAATAAATTAAATGCTAGTGATATGCAATCCTTTCATATTAGCATGAGTCTTTTGCTCATGTGTGGGAATGGGGTGGGGTGAAGTGTGTGTGTGTGTGTGTGTGAGAGAGAGAGAGAGAGAGAGAGAGAGAGAGAGAGAGAGAGAGACAGAGACAGAGACAGAGAGAGAAAGACAGAGACAGAGAGAAACCCCGAAGCTGCCCACTGGTATATTCCTGGATCTCTCTATTTATTGATACAGGGTCTCTTGATGAACCTGGGCCAATTCCCGCTGGTCTGGCTAGGATCCTCTTTTTCTGTATCTCAAGTGCCTGGATTTTGAGGTGAGTACTGAGGACCTAGACTCCAGTCTTCGTGCTTCCGTGATAAGCACTGATCCATCTCCCCAGCCTGAGTCAGAATCTTTATGGAAAAATATTAAGAAGTTTGAGAAAGCCGTTTAAAAATGAACCAGTGTCATCGTCTCCCTTATTGTAGCACATTGGGAAGAGGCAAGTTAGAGGTAAACAGTGAGAACAATCACTGGCGAGTGCTGGACAGGGACAGAGGCACTGTGGATGGCATGAATAGGATCACCAGAAAGATGCCCTAGGAGTGAGAAGTTGAAGAACAAAGAGCTGAATGGAGTGATTCACAAGGCAAGGATTGGTCTTTCATTTCAATTTGGGCTCATTTAACTTTAAAGTCTGTGCCCATTTGAAATTAAGGTAAATTATTAACTACTTGACCATTTTTCTAACTCAACAGACAGTTCTCAAATGAAGTACAAATGACTAATAAACAATTGAAAAAAGTGTTCATCATCCTTTGCCATCAGGGAAATGAAAATTAAAACTACCTACGGGACTCTATCTTGTTCCGGTCAGAATGGCTATCAGGAAGACAACAAATGCTGCTGAGCACTGCTGGTGGGAATGTAAACAGGTCTAGCCACTGGAAATCCATATTCCTCAAAAACTAAACACACACACACACACACACACACACACACACACACACACACATATATATATATATATATATATATCAGTATATACCCAGAGAACTGTGAGTCAACATGCCACAAAGATATCCATGTTTATCACAACACTGCTCACAATGACCAAGCTATGTCATCAGCCTAAGGTCTGATAACAGATGAATGAATAAGAAAATGTGATATAGATATCTATGTACAATGGAGATTGGTTCAGTCATGAGAGAAATGAAATTGTTGTTTGCTGGAAATGTATGCAAATGGAGATTATCGTGTTAAGTGAGATAAGCCAGACTTAGGAAACAAGTGTCACATGTTTCCTCTCATTAGCGAATCATGTATTTTTATTCATACACCAAAAAAAATCTATCTATTCAAATACCTATCTATGAATGACATAAATTAGAGAGAGGGAGGAAAGGGACTAGTGAGAGGGAAAAGAGGGGAAGAAAGTGGATATATAAGAGGTGAATATGGTCAAAGTATACAATATACCTGAATCAATTGTCTTTATGAAAACTATCAATATGTATAATTCAGTGACTATATACCAATTAAAAACTTCTATATTCAGTAGAACTTATTTTCAAGCCTCTTCTTGAGTCTTTTCTGTGCCTTGCTTGAATTGGTATGGTCTATAAACTTACTTTGAGATACTTCTTTCTTTTTTCCTGAGTAATTTAGTAGGTTTTGCTTGTTACTTTGCTGGTAAACTTCTGGAAGAGACAGTGGTGTTCTCAGCACAGAGACATGTTGACATTTGGAGATTAGACTCAGCTCAGGATCACAGGGTAAAGTGGTTCAAACTCCAGTCCTACACCTTCCTATTTATGTTTCAATTATTTAACCTCTCTAAGCATCAGTTTCTTAACTTAATGAGTGGAAATAATAATAGGACTTACCACATAGAATCCTTCTAAGGCAGTGGTTCTCAATCTGTGGGTCATGACCCCTTTTGGAGTCAAATGATCTTTTCACAGGGGTCAACTAAGACTATCAGAAAACACAGATATTTACATGATAATTCATAATAGTAGCAAAATTATAGTTATGAAGTAGCAAGGAAAATAATTTTATGGTTGGGGATCACCACAACATGAGGTATTAAAGGGTCACAGCATTAGGAAGGTTGAGAACCACTGTGATTTGCAAATGACAAAATTTCCAAAAGTGGATATGCTCTAGTTTCATTTCCATTGCTGTTATCAAAACACCCTGACAAAAGGCAAAGTTGGGAAGAAAGAGTTTATTTGCGTTGCAATTCCATGTTAAAGTCCATTATCAAGGAGAAATCAAGCATCTAGTTACATCATATCCACAGTTAAGACAAAGAGGGAATAAATACTTAAAGCCTTAATTGCTCTCAGCTAAGTTTCTCCCCTTGGATACAGTAGAGGAAGTGTAGTGGTGCTGGCCACAATGGGCTAAGTCTCCTTACAGTGATTAATAATCAGTATAATCTCCCACAGACATTCCCACAGGCCAACCCTGTCTAGATAATTAATTCTTCATTAAGACTCTCTACTCAGAGAATTCTAAGTTGACAGTTTAAACTAACCAGCACAAGGTACTATTATTTCTTGACTAGAGAACACGTAACCATCCAAATATTTCCTATGTTGCTCATGGCTCACCTTTTGGATGTCTTTTTTATCTACTTGATAAGGCCATATTGAGACACTAATAGGATTCAAGTATGCATTTGTGTTTATACAGTGAAATTATTACCCTATCATTTCTGAAGGGACAAATAAAATGAGACCCCTCAAATCAGGAAAGTCAAACGTGTTGGACTTCCAAAGGAAGTAGTTTAACTTGAATTCCATCCCACAAGCATATTCTTATTTTCTTCTTTGTAGGCAAGCAATGTCCTTCCTATCCTTGTGGGGATGAGACTGAACTTTTCAAACTCAGCCATACAGAGGAGGTCACTGCTCTTTCTTCGTTCTCGCAGTAGCGAGCTGGTATAACCTAATGCTGGAACTAACACTGCATGACAGGAGGAGAAAAAGAAAAAAAAATCCATTTGAGTCACAGTTTGAGCTGTGTTCCCAACCCTGGTTTGATCAAGTATGACAGCATAATTATAAGGCTTCCTACACAAGTTATTTAGGCAACTGAGATCTTCTTGTCCTAGTGTGGGTCTCCTGCATTATAACTAAGTTCTTTCCTGGCATACTCACAGAACATGTTTATAGGAGACTAACCTTTCAAAGAATCTTGGGCAAATTTACTGCTAAACTTCCTAAAGTTAGCCGAAATGATCTACTTACATGACAGCCCTAGAGGCTGTGAACAGAACATGGAGGGGAAATTCTAAAGAATTCCATTATAGCTTTAAGTTTGGATACTTCTCTATATTTTATTTAGTGTTTATGCTTAGTGAAAATATCAACCATATGCACACTCGACATGATACTCAGGGTTGAGAAGGTTGTGCAAGCCAGGCAGGCACTTTATTAACTGAGCTATAGCCATACCTCCATCAGGTTGGAGTTTAGTAGTTATCCACTAGGGCTTTTGTATGGAGTGTGTGTGTGTGTGTGTGTGTGTGTGTGTGTGTGTGTGTGTGTGTTAAAAAAGAAGACATTAAGATGAAATGATCTTTGAGGTCCCTTACAACTATAAGTTTGAATGCTGCTGTTTTTTTTTTATTTCCTCTGATGTCTTTTAAAAACAAATTGTACTTTACCCTTAACAAAATGTAAAGTTATAAAATATAGTGCTTGATGTGATGGAAATCTGAACTCAGGTATTCCTACTTGTGCATCAAGCTCTTTACCCACTGTGCCATTTTTTCAGCCCTCTGTTGGTTAACTTGCTTGCCAAATTGACAGGATTTGGAGTCATTTGGGCGGGGGGTGGGGGTGGGGGTGGCATACCTGTGTGAGAACTTAAAAGAAGGGTATTTCCAGAAAGACTTAACTGAGGAGGAAAGACCTATCCTGAATGTGAATGGTATCATTCCATGGGATAGAGTCCCAGTCTAGATAGAAAAGGCAGCAGGGGAGGGGAAAACCAGCCCAGGACTAGCATTTCCTGCCCTCTACTTCCTGGTTGGCACTGTGGACCCAACAGCAAGTGTTTTTGCCTTTCCCTCCATGATGGACTGCATTTCCATGGACTGTGAGCTCAAACAAGTTCTTCCCTTGGGTTATTTTTGGTCAGATATTTGATCTCATAGACAAGAAAAGAAACTAATACATACATACCGAACTTCATGTAAATCTGGCTTCTTTCACTTATCATGGTTTTGAGATTCTTACACATTGCTGTGTGCATCATGCTTTAATCTTGGCTTATCACTGAGATATACTTCATCATAGCAAAATTCATTTTTCCATCTCTCTCTCTCTCTCTCTCTCTCTCTCTCTCTCTCTCTCTCTCTCTCGGTTATTTTGAGACAGAGTTTCCCTGTGTAGTTTTGTTGCCTGTCCTGGATCTCACTCTGTAGACCAGGCTGGCCTCGAACTCACAGAGATACTCCTGGCTCTGTTTTCGGAGTGCTGGGATTAAAAGGTGTGTGCTACCACCGCCTGGCTCCTTTTTTCTCTTAATGAATGCCTGACTACTATGAATAAGGCAGAATAAATGTTCTTGTATGAATCTTTAGGCAGACATATGATTTTGTTTCTCTTGGGTAGAAACCTAGGAATATAATTGCTGTGCTATAGGGTACTTAGAAGCAGCCAAAAGTTGTCCAGAGTAATTGTAGCATTTTCAACTCTCACTAACATTGTATAAGAGTCTCAGGTGCTCTCTACCCTGATGACTCTGTTTTTCTTTTCATAGTGTGTCCATTTCCTCTGGATGCGTTCCCAAGGAAACCAAGGAGATGCTCACTGTTACTAGCAAAGATGTGCTTGAAATGTTACGGTAAGATGGTAGAGTTCCCAGAAAACAGCATGAATCACATCAGAGGTGTTATTTTTTTTTTTAGTAAGTTTTAGCTACAAAGAATCTTAAAGGAACATGAAACTATGGTATGATTTATGAATAAATGCAAGGGGATACATGTTTACACTTGTTTGCCATATTTTCATAGCTTGTTAGAATAGCCAGAAAACTCCCATTTTTAGTATTTTTACATGCAGAACATTGGTGATTTGTCTTGGCAATAAGGAGGTAGGCAGAGGGAAAGCAATAATTTGCTAATCTATCAAATTTTGAGGTACCTTTGGAAAATGAATCCTTGGCAAACTTGTGGTGTCTCTTAAGGGAGCTCTAGGAATTAAAAAAAATTAGCCAAGCTATTATAAATCTAGTAGATATAAGGAGAGATTTTGTGAATGATAGTTCTTTTCTGCTGCCAGTAAGGAGGTATTTTGCGTGGTAACTAAATAATCTGTTATCATTCACTAAGTGTTTATTATATCTTAGACAGTGGGCTAAAGATTTTTATATATCAATTAACTTGATCTTTGTAACAACTTAGAAAATCACAATATTAATTTCATAATGTAATGAAAGGGGGAAGTAAAATTTATAGAGGCCCAAATAAGTTACCCAAAGACATAACTATTACATAGTTAGCTAGAACATGAACCCAATCGGTAAGCTACACTTCACTAGGAAAGTTGAATTGAGTGGCCACATGGAAAATGTGTGTGTGTGTGTGTGTGTGTGTGTGTGTGTGTGTGTGTGTGTAGTATACATGTTATGAGTTTACCAGTAAGTCTTTAAGAATAAAGTTAATCCTATTAGAATAAAATTCTGTGAAAGAAGTAGAATGGAAATATGAGATTACAGAGAAAAAGAAATATACTGGTGAGTTAAAGGATTAAGAGAGGATGAGTACAGGAATGGGCAAAAGAGGGGACTGTGTGGGGGCTAACTTAAACTAAGGATTTATGGAAAAGCCTCATGAAAACTGTGCTGGCTAGTTTGATGTCAATTTGACACAAGCCAGAGTCTTCTGAGAGGAGAAAACTTCAATTGCTCTAGCCATTATCCTTGGTTATACACATAAATACATAGGGAGACCCAATTCCTGAAGACATCAACACTGTGGCTGCAGGACATAGAGAAATTGATCTTAAGTTAACTGGGAAACTTCCTCCCTGCTGGCTAGTTTTCATTGTGCCATAGGTTGTCATAAACCCCCTGGAAAAGAAGTGCTCACTGATACAATTGTGGCATGACTCTTATGGGGTCATTTTTTGATGGAATTTTAGGTCTGCTCCATGGGAGGGAATTCCATTTCTGATATTAAACCTTGCCAAAAGCCCCTGGCTGGCAAGGTCTAGGCTCTGGAGTAGACCCTGCTGCTGTTATTTTGCTACATGAATTTTTTGTCAAATTGCTTTCTAAGTATTTAAGTATTTAGGATGTATTGAATCCTTAGATTCATGATGCTCTCAACCTCGGTCAGAGAACCTTCTCTGGTCATCCAAATATATAGGAAGAAATTTTATAGTACTTATTTTTATTTTGCATTATTTGATTAAAATTATTCTTGGAGAATTTATACATGTAGACAATTATATATTTATATATATTCATATTTCTTTCTGGTCAGTGGGTAGCAGTTAATATACAGACTCATAACTGGTACAAGTGCTGAGAACAAGTGATTGTGAGTTCACAGCCCTAAATGGAACATCTGTATCAACCTCCCTGCCAAGGCTCAGGGAATATTAAGAAAGAGGAGAAAAAGGGCATGTAAGATTTCACAGGATAAGCAGGAGTGCTATGAAATGCTGCTTTTGAACATGACATGATCATTATACTTAGGAACTCACAGTGGCTGTGACTAACTGTGCAAGACCTACACAAGAACAAGCCAGCCAAAATGCCAGCACAGATAGAGGAGGAGCTCTCAAGATCCCACCTCTTACTCAGAAGCTATCTGCAGCTGATAGCTTCTGGGAGAGGGTAAATCATTCTTTGAGTGTGTGGCCAGTGGTAGGTTACCCAGGCTTCAGTGAATGCTTCCACATCTATGTACATATAGGCAGTATTGATTGGATTTAGTGGATTATTTTTTTTTTTAAAAAAAAGGACATGAAGTTGAGAAGGGGATATGTTGGGAGGATCCAGGAGGAGTTGGAAGGGGGACGTGTGTGTGTGTGTGTGTGTGTGTGTGTGTGTGTGTGTGTGTTATACTATATATAGTGATATTCACTATGTACATGTATGAAATTCTCAAAGAATAACTTTTAAATTAAATAATGCAAAATAAAAAGTAATGTAAAATATCTTCCTATATTTTTAAAATGGATAATGGTAGGTATCAAAATGGTACTGTGATGCTACTGGGCACATTTAAGTAAGCAATATACAGGTTTCATTTTTAAATGTGTATTGATAGTATATCTGTAGTTCTATCAATATTATTATTTAAGTTTACAATGAAAAAAATTAAGATGCCAACTTAAAAATGGACAGAGAAGTTACCTGGCTCCTCAAACTTCTTTTAAGTGACATGGCAGCTCAATTCTGAAGGCTATGACTTGTTACATTAGTCACCTTTTAATCCTTATACTTGGCACAGTGCCCTGACTAGCCAAAGTTCTCTACCAACCTTTGAAGTTGCAAGGCAAGTGACACACTGTGACAGGCTGTGTACAAAGGGCTCAGAGCTGAAGAAGACTTCATGCATCAGTAAGCCTAGTGCACAGGACCTTCTGAGCAGCTGGTCTCATTTCTTAAGGTCAGAAAATAACACTCGAAAATAGTCACCAGACACGCACTACCTGAAATACTTTCAGCAATGGTAATTGTTGGGACCATGGTGCTTTGCAGTTTAGAATCTTCTCTACAGACAGCAGGTCATCCTAATCGTGAGTGAGGAGTGCAACATGTACATTTTTTGCTTCTGCTAGCTAGGGACTGTCATTGAGTCTTTGATGTCTCTGCTTTAGACAAACAGCAAAGTGTGAGAATACTACACAGCTTGAGCATGGCCACACAATATGTTCAAGGTGGTAAGGGCAAGGGATGAGAGACTAGAGGAGGCTATTGGGATGCATGCAACATGGGATTGTAAGGGCAGGAAAATGACTTCCTTTCACCTCCTAGATTCTTTGACTGGCCTGCAGATTAACTTGACATAAGACAGACAAATAGGAAAAAAACCATTTTATCTACATGCATATACATGGGATTCCCACAAGATATGGAACTGAGGGGGCAGATGACTGAAGCTTACATAGTATCATGAACTTCAGAAAGGAGTAGGGGCTTACTCTTTCTGGGTGGTAGTGAGTACCCAAATTATGGAAGGGTGAGAGGAAGAAATACTTGGTGAACAAAATCTGGTTTGTTATTCAGACAAAAATTTCCAGGCAATGCTAGCTGTCTGGAGCAGTTAGGAAGATTCCTCTTTACAGATGTAAATTTCCTTCACAAAAGGACAATTTTCAGAGCTTCTCTAGTGTTTGCAGCTTCTACAAATAACCAACTGAAAATATACCAAGGAAGTCTGTTTTGAGGCACTGTTCTGATCTCTCATAGGTATGGGGAGTCACATATCCTAAACTTCAACAAGGTCATCAATTTCTAGGTTCAGGTGGGTGTTGTTCCCTTTAGAGGATCTAGCTGGTTATTCATGAAGCATTCATTTATTTTTTAAGTAACCTGTTTGTACCTGAGTGTGGTGGTACATACCTGTAATCTTAGTACTCAGGACCCTGAGAAAGGAGGATGGCTCTGAGGTCAAAGCCAGCTTTGATATCTTCGTTAACTTTCCAATTGCTGTGATGAAAGACCATGACCAAACCAACTCATAAAAGAAAGTGTTTATATTGGGATTCACCGCTACAGAGAGTTAGAGTCTGTGACCACCACTGTGGAAAGTATGGCAGCAGGGAGGAAGACAGGGTACTAGAACGGTAGCTATGAAGCTACTTAATCGCATCTTGATCTGACCTGTAAACATGAGACAGAAAGCTAACTGGGAATGGTGTGGGCTTTTGAAACCTCAACCTCCCCTCCCCCCAGTGACACATCTTCTCCAACAAGGACACATTTCCTAATCCTCCCCAAACATTTCTATCAACTGACTATTAAGTATTCAAATATATGAGCCTATGGAGTCATTCTCATTCAAACCACTATACTGGGATGGATGCATAGTGAATTTCAGGCTATCCTGTGACTCATAATAAGTAAGCTCTTGTCTCAAAAACAGAATCCCCAAAATAAGAGATGGAGAGATGGCTCCAGTGATTAGAAGCTCTTGAGAAATCATGAGGGCTAGAGTTCAGATCAGAATACTCATAATAAGTCAGGTAGTCTATCCATGCCTGGCCCCAGCTTTGGGGGAGTAGATATTGGAGGAACTCTGGAGCCTGCTGGCTTCCAATATAGCCCAGGAAATATGAGCCTAGGATTCAGAAAGAGACCTTGTCGTATAGGAAGAGGAAAACAATGGTAGAGGAGGATAGCTGATACCCTCTTATGCCCAGCATCCTTCCATACACACAAGCACATGCAACTGTGTACATACATTCAGGTGTGCGCGCATGCATGCATGCATGCATGCATGCATGCACGCACGCGCACACACACAAATACACACATAAATAAATCTCAAAATAGAGAACAAAAGTAAGTAAACAGAAGGACTTCCTTAGTGCAAGATCTTGAGATAAAAAGGAAAAGGCTGTTTCTAAGGCCATTTTTGAAGATTGGAAACAGGTCAGTAAGTGTGCATATAAGCAGAAGGAGGCTGTTTTTATCTTACAGCCTGTTCCACCAGAAAGAAGAATCTAGAATCAGACCTCTGCTCCTCTCACCTACTCAGGTGAGTCATGAAGGACCCCTGTGTTCCTTAAGGATATGATTTCTGTGAAATGGGATAAAGCACATTGGGATTCATGTAAATGGACTCCTACACTTTTCCTGTTTGCTTTGCAAAGTCATCTAGTCTAACATGGAGTAAGTATAGGGGAAGGGGAGCTTTGGGCTTTGCAAAAATAATAGAAAAATTTAAAAGCTATCTAATATGGAGGAAAGGAACTACTTACATTTCATCTTCAAAGAAGTCATGTAATTGGGGTCAGCAATTATAAGAGGTGGGCATAAAATATCTACTAGCTACACATATCTCTTCAGTGGAGAGCTTGAATGCTAATGGTGTTCAAACCTCCCAGTTCATTCCTGTTGCCCTCATGTAGTTATTAATAACACTTTTGCTCTCAAAAGTGACCCAGATGAAAAGATAAATTACACAGTCATGGAAGTAGTAAGTCAAAAGGGGGAAATCAAGCTCCCCTTGCATTGTTCATTTGGTTTTAACATATTTCATGTTAACACGTTGTGGATAGGGGAAGATGTAGATTTGCTGTCAGAAATCAGATTCAGCAAGCAGTGATTCTGCAGTGTTTATGGTAAGAGAGCAGAGAGGGAGAGAAATGAATAGATTGAGACCTACTCTGAGCATATGGACTAACAGAGTGGCATAAAGGACTGAAAAAAAGCCAAAATGCTGGAAGCTAATCTGACCCATCCTCTTATTTTACAGATGAAGATGTTTATAATTTTTAAGACTCCATTTATTTGTTTATTCTCTTCTCTATCTCTTTCTGTCTGTCTGTCTGTCGGTCTCTGTCTCTGTCTGTCTCTGTCTCTCTGTCTCTCTGTCTCTGTCTCTGTCTCTCTCTGTCTCTGTCTGTCTGTCTGTCTGTCTGTCTGTCTGTCTCTCTCTCTCTCTCTCTCTCTCTCTCTCTCTCTCTCTCTCTGTGTGTGTGTGTGTGTGTGTGTGTGTGTGTGTGTGTGCACCCATGCCTTAGAGAGTACGTGAAGGTCAGAGAACAGCTTGGGGGAGTCAGGTCTCTCCTTTAATCACATGGAATCTGGAGATTAAACCCAGGTCACCAGGCTTGGCAGCAAGCACCTTAACCTATTGAGCCACCTTGCTGGCCCTCTACACAACGCTTAGGTAAGGAAGCTGTGAATTTTGCCTGGGATAGCTCCTGTTTATATTTGTCCTGGCATCCCCTTTTGCTCTCAAGAATGTGTTAGGCAGCCAGATAGGCTTTGGAAGCTATTGAAGATAGACACCTCCTTCATAATCAGGCTTCAACCCCACCCATCACTTACCATCTAAACAGGAACCACCTTAACAAAGCCATATTAAAGAAAACTGCTTCCTTCTGATAAAAAAAAAGACTTTTCTACCTCTAGCCCTGAGTGTTGCATACTATTGTCCCCTCCCTTAAGAGTTGATTCAAGCTAGGCCTGTCACTCACCACTCTAGCAGACCACTTGAGGCATCTTCTTATCAGCTTTTATATTGTCCTATAGCAGAATCCCTAAAAGGTGCCTGGAAGTCTCTATTCATGGTACTAAACTTGGAGTCACCATGGGTTTCAGGGACAGCAGAGCATTGCAGATAGATTGTCCCATCAGAGTGCGGTCCAATGGAAGAGCAGTCACCTCATAAGAACGAGATTGTTCCCTCAGAGCCAGAACTGAGATAATAATCAACTAGACCATGTCTTAACCAAATTTGGTAAGTTATACATGTCTCTTGCCCCAATTCGTTTTACTGTTTAAGCCTAATATTCATGTCAGAGCCCTGAAGATGGACTTAGGCTCCCTAAATCCTTTCATATGTTTCTATTTCCAACATGTCCACAATAGTTGTCTCTCCTTTTTCTGCCTTAATTGATGCATTGAGACTGGTGGCCAAGCCTAGGCTGTTGGGACTTCCAGACCTGAAACTCCAGCAACACTACCACTGAACTGTACCCCACAACCCCACTAAACTGTACCCCACAACCTCAGGAAAAGATTTTATGTTATACATTTGTATTATGGATTAGTCAGGTTTCTCATTGCTGTGCTAAGATGCCTGACAAGAAACAAATTAAAGAAAGAAGGCTTTAGGTTGGCTTACCATGTAAAGGTAGAGTTTACTATGTCAGAGATGGTGTGGTGGCAAGAGTGTGACGTACTTGGTTTTATGGAGTTCACAATCAGAAAACAGAGAGAGGTAAATACTACTGATCAACTTGCTTTCTCCTTTTTTACTTTTTGTTCAACTCATGGAATGATGCCACTCACATTCAGCTCAGGCCTTTTCTCTTCAATTAAACCTCTCTGAAACAGCCTCTCAGACATGCCCAGAGGTGTATCTCCCAGGTAATTTCAAATTTGGTCAAGTTGACACCTATGGTTAACCAGAACTGGAAAGATGGCTCAGCAGTTAAGAGCACGCACTGCTCTTGCAAAGGACCTGAGTATGGTTCCCTGCATCCATGTCAGGTGGCTTACAACCTGTCACTCCAGCTCAAGAAGATCTAACACCTTCTTGTGGATTCATATGCACATACTCACACAGAGACACATATGAATACAAAGAATTGAAAATAAAATAAGTCTTTAAAATTATCTGTCGCACATAGTTCTTATATTTTTTTGGGGGGGGTGTTTTTTGTTTGTTTTGTTTTTAGACAAGGTCTTACTGTATAGCTCTATCTGGCCTAGAATTCACTATGTAGAACAGGCCTGGCCTGGAACTGACAAAGATCCATCTGCCTCTGCCTCTTGAATAATGGGGTTAAAGGTGTACACTACCATGTCAGGTCCTCTTTATGTTTTATAGAGAACTTAATGTTGATTATATTCCTTTAGTGCAATGGGACACAGTGTTCATGTCCACTTTTTAGGACTGATTCTTTCAAATCTCCATGTAGACATCCTTGGTGTATCAGACCTATTGACATAAGTATACATGTTCGAGTGCCTACCATCTGATGCATGTATACACACAAACATCAAAGAGACAAACACTGACCATGAGGGAATTATTATCAATACAAGATCAAGCTCTGTTCTATGATGATTGAAGCAAATAACTAAGTACTGGGTCAACTTTGCTGAAGTGTCAGAATTGTCTTCCCTTCTAGGGACAATGACACTTAGAAGACACTATCATTACACCTACCACTATTTTCTTCATACCTATCAGTGATTGAGAGAATAAATCACGTAGTCACTTATGGAGATTACAAAATTAATGTAACCATGGGAGAGGAATGAAAAAAATTAAAGACAACTTTGATTTAGGACCTTCTTTTAGGGGGCTGGATAGATGGCTAGGTGGTTAAGAGTACTTGCTGCTCTTGGAGAGGATCCAAGTTTAATTCCCAGCACTCACACTGGGTAGCTCACAACTGCCTCTAACTGCAGCTTCAGGGTATCTGATGCCCTGTATTGACCTGTATGGGCACTTATAATACCCCTCTGTGGAGGTCCACAAAGGTTTCCTAGTGAGATCTGAGCTTGCTTTACCCAGCAGAGCTGCATTAGAGGATTGATTGACCACATATGTGGTTATCAGGTAATTGGAAAGGGTCTGCACTTGGTTGAGCTAGGGGGAGGTCTTTTGCTCCACTCCTTGGCATTCCTATAAATAGCCCTTTAGAAGAGACAGAAGGGGCCAGTGGATTGGGATCCAGACCCTCCTGAGGCTATCCTGTGTTTCTATCTGTTTCTCTCCCCTCTATCCTTCTATCTAAATCTCTTATCCCTCACTCCTCCAGAGTACCCTGGGGGTAAAATGTGGGAGCCAGTCTCCCAGCTGGCCTCCCACAAGCCCTCTCACATATACACAGACACATACACAAATTATTAAAATTAAACTCTCTCACATCAAAAATAATAACACTAGCAATAGGAAGAAATACTTCGTTTTAATGGCTTTTATGGTTGCTTTGTCTTCATATCCTTCTCCAAAGTACCTAGATTAATATTTATAGAGGAAAGGAGAGAACCTGTGATGGTTCTGGTGTACCAAGTTGAGAGAAACCCTATACAAACACCTAACTTCCCAAAATGTTTGAAACAGTTCATGTGTCTGTTATCTAGGTGCATAGCAAGAATAATTGGTGATTAAATGGTCTAATTGTTTTTTGATCTAGTTAACTTTTCAGCTGAGTATTTGGACCTGAATCCCAATTAGAACAATGAGTAGACAATAACAAATTATAAGTGTCAGTGAATTTCAGGGAGATTAGAGGAAAGAAAAGAAGCAAATGCCTTTATCTTTAGAAGGAGGTAATATAGGCAGAAACTATTTCGTTTCCTTCTAACCCCATCACTCTCTTACAAAAGAACATAGAGGTGCTTTGGCAATGATGGGGGGTAGGCAGGCGGGAAAGAGAAGGACAATTTCTGCCTGGCCCAGAGATTATGCAAGATGCTTTTATATTCCTCTATATTTCCCCTTTATATTAAGAAATACTTACCATCCATCCTTTCCTTCTGACTATCCTAGAAGGCTAATAATTAGTGGTGATGATGATGTAGCAGCTGAACAAAAGCAATGGTGATTCAGATTCTAGACATTATTGATAGCCTGATGATCTGAAACAAAGCAAAGCACGGGATGATGGCCTGTCTAATCAGAATGTATTGATGCACTCTGAAACAATAATGATAGTGATTATAAAGATCCATGGGGTAGTCACTTTTGACAGGCATACCTTATCCCTTTGGTTCATCAGTGTACTGCACTGAAACATCATGGAAGGTAGTGAGCACTAATGCATATTGAATATGCCATCTTCTAATACATAGTGTTATTGTTATGAGACAAGGTCTCACTATTGCTCCTACTGTAGCTTCCTGTGTGCTGGAATTCTAGGCATGTGCCACCATGCCCAGTGGATTAATTAGTTCACTGTGATAAAACACCTGCCATAAAGAACTTAAAAGGAGGAGAGATTTGTCTCAGCTCATATTTTAGAGGGTTCCATCCATCATTACTTCACTCAGTGTTTCTGGGCCCATGGTGAGTCCGAACATCATGGTAGCAGGAATATGTGGATAAGGGGCCTGTTTGGCTCATGGCAGATGGGAAGCAGAGAGGGAGGAAGGGACAAGGCAGTCAAGTATACCCCCCAAAGGTATATCCCCCTTCCCCTCACAACTGAGTTATTCCAAGTAAGCTCCATGTCCTAAAGTTGCCACGTCCCAAAATAGTGCTGGCAGCTGGGGACCAAACATTCAATACAAGAGCCCGTGGGGGTGCATTTCATACTTGTTCTAGTTTGCTTTCTGTTGCTGTGATAGACACCATAGCCAAAAGCATCTTGAGGGTGGGAAAAGGTTTATTTATTCCTTTTTCTTTGTTCTTGTTTTTTGTTGGAAATTATTTTCTCACATAATATATCCTGATTATTGTTTTCCCCCCTCTATTCTCCCAGTTCCTCTCCACCTTCCCTCCCATCTGGGTCTACTCCTTCTGCCTCTTATTAGAAAAGAACAGACTTCTGAAAGATAATATTATAACAAAAGAAGAAATAGTAAGATAAAATGAAAATCATCACAACTTTAGTTGGACAGGACAAACCAAAAGAAGGAAAAGAACCCAAAAGAAGGCACAAGAATCAGACTCACTCATTCGCACAATCAGGAGTCCCATAAAAACATAATATATGCACAGAGGACCTGGTGCAGACCTGTGCAGGCACAGTGAAGTCTGCTTTAGTCTCTGAGTTCTTATGAGCTTTGCTCATGCTGATTTTGAGGGCCTTGTTGGTTGGTTGGTTGGTTGGTTGGTTGGTTGGTGTCTTGCATCCCCTCTGGCTCTTACACTCTTTTCACCTCCTCTTCTGCGGGATTCCCTGAGCTCTGAGGGTACAAAATTGATGAAGATATTTCATTTAGGGCTGAGTGTTCCAAGATCTCTCACTCTCTGTGTAATGTCTGGCTGTGAGTCTTCATCTGTTCCCATCTGCTGCAGGAGGAAATTTCTCTGATAATGGCTAAATAAGGCGTTGATCTATGAGGATAGCAGAATATCATTAGGTGTCATTTTATCACTACATTTTACTCATTTATTTTTGAATAGTAGTATTTTACCCTAGGTCTCTGGACTGTCTAGTCCCTGGTTCTCGGTCACCCAAACGGTGTTGAGTTTGGGTTCCACCTCATGGAGTGGGCCTTAAGTCAAATCAGACATTGGTTGATCATTCCCACAAGCTTTGTGCCACCATTGTCCTATCATATTTTGCAGGCAGGACAGCACTGTAGAACAAAGTTTTTGTGGCTGGGTTGGTGTTTACATTTCTATTTTGGTTGCCTGCAGAATACCTTCTTTTACCAAAGCCACTAGTATGTAGGGATGAAGGCTTATTCAGGCACCAGCTCAACTTCTCCATGTTCAATGAGTTTGGTAGGTATTGTCTTCAGCTCTGGGGCCTTGCTGTCGATTTGGAGAGAGCAATCTATTCTCTTGGCATCACCATAAGTTGTTTGGGGATTTCCATGGGACCTGTTTGGCTAACAACTCAGTTAGATGTAACCCAATCCCGGTACTGGAAGCTTCCTTTGGTGACAAGAGGTGGCCAGATGGGACTCTGTCTCACCCATTATTTGGCAATTTCATTAGATCAAGTTTCTACTATATTGTTTCTATACTAATCCTCAAATGTTCCTTAATTTTAGTTGTCTCTTTCCATATTCCCTCACTCAACCTTTTCTTCTCCCACTCCTCCCCCTCCCCTTGCGATCCTCTCATTCCAGCTCTCTCCAATGCATGCATAATCAGCTCTTCTATTTCCCTTTCCCAATGCAATCTGTTTCCTCTAGTCCCTTACTCACACCTAACCTCTGTGGTTCTACAGGTTGTCACTGATTTAACAACTAATATCTACATATAAGTGAAGGCATACTATATTTGTCTTTCTTGATTGAGGATACCTCACTTAGGGTTTTTTCTAGTTCCATCCATTTGCCAGCACATTTCATGGTGTCATTTTTTTAAATTACTGAATAATACTCCATTGTGAAAATGTACCACATTTTCTTTATCTACTCTTCTGCTGAGGGATATCTAGGGTGATCCCAGTTTTTAGCTATTATGAAGAGAGCAACAATGAACATGGTTGACCAAGTGTCCTTGTGGTAGGATGAAGCATCCTTTGGGTATATGCCCAAGAGCTAGATCTTGAGGTAGATCAATTCCCATCTTCCTGAGGAACTACCACACTGATTTCCATAGTGGATGCACAAGTTTGCACTCCCATGAGCAATGGAGTTTTCTCCTTACCTCACATCCTCATCAGCATGAGCTATCTCTTGTGTTATTGATTTTAGTCATTTTGACTGATGAAATCGCAGAGTAGTTTTGGTTTGCATTTCTCCAATGGCCAAGGATGTTGAATATTTCTTTAAGTGTTTCTCAGCAATTTGAGTTCCTTCTATTGAAAATTCTCTGTTTAGATCCATACCCCCATTTTTTACTTGGGTTATTTGTTTTCTTGTTATCTAGTTCCTTGAGTTCTTTATATATTCTAGATATTATCCCTCTATCAGATGTGTAGTTGGTAAAAATATTTTCCCATTCTGTAGTCTGCCTCTTTGTCCAATTGACGGTGTCCTTTGCCTTACAGAAGCTTTTCAGTTTCATGAGGTCTCATTTATTAATTGTCAATCTTAGTGCCTGCACTGTTGGTGTTTTGTTCAGGAAATTGTCTCCCGTACCAATGCATTCAAAGCTACTCCCCACTTTCGCTTCTATCAGGTTCAGTGTATCTGGTTTTATGGTGAGGTCTTTGATCCTTTTGGAGTTGAGTTTTGTACAGGGTGATGGATAAGGATTTATTTGGAATCTTCAACATATAGACATCCAGTTTGACCAGCACCATTTTTGAAGGTGCTGTCTTTTTTTCAGTGGATATTTCTGGCTTCTTTGTCAAACATCAGTATCTACTGGTATATGGATTTATGTCTCAGTCTTCAATTCAATTCTATTGATCAACATGTCTTTTGTGCCAATAACATCCTGTTTTTATTACTATAGCATTGTAGTACAACTTAAAGTCAGGAATGGTGAAACCTTCAGCAGATCTTTTATTATTCAGGATTTTTTAAACTATCCTGGGCCTTTTGTGTTTCTATATGAAGCTAAAAATTATCCTTTCAAGATCTGTGAAGAACTGTGTTGGAATTCTGAATTGCATTGAATCTATAGATTGCTTTTGGTAAAAGGGTCATTTTCACTATATTAATTCTACAGATACATGACCATGAGAATTTTTCCATCTTCTGATATCTTCTTCCTCAGTCTAGTTTGTCATTTGTATATAGGCGGGCTACTGGGTTTTTTGTTGTTTGTTTTTTACTTAATTATGTATCCAGTTACTTTGCTGAAAGTGTTTATCAAATTTTTAATGACTACTTCTTTTTCACTAGGTTTATAAGTCTGTTTAAATTGCTTATCTGATCGTGACTTAACTTTGGTAAGTGGTACCTATTGAGAAAATTATCCATTTCTTTTAGATTTTCCAATTTGGTGGAGTACAGGTTTTTAAAATATGTCCTTATGATTCTCTGGATTTCCTCAGTGTCTATTGTTACGTCTTCTCCCTTCCATTTCTAATTTTGTTGATTTGGCTATTCTCTTCCTGCCTTTTAATTAATTTAGGTAAGGGTTTGTCAATTTTATTGATTTTCCCAAAGAACCAACTGTTTGTTTCATTGATTCTTTGTATTCTTTCCTTGTTTGTTTATATTTTATTGATTTCATCCCCGAGTTTCATTATTTTTTCCCTTTCGACTTCTTTTGGGTGTAATTTCTTCTTTTTGTTCTAGAGCTTTCGGGTCTGTCTAACAAACTATCAGCTGTTAAGTTGATAGTCACTTAGTGCTTCTCCTAGTGCTGTGAACTTGCCTCTTTGAATCACCTTTATTGTGTCCTATACATATGGGTACATTGTGTCTTAATTTTCATGCAATTATAGAAAGTCTTTAATTTATATCATGACCCATTTTTTTTCATTCAGTGGAGAAGTGTTTAATTTCCATGAGTTTGTAAGCTTTCTGTTATTCCTGCTATTACTGATATCCAGCTGTAATCCATGGTGGTCAGATAGGATGAAGGGTGTTATTTCAATTTTCTTGCATCTATTGAAACTTGCTTTGTATTCAAGTATGTGGTCAGTTTTGGAGAAAGTTCCATGAAGCACAGAGAAGGTATATTCTTTTGTGTTTGAGTAAAATATTCTGTAAATATCAGATAGGTATACTTGGTTTATAACATCAGTTAGCTCCAGCATTTCTCTGTTTAGTTTTTGTCTGGATTACCTGTCTATTTGTGAGAGTGGAATACTGAAGTCTCCCACTATCAGTGTGTCATGGTCAGTATGTGATTAAGCTTTAGTAGAGTTTCTTTTATAAACTTGAATGTCCTTGTGTTTGGGGCATAGATGTAAAGAATTGAAATGACCTCTTGGTGGATCTTTCTTTGATGAGTATATAATATCCTTCTCTATCTCTTCTCAATTTTAGTTTCAAGTCTATTTTGACAGATATATTATATATATAATATATAATATATTTATATAATATATAAATATATATAAATATATTTTTATATATATATATATTAAATATATTATTTATATATATTAAAATGGTTACACCTGCTTGCTTTTTAGGTCCATTTTCTTGGAGTATCTTTTTTCCAAGCCTTTATCCTGAGATAATATCTGTCTTTGATATTAAAGTGTGTTTCTTGGGTGCAGCAGAAGGATGGATCCTGTTTTCACATCCATTCTGTAAGTCTGTGTCTTCTTATTGGGGAACTGAGACCATTGATGTTGTGAGCTATCAATGGCCAATGATTGATTGTTGATTTCTGCCTGGCAGGAAGTCTTCTGGGGTGTGGCTACTGGGGGTTCTAGGTAAAATGTGTTTCTGAGTATTGGAAGCTGACACTTGGAAACAGGGATGGGTTAGGAGTGCATAGAGGGTATTCACCCGAGGAAGGAAAGCAGCATGTGTTCCACTAGGATCTGCTTAGTTAGTCTCCTGGTAATGGGGGCAGGGTGTGTGGACAGGTCACAGCAGAAGGTCTGACACAGAACTAGGGATGTGAGTGGGGGAATGGACTTGGAGGAATGGAGAGAGAGGTGGAGATCTGCAGTTAGCCTGCCTGCTTCCCTGGTCAGATTGACCAGTATGTTCCCAGGAAGTGCCGTCTGGAGTTGGGGGCTGAGATAAAGCGATGGGTATGGGAAGAGGAAGTTTGGAGGGAAGATCTGTGGGATCTACGGGAGTTGGAGGTAGAGGAAGTGAGGCTGCCACAGAGATAGGGATGAGACTGGGAGATTGGATTTGGAGTGGCCAAAGAAGAGGTGAAGCTATGCAATTAGCCTAGCTGCTTACCTGGCCAGAGTGCAGGCTTACTTATTCTTACACCTTATAGTACATCATCATGGAAAAGCTAAGGCAAGGCCTGATGCAGAAGCCATGGAGAAATGCTGCTTACTGGCTTGCTTCCTGTGGCTTGCTCAGTTTGCTTTGTTATACAGCCCAGGAACTTGTCTAAGTGTGGCACCACCCATGGTAGGCTGAGTCCCCTCATATTTGTGCCATAGATTTGCTTATAGGCCAATCTGATAGAAAATTTTCTCATTTGATGTTCCTTCTTCCCAGATGATTCTAGCAGTGTTGCAAAAAAACTAACCAGTACAATACTGAATCCATAATACTTACCTAGTAGATTTTTTTTAATAATAAGAGTATATTTTAGGAATTAAAACTGAAGCCCAGATGAGTTAAAAATGTTGCCCAAGGACACCATATCAAAATAAGACCTTGTCTTAGGTTTTTATTGCTATGAAGAGACACCATGACCATGGCAACTCTTATAAATGATAACGTTTAATTGAGGGGGCTCAATTACAGGTTCAGAGGCTCAGTCCATTATCATGATGGGGAGCATGGTGGCATACAGACAGACACGGTGCTGGAGCTGAGAGCCTACATCTTGACTCAGAGGCAACAGGAACTCAACTGACTGTCACGCTGAGGGAAGCTTGAGCAAAAGAGACCTCAAAGCCCGCCCCCACAGTAACACACTTCCTCCAACAAGGCCACACCTCCTAGTAGTGCCACTCCCTTTGAGTGCCATTTTCTTTCAAACTGCCAGACCTTTTATAGTATTAGTCCACGCATAAAACATTACAGTATTTTGCTTGAGGATATGAAAACTATCAATCAACTTACAAAACTCACTTACAAAACTTACAAAACTTACAAAACTGATATAAAATGCAAATGGACACATTCCTTAGTGGAACAGAGGCATTGCTGGGGGGTAGATCTTGTACTTGTTGCAAGTGGATACTCGACATAAGGACTACCCAGAAGGAGGAATGACTGAGAACAAAGGATCATGCCTGTCCTCTAGTAGTAGATGTTCTCAGTTTTCTTAGAATTCCTTCCCAATAGCCTTCACCCTTGTATATTTTCCTATGAAACTCAAAATATAATTTTCTATTGAGATCCAATGTACAAGTTTATAGAAAATTTTTGTCTTCTGAACACAGTGGAAAGAGTATGTTAGCTACGTGGTCCCACACCCTATCTCCTTACCTTGAACATAGACTTGATGCTTCACAGGACATCATCTTGCATAAAGAAAAAAAACAAGGCACTAATGATCATGGATCAGTGCATTAATAACCATGAGTCAGAGAGAGAAAATAATAATATTGCCAACTCAATATCCTTGTGTTTGAACTGCTTGTCAGGCAAGAACAAATAAATTTCCATTTACTTCAAAAACCATTAGTTGAGTTTCATGTTATTTGCTATTGAGTGCATTCCCAATGGATACACTTCCAATCTTATCCCTACCTTCATAGTGTTTTATTTACTTATTTATTTCATATGTGTGTTATGTAGGTGCACTATCATGGGACATGTTTAGAAGTCAGAGGACAACCTAGGGGAGTCAGTTCTCTCCTCTCACCATGTGGGTCTTAGGGATTGAACTCAGGTCATCAGGCTTGGCATGAAGTGTCTTTACCCTTTCAGCCATCTCAACAGCCCCATTGTGATTTCTTTTTTTCTTTTGTAACATCTGTTTATTTTTATTTTATGTGCATGAGTGTTTTGTCTGTAAGTATGTGTACTGTGTGCATGCCTAGTACACAGGGTGATCAGAAGAATGTGTTGAGTCCCCAGGAACTGGGGATAAGGATAGGTATAAGTGACCATGTGGGTGCTGGGAACTGAACTCAGGTCCTCTGCAAGAGCAGCAAGTGCTCTTAAGCACTGGGTCATCTCTCCAGCCCCATGAACAATTCCATAATGTTTTAACCAAATGGAAAAATGTGTACCTATTAGAAAAGTGATAGCAAGCGAAGCCATGTAATCCATGAAATCAATGTTGTAAATTGTAAACCAAAGATTATGCTAACAAATTATAAAATGCAAATTTCAATTTGGTTATAACAATTTTGTAATGATAAATTTAGGGAAAGAAAAATAAAAGGAAAAGCCCCACAGATTTGACATTTTCATCATATATTCCTTCCTTCCCACCTCACGTCCCCAAAACTCAATGGGGAAGTATATTTCCCTTTTCCATTGATTTTTGTCTTGGCTGTATGACTTCCTTTGGAGAGTAGGATGTGGCTAAAAGTGAGATCATCTCAGAAATTAGTCCTAAAAGATAAAATGTGCTTGGTTCTATGCCCCTGTCCTCCCACCACCCTCACTGTAAGAGCATTCTCATGTACGCCACTGGTCTAAGGAGGATGACTAAACTTGGGCTCAACCACATGTCAGATGAACCCAGAACACATGACTGAGAAATAAATATTATTATATATCAATGAGTCTTACAGTGCTATGCTATACAGCATTAGTATGTGAATAGATAGCTTATGCACAACACTGACAGCAGAGTGCCGTGGAGAGAGGTATCTCAGTAGCAGGAGATGGTCCTACCTAACTATGCTAGTTACACTAAAACTCTAATCTGAACTGACAAAAATCATTCTTTCCTGATTGATTGATGAGTCATATAGGCTATGAAGAACATCCTTGATATAAAGAGAAGTCCACACAGATTTTGGCTTTGGAGAGCTGGGAAGATACATTCCAAGGAGAGTGAGGAGGTTTGGTGTCCTGCCTTTAACAATAAAAGTAGAGGAGGTTCTAAGGGAGTGTGGGTTACCATCTCAGAGGAAAGCTGGGGAAAGAAGCTGTGTCATGGCCATACCCATTGATATGGCTTTGCAGTTTTCCAATGTTTGGTGCTCTCAAACTATTTTTCCATCCAAGTAGTATTAAATCTTCGAATCCAGAAGAAATGTGTTTGTTCTTATTTTGAGAAGACAGTGAAACAGAGGTACAAGAAAGACTGCTCCTATACCCTAGGCAGTCTTTTGGAACATTCCGAAGAGGATGTAGCAAGTCTAAAGGAAAGTTGAGCTAAGGCCCTGGAGTGTGGGCCTCATCTTACCCTGGAAACTTCCCAGTAGTGAGGTATGGTAGTTCCTTGTTGCTTTTGAATAGAATGATCAAACTGTAGAACAGAGAACTTCAGCTCACATACTGGGTATCATTTAGTAGGCAAAGAAAATTTAGTATCAAGGAAATTTTATAGCTCAGCTTTCTATGCAAGATGACAAGTTCCAACACCTTTAAGAAACATATAAGCGATGAACAAATACTATGGTGATTGTACTAGCGTATTGATTGCACATGTAAATGCATTACAAAGCAGTTTAACAAGGGCTAATATTGGAACACAGATATCTCCATGGGCTTGCTGAAAATCCTTATATGACAACTAATTTCCCTCGGGGCAGAGAATTTGAAAAAGCAATGTTTCATATGATCTACCTCAAAACAAACAAACAAACAGACAGACAAAACAAAACAACAAAAGTCCTGCTCTTGTTAGTCTCATAATCTCCCATTTACTGCATGGATTAGCTCTATTCAGTATACGAGAGGATTGCAGAAGAGCATGAGTTCCAGGAAGCAGGTCATTGAGATCCATCTTGAGACTGACTACCAAACATTCCAACGTTCTAATATCCATTTCGTGTGTGTGTGTGTGTGTGTGTGTGTGTGTGTGTGTGTGTGTGTGTGTGTGAGAGAGAGAGAGAGAGAGACAGAGACAGAGACAGAGACAGAGAGACAGAGACAGAGAGAGACAGAGAGAGAGAGAGAGAGAGAGAGAGAGAGAGAGAGAGAGAGAGAGAGAGAGAGAGAGAAATTCACATATATGTGCATGGACAAGCTTATGGAGGCTAGAGTCAACAACATGTGTCTTCCTCGATTTCCCTTCACTCTTTTATTTTTATTTTTTGAGACAGAGTCTCTTGTTAAACCTGGAGCTCACCAATTCAGCTAAAATATCTGGCCTGTGAGCCCCAGGGGTTCTCTTGTCACTGTCTCTTCAACACTGGAATTACAGGCAGATGCTATCACATCTGGCTTTTCTTTTTTTAAACATGGGTCTTGGGGATCAAATTCAGATCCTCAGTCTTGCATAGCAAGCACTTTACTGACTGAGCCATTACTCCCTCCAGCCCTCTAATACAAGGCTTTTTAAAAAATACAGTCTACCTCTGACTCTTCAAGCAAATTTTTAAATATTTGGCAATATTTACAGACCATTTTTGCTTGCCCCACATGATGAGGGGTGGGCTACTGACATACATGTGCACCTAGTTGGAAGAGGCCAGGGATGATGCTCAGCATCTGCAACACACAGGGCATTCCTTTTACAAGTATGAATCATTCAGCCTGAATGTCAATAGTGATACTGCTGAGAACCCCTGCATTAAACTGTTACAGTCTGCTAGACGGTTGGTTTCCCTTGCAAAGCCTTCAATATATCATATAAACACTGCTTTTCATTTTCAGTCAAGTATAATCAGATTAAGCAAAACTGAGCTATTACAGTGCAAGATCAAATTGCAGGTGCACTGCCTGAAGGGAGTGGGCAGGAGACTTGAGTCTGGTTGTGAAGCACACACACACACACACACACACACACACACACACACACACACACACACACTCCTCCCCAGAAGTATGGTAGGGGTGAATAGGTTTCTCTTCTATGTGAAACATTTGCTGATTTGCAAAAGCAGCCTCACTTTATTGAGATTTCATTAAGAACTCCCTGACAACAACTCAAAATGACATTACCTGCATGACATGGTGAATTCTCTAAGAACCAATCTGGTATTTTAAAGACAAGCAGAAGAATGAGAAGGTGAATTCAATAGCATCTTATTGACAATGTGTAGCTTGGAGAGCTTTTCTCTAAACCTTGACAGGTCTTTGCATCTGACGTTTATTTGAGCACTCAGAGGGGCTTAAGATAGAGAATCTATATCCCAACTGCTTCTGCCAGGCACCCATCTCCTTCCACAGTGTTCAGAAGCCAACGAGGAGTGATTATTAAGCAGACTGCCCCCGATCTGGGGACAGCCTCAGGACTCCTTGTTCGCTTCAACAATTAGGAAAAGAAGATCAGCCTGAACTTTAATCATCCTTGAACAAACCATGCAGAACTGAATTGGCTTCTGGGCAATGTTCAAAGCTTGAGATGGGGGGAACAGTGAATTGGACCAGACCTTCTGAATGTCTCTAGGCTAGAGCGTGGGTGATGCTTCTTCAGGAAAAAGAAAAAGAAAAAAAGTAAAATGTATCTTTTCATTGCAAGTTTCACTACTTGATGAATTATATATGCCTATATTCTTAATCTTATTTTAGAAAATGTGATTAAGAAATAACTATAAAGTGATTTTCTGTCTTCCACATGGGAAACCCTGGGAAGGGCTGGCAGGGGAGGAATGAAATTGTTCCTGAGACTAGGGTGTCTGCAAGTAGAGGAAGCCATGCTCAGCGCTGTTCAGTTTGACATCTACTTGGACAGTGGAGAAGAGGAGATGATGGAGGCCGGGTACCGTCTTGTGAAATGGAGCTTTACAACAGATGTGACTGACTTAAGGCTCCTGACAGTATCGTCAAACTAAAACCAGCGTCAGCAGAGCTGGGCTCCCTTCAGAGGCACGAGTTGGCGAGCTCGTCTTTGTCTCTTCTGGCTTCTGGAAGTCACCTGCATAGATGGTGGGGTTCCGGTCACTCCTACCACTCTACCTCTGTGCTCACATGTGTCTCTTCTTCCATCACATCTCCCTCTGCCTCACTCTGACAAGGATACAGGACTGCATCTAGGGGCCATGCTGATAATCCCAGGGAATTTCTTTGTCTCTAGATCCTTAACTGCTGATCCTCAAAGGCAAATATTGGTTGGATACTTTGGCCTCACATTATGTAATCCCAAACTCTAAACTCTTTCTGAATCTCAGGAGATGCTGATTTTCCATTTTCAGTAGAAATGGAAATCTTCCTCCAAGATACCTACCTGTTTTCAAGCAATAAATAACTAGGGTCTTGTTCAGGAAAGCTTACTTTGAAGGACAGAAAGTCAATGTAGACTGTCTGTCTGAGGCCCGACCACTGCACATTTTATGTGGATCTTCAGACTTGATTGGTTGACTTCATACTGTCTCCTGGATGATATTACATACACAACTGACACACACTCAGAAGAGCATCACTTTCAGAAATCAGTGTGTTTTAGAGATATAAGGTCTACTTTTTTAAAAAAAAATCAGCTACATATAAAGTAAGAGGTTTTTTTTTTTCTTGTTTTTGCTTTTGGTTTTGGGGTGTCTTTTTGAAAAAAGTGTGATAAAATAGCAGAGTTTTCAACTTAGTTTGGAGTCAGTTCGGAGCTAGGGAACCTGACAGCTTTTACACAGTAAGATGTCAGGTAATGCTGCACACTAAACAACCACAGAGTCCTACCAGTTTATAGAGAGCATGTGTTCACCTAAGAGAGCTCTAGAATGCCTTGGTGTTTTGTCGTCCCAGCAGGTCCGGTTTATGTTTTTGGTTAGTTCAGTGTGATAACGGAAGTAGATTTTCTTATCATGATAAGGGAGGCTCAAGAGAACAAGTGGAACTATACACGGCCTTTTAAAGCCTACACCGGAAACCGAAGAAAATGTATCCACCCACATGACACTGCCCAAAGTAAGCCACATGGCCAAGCCTGAAGTCAAGGGGCCTGCAATGAGGCCCATCTAAAGGTACAGATTGAAAGACAGGTGAAAAGGTAGGGGCAGTCATTTAAGGGGCAGTCACTTAATTATCCACACGTAATTTGCTTAAGGTCAAAGAACTACATAATGTTCCAGTCAAGGGCTCCTAACTCCCCTATCCAGGAAGATAGCTTGGTTGGTAAAGTAAGCTTCGCTTTGTAAGCGTGAGGACTTGGGTTTGATCCCTAAAAGTGACATTTTAAAAAAGCCAGTTGTGGAAGGAGAGGACAGGAGGAGGGGGAGGGAGGGACGGAGGGAGGGGGAGAAACTCACCCTACCTGTAAGAGTCCCTAGTGCTCTTGCAAAAGACCAGAGTTCAGGTCCCAACACCCACATCTGCCCTCTGCTGGCCTCCAGGGGCAACTACATACACAGTACAACAATCTTAGTCTCTCCCCTTCTCTCTCTGTATCTCTGTGTGTCTCTGTCTCTCTATCTCTCTTTCCTCTCTATCTAACCACACACACGCAAAAGTTAAAAAATAAAAATAAGCCAAGTGTGGGTGGCACAGGCCTTTTATCCTAGCACTTGAGAGGTGGATCTTTGTGAGTACAAGGACAGCCTGGTCTACACATTGAGTTCTAGGCCAGTGGGGAATAAATAGTATTTAGACTCTGTTTCAATTCAAAAATAAAGGAAGGAAGGAAGGGAGGGAGGGAGGGAGGGAGGGAGGGAGGGAGGGAGGGAGGGAGGGAGGAGGGATGGAAAAGAGAAAAAAGAAGAAGGTGGACACTGCCTGAGAAATGACATCTGAGTTTGTCCTCTGGCCTCTACAGACACATGCATGTATCAGCATATACAGACATACACACACCACACAAATATAAGGAGAGACAGAGACAGAGACAGAGACACAGAGAGAAAGACAGAGACAGAGACAGCAGAGACAGACAGACAGGATAAGAGAGGCACATTTCACTTGCTTTGCAAATTCTCTTTCTGCTGTGTCTCAAGACAGACCTTGTCATCATCTTCCTCTTGCCGCATGGTGCTTTCTATCACACCTGGGGGTTCTGATGTCTCAGACCTCTGAATCTTCAAGTCATCCAGGGGACATCCTGTTCCCTACAGCCTAATTCACAGTTTTCAGCAGGATGGCAGTACAGCACTGCTTCTGACTTGTATCTTTGGAATCTTTCATGAAAATGATGTCTCAGGTTTTACTGCATGGTCCATCTCTCCAGAGAGCTCACACAGGGAGACAGAGACTGGCAGCTACAGACAGAACACTCATGACTCCTCTCTGTGAGCTGGGGCAAACTTTTTCTTGCTTCCACCAAGGGTGCCTATAGAAATGTTTATAGACACAAATTCGCATGAGAGATGTTCAGAGTTCAGGCCTAAACTAAGGTCTTATTGATATATATATAGTTTGTTGAAGGATGAACTCTTAGATCAACAGAAACAACATCCCCCCCAATTGGAATTCACCAAGGCAGTCAGTCATTTGCATAAGGAAAGAGAAATTAATGGTGGATAGCGCATTTTTGTGACTTGTCTGCCAGTTCTCATATTTTCCTCCTTGGAAAGTATTGCTTGAGAATTTGTTTAATGATTTCTACAATGTAATTTATAGGAACTTCTCAATTTCATGAGGCATAACTAAGTTGAATTAGAATATGGCAAATCCATTTAATTTTGTTGAGAATGCATTTAGAAACTGCAGCCTCTCCTCCATGCTCCCACATATCCCCAAAGGCCATTTTCTCCTGCTCAAATGCACTTTTAATATGGCTCTGAACATGTATTAATAGATGCAATGGGGACCCATGTTCAACTTTCCTTTCTCAGTTTAGAGGTCTGACTTTATTATTATTATTATTATTATTATTATTATTATTATTATTATTATTTTAGCCAGAAAAATGAAACAGGAAAGCCACTTCAGCATATATTTTCCTCCTTTGGTACCATTTTGCACCAAGGTGGCTTAGCCTTTCTCAAACTCAATGGGGGGGGCTCACACATGCTGAGCAAGCATTCTATTATCACCAAGCCCCAGCCCCAGCAGACATAAGTATCTCCTTCTGAGGTTCCTTTAGCCAGATGCTGTGTTTTCATGTTCCACTCTCCTGAAAGCTACCGTCATCTCTCTATACTTACCAACAGCAGAAATAAAAGTGTGTTTTTACCCCATGAATACAAAATTATACTCTATTAAATACATTTTTCCCAAATTATCCATGCTTTCAGGTATTCTGACCCATCCTTACAGAAAAGCACTGCCCTGATAATTTTTGTTTGTTTTGCTTTTTTGAGACAAGGTTTCTTTGTCTAACAGTCCTGGCTGTCCTGGAACTCACTCTGTAGATCAGACTGGCTTGAGCACAGAGATCTGTCTGCCTCTGTATCTTGAATGCTGGGGTTAAAGGCCACCACCACCCAATGCTGCCCTGATCATTTTCGTAAGTGCTGTCTTTCAATATTCTTCTAGAAAAGCAATTATTGTTTGGACCTTGCCCATATCTATTTTGTCTTACAATTTTAGGAGATAGATTTAATTCCTAGCTGCCAAAAATCTCGTTGAGTATAGCTGCCTTCCCGGGAATTTTCTGTGGCAATTGAAGCCCTCTCCAGGTACACACATGGCAGGTGAAAGGTGCCGAAAATGAATATCTCTCTGGGAGCAGTGCTTCCATGTGTGAACAGTGTTAGTTAAGAATATCACCAATCTGTTGCCTGTTCAGAAGAACAATTACCAGGTGTCTTCTATTCTGGTTCCCAGCATTTCTTTATGTGATTGAGTTCAACCTGCCTACAGGGGAAAATGGATTATTAATCTCACTTTCACTGGCTCTTTTCTTTCCCTGATACACCACCCCATTCGACTTCTAGAACTTACTGAATTATCTCATGAATAAATTAGTACAACTGTTTTGGTGATGCTATGGCATGAACCTTGTGTTGTGTGTAAGCAACACCACCAGCCTCAACAAACAGATGTTTTCAGATTCATGTCTCAAGAATGACATGAGGAAAATGCAACTTACTGAAGTCAAGAAAGCCAGCTTTCCCTCTAACAGCAACACAAATAGGATACTCTTGACATGAAATACAAAATACATTGAGTGTTGATTTCTACTCCTCGAATTGTTTAGAATCCACTGATTGACCAAAGCATGAGAATATAATGTCCTTTGACATAAATCAGTAGACATGGTATACATAGAGTTTATGTACAATTCCATCAGTTTCCAGCTCTATGACCTCAATTTCATCATCTGAAAATTAAGAATAATATAAGAATCACCCCCACACAACATATATAAAGTGCTTAAGATAATATCTGGTGAATGGTAACAGCTTAATACTAAATTCTAATAGTCCATTCTACAGTTTTGAAGGAAACACAGGGATTTACACTATCTTTTGGATGCTATGCAAACTCCTGCCTTAATGTAACTTGCAGTTTTTACATAAGGTCTGCTGACATTACTTTTGCTAACACGATGTCTTTGTGAGATTAGGATTTCAGCATTTGCTATGGTAAGACACAAAAATCAAGTAAAAATCAGTGTGGAACAGAAAGTGAAGATGTGGGGGTGTCCTGGCTAGTTTTGTGTCAACTTGACACAAGCTATAGTCATCTGAAGGGAGGGAACCCCATTTGAGAAAATGTGGGCGCCATGGGCCCTGGCCCCCGACTCTGAGTGGCTGCCGCCTTGCTTGCTGACCTTGACCAGATGTCCTCCCTATTCAGATTCCCTGCCGGTCTCCTTCTCACCTAAGGATCACCGGAGAGCTTATCGGAGGTTCTTTGTTCCTACATCCTGCTTGTGGTGTAAACAACTTAGATGCATCCTGTATTTGGTGTAAACAACTTAGATGCAAGAATGTAGAACATTGGGTCTAGAATGTAGACCATTGGTAACGAACTTCTGCCCTCCAGGGTTCCTCCATTTGTGTTGTAAGCCTGTATTTAAGGTTTCTTCCCTCTTTCAATAAACGGCATTCGGCATTCAGCCGTGGCGAATAATTCACTGTCTCTTGTCTCTATTTTTAATCCGCAGCCCTTCGCTCGGACATGGTGAACGGGTATCGGTAATGCGGGCGTTACCGCTACAAGAAAATGCCTCTAGAAGATCCAGCTGTAAGGCATTTTCTCATTTAGTGATTGATAGGAGAGGGCCCAGGCCCCAGCCCATTGTGAGTGATGCCATCCTTGGGCTGGTGGTTCTAGATTCTATTAGAAAGCAGGCTGAGCAAGTCATGAGGAGCAAGCCTGTAAGTACTACCTGTACATGGCCTCTGCATCAGCTCCTGCCTCCAGATTCCTGCCCTGTTGAGTTCCTGTCCTGACTTCCTTTGATGATGAACTGTGATGTGGAAGTGTAAGCCAATAAATCTTTCCTTCCCAACTTGCTTTTTGGTCATGGTGTTTCACCATAGCAATAGTAAACCCTCAGACAGAGGGCCAACTTAAAAAAAAAAGGTTGGAGAAATTCTGAGTATCCAACAGATGCTGTGGAATAATGCTTTTGTACAGTGGTTTAATAAAACGATGATTGGCCAGTAGCCAGGCAGGAAGTATAGATGGGATAAGCAGACAAGGAGAATTCTGGGAAGAGAAGGCTGAGTCAGGAGACACCAGCCCACTGTCCAGGGAGCAGCATGTAATGGCACACAGGTAAAACTACAGAACATGTGGTGACATATAGATTAACAGAAATGGGCTGAGTTTAAGTGTAAGAGCTGGTCAGTAATGGGCCTAGGTTAATGGCCGAGCAGTTATAATTATATAAACCTCTGTGTGTTTACTTGGGGGACTCGTGTGGGAGAGATTTGTCCCAACTGCTGGCAGGCTGGGGCACAGGAAAACTTCAGCTACAAACAGACACACATATCCCACTGGAGAATTAGTCATAATTATTCAACAATGAATTTTTTTGCCAAAATTTAAAACATGCTCATGTTATTGTTTCAAATACTACTAAGTTGTTTGGATACAAATAAATATTTAACAAGTTGTTTGAACTTAATAAACGAAATTGTTAAGGTTTTCTTTTGGTCTCAGGATGCCATGAACAAATTATAAACACACAGGAGGCTATGATCTAAAAAGATTTCAGAGTCTCTTGTATATTTTAGCTATTAAGTAGCCAATTAAAAATTGAAATTAATTAAAAGTATTTGTTTCATGCTGAGTTGTAGCTGCCTACTACTTAGAAAAATCTTGGCATCTTTTTGTGCCTGCTAAGAAGACACCAACATTTCCAGCCCATAGTTATATATGGTTATACATCTCCCAGGATCTTTCTTAATACATATTTCACACTTAATCTGCCATCATCTTATTAAACTGAAATAGTCACCATCTAAAGAGTACAACCTGCTTTCTCTCCCAGCATTATGGTCTACATATGATGCCTTTTTCATTCTTGGCAACTTGCCAATTCTTCAAGGATCTTTCAATGGCAGAGTAAATGTTATCCCTGTTATAGCCAGGGACTTTGCATGTTTTTTTTTTTCTGTCAGATATGAATTCTCATGCTTAGAAACTATGAAGACTTTCACAACTCAAGTACATTTATCTCATACATTTTTTTCTTTAAAAAGTATTTATTTTCTGTATATGTGTATTTTAACTGAATATATGTCTGTGTACCATGTGCATATCTGGTGCCCTAAAAGCCAGAAGAGAGCATCAAATTCCCTGGAACAGGAGTTGTAGATGGTTGTGAGCTTCTGTAGTAGTTAGGGGTACTATTGCTGTGATGAAACACCATGACCGAAGCAACTTGGGGAGGAAAGGGTTTACTTGGCTTACACCTCCATATCACAGTTCAAAATAGTAAATATGCAATAGCCCCAATAGTGTTTAAGTGACTCTCAAACTTCCCTCCAGAACTTCACAAGCCAGGCCTTCACCATCTGCATTTCTCTCAGCTCTCTTCTAAGCTCCCATAGAACAGCTCACCACACTTTGAACACTCAATGGCATTTCTTGCCCAGTGTTCCAAAGTCCTTCCACAATCCTCTGCAAAACAACATGGTCAGGTCTGTCACAGCAATGCCCCATTATCCTGGTACCAATTTCTGTCTTAGTTAGAGTTATTGTTATGATGAAACACCATGACCAAAGCAGCTTGGGAAGGAAAGAGGTTTATTTCACCTTACAATTTCATAACACTGTTCATCATCGAAGGAAGTCAAATAGGGCTGGGACCTGGAGGCAGGAGCTGATGCAGAGGCTGTAGAAAAGTAGTGCTTACTGGCTTGCTCACCCTAGCTTGCTCATCCTGATTTCTTATAGAACCTAGGTCCATCAGCTCAGGAACGGCACCATTCACAATTGACCGGGCCCTCCCCTATCAATCACTAATTAAGAAAATACTCTACAGGCTTGTCTGTCTACAGCCTGGTCCTCTGGAGGCATTTTCTTAATTGAGGTTCCATCCTCTCAGATAGATGTCTAAAGGTTGTGTCAAGTTGACATAAAACTAGCCATCACAGCTGCTATGTGGGTTCTGGGAATTGAACCTGGTTCCTCTGGAAGAAGCAGCCAGTGCTCTTAACTGCAGAACCATCTATCCAGACTATTTTATTTTCTTTCTTATTCAAGGGCAAGTACCCACATGATAAGAACATGTTATTTCTGGAAATGAGTCAGTGAGAGGGACAGATGACTGGAAGGATGTGGATAGATGAATGGCTGGATAGCAATTTGATAGATGAGTGAAAAGGATAGATGCACAGAGAGAAGATGAGTAAATAACAAATGGATGGTAGATAAAGAGGTGCACAGATAAGTGAGTGAAGGTGTGGATAAATGTAATCCCTGTTTAAAAAGTCATTTCCCCTAATACTTCAGTCCTTCATAGGCATAGACATCAATTACCCAAAGGTCACATTCCAATTAATAATAATTTTATCCTTTCATGCCTTATTAGTACTCTAACATCTCATCATATCATGACTTAAAAGTTTCTCCTACTTGCCAATGACGTTTGTTTCTTCTGGTACATTTTACACATCAGTCTCCTTATCAAATGATTTTATTTGCCTCCCAAGAAAGTATTATGATAAATAATTTCCTTATATAACAAACTCTGTATTATTAGTCACATAAATACAGTGCAATCACAGAAAAAAAAACAAAATCCATCCATGAAAGATGGGAAATAGCTAATTTTGCAGAAATTTGGTTCAAGAGATAGTAATGGAGATGACTTTAGATATTACATGGAAAATTTGGCAATATTCTTAGGAAACAAACCACTGTTTACTGAGTATTGCTCTGCATCATTGAATGTTCACAGCCCACCCTGCTTTCTCCTGTCCCCTGTTCTTTCCTGAGACAGGTTATAGAAAATGGAATTCCTCTCCCCCAGGCAGATCTTGTCTTCCTAAGGCAGCCAAAAATCCTAAAAAAATGGCTCTGGTCCTCCTCCCATATTTAACCATATGACCTTTCCATCAAGAAATTCTCTGAACTACCTTGTCTGGCACTAGATCATAAGACTCTCATTCCAGAGAGACACTGCCCAGAGCCTATGAAGAAGGGATTACCCCAAAGAAAGGCCAAGAAGAATGTGAACAGATTGGCTTTGCCGAGCTTCCTCCCAACCAGTTACTATTAAGTATAATCACATGTCTACATAAATGTCATTTTTTGGAGGGTGTGGAACTTTAGCACAAGAATAATTTTCTCTGGGTTATTTCTAAAGCCTCCTGTGCCACTAAATCTTTGCATAAATTAATATTATGGTTTGTTCTTATCAATCTATCTTCTTTTATGGGAGTGTCAACTATGGCTCAAAGTGGCATAACATAACAGCAATTACATTGTTTCTGAATTAAACCTATGGATTCAGTTTTTGTGCTTTGCGTTTTAAGGAATTGGAGAATAGAGAAGAGAGAGGGAAGTCAACAAAGGGAGTGGAAAACAAGAAGGACTTGAAAACTCGCCAGGATCAAGTTTATCCACAGGATTAACCTTATCCACAGCAGAACTAATGAGTCTCCTCTGTCTCACTCTTTCTCCCTCCAGGCAGACCTGCTGACTATTGATCATTCTTTGCAAGTCATTCATCTCTTAAGACTAGGTGTCTGGGGAAAGCAAAGAACAGGGCCTGATGTGCACAGTTGTAACTTTATCACATAGTCTTTAGAAGTCGGGCTCTTGCTTTCCTTTCTTGGTACATGGCTTCAAACCTCTCTGTGCCTCTGGCTCCTCACCCATGAAATGAATGCAGCAGTACTATCTATGCTATTGCATGCTTATAAAACTTGAGTCGGAGCCAGTAGTTGTCAATCGTGGTTAAGTGATGGTGGTGGTGGTGATGGTGATGTGATGGTGGTAGTGCTGATAGTGATGCTATAGGACAATTTTCCCCAGGGGACTCCAGGAAGCTTTGGGAGACTAGTGACACTTGAACATGGAGTAAAACAATAAGAGATTTGCTGGCTCAAGGAGAAGGCAAAAGATCCTTAGGACGTTGCAAGCAGCACTGAGAAAAATTACAGGGCACTTCTGAAAGCCTAAAAAATCCCTCAACCATCTCATCAACAAAGGAACAAAACACACAGTTTCATGTAGTTAAATGTACTGTATTTTAATTGCTGTAACAATTTTGGGTCGGAGAGATGGCTCAACAGTTAAGAGTACTTGTATTTTCAGAGCATCCAAATTTGGTTCCCAGCACCCATGTCAGGAAGGTCACAGCTGCCTGTAACGCCAGCTCCAGAGGATCAGATGCCTCTAGCCTATGGGCACCTGCACACACACACACACACACACACACACACACACACACACACACCACTAAAAATAAAGTGCTTTCTAAATAATTCATTTTTAAAAAATAATGACTATTTATTTATTATTTGTGTGTGTGTGTGTGTGTGTGTGTGTGTGTGTGTGTGTGTGTGTGTGTGTTTGCTTCTATGAGTTTATATGTACCTCATTGCATACAGTATCTGAGGGGGCCAGAAAAGGGTACTTACTGGGTTCCAGTACTGTTTAATCTCTGATTGTAAGAATTTCTTAATGTTAATTTGAGACTTACTTTCATGAAGGAGACTGTTAAAAATTCAAAATTGTATGTCAATACTAAGAGAATTCACACATGTCGGACAAAAGAAAGTAAAGCTATTGTTCAAATGATTGGTCTCTAAATTTGATTATTTTCCTCTATGTTCAATGTTAGAAACATCAAAAAAAGTTTATCTGAGGGGAGACAGCTTAGTGGATAAAATGCATGTTGTTCAAGCATCAGCTCCTAAGTTAAGTGTGGTGGGGGAAGCATACATGTCTGTAACCCTAATGCTGGAGAGGCAGAGATACGAGGATCCCAGAGGCCAGGAAGTCTAGCCAAAATTTGGGGGGGGGGGACAGATACAGCAAGAGTTTATTTTTCAAAAACAGAAGGTGGGATGGGAGAGGAGAAGCCACCCAATGTCAGTCTTTGGCTTCCACAAGCAAATGCATAGTCAGGTGAATCCTCACATGCAAGTGTATGACACACACACATTCACACACGCACGCATGCACACACAAACACATGATTCCTGCCCCAAATTGATCTTCCCTGGAAAACAAACCAGGGAATTACTTGAGAGAGACCTTGCACCAGTAATACCTGCAAGATGTAAGAGGGAAATGAGGCAGAATTGACTGTGGAGAGCTTGGGATCATAAAGCAGTTCGGACAGACTCCCCAAGCCAATGGGAGCTCTGTCACAAATATTGGCCATTAGGAGAGTCCCGCACTGGGCAGAAATGACCAGGATTTGGTATGCCTGCCATGTTGAGTCTTTGAGAACTTCCTAGGAAAAGTAAGAGCCCTTCCATTAGAAAGCAGAGGTAGATCTTGAAAGCACTTAACAGCTGCAGATTCTCAACTGGGCATCTTGACGTACAATCTGAGTGATGCAGCTTTGATGGTGTCAAGGTTCCTCTAATGAAATGACTCTAAAAAGAGCATCCCAGAGCCAGGTGGTGGCACACATCTTTAATCTCAGTACTCAGGAGGCAGAGGCAGGTGGATCTCTGTGAGTTTGAGGCCAGCCTAGTCTACAGAGTGAGTTCCAGGACAGCCAAGACTACAAAGAGACAGCCAAGACTACAAAGAGACAGCCAAGAGAAACCCTGTCTCAACAAAACAAAACCAAATAAAACAAAATGGCATCCTGATGGGAGGTGGAAGAAGAAACACAGCTAAGCTCACAAAAGCCTCATTTTTTTTAAAAAAAAATCTAAACAACATTCATTGATTGTGATGGTCTCTTAATCTCTCTAGCTTTCACTTTTCTCAGTTGTGAAGGAGTTAGGGTCTATTTCAAATTTTAAAAATATCTGATTCTGGCTGCAAGGATTCTTAAGCTGAAGTCCATGGAACCAGAATAACTACTAAGAACACAATGTGGAGAGAAAGGAATCCTTATTCACCATTGGGGGAGGTACTACTTAGTATCATCATTGTGGAAATCAGTTTGGAGATTTCTCAAAAAATAAAAAATAAGAATACCATATGACCTAGATTTCTCATTCCTGGTTATATACCTAAAGAACTTTGTATCCTACCATAGAGATATTTGCACTCCAATGTTTATTGCTACTTTATTCACTATAGCAAAGAATAGGAATTGACATAATTACCCACAAACAGGTGAATGGATAATGAGATTTATTTGATATATATCATATATAATGGAATATTGTTCATCATTAAAGAAAAATGAAATTACGAAATTTTCAGGAAAAACAGATGGTCTTAGAATGTAAAATATTAAGTAAGGCCACACAATCTCAAAAAGAAAAACACAGATGATTTCCTCATATGTGAAATCTAGCCAATATTATATGTATATATGTAAATACATGTATATGTGGGTACAGTGTAACATGAACAAAGAGAACAAGGAATGCTAAGTGTAGGGGGATGACAAAGGACTCAATGCAGGTAATGGACACAAGTTATGATGGAGGATATAAAAATAATTGCTTTTCTAGTTCTAATTCTGTCATGGATTTTTCATTTTGGTGGTGGATAAGTGCATAAAATGTATTTAATAGTGAAAGAATGACTATTCTAACTGTATAGAGAGTCATTGAGATGTACGGATTTGGGTCTGGTTAATTTTGGTATGTGGTGTTTATTTTATTTGCAAGTTGTTTTAAATGATAAAGTTTTTTTTTTTTTTTTAAAAAAAGGAAGATTATGAACTTTGGGTCAGAGAGCCTAAGTTAGAAACCAGGCTTTAGCACTGACAAACTGTGTGATCCCAAGTGAACTATGAAAAACCTCTGGGCTTCTGTTTCTTCATTTTTAAAATGAGACCAAGGATGGTGTCTGTTTCAGAAGGTTCAAAATCCAGAGCGTGTTAGTTCTAGCTTCTACCTTCCTTGGCATTCATGCTCCAACTTACAAATATTCTAGAATAGATGCAGAGCTTGGAGTGAGAATTTAGGAGGTTAATGTAGGAGCTAGGAGAATCTGAAGTCACCCTTAACTACACGGAGAGGGAGGAAGGGAGGAAGGCAGACACGCAGACAGGCAGGCAGGCAGCAGGCAGCAGGCAGCAGGCAGCAGGCAGCAGGCAGGCAGCAGACAGCAGGCAGCAGGCAGCAGGCAGCAGGCAGCAGGCAGCAGGCAGGCAGCAGGCAGCAGGCAGGTGGCAGCAGGCAGCAGGCAGCAGTCACAGGCAGACAGGCAGGCAGGCAGGCAGACAGGTAGACAGGCAGCAGGCAGCAGGCAGGCAGACAGGTAGACAGGCAGCAGGCAGCAGGCAGGCAGACAGGCAGACAGCAGGCAGCAGGCAGGCAGACAGGCAGACAACAGGCAGCAGGCAGGCAGCAGGCAGCAGGCAAGCAGCAGGCAGGCAGCAGGCAGGCAGCAGGCAGGTGGCAGGCAGGCGGCAGGCAGGTGGCAGGCAGGCAGCAGGCAGGTGGCAGGCAGGCGGCAGGCAGGTGGCAGGCAGGCAGCAGGCAGGTGGCAGGCAGGCGGCAGGCAGGTGGCAGGCAGGCAGCAGGCAGGTGGCAGGCAGGCGGCAGGCAGGTGGCAGGCAGGCAGCAGGCAGCAGGCAGCAGGCAGGCAGCAGGCAGCAGGCAGGTGGCAGGCAGACAGGTAAGTAGAAACTAAAGTAATGGCTCAGAAGTTAAGAGCGCTTGATGCCCTTGCAGAAGACCCAAGTTTGGTTCCCAGCACCCATATCAGGTAGCTAACAGTCACCTGTTACTTCAGCTCTAGGGGGCTCAATGACCTCTTCTAGGCCCCTCATCCCTCCCCTCTGTGTGTGTCTCTGTCTGTTTTTCTGTCTGTCTGTCTCTGTCTCTGTCTCTCTCTGTCTCTCTCTCTCTCTCTCTCTCTCTCTCACACACACACACACACACACACAGAGAGAGAGAGAGAGAGAGAGAGAGAGAGAGAGAGAGAGAGAGAGAGAGAGAGAACTTTAAAAAGAGGTGAGAATGCCTGCTTTCAGCTAATCAGCGGAATATCTAGGAGGAAGCTGAGTGCCCTGGTTTCTGGGAAGGGGTGAAAGGCATTTTTCTTCCAGAGTACAGTTTGTGTTGTTTCTCGATTGCCTAGTAACAAAAGCCTCTTCTTGTTCTTTTTCTGACCTGATTATTTTCAGCTCAACAATTTTTTTCAATTGAATGTTTACAAAAATTAATTTTGTTTTACTCCCCAAGTCATTTGAAGTCACCAAGTCTTAAACAAAATGCTGGGGAAGCACACAAACATTATCATCTGCTGAAACCTGCACAGTTACTCACTTTCTTCTGTTAGGCTTGTGTGCTTGGCAACCAGTCTCTTTTGTTATAGACAAAAAGAGACCTGCTCTTAAGTTGGCCTTCTAGCTCGCGTTGGGGGGAGGGAGGAGTCTCACAGATCTCTTTTTTAAATCCAAGATTCCCACATTTTCAGACCTTGATTAAGGAAGAGAATGTGCTTTGATAATTGGTCCAGTGGTACAAAACTCAAAGAAGACTCCCGTGGCTCATTAATCATGAGAAAAAGAGAGTTTAGAAAAGAAGGAAAGCTCGCAGTTTTGGTTTAGAGGGCTTGAATATACTAGGCAAGCGCGCCACCACCGTTGAGCTCCATCCTCGGGCCAGAATGGGTGCGGCTGAATAGCTACAAGCCCATCACAGCAGATTGCTGCTCCTTTTAGAAAGATGGCTTCTTGCTGTTTGCTGAGAGGAAGCAGGAGTTGGGTCAGGACAGGGAGAGGGTGTAGTAGAGGAAAATGGACAGCGGGGGTACCAAGTCTCTCTCTAGTCTTGGGAGAAGCCTCTTTGCCATGAGGTGGGAAGTAGCGGCATGGTCGGTGTTGCCTTGAGTCATTCGGAAACCAAGCAGCATTTCCCTCAAAATGAAGCATAATTTGCTGTGTGTTTCTGGGAGGATGTCTCACCTTGTTTATTGCAAAGGGAACACAACTGTCACCGTTGGGAATCTGCGAGCTCCTGTGCCTTTCTACTCTTTATCTTAAATTACTTCAATATTAAAGAAATGTGACTGTAGACATGAGATAGGAAATGAGCATCATGTTTATTTCCCCAGAGGTAAAAACCCCACAAAAAGAGAAACAAAGCAAAAATGCGTTTTTTGCCGAAGAAGTAGAAACTACAGCTGCTGGGTCCTCCATCTTTCATTTAGCTCCCCCTTTTCCTGGCTACACTTTTGGTTCTCGAATTCTTTATCCACAGTTTCTACTAATTTGTGTCTCAGCATGTCTCTTTTCTCTTTATTTCTTTTGTCCAGGTGACTTCCCAGGAGAACTCTGAATCATGGCTATCTCTCTATTTCTAACTCTTTACCCTGAAAAGAAGTAGAAATTTGTGGCTGAGCTCCCAATTTTCCGAACAGAGTTATTAGTTGTTTAAATGCAGCTTCTCCTCCCCCATCTTCTTGTAGCCGGAATCCTAAAAGGTCTTATTCATAAAAACAAGCCTGGAGCCAGGTATTGGGGTGAACGCTGGAAAATCAGAGAAACATAACCAGCCACAGCTAACCTCACTTGCCATCTTCTCAGCTGATCCTGTTTCCTCAAACTGGAAGCCTCTGAGTCCTCACCCGAATGGATCTCAGCTGAACTGCTGCTCAAAAGCCTAAAAACTTAACCAGGCTCTAGTTCCTGGTCCTCTTGCCTTAGATACCTTTCTGCTTCCTACCAACACTTCCTGGGATCAAAGGTGTGTGTCGCCATGCCTGGCTGTTTCCAGTGTGGCTGTGAACTCACAGAGATATGGATCTCTGCCTTTGGAATGCTAGGATTAAAGGTGTGTGTGCCAACATTTTCTGGCCTCTATATCTGTCTAGTGGCTGTTCTGTTTTCTGACCCCAGATAAGTTTATTAGGGTGCACGATATATTGGGGAACACAATATCACCACCTCTTCTCTCTGGAAGGAGGTACAGACAGCCTTGCCCCGTGGTTCTTTCTGTGACTGTGTCCTTGGATCTTAGCTCTTTCCATAGGTCTTGCAATAGCCATTATCTCTCCGGCTAGCTTGGCTTGTATGGACCACAACCAAGTCCACAATACATTAATGTAGAACCAGGTGTGGTAATAGAAAGCCTCTAACCTCAACATTCTTGGAGGATGAAGTAGGATCACCATGAGTTCAAGGTCAACCTGGGCTACAAAGGCAGAACTAGGCCAGGCAAGTGATATATAGCAGGAACATGTCTCAGAAACAAAATATAACGTCCAAAGAGTGAAATAAGAAAGGGTTTAGTAGGAAGGCAGTAAAAACAGAACATTTCCAGTGCATCTATGAGGCATTTGCCCAGACAGACAAGTCAGCAGCCACTATGAAATCACCTGTTGCCCATGCCACTTCATTCTTGGACCTCGAGAACGACTGATGTGGAGCACTGGCAATGGACACTGGTGGGGTGGACTGGTAGCTTACCCTTCTATAGAATTTCCACTCTTCCTACTCATCAGAGGTCTCCCAGTTAGGAGAGGAGTTCCATGGATGACACTATGAGCCATGTTCATGATGAATTCCATTTGACTCTGGAAAAGCCTGTTTATAATGGAGAGTTGCAAGCACATACAGAAACACACAAAGAGCATGCATCCCATGTACAACCAATCTTAAGTAACTGTCAACCCAGGCTTGTCTTGATTTTGCCCCTGCACATTCTCCACTTCCCACAGGATGTTGAAGCAAGTCCTGATTCTCACACCATTTTGGCTGTAACTATTCCCAAAAGTTTCTGTGAGCCAGCATATCATCTTATAAATAAAGTTTCCTGGAACACAGACACACTCATTCATTTTCCTACTGTCTCTTGGGTCTTCCCTGAGTCAGCCTTAAACCTTCAAAGAACTTACCATTTTGCCCCCTAACAAAAAAAAAGTCTACTGAACTCTGCTTTAGACAAAAATTATTGAAAAATATTAATTAATTAAACAATAAAAATAATGACTTTAAAAGACAGTCTAGATCACCATCATGTCTCAAGTGTGATAATAATTGACTACATAGTCACTTGAAATTGTTTAGGAATTTATAGGTTGTCAAATTCTTTGTTATTTGTTATTGCCTTTGAATCTTGCAATGAGAAGGATGGAAAGAAAATCAAATCATCATATTCTTTAAATTCCCTTTGTATATAAAAACATGGAAGCCTAGAGAGTTTAAAACTGATCAATGATCAATGTGAAGAGAATAAGAAACTGTGGTATGCTCAGAATTCAATGGGTTTTCTATAGTACTCCACACTACAAGGCTCAGGGATCTTCAAAGAAGAAGGGACAGAGAGCAAGACAGAGATGGTGGACATTTTCACGGAATCATTATTTTCTGGTCACGACAGGCAGGTGCACAGATGAACTCACAGGGGTTGTGACACCTTGACAAGACATCCCCGAGCTCAAGCCAGATAAAATCCCCAGATGAAGGAGAGGTGGGCAGGAAACACTACCACTAGCTGAGGACCTGTTGGCATCTGATAGCTGCTGGGAGAAGGAATTAGTTGTCCTAAGAGCATGACACCTACTATGTCAACCACATCTAGGGCAGGCCACACTTCCAAGAGTAACTGAGCAATGCAGATTGGACTCCAAGCATTAAAAAAATTCTTTTAAAGAAAAAACTCAAAATTAGAAAGGGAGATGAGGGTGGAGAGGGTCTAGAGGGAGTTGGGGTGAATATGATCAAAATACACGGTATGAAATTCTCAAAGGAGTAATAAAAATATTATTTTAAAATGACATAATCAAAGGCAGGTAGCTAAAAAGCAATTTGAATAGAATATCTCTGCTGCATATGATGGAGCATAGGGAACCATGAATCCTGTAGTATATGACTGGTCAATTCCCTGTGAGTTTCTTAGGCTCTCCACGTCAAGAGTATTTGACTTGAAGAAGCTGGCATGGGAAATGTATTTCAGACATGACTTGGAGTTAATTTAAGGTGAGACTCCTTCAAGCAGTAAAAATAACAGCAGCTTTATATTGAGTGAGAGTTCCCATGGAACCACTTTGGAGTTTGAAGTGCCATACTGGCATTTGGAGGAAAAAAATCTATGGGTAAGCCTTTCCTAGCACCCTCCTTCAGGAAGAACATGGGGTGTTATTTTACAGACTGGGGTGAGGGGTGAAATACAAGGTTTGGACTCTCTTCAGTTCCATGAGCACCTAGAGTCTGGAAGCACAGCCTGGCTCATTTGTCCATAAAACCTGCTACAAACAAAATAAAAAAAAAACTAGATTTTCTTAGGAAAACCCCAATGCAATCTTTAACTGTTTTTCTGGGAAATAATACTCTATACTTGAGAAGAGAATCCAAGAGGACATATAAAAATGAGAAATACAGTAAGTTCAATAATACTTTAGAAAGTATAAGAACAACATTTTACTTTAATCTTTATTTACTTATTTATCATTTTGTGACAGGTTCTTATTATGTAGCCCAGGATAGCCTCAAGTACCTGATCCTCTTTCCTTACAAGTGCTGAGATTAAAAGTCTGTGACACCACACCCAGTTTTGTTCCCATATATCAATGCAGTCCCCAAAAAGGCCAGAGGAGAGCATAAATCCCCTAGACCTGGCATTATGGATGGTTATGAGCCATCCAATGTGGGTGCTGGGAACTGAATTCCAGTCCTCTGCAAGAGTATTACACATTCTTAACCACTGTACCATCTCTCTGGCCCCTTGTTCTCACTTTTATATAGCCAGAAACCCATCAAACAACCAAAGAACATTACTGAAGTAAATTCCAGATTGTTTAAAAGGAATGTTTATTTATACTGAACTACGAGATAATTTTCCTTAAAGAAACTTAAAATGTTTTCCTCAGAAGTCAATTAGATCCTTGGAAACAGAGCCCACTGCTTCATAATTTTTGTATTTCTAGGACCTAGAACTGGGTCTGGCAGAGAATGGCATTTCTTGTATATGGCATTGAATAGCTACATAATGTCAACATTGTTCTTTATCTATACATAAGGAAAATCACATCTCTAGTAATTAAGAGGAACCGATTACCCAAAATATCACTTCACAATGGAGAATCCTAGCAGGCGTCACCTTAACCAAGCAGTCAAGTTTAATATTGCCACCGAGGAATGACATGGAATAGCAAATACCCTGTTGTGGACTGAATAATGGCTCCCAGCAGTATCCAAGCCCTGGTCCTAGATCCAGTATTAATACATCCCCTTACATGACAAAAGAACATTTTTATTAAGGATTTTAAGATGTGGAGATTATGCTGGATTATCTGAGTGGGGCCAGTGTATCACAAGGGTCCTTATAAGTTGGAGGCAGAGGAAGGTGTCCTTATATAAGTAAAGGCAATGTGATGATGGAAACAGAGAATTGAGTAATATGGCCATAAGCTGAGGAATACTGGGTCCAATTCTCCCTGGAGCAGTGGTTCTCAACCTTCCTAATGCTGTGATCCTTTAATACAGTTCTTCATGATGTGGTGACTCCCAACCATTATTTTTGTTGCTACTTCATAACTGTAATTTTGTTACTTTTATGTATCATAATGTAAATATCTGATATGCAGGATATCTGATATGCCACCCCTATGAAAACCACTCACTGTACTAGAGCCTCCAAAAGGAACCTGCTTGAACAACAATTTGAATTTAGTCTTAAAGGTTCGTTTCAGAATTCTAGGACACAGAACTGAGAGAACACATTCTTCTTCTTTTATGCCATCAATGATGCTAATTGGTTATAGAAGCAATTAACACACACTCCCTGATAAGATTTGATGAGAAAGGACCCTGCTTCTGTGGATTTTTCCCCAAGAATTCATCTCCCAAGTCTAATAATAAAGTGTCAGGAAAGCCAAAATTGAAGGATATTCTACAAAATGCCTGACCTGTACTCTCTAAAATATTGTTAAGATCAAACTAGGTCTGGTAGCACAGGTCTGAAATGAAAGATAATAAAAGATACTCAGGAGGACGAGGCAGAAGGACCACACATTTGAGGCCTGTATGAGCTACAGAGTGAGGTCAAGGACAGCCTGTCAAAGAAAAACTGAGTTCAATCCCCAATAATGGAGAGAGAGAGAGAGAGAGAGAGAGAGAGAGAGAGAGAGAGAGAGAATGAGAGAGAGAGAGAATGAGAGAGAGAGAGAAAGAGAGAGAGAGAGAGAGAGAGAGAGAGAGAGAGAGAGAGAGAGAGAGAGAGAATGAAAACAAGGAAAGTCTGAGAAACTGTCACCGATACGGCACTGGTCTAAAGAATCATAATGATTAACTACCATGAAGCATCTTGGATTAGATCCTGGAATAAAAGATGACAGTAGAAGGACTATAAGTCTGAATAAAGTCTATCATTTGGACAATAGCATTATTCCAATACGAATCTCTTAGCTTTGTAAGATATCAACACCACTGGGAGTTGGGTGATGGATATATCTGGAATCTTTGCCCTGTCTTTGCAACTTTTCTGTAAACCTAAAATTATTTCAAAGTAAAATATTTAAAAAGGGATTCATCCTGACAACATGTTGTCATGTCAGACATCTATTATGGATAGGCAGAAATAACTTAGGGATGCTTTTCAGGGCATTTATTATTCCTCAGAGGGAAGGGGGAAAAGACTGGGAAGAAATGACTGATCTTAGGATGGTGCCTCTCCTGCATGTTGTAACTGTTACTGGTCAGGACTGGTACCTCTTATTATTGTCCTGGGGCATAGGCAAGGAGAAAGTGTCCCTGTATTTCACAGCTGGAAAACCACCTCGCAGGACACTTCAGCTACAAATAATGTTCACTGAATTGATTTGACTTGCCCAAGCTCACTGAGCAGATACAGAGATGGCATATAAATTGTCTCATTTCCAGATGTATGGTGGCTGAGCAACTAAGTTCAGCTCATTTATACTATTTCCAAAATACATACATCTTATCCAGATAAGAAACGTTGGTGTTCTTGGACAACAAATGGATTGCAGTTGGCATAATTTCTCCAGACTTGACCAGACTTTCCCTTCATCAAACACCCTGTCTAAACACTCAAGGTTCAAGTTGCCTCTTGTGGTCTTTTTTGTTTCTTTTGTATTTTTTAATGGTTTGTCTTTCTTTCTCCTGTCCATCCATCCCACTTACCAAGTGGAATCCATTGTGGTATAACAAATTCCCATCAAGCAGTGGTTTAACAGTAACAACCATTTTTCAGCTTAGTCTCTGATGGTCAAAAATTTGGGAGTGGTTTGGCTGGGTTTCCTGAGTCAGGGGCTGTTATGAAGCTGTCAGGTATTGGCTAAGGCTTCAGGAATCTGAAGGCACAGTTGTCTCTAGAGGCCCTACTCCTAAAATGACCCACAGCTATCTCAGTTCTTCATCAAGTAGGCCTATCAGTAAGGGCATTTTAATGTTGTACTGGTTACTTTCTTAGAACCTGTGACAATGTGTGATAGAAACAACTTCAAGGAAAAGAGGTTTGTCTGGCTCACGGTTTAGAGGGTACTATATTTCCTCATGATGGGGGAAGGCATGGTGCCTTGGTCTAGGGCTGTGGGACCTTGAGGAGGATCAGAACTAGAGGCAGGACATCCTTCAAGGCCATCCTCTGCCAGACTAGATCATCTAGCGAGGTCCCATGTCCCAAAGGTTCCATAACCTCTCCTAAACAGCACCACCAACTCTGGCCAAGTGTTCAAATGCATGAACCTGTAGGGAGACATTTCACGTTCGAACCATAGCAAGTGTCCTCATGACATGGCAGCTGGCTTCCTCCAATGACCCCAAAGAAGAGGCTGTGATGCTTTTTCTCATCTAGTCTTGGAAGTTGTACACCATCCTTGCTTCATCATTTTGCTTGTTAGAATCAAGATACTAAGTAAAGCTCACATCCAAGAGAAAGAAAATTAATCCTGGTTTCCTAAGGAGACACATTCTGTGTTGGTTACTTGTCTCATTGCTGTGAACAAATACTAACAAACGAAAGCTTAAATAAAGAGGCATGTATTTTGTCTCATGCTTCCTGGGTACAGTCCATCATGGAGGGGAAGTACCTGTGGAAGGAGCTTGAGGCAGCTGGGCACACTGCATCAGCAGTCAGGAAACAGGGAGCCATGAATTACTGTGACTACCTCACATTCTTTTTTTTTTTTTTTTTTTTTGGTTTTTCAAGACAGGGTTTCTCTGTGTAGCTTTGCACTTTTCCTGGAACTCACTTGGTAGCCCAGGCTGGCCTCGAACTCATAAAGATCTGCCTGCCTCTGCCTCCCGAGTGCTGGGATTAAAGGCATGCGCCACCACCGCCCGGCCTACCTTGAATTCTTTATATCCAATTCAGGACCCCAATGCATAGACTGGTACTGTCCACATTTAGGGTTGGCCTTCCTATCTCAATTACCCCTAGCAAGGAACTCCCTCCTAGATAAGCTCAGGGATTTGTTCCCAAGGTGATTCTAAGTTCATCAAGTGGTCAGTCAAGGTCATCTAGCACACACATCAAGAACAGGCAGACTTAAAAACCACAACATTGCCTGTTCCTTTAGCTTTGATGTGAGCTAAGAATGTGGGCTTCCTCTCCAGGTTTTCTCTGGCCATCTGCATTTATTTCTGCAGCTTCCTAAGGCTCAAGCCGACACTCACTCTTTGGGAACACATCCTTCATCTTTCACGGAAGTTTCCCAGCCCATGAAAAGTCCCAGAGTGTTGAGAACAGAAAAGGGAACTTGAAACAATCCCAGCTTTGTAGGGTCTGGATAGAGTCATCTGCCTTGTCTGTTCCTGCTGCTGCACTAAAATTTGACATTTCAGATGCTTTTCAAGCCAGAGTTGCTGCAGTCATCGACACAGCTGCTGTCACCGGGCTCACATTCAAACCATGCCCAGTGCTCACCGACCTTCAGCACATCACCTTCTCATCCAAACCGAATGCCACTCTACTCTTGCCTCTTTTGCTGTGTGTTTGGACTATCGGGCCTTTAGCATTCTTGTTCTCGATTCTCTTCAGCGTTCACCTCTCTGTCTTCATCTTTCTTTTCCATTGACTCACTCGCCTTCCTTCATTCCTATAGTGAATTTAGTTGTCACAAGACCAGGTTCAGAATTTCCCTCTAGACTGACTCCCGTCTTGTCCTTGCTTTTTATTCTTGGAGTGATATTCCAAAAACAAAGGGGAAAGAAATCAATCCTATGGCTGGGTCAACTGACACATACCCTGAATCTCAAAACTCAGAAGGCAGAGGCAGGTGGATTTCCATGATTGGAGCCTTACTTCTGGATGTAGTGATGTAGTCTAAGACACTGGGACAACTCTCAGCCGTTATCAGGAATCTGGGGGAACTCCACAGCCATTATCAGTGATGTGAAGAAACCACGATACAATGTTTTATTTTTTTAATCTACTTGTTTTCTAATCTGGAACTCTTAATCCTCCTGCCTCAGGCTCCCATGTGTTAGGACTACAGGCATGCATTACCACACTGAGCTGCAGGGTTGAAGTGGTTCTTAGTTGAATTTTGAGGTGGTTCAGTTCCTGGTTCCATGCTGAACTGGAGCAAGCCTTCAGCCTCATGCCGATTTCCTGTCCCTATCCTGATTTCTTAACCATTGCTCCCAGACATTCCTGGTGCTACATCCATGTTCCACAGACTTTAACATGCATCATGTTACCGTGAAGATTATTTCTTTTAAATGTAGCTCATCAGAGGGCTGGGAGTAGTGCCTAGGATTCTGCAGTTCTAAAATTGTACTTTTTAATTTATGTGAGCATGCACAGGCATTAAGGTGCTACACAGCATGGAGGTCAGAGGACAACTCTCTGGAGTCAGTTCTCTCCTGCCACCTTGTGGGGTTCAGGGATTGAAGTTAGGTTGCTAGGCCCAAGCAAACGCCTCAACCATTTGAGCCATGCCCCTAACCCTGAGGTCATGCCCATGCTGCAGGCGTAAGGATTTGCTCTTGGGTAGCAAGAACCCATAGCAATAATGTAAACTCTTAACTATGCTCCCTTTCTTACTCCCTGGGCAGAAGGGACACAATAAGTACTGTCATGATGACATGATCTCTAGGGCCTATGCTGTTTGTCTCATTAGCCCCCAGTGCAGCAAAGATCTGGACTCCTCTGCACATTTAAATGAAAAATAGTGATTGTTGGGTTCTGGCACTGAAGATTTAAATGAGTACATATAGGGTAGGGCTCAGAAGTTGTATTTTAGCAATGCACCCCTGACAATCTTGCTGATTAATTTTTTTTTGGTAATTATGTATGTATGTGTATCTGTGTGGGGGTACATGCATGTTGGTGTGGGTTCTTGCAGAGGCTAAATGCATGGAGTCCCCTTAGAGCTGGAATTTGTGAGATGTGAGTGCTGGGACCTGAAATCAGGTCCTCAGAAAGAGTAGTATACACTCTGAAATACTGAGCCATCTTTCCAGGCCCACATTTTTTTTTAAGTCTTGCATCTTATAGGCTAGTGTCCAGCCTGAAATCTTCACTGAAAAGTCTTCCCCCAACAGATCTAGTATCCTTTATTTTATTTTGCACTGCCCCTTCTCTTTTCTGGATACACTCACGCTGTAACTAATTCGCCTTAGTTGTGTTACCTTATCAAGAATTTTAGTTGGTGGAAAATATAATACCAGCACATACCATTGGAAGAAACTTTCTCTCTTCTCCTTGATTCTATGGAATCCAGCTACCCTCCTAAATTTCAACAGATCTTTGCCCCTCTCGTATTAAAATTCCCCCAGAAGAGCAGCTCTTTTGGAAGAGTGGAAAATGTGATTCTGTTGACTGCAAGGGAAGCACACATGACATCCTTCCATCAACACACAGGAAAAGATGTTTGTCACATTCCAATCCTAGTGAGGCCAGGGACTCGGTTTATATTTGTTCCCTTTCATTCTCCTAAGTCACAAGCATCTCGTGCTCGTCACGAAACAACAAGCTAAGCAAAGGTCTGAGTATGTTCAGTGTTTTCCTAGAAGATGACACAACACTAGAGATGTGCAGAGTCCTTATAGATAATTAGTTGAAATGGCTTCAGAATTCCATGGTTAGCCTTTTTTAACATCCTTGAATTTAGGAAATAGTAGATATCGTTCCTCAATACATCTTCACTCTTAAAATACCTCTAGAACAGTCTATACTGCTCTGCTGGGGAAGGTGTAATGTTAGCGGCAGCTTTGAGAAAGCAACACCTGCCCACATCCGCTTACATGGGAAGAAACACTAATAACCTAAGTGAATTTAAGAAGTCAGACTGACTCAGCACATGGAGGCATCTGACGAATAACGAGAAATCATGCCCACAAGTCCCCTTTTGTTTGTGCACCCAAACTCTGTAGACAGAACTTCATAGCAACAACATTGGATTCGACACTGTCTCACCAGCTTGCCTCCAGCTGTGTCTCATGCTGCACTCCCCTTGCCCGGTCTCTTCTAATTTGAGTGACCTTTATAAAGGGGCTTAGAGTGGTTCTCTTGCTCAGCGCCACCCCTCCTTTGTGCCACTAATCACATGCTGCTTTGTAGCTGTTCAGAAAGCTCTAGCACACACTTAGCAAACCTTCAGCATCAAGTATCACATTTTCTGAAGAAAGGGTGGTTGCTTCATTCTAGAAAGGCAGTAGTGTCTAAAAAGAAGTCCCCTTGCTCAGCACCACTGTCTAGCCTCTTATATGTGTGGTACCTGGAAGCTGTAAATTTCTCTCATGTAAATAGAGGCGTTGGTGATTCACCAGTGTGAGTGGAACTCTTGTCTATTGATTTGAGATCAATCAGTCTTCTGAGCTGTCCCAAAGCAAATCTTTTCCCTTCAATCCCCAAATGGTAATTATTGTAATAGTGATAAGTAGCTAAAATTAATCAAATGGAATAAATACTATACGGTCTTACCAGGGATTGTTTTTTATTAACCTTCATAAATTATCCCCGCTCCACAGATAACGAACTTGAACCTGAAGACATGTAAGTAATTTGCCCAGGCAATGTGCCAAGGTAATAAATGAGAGGGTCAGTCAGGACTGAAGCTCATGTCTTGCATCACTAAGTTGTACTGCTAGCAACTGATGGACACCACTAGGCTCATGGTTATTGACTCATTACTGTCGAGGCTGGACTCCACTAAGAAAGCCTTCCACCTACAAGCACGTGGCATCAGTCTTCTGCATGCTGCCTGCACAGAGCCTTTCATATTACAGCAGCCACCTGGGTATCAAATGCTGCAAGTGTCCATGACAACACACTTGGAAGCTTGCTTGGTGGGCCCTGACATGGTAACAAGCACTCGTTTCTTTATTCCTTATGGGCCCTGAAAAATGAGCCTTCCGCTAGTGCTCTGTTATTAGCTAACTTTCAGGAAGGGCCCACAGCTCCACAGACATCTTGAAGGTACAGCCTTATAATGTATGTATTAGTGCCAGCTAAAGGTCAAGCCTGATTCTGATAGTATTTTTAATAGAGTCTTTCTCAGCACTCCTTCGACCATAACTTATTTCTTTCACCAGTTTCTCCCTCCCCCCATTTCTTGGGAGAATTCACAACTGTTGTATAGTTCAGAGGAAATTGAAAGCTTGCCAAATAATGCAAAAGCTACACTAAAAAGCCAGTTTTTAGATCAGAAGAAAAAGGGCATATTTTTTTCTGGAAAAAATATTATTGATCTTTGAATGTTAAGCATGCAGCTGGCTCCGTAGTTAAGGAACACAGGGGCTTGGGAAATTCTCAGGAAAGAGCACATGTGTATTGTGCTTCTGGTTTTCCTGAAGTCTGTTGCTGGAGGTTTAAGGTGTGAGTCCTGTACATGCACTTCTCAGTAACAGTCCCTATTCCAAAGGGACTAAGTAGGGACAGCTCACACACAGAGACCTAGACATACGATTCTAATGCATTAGTGAAGATTAGAAATGGGGAGGGTCATGAGTCACATAGGAACTCATGGAGATAGTATCGGAGAGAGCCCTAGTCTTTGCAGACAGCAGCATTTATTAAATACCGACTATGGGTGCTGCTGGCTTAAATGAAAAGGCAAGGTGTATCTGTTAAGCCCCAGGAGTTGCAATCTGCTGGCTGATTCTCATTTGGAGAAAGCGGGCAGCTGGGCAGTGATTGAAGTGTCCAGCAGGGGGCTGGCATTCGCTGTCTATACGTGGTCCTGGCTCCTCTTCAAAGCCTCAGCTCAGGAGAGCTGCCGTTTGCTGGGAAAGCCAGTGACGTGCAAAGCATCCTGCCTATAGGATTGGAGGCTTTCTTGGTGCAGTTTTTTTCTACCCACTTTAAACCTTCAGGTTCTACATACCAGGAAAGACGGGAAATGCTGTGTGAAAATAGCAATCCAAAAGTTCTTAGCAAACTGCAGCCAGAGGGACTCAGACTAGAATGGAGGTAGGAAGAACTGGGACAGAGTGGGCTTAATCCTAAGCTTTTCTTTGGGCTGAGTTTCTGTTGCTTGTTAACTTAGGGCATTTACAGATAGATGTATCACTCACTGGTGGTGTGGAGGCTGGGGCAGAACCAACATCAACGTACTGAGCTAGAGTTTGGCATACCAGTGTGTGTGCATTCAGAGTGTTTTTATTAAAGGAGATCAAGAGCCTAGCACAGATCTTATCTTCATCACCTAACTGCAAAACCAGAAGTTAAGAAGCAGCATCTTAAAGGCACTTTTCTAGAGAGAAGTCTTGAGATGGCTCTGAATAATTGTTCCCACCTGAACCTGGAAGTGGACCCTTTCCTGTACTGCAACAACACCGTCAATCAAAGTCTGAATCCCCCCAAGATGGACAACTGGTTCTACCCAGGAATCATTTACGTCATCCCCGCAGTTTATGGGGTTATCATCGTGATAGGCCTCATTGGCAACATCACCCTGATCAAGATCTTCTGCACAGTCAAGTCCATGCGAAACGTGCCAAACCTGTTCATCTCTAGCCTGGCTTTGGGAGACCTGCTGCTACTGGTAACCTGCGCCCCTGTGGATGCCAGCAAGTACCTGGCTGACAGATGGCTATTTGGCAGGATTGGCTGCAAACTGATCCCCTTCATACAGCTTACCTCAGTGGGGGTGTCTGTCTTCACACTTACAGCGTTGTCCGCAGACAGGTAAGTACTGACTGGAAGTTAATATCCTCTCTTAGGGTGGTGGACTACTCAGTGAACGACACAGGAGAGCTGTTTTCATGAAAGGGAAGTTTTACTCAAATTCAAACTCCCTTCCAGGCATGGTTTTGTTCTGGAAATTACTTCTGGAGTTTGGCATATTAGTTTAAGAAAAGAAAAATGAGTGAATGGTGGAGACAGGAGGAGACAAATGAGAATTAAATCTCTAAGCCTGAGACCAAGGGGCATTTTTTCTGAAGAAAAATCATTGCCTAGCCTGTCTTCTCCCTCCCTGAAAAATTAATTGAGCAGTGAAAAGGACAATCACACCCCATAGTTTCAACCTCAGGCTAATGTTTCTTAGAAGCAAGTCAGACCCTTTCAGAAAACAGAGAAGGTCCCACTGCCCCTCTGTAAAACCTTTGAGAAAGAAAAAATAGGCTCCGTTTCTTGGAACTTTGTCTTCCTTGGACAGTGTTAACTTTTCTTACAGCTGATATTCGAGTGTGACTGTACAGAAAAATTGTGTGTTGGTTTTTGTAAGTTTTCCTTCAATGAACTTAAACACAATTGCTCTCTTTGGCCTGGATAAGGAAATGTTGTTCAAGGTTAACTCCTAATTGTCATAGCTTTATTAATGTCCTTCTATGTTCAATGTCTTTGGAGCTTGGTGGTGGTGGGTATCCACTTTTATTCTGGAAAATACACATCTTTGTGAACTTCATTATATATATATATATATATATATATATATATATATAGAGAGAGAGAGAGAGAGAGAGAGAGAGAGAGAGAATCTTAAAACCTGTTCTCATGCATTTATCAACTATCTACTGTGTTAAAAAAATAAAACCCATGTTTGAACAAGCAAATAAAGGAATATTTGTAGGATATTCACACATATTGCTGGCCATATCTTAGGTTCTGAAGATTGAACACAGAAATGATTAGACTATCAGATACAGCATATGCTAAATGGCTAACTTAAGAAAAACAGGTCCAGTGGACCAGAGATCATAAGTTATCTTAAGTCAACTCTATGGTGTATGTTAAAGATACATAGGACCAGAGTGTATACTGGAAAGAGAATAGACACAGTTCTTAAAAGTTTAGAATCTGAAAAATATGGCCTACATCTTAATACATCTGGTGCTGGAGTCTTTTTCTAAAGGAACAAACCGTCCTCAGGTGAGCTGGCCTTGGTAAGTAATGGACAAATAAAGATAACGTTATCAGTATTTGTGGCCATGTGTTTCTCCTAAGCTACTTAAACTACACTGCTCAGTACAGATGATATTCTCAGAAACTGAAAAGTAATGATCCAGAAATGAGGTTATTGTGTGGACCGGACAGGGTTTCTCCACTCACCCTCATCTTGCTTGCAGCCTGCCTTTTTGCCCTCCAGGTACTAATGACCACAGATACTTTTCTGTGTTCGTTCAGGGCCAGCAAACTTTAGAGCTGGCAGAAGCTCCATGGCTGGTTCCCACTGGTGGAGGGCACGTCAGGCTGAGCATAATTTTCTTGATGGGAAGAAGAGATTTGGGTTTCCGGGCTGGTGAATGCAGTGGTCCAGATGGTGTTTACTGTCTCCTCGGGGAGGCGAACAGAGTGGAAAGGGAGGGCATGGAATAGAAAACTGCAGCTGCAGGGACCCTCTTCCCGGAGTTTCAGCGCAGACTGAACTAGCCATCAGCAGTCAGGAGAAGCTCTGTGCGAAGCTGAGTTGGATCCCACTGCAGCTGCAGCCTGTCCTCACTAACTTTTTGTATTTGGCTGCGCCTTGCAAAGGCTGATGGGTCACTGGAATTACAGGTGCTGCACCACACTGACTTCAACAACAATAGGTGGCCTGCCAGTTTGGTAACACAAGACTGTACCTTTTTATTTATCTTATGTTTGAAAACAACGAGATTCTTACAGCAGCCTTATGGGCTTGCCAATGTAAATGTGAATTCTATACTTTTCAATGTGTCATCTATGTACACAGTAAAGAGAATAAGTTAACAGCTCAGTATTTTACATGATGTCTATGTAACTGTGTAGCCACTACCCAGTTGAGATATTAAGGATTTCCAGTGCCTTGCCCATTTCTAGTTAATATTCCTACAGAGAGGCAATTATTACTTTGATTTCATTCACCCAGTATTACTTATTTCATTCATATGGAATCATACAGCTTGTCTGTCTAAAAAGAACTTATGCTTGGCATAGTTCTGTGTTATTCATCCATGTTGATGTGTTTAGCAGTGGTTTTTTTTGTTGTTGTTGTTTTGTTTTTTGTTTTTTGTTTTTACTGTGTGTAGGGTCCCATTGAAAAAAAAGACCTCAGTTATCCTGATGAACACTGATGTATTTCTTATTTGGGGCTGATAATCTCTTCTGGGTATTCTATTTTTTTTTTTTTTGAGAATTTCATACAATATAGTTTGATCATATTACATGCCCTTCCCCAACTCCTCCCAGATCCTAACACCTCCCTGCCCACCCAACTTCATGTTCTTCTCTTTAAAAAATGAACAAACTAAATAGCAAAAGCACACACACACACACACACACAAATAAACAAGCATGAGGTCTATTTTGTGTTGGCCAACTGTTCCTGAGCATGGGCCCTGCCCTGGAGGGTGGTTGATATACCAAGTGTCACTCTGTTGAAGAAAACTGATTCTTCCTTTCTCAACAGCTATCAACTGCAGAAAGCTTCTTGCTTAGAAGTAGGACTTTGTATCTCTTGATTAGCATAAGAATTTGTTTCTTTTAAGCATATGTTCATGTCTGAAATGCTAAGTTATGAGTGCTTATATTTAGTAAATATTGGCAGTCTCCAAGTGAGCCTCCATATTTTATAGCTTGGTAAAAGGCCAATGAAACCCTCCAATGTGGATGACCATCATAGCCAAAAGGGGGCTTTGAAACCCTATGGAGAACAATAAAAGAGATATTTTGACAGAGTGTACCATTAAGGGGGTGGGGATAAATCTGCAACTAGGGAAAACCCCAGGAACTCACAAGATTGTCCCCAACTAAGACTCATAGCAGTGGTGGAGAGGGTTCTTGAACTAGCCTTCCCCTGCACTCGGATTGGTGTCTACCCTAATTGTCATCATAGAACCTACATCCAGTGACTGACGGAAGCAGATGTAGAGACCCACAGCCAAGTACTTGGTCAAGATCCTGGAGTTCAGTTGAAGAGAGGAAGGAAGGATTCTGAGAGCAAGGGGGAGGGGGAGTCAGAATCATGATGGGAGAAACTACAGGAATAACTGACCCAAGCTAGTTGGAGCTCATGGACTCTGACTGACAGCTGGGGAGCCTTTATGGGACTGAACTAGACCCTCTGAATGTGGGTGAAAGTGGCGTGGCTTGATGTGTTTGTGGGTCCCCTGGTAATGGGACCAGGACTTACCCCGGGTACACAAACTGGCTTTTTAGACCCCATTCCCTATGGCGTGATGCCTTACTCAGCCTTGATGCAGGAGGGAAAGGCTAGGTCTAGCCCCAACATGGTATAACAGCCTGTGTTGACTACCCAAGGAAGACCTTACTCTCTATGAGGAGGGGATGGGGGTGGGATAGGGGTAAGTGGAGGGGGAGCGGGAGAAGAGGAGGGAGGGGGAATGGGTTGGTATGTAAAAGGAAAGAAAATTTTTAATAAAAATTATATATATATATATATATATATATATATATATATATATATCTCACACACATAATCCTATAGAAGCCTAGGCATCACCTAAAGCTATTGAAACAAGGTTTCCAACATGTGAGTGGGATGCAGAGCAGTACTGAGCAGGAGTTCACATTCAAGCCCCTTCAATTTTGGTCCCTGTCTTCTCTCTCCATTTGCACTCTTTGCCTTCACACATTCAGTAATGACCTCATACATGGTATTACATGGTCCCATTCTTGTTGAATCCACTCTTCAAAGTGCTTCTCCTTTCACAAGTATATGGTTCCACTCCTCATCCCCATGGCATAGGCTTGGGTGGGCATCAACAGGCCTGCATTTTAGACATTTATCTGCTATTACTATCCATATGGGGGAGTTGGGCCAAGTTATTTAACTAACTCTCTGGCTTTGGTTTAATTACCTGTAAAATTACATAGTAAAATGGCAGAGTTGAGCTAGATTATTTTGTTAGGGGTGGGGGGAGAGGAGAGTATTGTGTGCACATGCATGTGTGTGTGGAGGCCAATGGTTAGCCTCAGCTGTCATTCCTCAGGAGCTGTCTATCTTTTCTTTTTTGAGCCAGAGTCTCTCACTGGCTTAGAATTCATCAAGTAAGCTAGGCTGCTTTGCCAACAAGCCCCAGGGATCTACCTGTCTGCCTTCTCAGCGCTGGGAAGCTCCATAGAGTCTATATTCTCTATAACACCCAGGGTCCATTCTACTTATAAGAGTTGAGGAACTACAGTTTGGTTGATATTTGAGCAGTGAGCACATAATCCAATCAAGCAGCTAGGAGTAGAAGCAGGAATTTACCCTTGTTTGACATAGAAACCAAAAACACGTGGTGGGATTTAACCTTCAGGACAAACTTGGAGGAAAGTGAAACCACAAGCCACAAATCCTTTAGCAAAAGTTAACACTTTCTTCAGCAACAATCAAAATACAGTCTGACTCCATTTCCCTTCTCCTGACATTGGGAGCTACAGGCTCAACATTGGGCTGTTCTAAAAGATGGTGCTGAGTGATCCAAGGCAGAAGGGGCTCTTCTCCCTGGCCACTTCAATGGGTCTCCAGCTATTATGCCTAGCTTTCTGGATTCTGAAGAGATTGATCTTTTTCCTCACAAAAGACTCAATTTAGTTTCTTATAAAGCATCCTTCCAAAAAAGTCCCTCAGTTAGAGGAGGTTTGGTGGGCTGCCAGTTCTAAGTTCTGTATAGTTTGGCTTTTCAGAGGCACATGCTGCCCCTCTGGAAGGAAGTATAACTTGTGTCTGCCCACAGCCATGGAGAACCAGCACTGTAGCCAGCAGGTTCCGGACTGAGCGGAGGCCAGATGCTGCAGAAGCGGGCTTTCCCAGCCAGGCGCTCTTTCAACTGGAATGAGGTGGAAGAGGAGAGAGACAGAGAGAGAGGAGGGCAACAGAAGCCTTCATCTTGTCTCTCACACATTATCTTTTCAAGTGTCAGGCTTTTATGCGATTAATTAAGTATCATTTCTGGCAACTTAATATGCATGAAGGCAAAAAAAAAAAAAGCACAAACTTCATCATGAAACACGCAGCGTCTCACGAAAGGGCTCCCTGGTGAGGTTTTTTTGAACTGTGCCTGTCAATAACATCCTTTAAAAATAGACCAAATTTGCATTCTTGCACTTATAAATCTTCCTGGTGTGTGGGGTTGCATAAATTCTCTCTTAATTAAAACACATGCTTTCAGAATAAAATGGAAAATGGAAATTTTCCTCTTTTTCACCTCTGAGTCAAAGCAAAGAGGGACATCTAAGAGGTTTCTTTTACACACTAGCCACCTTCTCTAAGAGACCTTCCTTGGCTACCCAGTCTACACTGGCCGGCGCCATCCTATCAACCAATTGATTTCTTTTTCAGGTTTATTGGAATGTAAGTTGTATATAGTAAGTTCTTAGAGGGGCACGTCTATGAACCTTGACACTCCCCACCCTCACCACATCACCTCCACCAACACAGTCCAAATATCATTTCTATCACCTCCCCAAATACTTTCTGGTCCCTTTGGAGTGTGCCCCTTCTTCCACCTCAGCTCCTGGAAACCTTGATCTTTTCCAGGATGTCCCATGAATGGTAGCATTCAGCCTGGTTCCTTTTTACACACTGTATTGCATGTGTAACTAACCCACTCCTATTTTGCGGTGTAGTATTCATAGCATTGGTGTGCCATGGCTTATTTATCTGTCCTCCAGTTCATGATCAGTAGGAGTGTTTTCAGTTTGCAATGATGATCAATTAATCTGGCATAAATGCTCATTTACAGTTTGGGTATGGATATATATTCTCCTGAGTACATATAATCTATGATTATTTTTTCTTGAGAATTTCTTTGTTTGATTTTTGTCATACTGTAATTATATAAGCACAGAAAATGGGATCTAGTGGTCTGAGGAGATGACTCAGTTGGCCAAGTGCTTGTCAGGCTAACACAAGGATATGAGTTAGAGCCCCAGAACATGCCTACAATCCCAGCACTGGGGAGCCAGAGATAGATACTGGGGGCTTGCTGGCCAGCCATTTAATCTGAATTGTCATCTTCTGGGTTCAGTGAGAGTCCTTGTCTCAAAATATAAGATAAAGAGCAATGATGTCAACTACCGACCTCCATACACATGTGCACACAGGGTGGGTACACACTTGAATACATACACATATAAAGGAGGGATCTATCTTATTCATTAATGTATTCTCTGATACTAGACCAGTTTATAGCCTGTACTGAGTGCTCAAGATATATTTGTTGAATAGATTAAATGAAAGATTCATGAAAGAAGGAATAAAAGAATGAATGAATTCAGATGGCTCATACCGGATGAACCTAGAATACTTGATTATGATCTGCAAGTCATGTTCATTTCCTCTGATGATTCACTAGAACAACAATGGCTCCAGCCACAGATGACAGGAGCTAGGTTTTGTGGAAACTGAGGAGTGCATTTTAAAAAGGAAAACCAAACAAAATTTTGAACAAAAGGCAAATAAACATTTAAAATCATTTAGAACTTATACAATGGATTGGTAATCAAATGAATTACAAACTAAATGAGTTAATAAATTCTATAGTCATCACAAAATTCAGGAAAATATGATAATACCTACTAACTAGCTTCCTGAGTTGACCATGCTTGTTTTCTTAAATATTTTGGCTCTATCCTTATCTGTCTCCTCCTAAAATAATCATCATCTGGACATATTTATTTCCTTTGCTTTGCTTTCTTTTTAAGTTCTGAGGACTGAACTGCAGACCTTATGCATGAATGCATGCTAAACATGCACTCTACAGCTGAGCCACACTCCCAGTACTGATAACATTCATTTCTATAAGAAATTAGAATCAGTCTTTCCCAAAGATGAGCTCCCTGGTAGCTTATCCTTACCATGTGGTCAACACTAAACACATGTACATAAGAGCAACACTTAATGGACTCTGAAGGCTTTATTTGTACATACAACACTTAATGGACTCTGAAGACTTTATTTGTACATACATATGTATATTATATATGTAAATTATAATTTAGGAGAGGAGGTCATAGATCTGAGAAGAACTGGGAGAAATGTAGGAGGAGTTGAAGGGGGAGAGGTAGGGATGGAAGTGATATAAATACAGTACCTATGTGTGAAACTCTCAAAAAATAAAAATAGGATACCATGGCTTGCAATTACCATTTCCTTGAAAAAAATGAAAATTTGGCATTAAAATGAGGATAAAATTCAAAAAAGAAATTAGAAGGATGCAGCTGTGTTCTATCATGGATGATTAAAATCAGCTTTTTATTAGAGGTTAGAAAAGTTTCCATCCAATTTCACAGCTCATTATCGAGCCTGTCGTATATAAACATTTAGAATTATAAAGTTTTAGAAAACTGTTGTCTTGACCTTGTTTCTCTCTTGCTACAACAGAATACTACAGACTGGGTAAACTGTAAACAATAGAAATGTATTTAGCTCATGGTTCTGGAGTCTGTGACTTCCAAGAAGCACTAGCGGGTGGTGAGTGTCTCACTGCCGCACTATGACACGGCATGAAGGAAAGAAATCTTGTAATACTTTACCAAGAAGAAGGGGAACCAGAGCAGGTAGTGAGGCAGGAGAGGGAGGAGAGAAAGACATATCTGAAAAAAAATTGATAGTTACTCTTTCATCATCTCCCAAAGTTCTGTCCTATCCCCTTGGCGTGTACCTCCTTCCTCCATCTCAGGTCTGGGAAACCTTGATTTTTTTCCAGGGCTTTCCATGAATGGTAGCATACAGCTGGTTTCTTTTAACACACTGTATCGCATGTATAAGTAACCCACTTCTGTTTTGCTGTGTAGTATTTGTAATGTTGATGTGCCATGTTTTATTTATCTGTCTTCCAGTTCATGATCAGTAGGAGTATTTTCAGCTTGGGATGGTGATGAATGAATCTAGCATAAATGCTCATTTACAGTTTTAGCATGGATATATGCCTTCTATTCTTCTGAGTACATACAATCCATGATTATTTTCTTGAGAATTTCTTTGTTTGTTTTATATATATATGACAGAAAATGGAAGAAGGACTATTGGGGAGGAGAAAAATTAACAATGGGAGGGATAGCAGAGGGCTGAATACGAGCAAAGCACCATGATACATCCAAGCAAAAACGTCAAGTAAAAAGTAGTCATTCACTGTCGGTGAAATTAATGCATTCCTGCAATAATGGCATTAATCCATTCCTAAGGGCAGAGACCTCATAATCTGACCACTCCCTAAAGATCCCCCTGATTAACACTGTGGTGCTTGAATGACAAGCAAACTTCAACCCTAAGTTTTTTAGATGGAGGGAGGACATTCAAACTGCTGCAACCACTACCAAGTTTTGTTTCCTATATAGGCTGCTAAAATTGACAGTAATTCCATTTTCTTGTGTCTTGAGTAATTGTAAGTACTCATTTGATGAATGGCACCTACTATGAGCTCTTTGCTATCTTCACCAGGTTTGGTATTTTTTGTGATTATGCACAACACAACACTTGATACTTGTAATTTGGTCACAGGCTTCTGCTTTACAAACATACGCTGGTAAATTCAGTTCTACTTGTATATCTAAATCAAATATCTTACCTTATTACTTGATTTTTTTTATCAGTCTCACCTGACAGACAATTTATCTCTCTTTTCTTACCTTCTGTGCTGGCTAGTTTTATGTCAACTTGATACAAGGTATCAGGGAGGAGGGAGCCTCAATGGAAAAAAAAATGCCTCCATAAGATCAGGCTACAGGCAAGCCTGGGGACATTCTCTTAAATAGTGATTGATGGGGGAGGGTCCAGCCCATTGTGGATGGTGCCATCCCTTGGCTGGTGGTCCTGGGTTCTGTAAGAAAGCAGGTTGAGCAAGCCATGAGGAGCAAACCAATAAGCAGCACCCCTCCATGGCCTCTGCATCAGCTCCTGCCGCCAGGTTCCTGCCCTGCTTGAATTGCCACGCTCATTGCTTATGATGATAAACTGTTACATGGAACTGTGAATAAAATAAACCCTTTCTTCCCCAAGTTGCTTTTGGTCATGTGTTTCATCACAGCCATAGTAACCCAAACTAAAAGAAATGTTAAGTTAATTTAATATTTTAATTGTTCCATTTCACTCCCCCATGGATTTGTTAATTATAGAAACCCTTTTCAATATTCATTTAGGTACATCCCTAAAGTTTACAATATCTGTCCTTGACTTATTAGTGTCTACTATAAATTAGAATTTCCTCATAATACAAGGCTTTGAGGACACTTCAACTTCATTTAAAATTTCTTCTTGCCTTTTTGCTTTTTATGCTATATTTTACATTTTATTTATTTGGGTGTATCTGGGGGATATTGTGTGCAATGGTGTGTATGTGGTCCTCATCTTCCTCCTTTATATGAGTTTCAGGTATTGAACTCTGGTCACCAGGCTTGGCTACAAAGCTCCTTTATATACTGAGCCATCTTGCCAGCCCCCGTCTGTTCTATATTTTAATTCTCTCTATATTTTTATAACCTACACCATACCATTTGTGTTGCTTGTACATACTTTGTTTATTCACATACTTATTTTAAGATTTAAATTTAGATTTTGCTTTATCTTTGTATTTGTTTTGCCTGCATTCTCCATTCCTCTGTGGATCTCTGTGGCTTTTCATCAGAAATCATTTTCCTCTTGTCCAAAGAACTCCCTATAGCATTCTGTCTAGTAGTAAGTCCAATAGTGACACCTCCTCTCAGTTTCTGCTTGATACTGCCTTATTTTGTGTTTAATTTTGGAGAAAATTTTCAGAATTCTGGGAGGAGAGTTTATATCTCTTGGCACTTTGCAGTTACCTACCATTCATCATCATCTGAATTCTTCTGTGAAGTCACAGTTTTATTATATAGTTCCTTTAACAATATTGTAGTTTTTCTGATTTAGCATTTTCTGTATTTTTTTTTTTACTTTAAGTGGTGTTAGTGTGATGCATACAGATGTAGTTTGTTTGTTTGTTCCCATGATTTGGGCCCATCGTGCTTCTTCAATCTCTGGCCTGAAGATTTGAGTCAGTTTGGGGAAGTTTGTAATCATTACAACTTAAAACATAAATTCTATTCCCTTCTCACTTTCTTATTTTTCTACATATGTACAGAATAACTACAAACAAACTTTATGTCTTAAAGCCCACCCCTTTCACTATTATTAAAGCTAGCAATTTCATAACAGCTCTGTTACTGAAAAAAATTCATTTCATTGTTTGTTTTAAATTTATTTGGGGGTGCCAGAGATAAAATCTGTTTTAAACACATTTTAATGTCACAGTTTTGTCACGGCTTATAGATGTGCTTCTCCCATTTCTCTATGTTGATTCTAATTTGTATTTGGCTCACAAATAGATTCACAATATATTTTTAAAATTTTTGTGGGGGTTGGAGAGATGGCTCAGTTGTTAAGAGCACTGGCTGCTCTTGAATAGTACTCATGTTCAGTTCTCAGAACCCACATGGTAGCTCACAATTGTCTATAACCTCAGTTCCAGGGGATTTGACACTCTCTTTTGATTTCCTGGTGCTCTTACATGCACATGGTGCACATAAATTCATGCAGATACACATGCATGTACTTACTTATGTAAATAATAAGTAAATCTTTTAAAAACTCTAACCTCTGGAATATCTATACATCTATTTCTATTGTAACTTTCTTCCTCCTTGTTTTATGGCCACTTATATTGTCTCCTGGTAGACCAGGCAATTTTTGCTTGAATGCCTACTTTTGTGCATGAAAGCCGGTAGGTAAGTTGAGGCTCTGGGTGCTTATTGTAGTCCAGAAAATATAGCCTTTGCTCTTGCTGGCCGCTGGAAGGTAGTATTGAATCAGACTTAACTGTAACTGAGCAAATTGGAAGCTGAGCTTTTTGGCCTCTGTGAGAGTTAGTCTGTATTTGGGGATAGTTCATATCCAAGTTGTAACCTGGTCCATTTTCAGTTTTCCTCTTCTGCTGAAGTTTACCCCTCTGGGCATCTCAGCTTAACCTCCAGGCTGTTAACCTGAAACCCCCTTCTTCAGTGGCCCCCGGACTCCACTTAATGCCCATCTTCACCTAAAAGCTGCTGGAGATTTGTAAAGGGCCTCAAGGGAAAATAATGCTGAATGCCAGCCTCTTGTCTGCACTTCATTTCTCTCCAGGATTCAAGCTTCTCGAATTATTATCACCTTGGTTTGCCTCTGACAGGTTTCAAAGACATTTTTTTTTTTGTCTAACATTTTGTTTCTGAAGCTCTGCCCAGCCACCAGCTAGTTTTCTGTGATCAGGAGTGGAAAAGTCTACCCCACCTCTCTGAAAGACCTTCTAAGCTGCCCTTTAAGGGGCACTCCGCCACCCATTTGGGCCTGTGAGGTCAGCATTCAGAGTCTCCAACACTCTCAGTGATTTAGCGTCAGAGAACTGAGTTTTGGCTCACTTCAAAGTGAGTCAGTCAGAAATCTCAGCAGAGGTCTGCAGCCATACCTACTGCTGAGGGTGCAGGCACATCAAAGCCTCAGGGATCCTGAAACTAGGCCAGGACTCTAGCCCAGTGAGCAGGAGTTGGAGCTGACATTTAGTTACACAATGCATTTGTAACAGTTGAAATTTCATGGACAGAAAAGAGCCAGAGTGTTCCTACGATATGTTTCTTTAAATTTCATTATTTAATATTTTTTGAGGATTTCATACATGAGTGCTGTATTTATATCGTTTCCACACCTCCTTCTCTCTCCTGTAGTTTCTCCTATGTTCCTCTTCCCTCTCAAATTCAAAATCTCTTTTTCTGTAATTATTATTGTCTTATGCCTGGGCACACAGGCATATGATATAGATACACACACACACACACACACACACACACACACACACACACACACACGTCCTACTGAGTGGACTTAGTGTTGCCTATATGTACATGTGTTTAGAGCTGAGCACTTGGGGTTGGATAACCTGTCAGGGACTCGTCCCTGGAGAAGACTGATATTTTTTCTATCAGAAATTCCTTATGTCTAGAAGATAGTATCTCACAGTGGTGTCCTGGTCCTCTGGCTCTTGCAATCTTTCCACCTCCTCTTCCAAAATGTCCCCCTGAGCCTGCGCTGTGTATGGGGTTGACTGAGGCTGGTTGCCATATGGCCACTTTTTTCTCTACACCTTGACCAGTTTGTGTTTGAGTTTTAAAACCATTATGTATCGTTATATTGTACACAATGGTGGATTACATTAAAACATTTTCATACAAATATAAATCGTATGCTGAGCAAATGGCCCACACTACTCTACTCTTCCCCTTTTCTCCCCTCTCATTTCTTCTCCTTAGTCCTTTTTGGTTCCCCAGATGATTTTTTTTCTACTTTCATATTCTATATACATGCATGATTTTATGTATCTAATATAAAATCTAGGAACCATGTAGAAGAGAAAGCATATGATATCTTTGTAACACTTAATTAGGCTTAATTTGCCTAATACATGTAACAGTTAGTTTTCATTGTCAACACAATCTGAACCACCTGAGAGAAGGGCCTCTGAGAAGGTCTGTGAGGGATTATCTTATTACATTAATGGAGGTGGAAAGGTAGTGCTAGGGGATCCTCAGCTGTATAAGAAAGGGAGCTGAGGAGGAGCACACATGTGTTTATCGGACCCTTCTGCCTGTGGACTTAATGTGACTAGTTGCTTCAAGCTCTCACTCATTGCTGTGACTTCCCCGCCATAAAGGACTATAACCTAGAACTGTGAGCCAAAATAAGTTCCCCCCACCTTAAGTTGTTTTTGTGCATTTCACTACAACAACAGGAAAAGAAACTAAGGCCTACTTTCCTGCAAATGATATGACTTTGTTCTTTTTTATGACTGAAAAAAAATTCCAATATACATCACTTTTTCTTTGCCCCTTCCTCTGTGGTTGGCCACTTGGGTCAGTTCCCTCACTTGGCTATTATGAATAGTGCTGCAATAAATGTGGATGTGCAAATAGCTCTGTGATCTCTTAGCTTGCAGTCCTTTGGGTCAACACCTGGGAGGGGCATAGCTGGCTTCTATGGAAGTCTATTTTTAGTTTTATTTCTTTATTGTTTTCCTCTCTTCCGTGCCTTCCTCCTCTTTGATCCCTATCTCTGTTTCTATCATCTCTGTCTCTTTCTTTTGTAGTCTACTTGAGCTAATTGGCCAGTGAAAACTCCTGAAGATTATATTAAAGAAATGGGGAGAATGCCAAATTTGGCACATAAGGAAGTTTATTTTCAAGCTGAAGGACTTACTATGACATGTCTAGGTGACTCATTTGTGTCTTTATACTGTTTACATATAAATAGAACCATAAGTCACTGTGAAGCTTTTCAACTTTTCCTTTTGCCCTTTGCTAATTTTGTTTTGTTCTGTTCTGTTCTGTTGAGTTACACTGTTTCACATCTGGGTCAAATGTCTGTTATGAAAACTACTTTAAACACAATTTTCAAAACAATAGAAAATTATGTTACAATAAAACAATAGTAGTTTCCCCCATGAAAACCTATAAGCAATGCTGTTCTTTAAAAATTCCTTTGTTTTTTATTTTATGAGTATGGACATTTTGTCTGTATGTATGTCTATGCACCACTTGCATGGCTGATTGCTTCAGGGGCCAGAAGAGGGTGTGGGGTCCCACAGAACTGTATTTCCAGATGACTGTGAGTCACTGTACGGGTGCTGGAAATTGAACCCAGGTCCTCTACAAGAGCAGCAAGAGCACTTAACCACTAAGCCATCTCTCCAGCCCTGGGAATGCATCATATTATGATGATGCAAACTAAAATTTAAAAGACTCTCATTATTGGATAATTAGCTAATTATATATTGCCTGTTCTTACATTAGATGATCAAACACATTACAGAAGAATTAGAGCACAATTTTTCCTAGATTGTCAACAAAAGTGGAATTGAAAATTAAAATGATAGTGTGAAGAAGGCATGTACCACAGGATGCACATAAATACAATCAGTATTTATTCTTAAACATTCTTTACTTGTGCTTTAAGGGAAGACACGAGAGTCTAACAAGCAATGGTTCTGTTCCATCTCTGAAAACTAGCTTTCATGGTACCAGAAGGCACCATGCAAGCATCTAAAGGAGGGAGGCAGCTAAGAGTCCTACTTAGCTAGGATGTTATGGACCATGTCAATGACCAGCATGGCACAATAACCCTAAGGGTGCAGTAATGATATACATATCTTGGCAATAATCAACAGCTCTCTAAATGGACTTAGTACTCTCTCAACAAGAGGGAAACCATGCCTGGTACTAGAAACCTAGCTAACTACTCAGTGCTAGTGAAGTCATGGTGATTGGAGAAGAATCCCCAATTTATTATACTAACATAATCCCTAACAACAATCTATAAACATTGGTCCTTATACCCACAGATTAGCATAGTCTTTACCCCTCATCAAGGAAACTTCTCTTTGCAACAGATAGAGACCACTATGGAAAACCACAACCAATCAAAATGCAGAGCTGTGGATCTCAGCCCCCAAACACTACCACACCTAAGGCTCAAGGAACACTGTGGACGAAGGGGCCAAAAGATTGTAAGAGCCAGAGGATCAGGGAGTTTGCTATGAGATTGTGTCTCCTAGTAGTATCAGAAGCTACACCCATAAAATTGTACCAACATGACTGCCCAAGTACGAGCTGAACAAGGATAACACCAATGGGCACGTCAAAGTGGAAAGGGGAAAGTCTGAGAGGTCTCAACCCTACACAAAGAACTGAGAAACCCTGGAAATTGGAGAGGTCTACCCCCAAGGAAAAGCATATCAATTGGCTATTCAGTGCCAAATGGTTAGCCCTGACAGTATACATACAAATAACATTATATGGACTGATATATATATATATATATATATATATATATATATATATATATATATATATATATATATATATGTATATATATATATATATATAACGAAAAAAGGCCATGGATTTGAAGGAGGCATATGGGAGAGTTTGCAAGGAGGAAAGGCAAGGGAGAAATGTAAATATATTATAATGCAAAAATAACAAAAGTTTAAAAAAATGGTAACTATGGGAAATCATCACTGATTGGGCATCTAGAGCCTTAGGCTCTGTGAGGTTCTCAGGCAACTGGCAATGGGACTTCTCTTGGCTTTGGTATCTTCTTCAAGCAAAAGAAATGACACTTGATGGCTTCTTGTTTTCAAGCCTATCGCTCCACAGAAGAGAGATTTGTAATTAGAAGGATGTGTGCATTTATCTCTATTGTGGTAGCAGTACTTCACATATTGATCTATTGCCATCAGCTCTAAGAGCTCTTCACAAAGATCTATGTAGAAATCATTGTCATGTTCATTAAGGGCTTTTTCTGGGCATTTCTTGCTTTTCCAGCTAGACTTTCAATCCTCATTGGCCAGAAACTTTTACATTCATAGTGCCAAGCAGAGCCTGAAATACCAATTTAGTACTTCAATGTGCTGATAAATCCACTAAGTATGCTGAGCAGCAAGGGCTTGGTACTAGAAGCCCAATGGCAGGGCTCAGTGGCCTATTGTCTTTATTATCATGAATTAATAAGGCTAATAAGCAGTGTTGTGTGTGATGGAAGGCAGGCTTACTTCTATTTAAAGATGGAATAAACAGCTTTGAGGGGCACAAGCAGAGAACATAGGAACATTAGCTTGTTCCCATATTCAGTGCACATAGGCCAGAGCTTGGCAAACATTTATGTAAAGGGCCAGATGATAAACATTTGAAGATTTGAAGACCACAGGGTCTCCTTTGCAACCACTAAATTCTGATTTTGTAGCATGAAAACAGCTATAGATAATGCGTAAACAAATGGGCATGGCCATGTGCCAATAAAACTTTATTTATGGATGCTGAACTTTGAATTCGATGTAACTTTCACACATGCCATAAATATTATTCTTCTTTGGACTTTTTCCCAGCCACTTACAATGTAAAAAACATTACTATCTCATATCCAAACCAAAAGAGGCAGAAGGCCCTATTTGAGAAATGTGTCCCATATAGTTTACTGTCCATGATTCAGACTTGAGTGCACACTTTCTGGGACAATCATTTAACAGTGAGAGTTTCCTGTTTAAATGGAGTGGGCTTAGGAGAATCCATGATCCCTTTCCAATTATCCAGGACAGAGGTGCTAGGGAATATTATACATAAAACCCTAAATCTTGGGTTGGGGGGAGAGAGCTCAATTGGTCAAGCACTTACCTTGCAAATACGTGTTTGAGCTCCACAACACATGTGAAAAAGCTGCCCATTATAGTGGTGGTGCACATTTGCAATGGCAGCTCTAGGAGGTCAGAGACAAGAGTGACCCTGGGGCTCATTAGCCAGGTGCCGTAGCCTACATTATGAGCTCCAGATCAGTGAGAGACTCTGTCTCAAAAAAGCAAAGTGGACACTAGTTGAGGAGGAACTCCCAACATTGTCTTCTGGCCTCTTGTCATACACATGACCACACACACACAGAGTCCTACGTCTCTCTGGTATTGTAGTGGTTCGAATCTCCTGCCATAGCATACACCGTAGCATTTTAGAGCATCAAGGACCACTATCATCTATGTTTTTTAAAATGGTAAAGTGGGGTTCTACCGCACATGGTCAGAAAACAGTAAAATCGAGAGCTAAGCCCAGGGCTTTCAGCCAGCTATTTCTTCCTGCATGCCCTCGGTTGTCTGATGCGAACAGTTTCAATCCAGAAAAGAAAATGCTTTTGCAGAGAAAGTTTAGTTGTATTCCAACACACATTGTGCCTCTTGCCTCCCGCTTTGTGCTGCTTCCTCCGGGGGCTTTTCATTGAACAATTTCAACAAGGTATGAAAAATAAAGGGGGGAGGGGGAGAAACTAGGCCTGGCAAGATTACTTCTTCAGTTATTCCTTGTGAATTTTTTTTATGGTTTTCTGAAACAGGGTTTCTCTGTGTAGCTTTCCTGGAACTCGCTTTGGAGACCAGGCTGGCCTGGAATTCACAGAGATCCGTCTGCCTCTGCCTCCCGAGTGCTGGGATTAAAGGCGTGCGCCACCAACACCCAGCATTCCTTGTGAATTTTGAAGACTTGAAATGTCCAGAGAATTGGGAAGCATTTGGACTGTGTAAGGTGTTCAGAGCAATGTTGTATAAGGCCTTGAGAGGACCATTGAGCTAAACACATGGCAGGAGAGGAATGGGTCACTTTGAACATCTCAAACCTGTTTCCTTATCTCGAGTTGCATATGGTGTGAGCCTCCGAACATGGGTGCTGGGAGCAGAACTCAGGATCTCTGGAAGAGCATGTGCTCTCAACCACTGAGTCATCTTCCCAGCCTGAATCATCGTCCTTAATCTCCAGAATGAGTATGCAAAAACACTAAGTGTCCAGGCTTATGGATTCATTTGCATTAGCTAGTTCCTAGTATAGGACCCTGCAAAAGTAGATACTTAAGATATGCTTGTGTGTTACCAGATGTCCTGCTTTCTGGGTGGTTGGGGGTGCTTCACTTCATTTGAGCTAATTGGCAGAGGCACATGAGAAAGTAGAGACTCTGTTCTCTAGAGATCACCAGATTTCCTTGAAAAGACATAGTGGCCAAAGAGGCTTGCTAGCATTGGCAGGTTATGGCCTGGTGTCTGGAGGGGCATCTGTGTGATATCACGAAATGTTTACATGATAGACTGATGTTAAAAGACACAAAAATTCTAATTTTAATCTTGTAAAGAAGACCAGAAAAAGTAAATGGGAAGAATTATATCAAAACATCATGTGTAAGACTACTCAGTGATTCTTGTTTTGTTTGTAGAATTCTGAGAGAGAGGGAGAGAGGGGGGGGGAGAGGAGAGAGAGAGAGAGAGAGAGAGAGAGAGAGAGAGAGAGAGAGAGAGAGAGAGAGACGGGGATGGAACTCAAGGCTTCACAGATGAAGAGCATGGAGCCTCTCAAATCTTACGATCTAAGCCTGGACTCAGGAGCCAGATGGCCTTTATTCAGATTCCAGATTTGCCATTTGTTTATGTGGCCTTGGGAAATGTAGCCATTCTGTCAGTTCTTTCGTTTGTAAGAATATAAGAGAGAATGAGGAGTGAGAAGGCAAGAGGGTGAGAGAAATGAAGGGAAAGAGGGAGAGAGAGAGAGAGAGAGAGAGAGAGAGAGAGAGAGAGAGAGAGAGAGAGAGAGAAATGATAAATAGTACTGACAACCTTCTATTGTAATAAGCATTTTTAAAGGTAAGAGTAACTATTGAAAAGTATTTCATAGAATATTATGCTCTTTCTTTCTCAAGCATGAGTTCCAAAGGCATTTGACTGAGGATGCTAATAGGTACAGGCATAACTGCATTAAAGTTAGATTTAGAATGTAATGACAGAAAACATTTCAAGAGCTATCCATCTCTTAACATAGTAAAATTCAAATTAGAGACCTTTTTATCATTTAGTGTCAATCTATCTCTTTTTTAAGTTAATTCTTGGAACCCATTGAGAACTGTGCCAGGCACACAGTACGTGCAATGTGAGTTTTCATTAAATAACAAAACAGCCAAAAGAAAATCATGATAAATTGCTAATGATGAAAGCAGAGTTTCGTGTGGGTTCCCAGACCTCACCCTGCCTCTCTCCTCACCTCAGGCTTCTTCCTTATACAATAAGATCTCTCCAACATGGCCAACGTCAACCTAAGCTGGAGGACCCAATAAGTTACAGAGCTGAGTCACATTCTTACTACTTCTCAAACTTCTCCTCAAAGTTTATTTAAATATACTGCTGTTGAACTTTTATAATTTGACACAATGAGTCATATGCCATGGTGGTATTTTTAAATTTCAATGCATCTTGTTTTGGAAAAAAAATTGTAACATACTTTATTAAGGTAATTTAGAAATTCTATTTTTAGCCCCAGTAATGTGAAATACACTTAAAACTAAACACTGTCTCCTATATTTCAAAGTTTACATATATGTTTGATAAGCTAAATGGACCAGGTAAAGAATTTATGCTGTAGGTGGTACCTGTATTCCCTGGTGTACCCTGGGAGACTCGGCTTCCTTTCTCAGAGCAAGGACAAACATTGTGCCCAATGAAGGTTTGGAGCAGGCAGAGACCATTCCAGAATTAACCACCTCTGACAAATCTCAGCCAAAGAGGGCTAGGGACAGGTGGGTAAATGCTGTCACTTTGTCCTTGGCTGGCACAGTTCTACAACATGCTCCCAAGGCTCTCAAGGGTTCCCTTGCTCCCCCAGCCTCTTCTTCGTCTTGCTTTCCACACTGTCCTGGACTTTCTGGTAACTTGCCCTTATTCGATTTAAATCATCATCTCTGAGTCTGTTTGGGGTGAACGACTAGCTTTGAAGACAATCTATGACCCCCAATCAATGATACATTCTATCCCAGAACATGAGGGAACTTTGTCTTTGGGGCTTGTCTCATCTCCTGATTTTCTGTGTATTTTCTAGGCTGCAAGGTAGAGTGATTTCACTATGTCTGACTTCAGTGTGCAAATGGAATCTGAAAATGTTCTTCCAGCTTTGAGGCTCATAAACTGTTGAAAAGGTGTAACGAGATCTAAATATATGTTCTTCCCTCCATAAAGTTTTTGAAGAATGGTCTATGAACAGCTTGTGCCAGGATCCTTGCATACCTACTGGAGTTTAACTGGGTTACCGCTTTCCTTTGTCACTTTAAACATACCCAAGGGCAAGGGCAATATTTCAGCCTGCTTCTACCCCTTCTGAAAGGCTTCCTTATAAGATTAGCATTGAACTCTGGAATTAGATCATCCTGATGAAACTCGTTTTTGGCCCAGGGTTCAGTTGGTGCCCAATTCCTTATGAGAAAGCATTATAAGATGTCCAACAACTGATTACCTCTCTCTTCCCATCACATCCCTACGAATTTTCAGCCCTCATGTCCTAGAATCAGAGGGCTGTGTTACTGTTGTTTGTAGTATTGAGGATTGAACTCAAAACCCTGCACATGCTGGGCAAGTGCTACACAACTGAGCTACATGCCAATCTCATCTCCTAGAATCACTATCTCTATGTCTGAAACATTCCTGGCATCGTCCCAGATGCATTCTAGCCTGCAGGCTTCTGGTTCTTCATTGATGCCAATGCTTTTTTTCTTTTTAAACCTCAGCTCCAAGGTCTCCCTCAGATGACCCTTTGGGGCCCTGGGGTCTCTGAATATAGAAGAAAGTTCAGAATTCACTCTAAGCCTCAGGCCATGTGGATCTCTCTCTCTCTCTCTCTCTCTCTCTCTCTCTCTCTCTCTCTCTCTCTCTTTCTTCTTTCTGAGTGTGTGTGTGTGTGTGTGTGTGTGTGTGTGTGTGTGTGTGTGTGTGTTGTGGTTTATTGTATCAGGAATCCCAGGTTTCACAATCAACCACAGGACCATCAGATTAGGAAGCTATCATGATGATGAATAGACCCAAACTTTGTTGCTAATGTTTAATGTTGGTGGTCCTGGATAAGTTAATGAAACCCAGTTTACTCATCTGTTAAAGAACAGCAATGTTGGTATCTGCCCTCCAGGATTGCTGTGAGGACAAAGCATGATCATTCAATCAAAACAGCACAGTCAGTGAGAGCTTCAGAGCTTCAGCTATTATGGTGGTGGTGATTCTTTACTGAGTCAAGCTGATTGAACCCCATGTACACATGCTTTAGTCTTTGGAAATCTGCACAAAAGAGAAATTCCTGGGAGCTGGGGAGAAAGCTCAGTCTGAGTCAAATCCCCAGCACCCACATGGAAGAAGCCAAGCACAGCCATGTAAGAAGCGAAGCACAGTGTCCTGTACCTATAATTCCAGCCCTTAGGGAAGCAAAGACAGGAGGAGCCCAAGGGCTTTCAGTCACTTTCTCAATTAGTGAGCTCCAGGTCTAGTGAGAGATCCTATCTCAAAAAAGAAGGTGGAGAGCAACTGAGGACAAGACGTACATCTATCTCTGGGTCCACACTGGTGCATACACAGATCAACACACACACATACACAAGGGTATGCATGCCAATACGGATACACATAGAAACACAGAGACATACAAAAGAAAGTCCCACATGGTGGCTGCAAAGCAAGACTTTGAAGAAGAAAGGAAATATGTGGAAATATTGCTACCTGAAGCCCTTGACTTGGTGGAGGAATTACAAGTTCTTCACTGGGAACTAGCCTTCTTTCCATAGTGGAAGGTGAGCACAATGACTTTCAGTGCACTTCAGTGCAAATAAGCGACAGCTTCTCTCTTCCCCAGAGCCCACTATGCTCTCCAGGAGAGGAGAGGATGGAGAAATTTCAGGCCCCAGGTAAACGTTAGGATTGTATTGAGTGTGGAAGGACTCTATCTACACACACTATTTGCTTCGTGGTCTCTTTGAGGAAAACCTAAAGTCCAGTTACATTTCACAGCATGGATCATGACTCACTCCCTTGGCCTAGGTTTAAAGCTTACTTCTTCCTAAGGAAGGAAGATCTCTGTTGAAGACTCTCAGAAAGTCCACTAAAACCTTAGCTACATCATCTGGAAACCTTCCTGTGGGACAATGGCCCCCAAAGCAGAGATCACTCACCTGGAGAGAGAGTTGAGACCTGTCTAATGGGTAAGAGAAGAAAACTATAAAACCTTCTATTTGTATTGGCTTCTATTTAAATGTAAGGATGAATTAAACATAAGGGTCCAAACTGAGGCTCACTCCTTGACCACCTATCACAGGACCCATTACCAGATGCCCATCAGGCAGCAGAAGCAGTGTCTCCACCCACAATGGCAGCCCCACTCTTCCTTAATCTCTCAGCTCATATCCAGCCACTGTGGACTGATGTGTGTTTGTATGTAATCCAGTTTTAATTAGACTAGCCTCCCTAAATGAACAAGTGGCTTAAAAATAGTCCTGATGAAACAAAAGAGAACACAACAAAACCTCACAGGTTGTAGATGATATTAAAATCAGAAACCCAAGAGAACAATGTGACTATAGCTATGAAGATACATCCCTTGCTCTTGGTGTAGATCCTGAGCTGATAAGATACATTCAGTCACATTTCAATTATAATTTAATAATGTTGTTCATGTGGCAAAGACTTTTACCTTTAATGACAAAATATAAGATAGATGACATTATGTCTTAGTTACTTTTCTATCACTGAGAAGAAACACTATGACCAAGGCAACTTATAGAAGAAAGAGTTAATTGGGTTTACAGTTTCAGAGGATGAGTCTTGGAACATCATGGCAAGGAGCATGACAACAGCTAGGCAGGCCTGCATGGGGCTGGAGTAGTAGCTGAGAGCTTACATGTTAGGACAATAACCACAGTAAGGAGAGAGGGGGATAAAGAGGGAAGAGAAGGAAGGAGGGATGGAGAGACAGAGACAGAGACTCACACAGAGAGAAAACTAATTAGGAATAGTATGGGCTTTTGAACCCTCAAAGCTTGCCCCCAGTGACACACCTCCTCAAAATGGCCATACCTCCTAATCCTTTCAAAACAGTGATCTTTAGTGAGCACATTGTGTGAATATCTTATTATTCCCAAACCTCTAGCCTCAATGGTTTTATTGTCTTCACCTGAATCAATGATTATATAGAAGGTTACAAATGGACATCATCTAAATGTATTTCTTCTTATTTGTTAGTTGGAATTTTTCTTTTGTTCTTTAATTTTAAACAAAGGGCTGGAAAGATGGCTCAGCAGTTAAGAGCAAGTAATGCTTTTACAGAGGACCCAAGTTGGTTCTCATGTTGGTTAGATTATAACTGCCTGTAACTGCAACTCCAGGGAATCTGACTCCCTCTTCTGGCCTCCAGAGGTACCTGCATGTACACGGTGCACATAAACACAAGCAGGGGCACACACATACACATAAAATAAAAAATAACAGCATAGATTTATGAATAGGTTTAAATTCACTGAGTTATCTATTACCACTGCTCTAATTTTATTGCTAAAATTGTCCTAAGAAGACTCTTCAATAAGTTTTCTATGTTCATTACTATAAATCTCTCACTGTAAGCACTTCCTTTCTGTCTGTATTTGAGGTTCATCTGATACATTTCCTGCTTCAGATGTACAATGAAACATTTGCCCAAGAGCTTCTATTTTCTTTTAGTGAGTAATAACTTTAGAATATTTTCTTAGGGTATATGTATTATTTATAAACAAAAACATGTATATTGAATGTGTATGTCTGTTTATTCTTTATTGAGTGGTATTCCCAACAAGCCCAATGAGGGGTGCTTTTACCCTGTATTTGAAACTGAGTAACTCCTTGTGTCATTTAGCTTATGATCCTTCATTTAAAGTGAAGGAAAGTCTTTTTTGATACATTGGCGACAGGAAAGAAAGATTGAATTCAACTCTATGCCCAACTTTAATTTGTTCATATGACTTCCACTAAGCCTTAGATGGGGAAACAAGGGCTACAGCTGTATCAACTCTGCACATTTTGAGGATCTTCAGCCTTGTAATACTAGTGCCTATGCCACCCCCATGCTTGGGAGGGCATGAATTTCCCATGGCAGAGTTGGGTTTCGCTGTGAGAGTTACTACTTTGGGACAGCACTGCCTATTCTTGAAAAAAAAAAAAAAGACTTTTCCTTAGGTGTCCAATTCCCCTTCAGCTCCCCACTGCTCTTACACTAGCTTCCTTGGGACAGTCAGCTACACTGACAACGTCTAGGGGAATACATTGGTGAGGGCATGACACAACAACAGCATGGTATTAAAGAGGCAGACAATGTTTAGGCCTTTCTTCTCCTTATTCCTTCTGTCATCTCCATTTACCTAACATCTCCTCCTACTTCCTGCTTCCTTCTCTATTCTTCTCCAATTTCCTCCCTTTATGTCTTTTTCTCAACCCTTCCCTCCATTCAGCCATTTCCCTGGGGATTCTGCTTTGGTCACAAGTCTATGTTACAAGCCAGGAGAAACTAGAGTATATTAAGACCGGATGAAAAGAGCACTGGAGCTACTAACCTGGAGAAAAATCAGAAAAGGATGACTGTCATATGTATATGTCATATGTATATGTCACAGATGACATAAGTATATGTCACATATTTGAAAGAGAACAATTGGATCTTCTACAAAGACCACTAATCTGCTTGCTGAGATATAGTTCAGAGGGATTGGAGTAAGGGAGAGTAAAGAGGATCAGGGAGGAGTTGGGGGAGGAAAATACATGATCAGAATATATCTTATGAACCCCCATACCTTTTTTAAAAAAAGATTCCACTGCTCTGTACTCTGGGTTATAGGCATCTTTTTTTATTATTTATTTGAATTTTTTTTTATAGTTAATAAAAATATTCTTTTTTTTCTTTATTTTTTTATTTTACAATACTATTCAGTTCTACATAATAGCCACAGATTCCCTTGTTCTCTTCCTTTCTGCCCCCCTCCCCTTACCCCCCAGCCCACCCCCATTCCCACCTCCTCCAGATCAGGTCTCCCCCAAGGACTGGGATCGACCTGATAGACTCAGTCCAGGCAGGTCCAGTCCCCTCCTCCCAGATTGAGCCAAGTGTCCCTGCATAAGTCCCAGGTTTCAAACAGCTAACTCATGCAACGAGCCCAGGACCTGGTACCACTGCCTAGATGCCTCCCAAACAGATCAAGCCAATCAACTGTCTCACCTATTCAGAGGGCCTGATCCAGTTGGGGGCCCCTCAGCCTTTGGTTCATAGTTCATGTGTTTCCATTCATTTGGTTATTTGTCCCTGTGCTTTATTCAACCTTGGTTTCAACAATTCTCACTCATATAAACACTCCTCTTTCTCACAAGAATTAGACTCCCAGCGCTCCACCCAGGGCCTAGCCATGGATGTCTGCATCCATATTCCTCAGTCCTTGGATGGGGTTTCTGGCACAACTATTAGGGTGTTTGGCCATCTCATCACCAGAGTAGGTCAGTCCAGACTGTCTCTCGACCATTGCCAGCAGTCTTTTGTGGGGGTATCTTTGTGGATTTCTGTGGACCTCTTTAGCTCTTTGTTTCTTCCTTTTCTCATGTGGTCTTCATTTACCATGGTCTCCTATTCCTTGTTCTCCCTCTCTTTTCTTGATCCAGGTAGGATCTCCCCTCTCTTTCCCTCGACCCTCACCCTTCATTGCTCCCACTCATGTCCAGGCTGTTCAGGTAGATCTCATCCATTTCTCCGTGTCTTTCTTGGGGTCCTGTTTTCCAGGTAGCCTCACTGGTGATGTGAGTAGCAGTCCAGTCATCCTTGTTCCACATCTAGCATCCTCCTATGAGTGAGTACATACCATATTTGTCTTTCTGAGTCTGGGTTACCTCACTCAGGATGATTTTTTCTAGATCCATCCATTTGCCTGCAAACCTCATGATGTCATTGTTTTTCTCTGCTGAGTAGTATTCCATTGTGTATATGTGCCACAATTTATTTATCCATTCTTCAGTTGAAGGGCATCTAGGTTGTTTCCAGGTTTTGGCTGGTTATAGGCATCTTACAACCAGCTTATAAGAATCTCACATTTCTTCAAGGGGGATTGTAGGTGCTATTCTTGAGGGAAAAGAAATCCAGGGTTTTGTAGTTTTGTCAAAGTTTACCTGAAGGATTCTAATTTAAATTCAGGAAACACGTCAGTTACCTCAGAGACTATTTTGTCTTATTCTTCTGGACCAGTCTTCTCTGTATAGTGAGCATTTGGCTTGTACTGAGAGTTTTAAAGGGTTATGCTCAACAATTTCTACTGACTACAGTAGATCATTATAATCATATTAAGGGCTGAAATATTTGAATAAAATAATAAAATAAAACTATCATCTGAGTTATCTGAGTCATGCCTTTCTGTGGATAAAGGTTTCCAATATTGGACGCAAGAGCCAATTAGTTTGAGTCTTTGATGTATTAATTTTGTGAAGACCATACTTCACCCTTTCCAATGTTGGCACAAGAAAAGTGAAGCACAGATGTTTCTCATATCAGTGGAGTGAATTTGCCCATCTACAAAAGAATGAATATTACTAAGTATGTAATAGTGAAGCCCCTCTCTCTCATTTGTGAGAACTTGGAAATGAGACTCTTCTGCAAGTTACATATTTACAACCAATAGCAAGTGTTTGCTGAGCTCCTACTTAAACATATGTAGAACAAGGGACTTGGGACATTTTGCATGATATAGAAAGAAATGGAGAGAAGAAGCCATAATCTTCAGACCAGAGGAAACTGATGAAAAAGTCAGGTAGAAAAAGACATACCCATAAAAAAACCTAGGAAACAATGAATTAATGTTGGACCAGGTGGTGCATCCCATAATCCAAGTTACTCAGGAAACAGAGGCAGGAGAATTGCAAGTTTGAGACCTACCTGGGCTATAGAGTATGTTCAAGACAACCCTAGGCAATTTATAAGGACTGTCTCAAAATGAAAAGTGAAAAAGAAATATGGGGCTATAGAGAGGGCTTGCCTAGCTTGCATGAGCAAGGTCTTGGTTCGATCCTCAGTATCATAAATAATTAACTAAAGACAGTGCATAGTAAGTGTAAAATGAGAAGAGCTCATAACTCTATCAAAAAATTCAGACAAGTTAGGGGAAAGAATGAAAGTGTTTGAGAAACCTTCAAGATGACACTTAAACTGGAATTGGGAAGGACTGGATTCAGATGCAAGCAGACTGTGGGATTGAGCATGAACAGAAGAGGAAAGCAGAGATGTAGTGGAGATTTAAGCATTTCCATATCTATCCCTTAAGTGCAAAGAGACAAATTATTCTTTTAAGGGCTGGAAATGACCCCTGAGAAATGTGGTAGTTTAAAGGTAATTGGCCCCCATAATCATATAGGGAGTGGCACTATTAGGAGGTGTGGCTTTGTTGGAGTAGGTATGGCCTTGCTAGAGGAAGTGTGTCACAGTGGGGGCAGGATTTGAGGTGTGCTGAAGATACTGCCCAGTGTCTCAGTTGACTTCCTGTTGCCTGCAAGATGTAGGACTCTTAGCTACTACTTCAACACCACATCTGCATGCATGCTGCCATGCTCCCTGTCATGATGATAATAGACTGAACCTCTGAAACCATAAGTGAGCCACCCAATTAAATGTTTTCTTTTTAGAATTGCCGTGGTCATGGTGTCTTTTCACAGCAATAGAAACCCTAACTAAAAGAGGAAATGATCCTGGGAATAAATATGGTGGCAGCTTCAAATGACCATTGTGGTTGACTGTTTCTTATAAGGCTCTTTTGGTTAAAAAAAAAATGGAAGCCACTTAAAATAATTCAAGAGAAAAGGCAGTAAGAGAATATTCCAATTATAACATGAGGCTGCATGTTCAAAAGTAGTTCACAGGTCAGAAAACAAGGACCCTCTATGACTTAGGACCACGTTGTTTCTGTTTCCCCTTAAGTCTGCTTCATTCTCTTTTTCTACCAGTCCATCTATTATTCTTATTTATCCTCTCCAAAGTTAAAACATGGCTGCTATGATTACTTCTTTAACATCAAAAATCTTTTCAGTATCAATCATTAACTAGCTATATTTTCTGGTCAGATGTTTAAGAGAAAGAGAAACTCTTCAGTAACTGAGTAAACAGTTCATTAGCTGGTTCAGCTCAGGTATCCACCCCCAATAAACCTTTGTACCCTTGACTTCAGGCTGGTGTCTGCTTCTCAGAGTCCTTAACCCAGGTACCTCACAAAACAGTAAGGAGACAGGGCAGAAGGAAGAGGGTAAGAAGGTGAAGCAAAGATTAGTTTGTTAATTATAGGCCTCCTTTTGGGTATAGCATTTTCAATGGCCTGTTCAATCCTCATTCTTTGAAAGAAAGAAGAGAGTCACTGAAAGTCCTCAAGGACTCCAGGTTCTCAGAAATGAATGTGAAGATTCAAAATGAAGATTTTACAAAACAAAAATAAGCTCCTTGTCTCTGTGTCTCTCTTTAGGTAGCAATTTGCTTTGTTATTCATTTCTGTAATTTATTAAGAAAACTGAAAGGAACATCAGCTTTTCTGAGAAGCACTCTTAAAATCAAGAGACACAGTGAATTGTACTGCACAGTGACTACAGTTATTAACAATGTATTATATGCTTGAAAATCACAGTCAATTTTAATTGGCTTCATAGAAACAAAAACCAGATAACTACATGAGATAATACATATGCTAATGTGCTTAAGCCTTTCTATAATGTATACATATTTTGAAACATAATATTGTACACAATAAATAAATATATATAATTTTTAAATAGGAAATTGCATGGGAGTCCATACCTAGACAAACACCTCCCGGCATCTAAGGAATACTAAGAGGGGGAAGTAGTTTTCTCCAGAGAAGACTTCACCTAATATGTTATTCAATACCAAATGGTCAGCCCAGAAATTATATACATACAAGTAACACTAAATGGACTGAGCACATTGCATTATATATTTAGGCGTGTGTGTGTGTGTGTGTGTGTGTGTGTGTGTGTGTGTGTGTGTGTGAGAGAGAGAGAGAGAGAGAGAGAGAGAGAGAGAGAGAGAGAGAGAGAGAGAGAAGATGGGAGGCTTTAAAGGAAGGAAAAGGAAGAGAGAAAATTATGTAATTGTATTATATAATAATTTAAACAAAGAAGATAGGAAAATGTACATAGAATTGTTTAAACCTCTAAACTAAAATTAGAGACAAGGAGAGAGAAAGAGAGGAGAGAGAGACACACAGAGAAAGAGAGAACAGAATGTTATTTCTCAAGGCATCTATTATAGACCAGCTAGAATGAGGCAAGGTACATGCTCAGGGTGCCACATTTCAGAAGGCATTCACTTTGGGGTTCATGAGAATTCAGAGTAAACATTTTCATGAGCCTAATGGTGAGTACCTCCTTAAACTCTGCACCTCAGCAGCCTAACTTGCCTCACCCTGGTCCTGGCTGTGGTATCATCCATAACGATTTTGAACAACTTACACAGAACCATTCCCTTTTTGCTGTCCCAGGTACAAAGCCATTGTGCGGCCAATGGATATCCAGGCATCACACGCCCTGATGAAGATCTGTCTCAAAGCTGCCTTGATCTGGATCGTCTCTATGCTGTTGGCCATCCCAGAGGCTGTGTTTTCTGACCTCCATCCCTTCCATGTGAAAGATACCAACCAAACCTTCATTAGCTGTGCTCCCTACCCACACTCTAATGAGCTGCACCCTAAAATTCACTCTATGGCTTCCTTTCTGGTTTTCTACATTATCCCGCTGTCAATCATCTCTGTCTACTACTACTTCATTGCCCGAAATCTGATTCAGAGTGCCTACAATCTCCCCGTGGAAGGCAATATACATGTCAAGAAGCAGGTGGGTGCTTAGTGTTCATTCATTTTCTGCCTTAGGCACGTGGCCTCTTGCATTAATTTTGGATGTTAGTGACAAGTATGGTGTATAAGTGACCACATCACTTGATTTTGAGATTCTTGAGATATAGTGAGTGATGCATCTTTAAGGGCTTTGGGTTATTTCCATGGTAGGGCACTTGCCTAGCATGGACAAGGCCCTGGATTCAATCCACCAGAACTGTGAAAGAGAAAATAATTTCAAGGACTCCAAAAACGCTTTCTATAGATGCCTCTTTTAACTCCAACCATGCTGATTGACCAGGAAGAGAAGCACCACACAGATGAAGCAGAGGGAGAAGGAAAAAGAGATAATCTGGTTAAGAGCAGCTGGAGGGATGACTGAAGTCAAATGACATGACATGCTTGAACACCAATGTCTTCATGAAACCCATCTCTATCTGTAAAATGTATACCAATGAAAAAAGGTTTTTAGAATGACTGGTTCAAATCCAGATTTGATTTTCCCTCTTGAGGTCTCAATTTTCTTATCATTGCTGTAATAGTAATAGCTTCTATTTTGGAAGGTTATTGGAAAATTATGGGAGCATGTATAAGAGCTACAAGTCCCAGCTTGCAGGATATCCCCATATATTACTCCTCACTCCATCTCCAATAACCCCCTGAAATTTTATCCTAGAGGGACAAGTAGAAACCAAGGGCTCTGGCTTTCCTTTCTTTGTCAGTAATTTTATTTTTTTTTAAGATTTATGTATTTCATTTTATGTATATGAGTGTTTGCCTGCAATGTATTTGCACCATGAGTGTGCCTGGTACCCATGGAAGTCAAAAGAGGGCACTAAGGCACTAAATCCCATGGGAGTAGACTTATAGATGGTTGTGAGCCACCATGTGCAAGCTGGGAACTGAACCCAGGTCCTTTGCAAGCCATCTCTCTAGCCCCAGTCACTTCTTTTTGCCTCCTAGCCCAAATGCAGATCTTTGATATATTTAATGGTAGAACAAAAAGACTCCCCAGCTCCATGGAAGAAAATAGCTGATTCCCTTGGAGAGCTTCCCTTCCTAAGTTCTTTTCCTACCAAGGAGAAATGGCAGTTGTCAGTACAACTGGCTACCTATTCGAAAGGCTTTTTAGTAAGGAAATACCCACTGTACCCTAAATTGTTTAATGAGAAAGAAGTTCCCCCTTGAAGTCACAAAGGGAGTTAAGCACAAAAAGAGATGTTCACTCTGCTTTGTATAATCACCTTCCTCACTGTGTCGTCCAGAAATAGCTAGAGATTAAAAAATAATAATACAGACTTATCTCAGCTTGGCCAATGAGGAAGAATAAAGCTGGCTGCTGTTTTGAACATCAGAGGGGATAAGAAATAATTAACTGTAGAGCAAGGAAAGGCATGAAGTAGAACTGCCCCAATACTCTCTGGAGAGAAAAGAGGGCACTTACTAGAATTTCATTGTGCGATCCATTCAAGCATGTAATCAACTTGGTTTAAAGATCTGTTCTCAGCAGCATATTCTATTTTACCTCATGGGTTTCTGCTTCCTGCCTTGTCAATTTGTGTTTCTGATTCTGTTTTCCTTCCTTTCCCCCCTCTCTCTCTTCTCTCCCTCTCTCTCTCTTTCTCTCTCTCTCTTTTCCTCCCTCTCTCCCTCTCTCTTTCCCTCCCTCCCCCTCTCTCTCTTTCTCTCTCCCTCTCTCTCTCCCTCTCTCTTATTATCTTCATCTACAATTGAACTCTTTCTGTGGCTCTGCTCCATCATCCATTTCCCTATCTCTGTTTGTCTTCATTGATCTAACACTGAGCCCCCTCTGCCTCTCTCTCTCTGCTCAGATTGAATCCCGCAAGCGGCTTGCCAAGACAGTACTGGTGTTTGTGGGCCTCTTTGCCTTCTGCTGGCTCCCCAACCATGTCATCTACCTGTACCGCTCCTACCACTACTCTGAGGTGGACACCTCCATGCTCCACTTTGTCACCAGCATCTGTGCCCGCCTCCTGGCCTTCACCAACTCCTGTGTGAACCCTTTTGCCCTCTATCTGCTGAGCAAGAGCTTCAGGAAGCAGTTCAACACTCAGCTCCTCTGCTGCCAGCCCGGCCTGATGAACCGGTCCCACAGCACTGGCAGAAGTACCACCTGCATGACCTCCTTTAAGAGCACCAACCCCTCGGCCACCTTCAGTCTCATCAATGGGAACATCTGTCATGAGGGGTATGTCTAGACTAACCTCTCAACCTTGCCTCCTAAAGGACTCCAGATCTTGTTTTATGGATGGCCAGGAGCCCTGCCATTGGTTGTTATCTCTATACCTTCCAAAGACCCTTCAGGAGGCTGAGCGATTCAGATGGGTAGGAGAGATATCCAAATGCATCAATCACTAGTGTATCTCAAAGTAAGCCAGCAGGCTTCATTTTCTGTCTCAATTTGGGAGGGCTTCTTCCGATGGAGATCAAATCTTCCTGTTAAAAAGAAGGAACAAATTGGAAATTACTATTCAAAGCAACAAGCCCTGCTATGCAAGTATCGTCAGTTAAGTCATAGAAATTATGTGAACAAAGAGAGCAGAGAAATCACGCGTTGGATATCTACTCTGTGAAAGATTTTATTTAAACAGAAGCTGATTGCTTTCAAAACATGGCTTGACTCTTTTTTCCAGAAATATCTATAATATGTAAACCAAGGGACAACTTTAATTTACATTCCTAAAATGAGAAGCCAACTCTTTTAAGAAAGAGTCCCATGTGTGAGGAATGGACTTCATTTATAACATTGGAAGCATTGTAATATAAAACAAACCTCTAAATATTGACTTTTTAAAAGATGTTGCTGAGGACACAGGAGAAACACCCAATATAAAATGTTAAGGCAAAATACAACCAAACACATAGATCCATGTATGGATATAGAGCAACAGCTTGTGGTCAGACTTTTTGTTTCATAGAAATTCTAATTTTCGTTAACCCATGGAGGGGAAATCCTTCTGTGGGAAAAAAACTGCTCATTTTATCAAAGTAACAATTATTTATAAATGTATAAAGGATGGTGTTTATTCTTGGTATACATGTTTTAAATCAAGTATATTTACTTAGGCTTAATTTCCTTGTTATGGTGAAACAGTACTTTCAATAAGAGAAAGATCATAACTGTAAAGAAAAAAATCATGTTTATATTGGATGTATAGTTCCCCTAAAGTGTGTGGAGGAAATTAATATAGTTTTAGTAACATGAATTTGTGTCTGAGTATGTGTAAAAAAGTCACAGGAACCTTAAATTTTTGAACTGACCAAAACAGGTACATTTTCATTTCTATTTAAAAATAACATGTATGAAATAGCCTGCATGCAGAAAAAGACTGGCCTGGTAGCTCCATCTCTCGAAATGCACAGAAAGGACTTTGTAAAGTTTGGACTATCTTACTTGAGAAATCCTGGTTTGACTTTTTCTGAACTTAAAGATGGGCCAATTCTGACAGACTGAATATGCAGACTCACTTGACTCTAAATCCAAGTTGTACAAGTGTTTCCTAATGTGTATCCCTTAAATCCTAAGGCAATTTTAGTTCCAGCTTTCTCTGCCTGGGTGAGATATAAACAGCAAGCACATAGCACATAAAAAAAGCTTTCTGTCGGTTGGTGCAGGGAAGTACTGGCTGGCTGTGAAGCTTTAGGCATTAGGACCAAGACAGTGTAAGGATCTGTGCTTACAATTGTACCAGCTGGAACAAAATCTCTTCATTCCCACTTTCTCTGGGCTTTTATGTACTATAAACACCAGCTTTTCTGGTAGTCCTTAATTACATTGCACTGTTTGAAAAGCAAGACACACAGTGGAGGTAAAAGAACCAAGTTGTCTTGCTATCCCAACTTCATCTCTAGCTATATGACTTTGGCTATCCATTTTTCCTCCCCTAGGCTTCCCTTTCATGTTTAAAATGAGATGACAGAGCTAAGTCCCTTCTAGTGCTAAGATCCTCTGAGTCTCTTCATTTCCTCCAGTTATGCCTTGAAAGCATGTGTGGCCCATCTCCTTACAGTTAGTACACTTCTGTTTCTCTTACAACCGCAAGTCATTGGAGACCCCTGCACCCACTCTTCCATGCTCCCGTGCACATGGGCAGGATGAAAGGAGCTAGGTCGTTCTGCTACCAAGGGACTCCTTGACATCACTCACATGAATAAAGGGCCATGAGCTTGTGCTGTTTTAGAATTAAAGCTGAAAGATACGTAAGAAAACGTGAGGCTCAGGCTTCTCATTATTCAAGGGGAACTCTTGTTCTTCGCTCTTCTTTAGCTTTCACACACCTGTTCTCTTGAAATACTGTGTCACAACTTTGCTCTTTTGCCTCAACCCTTCAAAAGCCTTGAACATAAATGGCTCCATGCCTAGATAGCTACTAACATAGATGGGATGTCTAGAATTCTGGCATATGGAATTTGTGATAGTAGTTTTAGCATCTCTGATATACCTGCTTCTAGAGATGTTTCCAGAACAGGATTCAGCCTCCTGTCTCCTTCAGTTAACATCAGGGCACAGACAGAGCATGTCTTTACTAGCCACTAGAAAACAGTGAGAAGATCAAGGTCTGGGTGTCCTAAGGCAAATCTTGTTTCTTCCTTGTGACTTGTAGATGAAAGAGTTGGAGGGAGTTTTTTGGCAGCCGGTGACCCAAACTGATTAAACATAGAGTGAATTAAATAATGGGTTGAGCTGGACCTTCTTATTAGGAAAGACTTAATTGGTCCATCCCCTCTCTAACTAAATTTAAGTTTTATTTTAAAATTAAGAACCTAAAATAATATGATAAACCTGAGACCCATATAGTGTCCCTTCTCTGCCAGGGCAGAACATACAGGGGTTGGAGCTGAACCATTTCATGCCTGGCTTCCAAAGATAATCACGTTTAGCACTTATGTCTTTGGTGAAGGAAAAAAAAATCAATTTTTGCTGTGGAAAACCATCTGTGTTTATTCAATTGACAGATACTACCTTTCAATCTATCTTAAATTGAGCCTCCCCAAGGCAGGCAGCTCAACAGTGATAGATTAAGCAATAAACAAAGCAGTCTCCCTACCAAGGGCTGCTGCTGGCAGAGAGGTACAGCTGCCATTGGGAGTGATATTCGGCAGCAAGATGATCCTCCCTGGTAAGTGCAGACAAGGTTCCTCCCTGCTGATGATTTTATGATTCCCCATAAATGTGGATGGCTCAACCCAGTTCTTCTGGCTGCTCTCACTTCCCCACTGAATCTAGCTTTCTGTCTCATTAGCAAAGCCTCTTTGCCCCACTAATAATTTGGTTTTCAGCTTAGAGATCGGAGAGCCTGTAGGGAAACTATTCGGAAGCTGCTACAGACAAAGCAGCCTCATCTTGTTAGCAACGTGCACACTAAACAGAAGTAAATGAACTTGACTGTAAGATGTGGGAGAACTTGGGTTATAAAGTTCTTGTTGCCGCCAAGAGGAGCAGTTGGTTATTGGTTGCCCAGCCTCATCATATGTCAGATGGCTTCTAGTAAAAGGGATTATCTTTGTTTGGAGAATGACGTGTTGAATGACATCCTCATCTATGGGCTAAAAGGTGGCTAAATCACTTTCCCCAGAAGCCAGATAGAAACAATTGCCCTGAGGATCTGACTGTATGAGGACTGATTGAACAGTGTACCCCAAATCATGGTAAAAGTGGGGAGATACACACTTTCTTGCCATTGGATCTCTTCACCTCCACACTGGGAGGGAGTGGTTGTGAGAGAATGGGTTATAGAACTAGCCATGAGGTTCGGGAGGAACAGAGCATATTTTACAAAATTCCTCTAACCTTGGCCCCATTTTCATGGAATGAACTAACAACTGAGAGGAAGCAAGAGTGCTTTACTTTTATGGGACCAATCTCTCTCGCTCCTGCTCGCTCTTCTCTGTCTCTCTGTGTGCATGTGCACATGAGCTAATCAGTGAAAGCACATCACCCTGAGCTCTCCTTCCTTCTGTGTCTGGAGTGCTATTCCTCCCGGCCACACCTCTCCCACAGCACACAGACACAGCTACTTTAACACTGCCCCACTCTCACTCTGACTCTGGCATTCATGGCCAGTGAGATAGCTCAACCGGTAAAGGCGCTTACTGCTGAGCCAGACAAACTAAATGCCACCCCCAGAAACCATGCAGTTGAAGGCAAGAACTATCCTGCAAGTTGTCTTCTGACCTCTGCACATGCACTGTGGCACATGCATGCCCTACACACAACCCCCCCCCACACACACACACAGATAAACAAAGGTAATAAAAAGAAATTTTAAAATATTATAATTTGGGTCTTTAAAGACATCCTTTATTAGATAAAGGGAGATCAAACATATGCTCAGGAGAGCATATATCTAGAGCGGTCAACAAAAAGCACATGAAGAACAAATTTCCTTTTATGAAACCTCATGTTAGAAATGCACTCAATAGAGTTTAAATATTTTCTTAAAATTTCAAGGTTGCACATGTATTCAATGTAGGAATCGTTGTTAGACGATTATGGTCCATGATTAATTCAAAAGAATATTGCATTTACCTCATGTTCACAGTCTATAAAGCATTCTCACACTCATTACCTCATCAAACCAATACTTTTCCCACTGACCAAAAAGCCCATTGACATCCTTTAGTGTGGGAATTTGGAAGTATTAAATTCACTTACTTGTGACCATCTAGCACTGAATTAAAAGATGCACGGAACCATGGGACTAAAGCATGAGCTGTCAAAATCAAACCACATTTGACCTTGAAAAGGAAAAGGTTGTTTCGTCCACTGCAATTTAATCTGATTTCATTTTGCTCTGATCTGAATTAACAGTGCTTTATTCCTTATGGCTCATTCTGGGAAAATGACCATCATTGCTTCCCAAGTTTCCAGGTAATTTTGGTGCCCCTAGAAAGAGTCTCTTCACCTTGGTACAAGGGAGTTAATAGGGTTATTGTTGTCTGCAAAGAAGTGGGAATAACTTCCCATGTTATAAGGAAGCGGAAGGCACAGACATAGGACAAGATGCTTGGGGAAAAGCAGTGGCCATGAAATTATCCAAAACCTGAATGAACTCGTGTGGCTTTGAAAGTGCTGGGAGCAAGGGGCTTAATGTCACCAAGCATTCAAATGTGAACTTCTCTCCTGGGCATATGAAATCATGACTCAAGACCATTACTTAACAATCCTAAGATTACATGGAAGAGTCAAGTGGCAGAATATAAATATAGAGCAGAATTTCTCTTGATTCCACACCTTCATCCAGCCTTACTTCCCAAATTCAGGCTGCATGAGAAATGAAGATCCCAAGACTTAATACAAAGCCATGTTGCCACTCTAGATGTTGCCCAAAGGCCTGACCTAGTGATAGAATTAAAGCCAGTTGGGTAAAGGACACATCGAAGGTCAAGGCTGGGATGCAGTACGAACTGGTTGATCAGGGAAGTCCCTAGCTTGTACCCTCATCCCAACCCAAAGATACACATTAGTTGCAAGCACCTACTAAGTCTCATGGTTCTGTGACTAACTGAAAAACCTGCTGAACAGGCTGCTTGGGGACACATGCTTGTAATCCCATCATTCAAAGAGGCTGAGGCACAAGAACTGCTACAAGTTCCAGGACAGCCAGGGCTACATAGTGACACTTTGTCTTAAAATAACATCCAAAACAACCAAAAAACCAAATCAACAACAAATAACTGACAAAGTCAAAGAGGACCCAAGTCCTAACCATCAAGCTTTCTTTGAATCAGGATTCATTGGAGAATGTGTATCAGGAAAGAGGCAGAGCCACTCACTCACCCCCCTTCCTTACTAAATAAATACGATATGACAATAAATGGTTTCCTGGAGCCTAGAGACCTAGGCTACAGGAACGGCCTCTAATAGGAAAAAATACTCCTGGACTAAGGCACTTAACCAGGAACTCAAATAAGGAATCAGTAGTCTGGATGCAATGTTAGAATCCCAGATCCCACTGTCTCTTGCCTCCCCCCTCCCCCGAGTTCATACATTTCTAGGAGATATGATTTATATTTCCCCCAATTCAAAAATCACTTCCAGAGTAATAGAACATGGAGAGACTCTCATAACTTTATGGTTTCTTAAGAGAATCATTTTAATGGATGATAAAACTTCATACATTCAAGACTTCATTAACTCCCAGGCAAACTTGAAATTTTTTGGTATAACTCAGAACACATTGTATCATTTGAGCCTCTTGCATATTCAAGTTTTTCTTTGCATTGGCTTTAGCTAGTGACTATGATAACAAAAAAGTAAAAATGCTTTCCCTAAAAAATATTTTGTTCTGTAAGCTGAGCTTTACTGATTTGTACATGATCTTTCTTGTATTCGAGACAACAGGGTTTGAGATGATACACTCCAGTGAGTTGTGAAACTACATGGCACAAGCTTCTTTAGTGTCATTTTATGTTCTGTTTGAAATACTAGGCACATGTTTTGTAAATTATAATTGTACTTGTTAATATTAGCCATAAATATTTATTGCATTGAAATATACTCTGTGTTAAATAACTCAGAACGAGTTCCAGGTGTGGTACTCAGTGTAAATAATGTCATAGCTTGGTTTTGTCTAGACTCTTTGGATTAATGAATTATGTAGGAGAAATTCACAATATGAACATGACTAACTCAGATCCTTTTCCCTTTGCCACGTGTGTAACTATGTGGCCATGTGTAACTTGCTCTGTTAAACTGTGCTCTGTGATTGAATTTGGATTTTTCCAGAAATGCTTCCAAAGCTACTGTCCCAACCTGTGTGCTTTCTGTGACAGTAACTTGAATCCAGTGTAGAAAACTGAATGTTCAAAGTGGTAGAAGATAAATAGTTGCTCTTATTTCTTAACACAATAAAGCATAATTTATAAACTGGACAGATGCATGCATCCAATAGTCAATAAAATAGTTGTTGCGTGACTGCAGTCTGTGGCTCTGTGTCCCTTTTGTTATTAATAATAACTGTTATTATCATCATCATCGTCATCACTATTACCATCATTATTATTTTAGGGGGACATGTATACCAGGGCACACATGCAGGAGATCAGAGACCAACTTGTGAGAGGTGGTTTCTTCTTGTGCCATGTGGGTCCTGGGGATCAAACTCAGTTCTCAGGCCTAGTGGCAAGCACCTTTCAATTGCTGAGCCATCTCACCAGGCCTGTCCTTTAGATTGTTAGTTCTCAGACCTACATCAGAATCAATTAGGCTGATTTGTTGCAAAATGCAGTTTCTAATATTTTATGAAGATGGAACATTCTACATTGAAAAACAAGCACTCCCAAGAATTCTCAATAACTAGAGTTTTATTACATTTTTTACTTATACACTTAACATTTTAAAATGCGTTTTACTTTTTTATTTTTTTAATTTATTTATTTATTATGAAGTGAAAGGATTTATTTTAGCTCACTATTCCAGGATTCAGGTCAAGATGAATGACTTGAAATTCCCAAAGAATCAATAAAAAGTAAGCATATAGATGTTTTTAACATACTTTTGAATGTTAGGTTTTTCATATATAAATAAACTACTATTTATGCATTATGAGAAAGTAGGGAAAGGCTTTGTCATCATAGATTCATGAAACATAAAATATACACAGGGAGATTGATGTGTTATGAAAATACTTGTTATGTGAAAGAATTTTCATCTAAATGTCCGTGTAAATGGAATGCAAACTATCTTTGCACAAATAAGCAGATTTTTCCCTCCATCTGACATTCTATCTTAATCACTACTAACATAACATACAAAGAGTAGAAAACCAGGAAGTTTTTCCTACTTACTTTTACATTTCACCATGGTGGATGAATCTGAGTCTTGATCAACAGAGCCTTCTTCCTTGACTATATGACTATATCTGTATAAATATATCTTATTAATTCCTTCAGAATTTCACGTAATGTATTTTGATTGTATTCATCCCTTACTCCTCCCCTAACTCTTCCAGACCTACTCCCACCTTTCTATGCACCCACAACTTCACGTTGTCTTCTTCCTCTTCCCCTTCCCCCTCCTCTTCCCTCCTCCTCCCTCCTCTTCCTTTTCTCCTCCCCCTCCTCCTCCTCTTCCTCCTCCTCCTTCTTCTTCACTTAAATAACTCCATGACTCTGAATTTGTGCTGTCCATATACTCCTGAACCATCTGGTAGAGCATGGTTGGTCTATCGGGAACTACACGCTTAAAGAAAATCAACTTTCCTTCCCCCAGAAACCCCCAAGTGGCCAGAGTTTTGCAGTTAAGGGTGGGAGCTTTGAAACTTCTTCTCCCTCCATGCTAGAATGTTGACTGTCTTGGTCTTGTGTGGGTCTTGTACAGGCAACCACTGCTGCTATGAATTTGTGGGTTCAGTGGTCCTGTCATGTCAGAGGATACCAGTTTGCTCTGATCTCCTGAACCTCTGTCTCATGGTCTAAAGAACTAAAATAACATGTCTCAGAACAAAAGGCATGAAAAATAACATCCAGTGCAAAGTTATTTAACCATTACTGCTCCTTGTCCCATTAATGCTCAGCATCCATCCCCAAACCCTGCAGTTGGTGGTCATTGCTGCGCTGTTACTAGTTTCTTTCTATGTCTACTGCAGTGTTTACACATCTATACAGATAAATATAAAATGTTTTTGCACATTCCATCATCAATTTACAGAAATGGTAGCATATTAGTTGCTATGCCATCAAGAAAGCCATCCTTAAAATAAAATAAAAGGAAAAAAAAAAAGAAAGAAAGCCATCCTGGCTTCAGTGGCACAAGAATGCCTATAATATTAGCACTTGCAAGTCAGAGGTATGAAGCTCACTGAAAGTTTGAGACCAGCCTTGGCTACTTAGTGAGTCCCAGGCCAGCCAGGACTACAAGTGTTAAATGAGTAAGCAAAGTAGACAGAAGACAATCACCAGCCCTGGCACATTGATCTGGACCCTGCAGAGCTGGAAAAAAAATAAGGTTTTTCCTTATAAATCGATGTTCTTGGTAACAGAAGACAGGCTAACAAAAGAAAGTTGACAACAAGGGCGTGACAGAGTCACAGTGGGTGTAAATATGGCCCGCCCAAACTCCGTGCCTTGGTGAGAAGAGCTAATACTAGAGGTGCCTCTCAGATGTAGTCAGCAAATTTCTTGAAGGACACATTGGTCACCGTGCCAAGAGGCTTCCAGTAGGTGGGCCTTTGAATGGAAGGAAGCTCTTTCATCTCCCACGTTCCCTGCCATGCACTCCACCTTCTTGATATGAAGTGTGTACAGTCCACAATTAAGTTGTAAATGCTTTACAGAAGTGTCAACACTTCCACATCATAACTGTGCCTAAAGTAATGCTTGAGTCTCTGGGTTTCATGGGTTATATGGGAAGACAATTGAGCTACAAGTTTTGGCTTATCCAGGCAATAAAACGCTAAACTGAATGTAAGTTTGTTTCACTTTAATCGCTCAGAGTTTCATGTAAAGCCCAAGTGATATTTCCTATTCAAAAGTCTGAACTCCTTGTAAGTATTCTACCTACCATGTCAGAAAAGAAAACTTTACTAATCCACAGATTGTAATATAGAGAGTTTAATACTCTCTCAGAAGCATGGATTATTAGCATTGGAAGACACCCCAGAGAATGCCATATATAGCCCCTAATTTTAAAAATGAGGAGGTTAAAGAAAAGTGTCAGAATTTATGCTTCGTTTAGTCCTCAGAGTTTGGAAAAATGAAAACTAATGGGCTTGGAGATGATGTAGATAAAGTGGGCAGAGTTTCATCTGTCCCTTTTGCTAGGGGAAAGGCAAATCTATACAGACTATGCTGTAACACGCCAAGCTTATTCATTAGACTCAACACCGATGAGTGATCATTTCTAATACAAGAAAGATGAGATAATTTCTCAAGAAAACAACATAGAAGCATAACTTCTATCCTTTGCATATTGACTGAAATGTGTTTACTATTATAAAAATGCATTTCTGAAAGTACACCCTTTTCTGGAGTTGAAGTCAGGAAAGGCAAACATCTTGCTCCAAACAACTTTAGCTCCTCACAAATCCTCTCAGCTCTTCAGATGGGCTGCAATAGTTCCAACCAGTGTTCCCTTTACTAGCATAGTCTACTTTGGGCCATTCACCCAGGACAATGGTAGCTGGTGTATGGTTCATGAACCATTACCTAAGAGCTAGTTAAAAGGAAGATTGCACACCCTACTTTAGACCTGCTGTATCCAAATTGACTTTTTAATAGCTCACTAAGCAATTTTGTTCTTTGTGGTCCCAGAGGATGGTCTGGGAGAGCTATATTCTAAGTTTGGGATGAGTGAAGTATGGAGTATGCAACAGTCAAAAGACTAAATACTGAGCATCAGAGAGCAAAACAGTGTTAAATGGGTGCATAAAACTTCTAGTAAAGACAACTGGAGTAGGCCAAATGAGAGAGCAAACAAAATGTAACATCACCAAATTAGAGAATAGAAATATCCAGTAGAAATTTATTGGAGAAGCCCCATTGAGACAGTCAGCAGGAGTTCCCAATAAAAAAGAGTCCCAGGCAGAATAAAATGTCCCCTCAGATGAGGTTTCTAAGTAAACGAATAGTACCATATAAAGATAACATTATCAAATTGGTTACTGGCAACATCCTACAGAAACCACTGAGGAAGGCGAGGTTGTCAGATGGAGTTCCTGATTGATTGAGCTTTCTCTCCATGGATAAGCTTCCCATGGATAGACTTCTGGCTTCTCATCCCCACTCTCAATCATGGTATAAAACAATAGTGACCTCTGTTGGAGATGGTTGGCCTTTTAGCTGTTCTCAACCATCTGTAACTCCAGTTCCAGGGGCTCCAACATCCTCTTTTGACCTCTGTGGGCCAGTGTGTGCATGGTTCACATACATACATGCAGGCAAAATACCCACACAAGTAAAATAAAATAAATCTGAAAAACTCTTGTATTTGCTTATTGATTAACTTTCCTCATAGAAATAAGAGCTACCTGCACATTAAACCCACCTCAAAGGAAGTACTTTCTTTCTGATTAGACAGTGTCACCCCAATTTTATTCATTAGAGGAGAGTGTTTAAAGGTCTACTGCTGTTCACAAGCACATTCCTGATTCCAGGCAAACCTTTTGTTGTGCCATTTTTCCGAAGGAGAAAATGCCTTACAGAAGAACCTTTAGGTGATCCGATGGAGGCATTTTCTCACCTGAAGTTGCTTTTCCCAGATAATTATAGCTTATATCAAGTTTAAAAAACAACAAACACAAAATCAACCAAGACAACTGAACTCTTGTCAGTTTGGCACATCAATACATTACTGTTAAACCATAAACCCTCCTTTCTTGTTTATTACCAAGATGTTATATAAATATTAATATCACATTATAAAACATTCCAAAGTCTCAGTCTTTAAAACTCTAAATACTTTAAAATTCAGTCTCTTTAAAACATCCAAAGTCTCTTTTGAAGTTCAAAGCTTCTCTAAAATTCCAAAGTCTTTCTAAAATATTCAAAGTTTCTCTAAAATTTCAGTCTATGTAAAACTCCCAAGTCTTTCTAAAATATCCAAAGTCTGTCTAAAATTCCAGTCTCTCTAAAATTCCAAAGTCTCACAATTGTGAGCTCCTATAAAGTGAGGTAAAAAAAAAAATAAGTCATATAATTTCTTACTTTAAGAGGGAAGAACCTGGGCACCATTAGATTCAAATCAAAGCAGAACTACAGTCCAACAGTGTAAAGCTCCATGTCAGACATCTCACAATCTTCTGTGCTTCGAGGGTCATCATTTCCCCAGCTCTATTACCATTGTCAGCACACACAGTTCATCTCTAGGTTCAGGCCAGCTCCACCCACAGCTGCTGCTGCCCCAGCAACCATACAATGGTACTAGCCTCTCTAAAATGGTGGATCTCTGCTACAGCTGAGCCATACCTTCACCAATAGTCTCTCCTGGGCTCTCTTCAGGGACTCCAACCCTGCCACTTGATGCCAGGCCTCAACTTCTTACCACAACCTGGCCTCTCATGATGCCAAGCCTCATCTGCTTTCCATGACCCCTTAATACCTTCTAAACCTGTATCACCTGAGAGACTCTTACACACTACCAAGTGTGGCTGCCAGCACAAGGTAAATCCTTGGTCCTCTGTGGACCACAGTTTCTGTGTGCTGATTCTGAGGAAATACTTTCCAGATTTGCCTCAATGATGGCCCTTCTCTCTCTCTCTCTCTCTCTCTCTCTCTCTCTCTCTCTCTCTCTCTCTCTCTCTCTCTCTTTCTTCATTTTTCCCCTTCTATTGAAAACAGATTCTTTTCTCGTACAGTATATTCTAATTATGTTTCCCCTCCCTCTACTCCTCCCAGTTCCTCCCAGAAGTCCCAAGAGCTGGCACAAGAGTCAGATACCCAGTCGTTCTCGCTGTCAGAAGTCCCATAAAAATACTAAGCCAATAGCTATGATATATACTCAGAGGACTGGTGCAGACCCATGTAAGTCCTGTGCTTGCTGTTTCAGTGTCCTGGTATCCTCCATCCCTCTGGCTCTTGCAATGTTTCCTCCTCCTCTTCCACAGGATTGCCTGAGCTCTGAGAAGAGGGATTTAATGGAGGCCTCTCATTTAGACTCTCTCTCTGGTAATGTCTGGCTCTGGGTCTCTGTATCTGTTCCCATCTGCTGCTGGAGGAAGCCTCTCTGATGATGACTGTATAAAAGGCATTGGTCTATGAGTATAGCAGAATATCATTAGGAGTCATTTTATTGATACTTTTTTTAGGCCAGTAGTTTTTGGTTTTACCCTAGGTCTCTGGGCATTTTAGTCTCTGATTCTTATACACCCAAGCAATGTCAGGCATGGATTTTCTCTCGTGGAGTGGGCCTTTAAAAAATCAGACATTGGTTGGCCACTCCCACAAGTTCTGTGCCATCGTTGCCCTAGCATATATTGCAGACAGGACAGATCGCAGGTCAGAGGTTTTTTGACTGTGTTGGTGTCCACGTTTCTCATTTGGTAGCCTGCAGAGTACCTTCCCACATCAACAAGACTAGAATGTAGGGGTGAGGGCTCCGTGTAGGCACCAGCCTGGCTTGTCCATGTTCAATGAGTTGTGTGGGTGTTGTCCTCAGAAATGGGGCCCTCTTGTCAGTTTGCAGAGAGCAACCCATTGTCTTAGCAACAGACTGGGTTGTTCAGGAATTTCAGTGCGACCCCTTAGCCAACAACCCAATTGAATGCAACCTAATCCTGCCACTGGAAGCCTCCCCTGGTGACAACAGATGGCGAGTTGGGACTCCCTATCCCCCATTATGAGAAGTCCTCATTAGGATCATCTTCATACATTCCAATAAGTTCCCATCATACTAAGTTTACACACACACCCCAAATGCCCCTCAATTCCAGCCATCTCTCACCACATTTTCTCCCTCCACCCCATCTCCCCCACTGATCTCCTCCTTGCTTCTGTCCCCACCCTCCCCCAGTTCACCTGTAAGATCTATTATTCTATTTCCCCCTCCCAGAGAAATCCATGTGCTCCCATGCAGGCCACTCTTCTTTACATGACCTCTCTGAGTCTGTGAATTGTAGCTTGGTTTATCATTTATCATTGGTTTTATCTTTTATTTTTTGGCTAATATCCACTTATGAGTGAGTACATATCATATTTATCTTTCTGTGTTTGGGTTACCTTACTCAAGATGATCCTTTCTAATTCCATCCTTTTGCCTTCATTGATGTTATTATTTTTAACAGCTGAGTAATATTCCAATGTGTAAATGTAACATATGTTCTTTATCCATTCTTCAATTTAGGGAAATCTAAGTTGTTTCTAGGTTCTGGCTATTATGAATAAAGCTGCTATTAACATAGTTTAGCAAGTGTCCTTGTGGTATGATTGAGCTTCCTGTGAGTGATTTAGCTGAGTGTTCAGGTAGATTGATTCCCAGATTTCTGAAAAACTGCCATATTGATTTCCAAAGTGGCTGTACAAACTTGCATTCCCACCAGCAATGGAGGAGTGTTCCGCTTGCTCCACATCCTCTCCTACACAAGCTGTTATTAGTGTTTTTGATCTCAGCCATTCTGACAGGTGTAAGATGGTATCTCACAGTCATTTTGATTTGCATTTCCTTGATAGCTAAGGATGTTGAACAATTCTTTAAGTATATCTCTGACATTTGAGATTCTTCTATTGAGAATTCTCTGCTTAGATCTGTACCCTATTTTTAATTGGATTATTGAATTTTTGGTATCTGATTTCTTGAGTACTTTATATATTATGGGTATTAGTCCTCTATCAGATATGTAATTGGTAAAAAAAAAAAAACTTTCCCATTCTATAGGGTACCACTTTCTCCCAATGATAGTGTCCTTTGCTATGTCAAAGCTTTTCAGTTTCATGAGGTCCCATTTATTAATTGTTGATCTTAGTGCCTGCATTAGCAGTGTTGTTTTCTCAAAGTTGTCTTCTGTGCCAATGAGTTCAAAGCTATTCCTCCACTTTCTCTTCTATCAGGTTTAGTGTATCTGGTTTTATGTTGAGGTCTTAGATCCATTTAGAGTTGAGTTTTCTCAAGGTGAACAGTATGGATCTATTTGCTTTCTTCTCCATGAAGACATCCAGGTTGTCCAGTACCATTTGTTGAAGATGTTATCTTATTTTTCAATGTGTGTTTCTGGCTTCTTTATCAGAAATCAGGTGTCCATATGTGTGTGGATTTACATCTGGGTCCTCAATTCAATTCCATTGATCAGTGTGTCTGTTTTTATGCCAGTACCATGTGCTTTTTAATACTGTGACTCTGTAGTGTAACTTGAAATCCAGAATGGTGAATCCTCCAGCAGTTCTTTTATTGCTCAGGATTGTCTTACTGATCTTGCAGTTTTTTTCATATGAAGTTGAGAATTGTCCTGTCAAAGTCTGTAAAGAATTGTGTTGGAACTTTGATGGGGATTACATTTATCGTGTAGCTTGCTTTTGGTAGGATGGCCCTTTTCACTATGTTAATCTTACCTATCCATTGTCATGGGAGTTCTTTATATCTTCTGATATCTTCTTCAATTTCTTTCTTCAAAGACTTGAAGATTTTATCCTGAAAATTTTTCACTTGTTTGGTTAGAGTTACCCCCAAGATATTTTATATTATTTGTGACTATTGTGAAGAGGGCTTTTACTGATTTCTTGCTCAATCCATTTGCCATTTGTATAGAGGAGGGCTGCTGATTTTTGTGAGTTAATCTTGTATTCAGCTACTTCACTGGAAGGGTTTATCAGCTATAGGAGTTTCCTGGTGGAATTTTGGGGGTCACTTGTCTATACTATTACATCACCTGCAAATAAAGATATTGTTCTTCTTATCTTCCAATTTTTATCCCCTTGATCTCCTTCAGTTTTTTTATTGCTCTATCTAGAACTTCAAGTACTATATTGAATAGGTATGGGGAGAGTGGACAGCTTGTCTTGTTCCTGATTTTAGTGGAACTGCTTTGAGTTTCTCTTCATTTAATTTTATGTTAGCTTTAGGCTTGCTGTCAACAGCCTTTATTATGTTTAGGTGTGTACCTTGTATCCTTAATCTCCATGGTTTTTATCATGAAGTATGTTGGATTTGTTAAAAAGCCTTTTCTGCATCTAGTGAGATGATCATGTGGTTTTTTTTTTCTTTCAGTTTGTTTATGTGGTGGATTACATTTACTGATTTTTGTATGTTGAACCATCCCTGCATCTCTGGGATGAAGCCTTACTTGATCATGGTGGGTGATCTCTTTGTTGTATTCTTGGATTTGGTTTGCAAGTATTTTACTGAGTATTTTTGCATCAATGTTCATGAGCAAAATTGGTCTGTAATTCTCTTTTTTTGTTGAGTCTTTGTGTGGTTTGGATATCAGCATAACTGTGGCCTCATAGAACCAATTTGGCAATGTTCCTTCTCTTTTTATTTTGTGAAATAATTTGAGGAGTATTGGCATTAACTCTTCTTTGAAAATCTTGTAGAATTTTACTCTTAAACCATCTGGCCTGGGCTTTTTTTTTATTTTCGTTAGGAGACTTTCAATGACTTTTATAGGGATATGTATCTAGAAAATTATCAGATTTTCCAATTTTATGAAGTATAGGGTTTTTATTTAAGAAATTTTTCATTCATTTTACATACCAACCACAGATCCCCCTCTCATCCCTCCTCCTGTTCCCCAGCCTTCTCCCCCCTCCAACCACCTCCTCCAAAAGGGTAGGGGCTCCCAATAGGGAGTAAACAAAGCCTGGTACATTCAGTTGAGGCAGGACCAAGCCCCTTCCCCCTGCATTAAGGCTGAGCAGGGCATCCCACCATAGGTAATGGGCTCTAGATAGCCATCTCATGCACTTGATAGAGGGAGACATTATGGGGATGGGGAGAGACCTGGTGCTAGGGAAATTCCCAGGAATCCACAAGAGTAACCCAGCTTAGACTGCTAGCAATAGTGGAGAGGGTGCCTGAACTGACCAACCCTGGTAATCAGATTGGTGAATACCCTAAGTGTCATCATAGAGCCTTCATCCAATAAATGATAGACGTACAGGTTTTCTGAGTTTTTTATGTCCCACTTTTTATTTCTGATTTTTGTTAATTTGGATATTCTCACTCTGCATTTTATTTAGTTTGGATAAGGCTTTGTCTATGTTGTTGATTTTCTCAAAGAACAAACTTTTTTCATTGATTTTGTGTATTGTTTTTTGTTTTTGTTGTTATTGTTTCTATTTTATTGACTATTTTTTGCCATCTACTACCTTTGGGTGTGATTTCTTCTTTTTGTCATAGAGTTTTCAAGTGTACTGTTAAATTGCTCATATGTGAGTTCTCCATTATTTTTTTATGTAGCCATTTAGTGCTATGAACTTGTCCCTTAGAATTGTCTTTATTTTGTCCCATACATTTGGGTACATTGTGTATTCATTTTTATTCAATTCTAGAAAATCTTTCATTTCTGTCTTGACCAATTTTTCATTCAGTGGAGAATTGTTCAGTTTCCATGGGTTTCTAAGCTTTCTGTTGCTTCTGTTGTTGTTGATCTCCAGCTTTAATCTGTGGTTGTCAGATAGGATGCAGGGTGTTAGTTCAATTTTCTTTATCTGTTGAGGTTTGTTTTGTGTCTGAGTATGTGGTCAGTTTTGGAGAAAGTTTCATGAGGTGAGGATAAGAAGGTATATTCTTTTGAGTTTGGGTGAAATGTTCTGTAAATATCTGTTAGGTCCATTTGGTTTATAATGTCTGTTAGCTCCACCATTTCATACCTTGCTTTGAATTATGTTTACTTGCATTAATGCTGCTCTTTCCCACTAGATCAAGGATTGGAAGACATTTTCTATAAAGTGCCAGATAATCAATATGTTATGCATTACAGGACATACAGCCTTTGTGGTGAGCACTCAACTGTACTATTGCAGAATGAAGGCAGTCTTAGATAAAATGGAAATAAATGAGTGTGGCTTTGCCTCATAAGCTAGTATTTGAAAAGTCAAGATGTGACCTGAAACTTCTAGTTTGCTGATCCCTGTATGAGGCCAACATAGCTACTTGGGGATCATGAACCTACTTTTTTTTTTTTACCCTACCCTGATCCCTAGTGTCTATTACAGTGCTTGAACTAATAAGCATATTTTTTCTGGAACTCTAATCTGTTTCTCACAACCTTAGCCTAGAGCACAAGTAGCCAGAGTGAAGCAGAAAGAGTCAAAGTTCATTAGTTCTGCATTTTATGCAAATACTAGCATCTACCTAATAATTTGCAATAAAACTGACAAGCACCTACTCCTCACCAGTGAACCTCTTCCCACGCCAGAGTGAATTTTCCAGCTCTACATGGATTCCCATCTAGCATGCTATGGGCTACTGAGTGTCTTGAGAAGGTTAATGAGATACAAATGACTGGACAAAAGCTAGTGTGTTAGAAGCAGCTGTCCAATTTGCAAACCAGATTGTAGGTAAGCACACTGACTGGCAGCACCTAATAAGGATTAAATAACTCATCCTTATAAAACATGCACATACACCACACACCACACCATACACACACACACACACACACACACACACACACACACACACTCAAGATGGGAGGGAAAGAAAACAGGGCCCTCTTGCCCATAACCACAAGACAGATCAATGTTCTGAGAGCTCTTTAATATACATCACCACAAGTGATCAAACTTGTGAAAGAGATTCATCTTAGTAATGGACAAATATTCTAGACAAAGCCCATGACAAAACAAAACAGACTAAATAATAGTCCTCAAGTATTGCTCATTTGTAATAAAAGCACTTCCACATTGCCCCACTCAGCCTAGCTCAAGACATTTGTGTGTGTTCATTTACATTCCTTTGCTCTGCAACTTATATGTCAGGTGATAACAAGAAAGACCTCATATACAAACTACTGGTTTGGATTCTGTAGCCAGAGCAATAACAAAATAAGTGAAAGGTACAAGTAAGGAGTAGAAGGAGCTGGTGTTTGATGGCCAGAAGATCATTGACGCATGCGATGACACTAGAAAAGGACTCACAAAAGCATGTGGATCTTGGACTGAGAGATGATTCAGTTAGTAAAGTGCTTGCTATGCAAGAATAAGGGACTGACAAACACCAGCTGCCGTGATGCCTAACTTAACTCCAGCACTTGGCAAGATGATGGAGCCAAGTGGATCCCTGGAACTCGTTGGCTAGCCAGTCTAGTTGACTTGACAAACTCTAGGTCCAGAGAGAGAGCCTGTCTCAAAAACTAAAGTGGAGGGCCAGTGAGATGGCTTGTTATGGAAAGGTACTTGCTGCCAAAACCGTCAACCTGAGTCAGAACCTACACGGTAAAAAGAGAGAATTCACTCCCAGAAGTTGTCCTGTGACTTAAACACACACACACACACACACACACACACACACACACATCAATAAATGCAACAAAAAAAATTAAAAATGATGGAGAGTGACTAAGGAAGACCCCTCCAGTATCAAAATCTATCTAGCCTACACACATGCTCACACACATGTATGTATGCATACACAAATATGTACACACACACAAACACACACATACACAATGCACATAAATCATATGACCCTGCTACTTAGAAAGTCAAGTTATTAGAATAGAAGTCACATGCAAGACTATATCTAGCTAAAGAGAAGAGAGAGAGAGAGAGAGAGAGAGAGAGAGAGAGAGAGAGAGAGAGAAGTAATAGGTGGGTTGGCTTTATTGTTGACAGTACATCATCTGCCCAAGCCCTCTGCCTTGAGGTACAGCTCTTTCATTTCCCATCACTTCTTGAGCAAGGAACTATTCTCTGCAGATTTGTAGTTGGGGAACTATTTAGGTGGCATTTCCCAGGAAGGAAGCCTCTAGTCAAGGAAACAATAGGAGTCAAAATATGAAATCCAATGTGGAAGGAATAGAGAGTCCCAACCCAGAATGTAAAATGTTGCACAGATACCACTATGGCTTCCTTCAGACCTTGATGGCTACAGGCAGATCTGTGAGAAGCCCCACAGTCATCATTTGGAGACCTCAGGACCATGACAGGCTTGTTCTGAGAAGGGTCAACTCAAGTCAACAAAGGATAGACTGTGAGGCTCTCATGGTTATGGAGGTGGTGGTACTGGAGGAGGAATAAGAGAAGGACCATGCCAGAACAGGGTCTTTCCCTGGCCTTCACCCCTCAGAGTGTTGTGGATGATTGATTGATAAATAAAATACTGATTGGCCAGTAGCCAGATAGGAAGTATGGGTGGGACAAAGAGAGAGGAGAGGTTTGGGAAGTGGAATGCTGAGGCAGAGAGTTGCTGCCAGCCACTGCCATGAGAAGATGTTAAGATACCGATAAGCCACAAGCCACATGGCAACTTATAGATTAATAGAAATGGGTTAATTTAAGATATAAGAAAAGCTAGCTAGAAGCCTGAGCCATTAAGCCAAACAGTTTAAATAATATAAGTGTCTGTGTATTTATTTTATAAGTGAGCTGCAGGACTGTGGGGAGCTTGGCAGGACCTGGAGAAAAACTTTCCAGCTACATCAGAGATCTAGAATGGATATGACTGGACTTGGCTCATCCTGACCCCAACTCAGTGATCCCAGGACAGGACCTGGATCTGGAATAGTCTCGGGTCTACTGAAGGCAGAGTCTCAGGACTAGTGAGATGCCGAGTTGAGAAATGTTAGGGAAGAATAAGAAAAACACTCACATAGACAGGAACAGAGAAAGCACCACAAACTTCTAAGTGACTTCCCAATCCCACTCGTAATTATCCCTGACCCTTTTGTAACCTAAGAGGCATATCTAGAATTGTCAGGTTACCAAGACCCTCATTTTTTCCAGGAAGGTGTTGAGAAGTGGAAGACTTTGGCCTAGCAGTGCTGGCCCTAGTACTGCGGTTAGTAGAGACCCGGAGCTAAAGTCAAGATCAGTATCCTGAGCAATGTGAAGGAACCACCACCATCAGCAGAGGGCCATACACTTGCAGTGCCTTTTTCTTAGTCCTGCTAGGAATCAGGATCCCCTCGTGGCTGCCTGGGGGCCTAAGAAAGGGAATGACTCTGTCAAAGAAAGTATCCCTGGTTTCACTGAAGGAAGAAACCTAAGTCTTAAATGAAGTCCTGCTATGAATGAGATTCTCAAAGAAGGGAGCAACCAAGACACAGAATACAAGATAGGAGTAGCCAGATGTTAGTGTAGCCTGAATTACCTAACTATGGAGGCAGAGAAGACTGGTATTGGTTACCTCTAGAAGAGAGACATTCTAGACTTGGAATTGGAAGATAGCAGAATCCTACTTCTGCTGGCAGCATGGAACACCACACAGTTTTGGCACCTCAATTTCTGCCTTAGAAGTTAAAGGAAGGTAAGGTTTGCGCTCTGAGAGACCTGACTTTCAATCAGTAGAATTTGAGAACTGATCCTTGCAAACAAGGACTAGTGAACTGGAGGCCTTTTTATATAACCAAGAGGACCCCATAAAGTCCTGCCCTGGTATTAGCACCAGGAAATACACAGCACAACTATTGAACATCCTTCGGTATGGACACCATCAGAAAGGGGAGCACTTTAATATTAAATTTTATTTTATTTTATGTGTATAGGTGTTTTGCCTGCATGTATGTATGTGTATCATGAGCATCCCTTGTGCTCATGGCAGCCAGAAGAGGATACTGGATTCCCTGGAACTGAAGTTACAAACAGTTGTGAGCCACCATGTGGATTCTAGGAACTGAAGCCGGGCCTCTGAAAGAACAAGTGTTTTAACCACTGAGCCATCTGTCCAGCCCCAAGGGGACAACTTGAACTACATGTAGCAACCCTGGTTCTACTGAAGAAGACTTGGGTCTTACTTGAAGTCCTGGGGGGCATCTGAATGACAGTGAATGTATCTCTTCTCCAAAATGTCATCTGATCAGAATTCTCCCACTTCTGTCTGCCCAGGAACGCCAGGCAGGGATAAAGTCAGATGTGGCTTCCAAACATCCCCTCTAGAGACTCATCTAAGTCTAAGGTGCCACTTTAGTAAAGGAAAACATCTTGGTGATAAGATTGACATATGAGGAGCTTCACAGGTCCCTCTCCTTTGCTGGGACCCTTAGGAGAACTCGACACTGCCTGACCAGGATGTGAGTTTCTCTGCAGGCATGGAGGTCTGTGGTTTCCAGAGATGAGGGCCTCAATCTGATTTGTCTAGCCATGGGTCAGTCAGTAGACAGTAACACTTCCAGGACTTATCAGCTAAGAGCCTTGGATGTGAATTGATTGCCCACATGTGTTCAAACAGGGACAGCATGATTGGTCCAGCCTTGAAAACTTCCAAACTAGTCAGGTAAGAACCACAATTGTGAACAGATCATCTATACATAATCTATCAGTGCTTGTCCTCAAAGATCTGGCCTTTGCCCCTCCCCCATCCACCACCTGTGCCCCTGTAACTTGGTCCTTAACACAGTGGCTCTCAACCTTCCTAATGCTGTCCCCCTTTAATACAGTTTCTCATGTTGTGGTGACTCCCATCCATAAAATTATTTTTATTGTTGCTTCATAACTGTGTTTTTGCTACTGTTGTGAACTGTAATGTAAATATCTGTGTTTTTCAATGGTCTTAGGTGACCCTGTGAAAGAGGAACAAAAATTGCTTTAGGATTTGAGAGATACACATTAGGAAACATTTGTACAACTTGAATTTAGAGTCAAGTGAGTCTTCATACTCACAGTCTGCCACAATTGACCCATCTTTAAGTTCAGAAAAAGTCAAAGCTAATAAGTACAGGTACTTAACAGGTTGGACCAAGAGTAGCTGTGAGGACCTTGGACAATGTGGGAATCATCCAACCCATATTAGCTGGGGCCCTGCATATAGAAGAATGCAAATAGATCCATCACCTTGCACAAAACTCAATCCAAATGGATCAGAGACCTCAACATAAAGCCAGATACACTGAAGAAGATAGAAGAGAAAGTGGGGAATAGCCTTGAATGCATTGGAACAGGAACTGAATGTGTACATCTGGTCTTTGGCCTTGAACTTTAGGAACTGAAATCTGAGGGTGACTCCTTATAGCCTTGTTGCCAATCTGTGCCTTCCCAATGATGGAACTCTGAGTGAAAACTGGCACTTTCCCAGGAACGGCCCCTCCTATGTCTGATCTAAATGAATGGTGACAGTGTCACCAGGTAAAAATGTAGGAATTCCTGAGTATAATGGGAATATATAATGGTGAAGAGTACTTCCTCTTTTAGGATGCTGGGAAGCTCATCATTGAAGACTTTGTGTGCCTAGAGTACTAAAAGTACCACACAGTGCCCAGCACTGATCCTGTGCAGCAGTGGCTCTCAACCTTCCTAATGTTGTGACCCTTTAATACAGTTCCTCATGTTGTAGTGATCCCCAACCGTAAAATTAAGTTGTTGCTACTTCACAACTGCAATTTTGCTACCGTTATGAATCGTAATGTAAATATTTTTCGAGACAGAAGTTTGCCGAAGGGGTCACAACCCACAGGTTGAGAACCACTGATCTACACAGTATATATTCATGTTGTGCCCAAAGGCCTATGTGAAAAAAAGCAAGCTGCAAGTCCTGGAGCATGTGGGCAAAGAGCAGTGGGTACTGTTCCCACTGCCTTCCTATTCCAGTATGAGGAGGCTCTTTGAGATGCAGAAAGGTTAGTTTGAGCCAATGTTGCAACCAGGAATGGCACTACCACCCATGTCAGGGCCACATTTGACATTTTGTCCCAGATTTAGGGAATGTAACGATGTGGTATTCACTTTGAAATTGAAAAAGGCCATCAGTTTTCTCCATAGTAGGAAGCATTATGGGGTAAGAGAAACCACAATGTATGACTTTTCTGTGTTCTTCTCATTCACAAGTAACCTAGGGATAGGGCCAGGTGGTGGTGGCACACGCCTTTAATCCCAGCACTCGGGAGGCAGAGCCAGGCGGATCTCTGTGAGTTCGAGGACAGCCTGGGCTACCGAGTGAGTTCCAGGAAAGGTGCAAAGCTACACAGAGAAACCCCGTCTTGAAAAACCAAAAAAATAAAAATAAAAATAAGTAATCTGGGGATATATCTTTTTCAATTTTCTGTTTGCCATTGTGTTTCCTTCAAAAAGAGTTTATTTCTACTCCAAATATAAGTTTATGAATGACATAGATGAGTTATTTTCACTTACCACATATACTGTTTTGTTAACAAATTCAAAGTTCTTGCTTCTTTTATTGTTATCCAGTACAAGAAAAACACAGCCTTAGACTATGGCTTTACTTTTAAAATGCAAAAGAATCCCATTGTGAAATGGTTGGGATCATGAAATGTGAAAGAAAAAAATGGAAAGTGGCTAGTTCCTGGGTTTTCTCATTCCTATTCATTTCTCAGTAAAATCCAAACCTACATGCCTGGGTTTGTTGCACTGACTTGAGAACATGTGATAAATTAAGTCATAAATGAGAACTTGTGTTCACTGACTTTTGTTTCCCAAAGCATCTGCTCACTGGAAAGATTCACACTAGTTTTAGTGACATTTGGACACAGCAAAGCCAATCTCACCCGATACCATTTGGGAGGCCAGTAGTACCTGTCACATGGGAAACATGTAATCTTCCTTGTAAAATCTAAAGACAGTAGCAGGAAGATACAGGGAGAGAAGTGGTTTCATATCAAAGCAGCTGAGTCTCTGGGACAAGGAAGTGGGCAAAAGGAGAAACTGCTAGTCTCAGTGGAAAGGGATTTTATTTTATCATTTTAATTTATTTATCCACACTGGGGATTTAACCCAGCATTTCATGCATGCTAGGTAAGCACTGTGCCTCTAAGCCATATCCCCAGGCCTGAGAGGGAAATTTAAGCTATCTTGCAACAGGAGCTACAAGAGACTGGTGTACAGGCCAGACTCTCAGATGATTGGTCTGAGAATGAAGAAACTACATCTGCATCAGAGAACTATTCCTAATATTCCTTAGGAATGTGGCAAACCAGGGAGAACTCCCACTTGGAGAGGGATCAGAAGGACTCTGTCCCTGTGCAGGTGAATATGGGAAACTTAAAGTATCATGTACACGCTCTGTTAGGGAGTTCTGAGAAGGGAAAACTTGCTATAAGCGGGGTGCTCAACTCACCATTGGATGTCTTTGCCCTGGTCTAGAGGAACCTGATTGCCCCATGAAAAGGCAATGTGGAATATGTATGTTGCATATATGGTAAACTCTAAGCAAGGTCTAAATTTTTTGGTGATTATTTAAAGAAAAGAGGTAGATAAAATGCAGGACAGCTGAGATTGAGGAAAGTTGTTGGTCCTTTGCAAAATACATTCATGGTACATTCACTTGAGGAAGCTGTTACCACACCCACATCGAATGACTAATAATGGATAATTATCAGTTGAAGAACTAAGCAGAATCGGATTTACTCAGTTTTCTTTGCCCTAGATATTGCATGTTCTCTGACATCTCCTGGGATAAAAGAAAACACCACTGTGGAGAATATTACCTGAAGGTAAGATAACCATAGCAATATCCATCACTTTAAACAGTCTCCATATTCACCAGGAATTGCGTGAGGGCTGTGACATACATTCCACACACCTATCATTCCTAGAAGACAGGGCCTGCTTAATCTACTTCATAAATAGACAACTTGATGCTCACAGAGTTTGCTAACGTGAGTAGACACTAATGGTAAGTGACTGGGCTGAAAATAGGACCTTGACCCGAATGCTGACTCAAAAGCCTGCATGATCCCTGTCCTCTAACCCAAGTCATAGTTTATGCATTATAATTTGCCTTTTGCATCCATGCTCCAAGATGTGCCCTAGGAATCTAGGAGAAGAATACAAGTTCTAATTAAGGAGTACCTTTCCAGAAGCAGGCAAGATCCCTATTGTCATCACTGGGAACCCCAGGTCGTAAAGATTGATACAATATCCCTTACTGGGTCAGGGAGGTTAGAAAGGCTCACCCAAAGGCTCTGGGACCATGTCAGGAGAGAGAACCTCCCATGGTTTAAGGACAGATTATATCTTTCACTGGGAAATCAAATCTGGGTACCTCCTAGTGGGGTAGTAGGCTGGTGTCTCTTCTTTCTTTTTTAGGGAATACCAGGGGCATAGAGGGCAAGTTTGAGGTGTCAACCTGAGCACGTAAAAGGGAAAGACACTAGTCCCTGTTAGTAGTTATGATGATGGGTCCTCACCACTAGCTTTTCTGTCACCTCAACTCTAGGCAGGGTTGGCAACCCTAAAGTATACTCCAATTTCCTGTACAGGCCCTCGGGGCACAGGAGGACAGTGCCCATGAGGACACTTGCAAAGGGCTTTAATAACTCAAAGGCAGTGGATTCTCCAGGCTGAAAGGGATTCATACTCTCCCATCCTTCACCTCCACATGCCCATATCCTGTGTCCTCTTGCCACACACCAGCCTACTGTCCCTGGGCACAGTGATTATGCCTCATGATGGCCAGAAGAATAAGCTCTGTGCTCATGAGAAATGCTACTGACCATGAGATGAGCTGTGAGTGGCTCAGACCATTCCAACAGTGGACCAAAGGCCCCTGTCCTCTTCCTATTCTGTTTGCTAGGGTGTTTCCTGGGGCAAGTGCTACACCAGGCCACACAGTGATCTTCAGTGGCCTTAGAGAACTTCATGTGTCACTTCCTGCTGTAACTGCTTCACACACTGGGTCTTAAGAAGATATCACTAGCACAGACAGGAAAAGTTCCTTCCAGGCTGGTGAGAGTGTGTTCACATCATATTCATGTTTACACTAGAGTGACATCCTTTAAGACATCTGTAGAGGGCTAGGGAATTCACATATGTCTTTTCATCTCTACTCCTCTTCCTCTTATTCATCCCTTCCCCCAATCCTTCCATGTACTGGGAACAGGTGCACATACCTGTGGAGGCTTGAGGTAGATTTCAAGTATCTTCCTCAATCATTTTCCACCTAATTTTATTTTTGAGATAGGATCTTTATGAACCTGGAGATCACAGAGTTGGCTAGACTAGCTGGCCAATAAGTCATAGGTACCTCCCATCTTCTCATCCTTGCACTAGGATTGCAAGCACATGCTTAGCTTTTTAGGCTCGTGTTGAGGATCCAAACTCAGATCCTTGTGCTTGTGGAGCAAGTGCTTTACTGAGTGACCCACCTTCCCTGCCCCCTTGTCTTCACACTTCTGATGAGAGATGAATTCATCATATATTCTTTAAATCAACTAAAGGGTCTATAGGTGGAGTTTTCCTGTCCCAGCATCTGTTTCCCAAATAATCACTCAGAAACTTAATATTAATTGGAAATGCTCAGCTGATAGCTCGGGCTTGTTACTAGCTAACTCTTACACTTAAATTAACCCATATTTTTAAATCTATACTTCACCACATGGCTCATGGTTTGTTACCACATTTTCTACATGTCCTGCTTTCTCAGTTGCTGGCTAGCATCTCTCTTGACTCCACCCTTCTTCATCCCAGTATCCTCAAGTCTAATTGTCCTGCCTTGCTATAGGCCAATCAGCTTCTTTATTATCCAATGTGAGTAATACATATTCACAGTGTACAGAAGGATTATTCCACAGCAAGGGTCATTATAAAAGCTAGGGAAAGTATATGCAGTCACTATACTTACAAAAATTGAAAACTAAGGTTGGTCAAATGAGAAAGAAAAAGCTTAGTTCAGTAGAGGCCATTAGTTCTTTGATTCCATTCCCATGAGTCTATAGGCAATTTGGGAGGAATGGAGAGCATCTATCTCCTTTGATTTCCATTCAACATTGTCAGTGCAAAAACCACAACTCTCATCTTAAAGGGAATAAAAGATAGCTTATTCTGAAGCCATTTTGCATGAACATGATCCAGAAACACAGATTTAGGTTACCCAAAATTCCATGTTCCAACGTGGAAGCAGTTTCATGGAGTTTTGTAGTTTTACAGAATGAGGAAAGTCATACATCAAGGCAAGTTTGAAATATATTAATGGGTACATCAGAGAGGTAGTTACAGCCAGATGGTGGAGGCTTTCCTATAGACCTCAGATACTATCTGATAACAGTCTTAGCTTTTGGGTTGGTTGGAGCCAGTGGTCTGCTAAGTTAATAGATTCCAAAAAGCTTTTATCTATTAGTCACACGATGTTAGTTTCCTCACAGAGTTGGGAAAATAATGGCTATTCAGGATGCTAAAGCTAGCCCAAATCAGATAATTAGCCCTGGACCAGCAGTATTCCAACCTCTCTATATCACTGCAGTTCTTCAATCAGCCCCTCTAGACACAGCTTTTAACCAAAAGTCCCTGTTCTCAGCTCCCATCCCCATTGAACAAGCATCACATTTTGTGCACATAAGGGGTACATTAATTATTAAATATTATAAGGTCTCTTCTACCTAAGAAAACTACATTTAAGCATCTTATGTAGATAAGGCTGAGTAGTGGCAGGAAGGCTGTCTTTAGGAGAGAGGGATAGCTGGTAAAGGCTATTAAGAAAGAAAGCCCTGGATCATATCAAAACTATTAGCCATCATTACCCAGACCCAACTTTTTTTTTATGCCTTCTGTATCTGACATAACATTTACACATGACATATATAGGATTACCATACCTAAAAGTAAAACAAAATCATTAAGAACATTGTTTAGCCTAATGGACTGGAGGTAACAGATGACAGAAACATGTTTTTTAAATAAAAAGATTTACATATTTTAAAAATTAGATTGGCTATATGTTTCCCCGGTATTCATAGTTATTTGTGCTCTGTGAACTATCTTACTTATGCATAAATGGTTAGATATGGAAATGAGAGTCTGGAAGGAGTCACTGTAGTATTGTCCACTGTTTTTAAATTAGTAAAATACAAATATTGTTTAATTTTTATGGGACATTTTAGATAGCAATTAAGTCAAAAAGGCATCAGTATATAAGTCATAGAGTCTCATGAATGTGATTGTTATTAGACATTGATTTCTTTTGTATAATTTGGATAAGAAGAGTTAACCCAAATCTTTGGCTATTTCTAGCTAGAGTAAATGGAGTTAAAGTTTGATTTAACAGAAAGATGTTTCTTGATATTAAAAAAAAAAAATCTATGCTCTGCCCAGTGATTTGCAGAGACTCCAGTTTTGTGCTAAGAATCCATATGTGAGTGCATTTCCCAACTCTGTGTGGTTCCACTGGTTTATGTGTTTATCTCTGAGCCCATGCTGTGTTCCTTTAATCACTATAGTCTTAAAATAAGCTCCCATATCTGGGAGAATTTGCTCTTCATTCCACTCTGCTTTTGTAAAAGTTCCCTTTCCCCTTCTTAGCCATTTACACACGTCCACAGAGAATTTCCAGTCAGCTTGTCAGTTTCCAAAGTTGTCATAGTTTCATTCCTACAAATTAAACTATAAATCTCAAAAGTTACTGAGTTGTCCAATCCATAAATGTATCAAGCCTCTTTACTGTTTCAGTCTTTTCATTAAAATTTTATAATTTACTCCACATGGTTTATTAGATTGAGTTTGATGTGCATATTTCTAATGTGATTATATACAGGAATTCTGTGCCTTACCCATTTGTTAATTGATATAAAGCAATGTAGTATATATGACATATCTATGTAGCAATATGTAACACATATAGAAGCATATATATTACATTTCTTTTTAACAATTACCAATTGAAGACAGAGGCAGAAAGTTTAATAGCTACTTGATTAGGTATATTAAAAACACACGATACTAAACATTCCTATTATTTTTTCATTCATATATACTTGGCTTAGGCTTTTACACAAATTTAATCACAAGCCCTATGAGTAATAATGTTTTCTGTCTTCCTTTCCAATTAGGTTTCTTTTCCTTGTCCAATCTGGAACATCAGTACAATGTTGAATGAAAGGGATAAGTGAGCCTCTCACCTTATGACTGAACTCAAGGGGAAGATATTCAGGCTGGCCCTACACACTGTTTGTTGTAATCTTTCTGTATTAGGTTGACAGATATAAAAATGAATGACTTCCAAATTATATATAATTATATATTATATATTAATTTAATACCATAGGTTTTGCTTAATGTTCTAGCCATATCAAAGTAGTTCCTGTCCACCCCAGTGTTTTAAGACTTTGGGGGTAATTTTTAAAATTATGAACCATGCTAATTTCTTTCAAATATTTTTCTACCTCACTGAGTTAGTATATTTAAGTGTTTCCCTATTCATAGAATGGCTATCTAGATTCTAAGATAAACTTATGTTTCTATGTTAAAAACAACATTTTTTAACAGATTCAACTCTTCAAAACAGAAGAGGTGAATCATCAACTCTACCTAAGAGCATGCTCATAAAATGCTAAATTCATCTGCTGCAGGTTTTATTGTATATTCTGCAGAGATCTGTGTATGGAGATATCTCAAACCAGGAGACCAGGTGGGGAAGTCCTTTAGTTGCTGTACATAGAAAATAAGCAGAAACATTTTATTTCACATTGCTAAAATAACCATGCAATTACTCTGTAACTACACTATAAATACATGGCTGATGACATGCTGGTGCACAAGAACTACATGCTTGGTAAGTTGAAGTGATACCCTAAAACCTTTGAACTAATTACATGTTAATTATGTTGGAGTTACGTAGTAACTCACAACTATAATCCAGTGTAAGCTGAAGGGCATGTAATAACAAAGTTCAGTGTAATAGGTAATCATTGTGTATGCCCTGGAAAGAAGTGGAGCCAAATCATCTGTAAACATGCTTGTCACACAATCACAAGTAAATATTAGCAGAATAGCAATTTCTTGCATTAGTCATGCATACTAACATTACAGATCTGCCCTGTGGCAGGTGATTTTGTTTTATTATATAGAATTTAAAAGAACAAACATCTCTGAATCAAACATGTAATATCAATGAATTAAGGTTAAAAATGGCTAGACATTCACCAAAAAATCTGTATTTTATGAATAATTTTAAAACCATAATAAAAATCTGTAGATAATTTTTGTCATTTTAAATTTCTACCCTATACCTATTCATTTAATTTTTTAGGAACTACACTGTTATTTTGTCATTTCCATGTGAATTTTTTCATTAATTTATGACTTTGCATAGACTATTTTTTTAAAATTATAGGTACACCAATAGCTAGTGCTGGAGAAGAATGATTAAGCTCCATGCTTTTTATTCTCAGGAAACACTAAAATAGCATTGCCAGTGCCCAACATTCATAATTTAAAAACATATACAGAGCACTGAAATGTATACAAAGTAGAATTTAAGAAAATAAAATTTATCAAAATATTTATATTGCAAATGAAGTATATGAGCTGAGTGGTGGAGGCACACGACTTTAATCCCAGCACTCAGGAGGCAGAGGCAGGTGGATCTCTGAGTTGAAAGCCAGCCTGGTCTACAGAGTGAGTTCCAGGACAGCCAGGACTACACAGAGAAACCCTGCCTCAAAAAAATATATATGAAGATGTCTCGGTAATAAAAGTACAAAAACCTACTCTTTGCAATATGAAAAATTGATATATCCCATAAAGAGATAGCCCATCAGTGAAAAGTGTACCTAAAAAATGTTCACTGTTGGAAAAGCAAGATATACGAAAGTAATGAAGAACAAATGTACATTACATGCATGATAAAACAAGTGAGCTATAAAACACTCTACTGAAATTCAGCAGGTCATGTACAAAGGGAAAGTTATAATTCACAGCTACTTGCCCAACTGTTATTCCTTGTTAATTCATTACACCTGTTTACCAAGTAGGAGCAGCACAACAGCACCTCCAAGCATTAAAGGAGGAAAAGGGCAAATGAGTATCCCAATTAGAATCATGCAGTTCAGGAGAAAAGAAAAAAACCGACCAACTGCAGGGGAGCACCTTCCACTCCTCCATTCACATCTCTGCAGGGAAGTCTTTGTAAGTAGCTGCCTTGCATTGAATGAACTTAGCATCTTACCAGACTGCTGTTGGAAAGACTTGATCGTTCCCTCTCCCCCTTTGTTTTGAAGACTTGAATATTCTGTTAAAAGATGATTTCAAAGTTGAATGTGATGAATTGTAGCAAGCTCACTCCAGTTATGTGCAATTCTTATCTCACACTTTGAAAAGATCTTTGCGGTGTAATTCTTTATTTTTAATTGCAGACATTTAAAAATGTCATTTTCTACTGTTAAGAGTAATCCTCTTTATTTCTGGTGCTTCTAAAGAATCAGAAACCAATCTTTCTACTAACATATTTTGAGATTAGTTTTAAGAGGTTTTTGGTCATTTGCTTTATTTTATTATCTTATTTTAAAGTTACTGCATTTGAGCATTTAAGAATTGGGACCATATGGTATTCAACTGGATTTTTTATATTTAAAAAATTTAAATATTAGCCGGGTGGTGGTGGTGCACGCCTTTAGTCCCAGCACTCGGGAGGCAGAGGCAGGCAGATCTCTGTTAGTTCGAGGCCAGCCTGGTCTACCAAGTGAGTTCCAGGAAAGGTGCAAAACTGCACAGAGAAACCCTGTCTCGAAAAACCCCAAAAAAAATTAAATATAATGAGTTTTATAATTTCATCAGATTTTTGTAAATTTTTTGGAAGTGAAGCCTTTAGCAAGGATTGTCTAGTTTTTAGTAATTTCTATTTTTTTCTGGTGTATTGCTTGTATTATTATACATTATAATACAAAAAAGAAACATCATAAGTGCATCATTTAATTGTACTACTTGGCTGAATTTCCATATAGTTTTTACCACGTATGGGAAGATTTTACTTGTATCGTAGCATTTTAAATAAGGGTAATTACCTTTTTATTAAAGTCATTTTCAAGGTAAGTTCCTATTTTTGTAATGTTCTACTCTTAAGCTATATAACACAGTTCCTTTTTATTCAATGTTCACTTGTTGAAATGCTAGTAGTAAATTAATGCTACTAAATATCTTGCAAATAACTATATACAAATATACATATACTTTTAAATATTTTTAATGTGATGTGTTGAATGAATAAAACTTTTAACTCAGAAAAATATCCATTATTTCTTTAAATATTTAATAATTAGCTATTTTATATCATGACTAACATGAAATTTTTGTAGGTCTGTTTCTTCTTGTTCTATTTTTTTCTAATTGTCACTCCTGGACTTTTATCATCTTGTGTTTGTTTCATTTATTATTGTTTGTATTCCTTAAACTTTCAATTATCATTTGCTAACACCCTTGGATTTGTTGCTAGTGTGGAGAAATTAGCTTTTGCATCTATGTTAGCTGTGAGCATTTGTCAAACTTGTATAAAACAATAGATTGCTGGTATCAGGTTTTGTCGACTCCTCCAGAACTGTGAATTTGAGCTGCCAGCTCCCTAAACATCCAGCCTGCAGACACAACTTCCTGTGAGCATCAATTCCCTATCTTTCCATGGAAAGGTTGAGAGCACAATTTTCATTGCAATCCCCTGAGAGGACAGTGCTTTGTACTAGTACACTGCCATGGCTGTTGTTACACATAGACCTCAGGCAGGACTCGTTCATTCTTCTTCGAAATCCATATCACACAACAAGGACTGAAGTTCAGGTTCCTGTCTGGCCCAAACTGCCAGTGTCAAATAGTGCTGTGTTGTTCTGGATTGCTTTTCTGCATTTCCATTTCCACTCATTCCTCATTCTATCACCTATGCATTCCTTTCTTGACCCATATTAGCTCATATTGTAATTTTCAATCCAGTAGTTCAAATGGTTTTCTGAAGCAGAGTCAAGTTAAAAACCTCTCATGCCGTGTCAGTAGAAAGCAAAGGCAGTAATTTTATCTAATTACTTTGTAACTGGTTATTTTTCTATTTTAATGTGGATTCTACAGGAACTGAATATAATTAGCAACACTCAGACTCAAACAAACTTCCCTGGAGAAGCTGAAATGGAAACAGAATCCCGGTTTCTAGTACTTAAGGAAAGAGGGGCCTGCAGCTATAGTTTAGTTGGCAGAGCACTTGCCTGGCATGTACAAGGCCCTGGGTTCATTCCCTAACACTGTAAAAGACTGTCAGGGGAGAAAAGGGAAGAAAAGATGAAGACCTAGTCCATCGAGGATCCATCTTCCTAGATGTTAATGGAGATCCTAGGACTGACTTAGTCCCCATACTATAGAGCCCCTGCTGTCTGCTTATTCTCTTCCCTAAAGAATGTTGAGCAGTATTCAGATTGTGCCAATCATGACTTAAGCATTCTGCTTGTGATATTTGTCCTCCTCTCAGCCTGTGCCATGTATAACTAAATCCTTCATTGCTTTTTCACTAGCAAAAATGAAATGCACAATAGTCCTTACCTAGGGGGTGTTTTGTCCAGCCTTCCCCCTTCAGGGCATATGTGGCCATGTCAACAGACTTCATTATTTGAAACAAAAAGCGAGAGACTTGTCTGTCTGTTTGTTTGTTGGTTAAATGCTGGGGGCTTGAACCCAGCACCTTGAGCGTGCTTCATCCTTTTCCACTGCTGTGAAAAACACCATGGCCAAGGCTCCTTACAGAAGAAAGAGTTGATTTGAGCTTACAGTTCAAGAGGGATAAGAGTCCATGATGGTGATGAAGAAGCAGGCATGGTAGCTAGAGCTGGAAGCTGAGCACTTACATCTTGAAACACAAGCAAGAAACAGAAAGAGCAAATTTGAAATGGTGCAAGTCTTTACACTCTCAAAGCCCACCTCCAGTGCCATACTTCTTCCAACAAAGCCAAACCTCCTAAACTTCCCAAATTGCACCATCATCTAGGGATCAAGTGTTCAAATGCCTGGGACTAAGGGGAGCATCTCATTTAAACCACCACACTTGGTAAGTGCTCTACCGCTAGTTATATGCCTGACCAGGAAGACAATTTGTTATTATCACTCTAGGGGTAAGGAAGTTACTGAGATATAAAAGGTAGGTGTCTAAAAGGATGCCACTAAAGCAGTGCCCCTCAACAAAGAATTACCTGTCTCCAAGCATCTATAATGCTGAGGTTGGCATATGCCAGGAAGTGATAGATGAAAAAAGGTTTTCCATGAGAGGATTACTCCCTCAAATATTGCAAATTTTGGCTTGACTGGGGACCAAATGCAACTCTATTTTTTGTTGTTGTTGATATTAAGATAGAGACTCTGTAGCCCAGGATAGCCTTGAAGTATGGCAATCCTCCTATTTTGATACTAGGACTCTAGATATGAGTCACCATGATTGGCTTGAATGCAATTGATCTCACAGTTGGTCCCTTCCTGTGAGGAGCCTCTAACAGGAATATTTAAACAGAACATATTTGATTCATTGGGGCGTGCGTGCACGTGTGTGTGTGTGTGTGTGTGTGTGTGTGTGTGTGTGTGTGTGTGTATACCGTCTCTGGGGATATATATACAGTGTGGCTTTGTTAAATACTAGACCAAAAGTTTCACTTTTCAGTCTCATTTGTTTCTCACAAGAAGTGGGGGGGGAATCAATAATTGTATATTAAGTGCTAAGACAAATCAAAACAATTCAGGACAATTTAAACTACCTCAAGAGGGAATTTGATCAAGGCTTTTTGTGGACAGCCATGTACTAATTTAACTTAAATCAGATTATTAGAGCTACTTAATCAATATACATCACCAACAATTTCAGGAGACTACTTTTCTTCAGAAAAAAATAATTCTCTAGCACTTGAGAAACCAGAAGATTCTCAAGGTGATCTAGTCAGGGTTTCAGAATGAATTAGTGGTAGAAAATATATAAAATTTCAGGATTTCTGTACCCCAAAGTTTTATACCAATATACTTTCTAAAGTCAGTAAGAAGTATAAAAGAATATCTGAATCACACAGGATTCAGTGAGAGAAGCTTGATGTGGAGTGTCGGATTTCTCACAAAGGGTAGACTTTATGGTGCTATAAAGGGAGTCAGTGGTCCATGTAATGCTGTTTGCTTCTGCATCTAATGTCACTAGCCAGACCAGTAGCTGGAATGGAACTATGTATGGGCAGAAAGAAACACAAGCCAAATTCTGCATTTCTCACTGCCTCCAACATTAGTGCCATGGGTAACTTTCAGGAGAAGCTAGCATTGCCATGGCACTCACATGTTAGTCCCAGAAAAACCTAAGGGAGAGACTTGGTAGAATTTGTAAGAGCCATATGTCCAAGTATTGCTCTGTGTCAACATGGCAGGCCTGTAAATCAATCACAACCAACCTGACATGCTCTATATAGCAGAGTGTCAACATAGCTGCTGCTTTGCTCCTACCTTCTAAATCTTACATCACTTTCTCTTGTGGCCAATCCTAGCCTGGAACCACTCACGGAAGGGACCTTCATGAAACACAGTACAGAGCTACCACTAACATCCTACTTGCCAATAGAAAACAAATCAGTACTTATGAAAATTCCCACCATAAAAATTGTGAGCAATATCAAGGGATCCATCCTCCCTCTTCTGGATTCTGAAAGCATCTATATTTACATGTACATATTCATATACAGATAAAAGATATACACATGTACACATAATTTAAAAATAAAATAAAAGTTTAAAAAGAAACTATGAGCAATAAAGTATGAGAGGCTGGTACCAGCATTGGGCTTGTGGGTATCAGAGAATAGAATTTCAGATGATAAATAAAGATAAAATGGTATAGGGAGTGCTCCTTAGGGACTCTCTAACAGGATTTGGGAACTGTGGAACAGACTATGGCCAGGGTATTTAAGTTCACAGCTAGAACTGTGGCTAGATCTGGGAAAGAGTAGGGATTGGATGCCAATTCCTTAGATACTGAGATGTTTGATGCTATTGTATAAAAGAAAGACTGAAAAAACGTGTTTGGAAAGTAAGCTAAGATTAGAAGGTTAGCAAATTTTTAAAAATGACATATCACATATTACACAGATTTTGAGAAAGGCTTTGCCAAAATTCAACATCTATTAAAGATTTAGTTAAACCATTAGTTTGGGGTAGTAGTGCACATCTCAGCACTTAGGAGAGTAAGGTTCAAGAATTGCTGTGAGCTGAAAGCTAAACTGGTCTATATACCAAATATCATGCCAATTAAGGCTACGTAACAAGGCTTTGTCTCAAAAAAAATAGTAAAATTAAATGAATTGTTAACAAAATAAAAATCAGTTCATTTATTTCCTTGTCACAGTAAAACATAACAACAAACAAATCATCACTATAAAATGATGAGTGTATCACCCTTAAAATTAGACAGGACATGAGTAATTTTTATTATTGTATTTTTTTGTTATTACTTAACATAAAATTTTTGAGCCAAAGCAATTTGAGAAACAAGTCAAAAGGTATACAAACTGGGAAGCTCAAGTTACCATTATTTATAGATAAAATGACTTTTAAGTAGAAAATCCAACATAGTATTTACTTTAGGAACCCACAAATACTGCTGTACATGATAGAGAATTTTAGTAATTTTTGTTCTTAATATCAATATAAAGAAAATACTTTTGTTGTGTGTTGAATATAAAATATCTCCCAAAAGCTCTTGTTTTGAATACATGGTTCCTAACTGGTAGTCCTTTCTTAAGATGTTGTGGAAACTCTATAAGGTGGGACCTAGCTGGAGAAAGGATGTTACTAAAGCATAATCCATGGAGCATATTATTTCTGACCATTTCCTGTTTTGCTCTCTCCTTCCTGGTCCATCATGAAGTGAACAGCTCCCCTCTGTCACATGCTCCTACTACCATGATACTCTTCCTAGGCACATGACACTAAGTAACTGTTGACTGAGCCTTTTGAAACCATGAGCCAGAAGGATTTTTTTCTTTTGTTTCTGACAAGTAATTTATCATAGCCATGCTTAAGTATTTAATAGAGTTTTCTGACAAATGAACACCAATTGTTACCTATGATATCTACAACTTCTGAAAACAGATCCTAAAACTAAACTTCATTAAGAAATGTGAAAATTTTCCTAGATTTATCCTTATTTTTATTATTTATTTAGTGTGTGTGTGTGTGTGTGTGTGTGTGTGTGTGTGTGTGTGTGTGTGACGTGTTTTCAGGTGCCCTCTGAGGCCAGAAGAAGGCATTGGATCCCCTGGAGTTGAAATCACGGGAGGTTGTGAGCCATCTGATATGGGTGCTGGGAACTAAACTCCAGTCTTCTGAAAGAGCAGCAAGCACTCTTAACCACTGAACCATCTCTCCAACCCTAAAAAAATGTGCATAAAGAAAAATTTTAAAGTCTTGATGGACAAAGTATATGCTATATCTTTGGATATAACAGCTCCATATCATAAAATGTTGGTTCTCTCTAAATTAAACTCTTATAGAATCTCAATAAAATTCCATGTACTTTGGAGGGGAAATATATGAGTTGAATCTCACGTTTACGTGAAAAATTTACCAACAAGACAATCCAATAAATTTGATGTGTTATAAATGGAAGGTTGTAGCATTATTAAATATTAAAATATTGCAGAACTATGAGTTTAAAAGTAGTGCATGAATATAGAGTTCAATTGATCACATGACAAATTTGAGAAATAGATAAAAGTGCACATGAGTGTCTAGGATATAAAGACAGCATTTGAAAAGAGCATAGAAAAGATACTACACCTACTGAACAGAATCATTTTAATTCTTCTACATTTATTTATTTATCATGGAGTGTGTGTGTGTGTGTGTGTGTGTGTGTGTGTGTGTGCGCGCGCGCTCCAGTTCCATTCACTTTCTTGCTGATTCCATGATTTCAGTTTTCTTTGCTGCTGTTCCTTTACTAGATTTTCCTATCTATTCACCTGTTGACGGACACCTAAGCTGGTTCTTCATTGTTGCTATTGTGAATAGTTCAGTAATAAACATAGATATGCAGGTTTCTGTGTGGCAGGACTTAAGAATCCTTTGGGTCTCTGTCCAGGAATGGTATGGTTATATTATATGGTGGTTCTCCTTTTTTTGTTTGTTTTTTTAAGAAACTGTCATATGGGGCTGGCAAGATCACTCAAGAGGTAAAGGGTAAGAGGCATTAGCTATCAGGTGATGCAAGTCTTACTGTCTGAGTTCAATTCTCAAAACCTACATAAAGGTGGAGGCTGAGAACCAACTCCAAGCCCCTCACATAAAGTAAAAATTATTTATTTTTTAATAAAGTTAAAAGTTAAAAACTCTCCATATTGTCAGCATTTATTTCATATTCTTGTCCGTGTAGATCACCTGTGATGCATGTACTTTAGGCTACAGGCCCCAGACCTGCATTTATCAGTGTTTTGGAAAGAGTGGGCTACATAAGGCATATTTAAAAACCTAGCATGAAATAAACTGCAGAACATACCATGTGGTGATAATTGTCTCTAAGAAGATCATGTTTGAAAGACTTAGGTCAGAGGGAGTCTCCATCCCCACAGTTTCATCTCTAATCTTCTGTATATGTATGCACATATTACCTATTAACAAAAGAAAAAGGACTTACCAAGAAAAGGACCGCCAACATAATATCAGATGTACTGAGCAGCAATAAGTTTTAAAGTATTAGCCTAAAGTAAATAAGAGTTTGAAAAATGAGTGTTACATGAAATTAGTTGTTGTCAGCTACAAGGAAAGCTGTGAAACAATGATAAACTGTATATACATAATCATAGGACAATAAACAGGGCCAAATTATTTATAATAAATATACTAGTGATTAACATATTATATATTATGGAATGAGAATGGGTTCATAACAATTGTAACTCATAAATGACATTTGTATAAAAATAAACAATAAGCACTTTAATGTTTAAAACTACATTAAGAAAATAAATACATTTTATCTTTTAACTGGTAGATAGCTAGAAATTTATGCTACAACTGTCTGTTTTCACATGCAGTAAGCATGGAGAAAAACTAAATTGACTAGTTAGTTAAAAAATACCACATAAGCATTTTATGGGTATAATATTTGATAAGAAATAGTATACTGCAATATATTTTTTATACTTTTTAATTATTTGAGAATTTCATATATGTATTTTGATCATATCCCCCTTTCCATATCTTCCAAGATAGCCCCATTCCATGCCCACCAACTTTGTGTCCATCAAGTCCCATTAGTACTGGCCATCCACTGGAACACATTAGACCTACCAGGGACCACACCCTTAACGAAAACTAATTTTCCCTTTCCAAGTAGCTATCAATAGCTCCTCAGCTAGGGATGGAATTTCATGCCCACATCACCTTCTATACTGTAATTTTTCAATATGTCTAATATCATGCTAATATTTTCATAAAGTGATCAACTTAAACATATTAACTTGATCAAACAAAACACCATATGTATGCACACATACACATGATAGTATTATGACTCATTCCATATTATGTCTATAGGAGTACAGAGAAATAGATTTTAAAAACATTTTTATTATAGCTATACTTATAAAAACATATTTTAAAATTCAATATGAGCAATTGAAATTATTTTCAGGACACGCCAGCCAAGGAAGCAGGTAGGCTAACTGCAGATCTTCACCTTCCTTCCTTTCCTCCAAATCCAATCTCCCAGTCTCAACCCAGCTCTGAAGCAGAACACCTGCTGTGCCCAGTCCCTGCCCCCATCTCCATTGGATCACATAGATCTCCTCCAACCTTCCTCCCAGTTTGTCCCATTGCCCTAGCCCTCAGCTTTAGCTGACATGCCCTGGGAAGTCTCTAGGCAAGCCTGTCAGAGAAGCAAGTGCCAGCAAAGCACGTAAGCAAGCTTCAGATCTTCACTCCCCCTCCTCTCCTCCAAATCCAATCCCCCAGTCTCATCCCCAGATTTGTAGCAGACCACCTGTTTGAGCCTCTCATTCTCTGCCCACATTCCCAGGGGACTAGGCAGATCCTGGTGGAACACCCTGCTTGCTCCTCTCCTGTGGACCCCCTCACTCTCCTTCCTAGCTCATTTCCATTCCTAAGCAACAGCTTCCAATACCTAGAAACACATTCTACCGAGAATCTCCAGTGGCCACACCTGACAGGATCCCAGAAGAATCCTCTACCAGGCAACACAGCCACCAGACTCTTCCTAAGAACCAGAGAGGGCAACAGAAACCAGAGAATAAAATACCCACCCAACAAAGACATGACCAGCTATTAGCACCCAGAATTACAGTCTTCCCAATCCAAGATGCCTAGACACCAGTGTAATAACAGTAACAACCAGGACAATACGTGTCCACTAGAGCCTAGCAACCTTACTATAGTAAGTCCTGAGAAATGAAGCACAAGACAAGAACCTTAAAATAGCTTTTATGAATATGATAGAGGAAATTAATAAATCCCTGAAAGAAAACTATGAAAATACAAACAAGCAGTGGAAAGAAATGAATAAAACAATTCAAGAGCTGAAAGTGGAAATAGAATCAATAAAGGAAACTCAAACTGAGGGCAATCTGAAAATGAAAATTCTAAGAACTCAAACAGGAACCTCAGAAGTAAATCTCACCAACACAATGAAAGAGATGGAAGAGAGAATCTCATGCACTAAAGACAAGACAGAAAAAAAAAAGAATAAATCAGTCAAAGAAATGTTAAATCTCAACAACTCCTGGCACAAAACATCCAGGAAATCTGGGACACTATGAAAAGCCCAAATCTAAGAATAATAGGAATAGGAGAGGAGGAGACGAAACCCAGGTCAAAGACACAAAGAACATTTTCAACAAAATCAAAGAAGAAAATTTAGCTAACCTAGAGAAGACTATGCCTATAAAGGTACAAGAAGCATACAGAACACCAAATAGACTGGACCAGAATACAAAGGCCCCTTGCCACATAATAATCAAAAATCTAAACATACAGAACAAAGAAAGAATATTAAAAGTTGCAAGTGAAAAAGATCAAGTAATATATAAAGGCAGGCCCATTATAATCACACCTGACTTCTCAATAGAGACTCTAAAAGCCAGAAAGGCCTGGACAGATGTTCTATAAACTACAAGAGACCACAAATGTCAGCCCAGCCTACTATTGAAAGCAAAACTTTCAATCAGAATAGATTGAGAAAACAAAACAAAATGAATTATATTCCACAATAACACCAAATTTAAGTAATATCTATCTACAAATCTAGCTCTACAGAAAATTATAAGGAAAATTTTAACCTGAGGAGGTTAACCACAGCCAAGAAATAAATAACAAACCAGCAAATCAAAAGGGACACACACACCATAACACCAAAATAACAGGAATCAACAAACATTGCTAATCAATAACATCAAGTCTTTCAATTCCTAAAAAGAAGGGGAAAAAACCTAACAGAATGGACACAAAAAAAGAAACCATCCTTCTGCTGCATCCAAGAAACACACCTTAACATCAAGGATAGATATCACCTTAAGGGAAAAGAATGGGGGAAAAAAAGATATTCCAAGAGACTGAAGAAGCAAGCCAGTGTATCCATTTTAATATCTGACAAATTAGACTTCAAACCAAAACTAAATAGAAGAAATAGGAAAGGATACTACATACTCATCAAAGGAAAGGTTCACCAAAAGGACACTGCAATTAACATCTATGTACCAAACACAAGGACAACCAAGTTCATAAAAGAAACAGCTTAAATCACATAATGACCTTCACACACCAATAATAGGAGACTTCAATATCCCATTCTCACCAATGGACAGGTCATCCAGACAAAAACTAAACAGAGAAATTCTGGAGCTAACTGACACCACAAGCCAAATGGACCTACCAGTTATTTACAGTACGTTTCACCCAAACACAAAAGAATATACCTTCTTTTCAGAAACTCATGGAACTATCTCCAAAATTGACCACATACTCAGACACAAAACAAGTCTCAAGAGATACAAGAAGATTGAAATAACTCCCTGCATCCTATCTGACCAGTATGGATTAAAGCTGGATATTGTCAACAACAGAACAGCAAACTCATGGAAACTGAACAATTAACTACTGAATGGAAATGGGTCAAAACATAAAGGAAGAAAGAAATTAAAGACTTTCTAGAAGTCAATGAAAATGAATACACAATGAACCCAAACTTATGGGGTACAATGAAGACAGTTCTAAGAGGCAAATTCATAGCACTAAGTGGCTACATAAAAAAAATGAAGAACTCTCATATGAGCAATTTAACAGCACACTTGAAAACTCTAGAACAAAAAGAAGAAATCACACACAAAAGGAATAGATGGCAAGAAATAGTCAAACTCAGGGCTGCAATCAATAAAACAGAAACAACAACAAATAAAACAATATAAAAATCAATGAACAAAAATGTGTTCTTCGAGAATATCAACAAGATAGACAAAACCTTATCCAAACTAAATAAAAGGCAGAGAGAGAATATCCAAATTAAAAAGATCAGAAATAAAAAGTGGGACATAACAACCAACACTGAAGAAACCCAGAAAATCATAAGAACATACCTTAAAAACCCATACTCTGTGAACTTGGAAAATTTAAAAGAAATGTATAAGTTCCTAGATATGTACCATTACAAAAGATAAATCAAGGTCAGATAAGACCTATAATTCCTAGTGAAATATAAGTAGTCATTGAATGTCTCCCAACCCCAAAAAAGAAAAAAGAAAAGCCCAGAGCTAGATGGTTTAACAGCATAATTCTATTAGACTTTCAAAGAAGTGTTAATGCTAATAATCCTCAAATTATTTCACAAAATAGAAACAGAAGAAACACTGCCCAATTCATTTTATGAGGCCATAGTTACCCTGATATCTAAACCACATAAAGACCCCCCCCCCAAAGAAAGAGAATTACAGACCAATTTCCCTCATGAACTTTGATGCAAAAATACTCAGTAAAATACTTGCAAACTGAATCCAAGAACACAACAAAAAAGATCATCCACCACGATCAAGTAAGGCCTCATCCCAGAGATGCAGGGATGGTTCAACATACAAAAATCAGTAAATGTAATCCACCGCATAAACAAACTGAGGAAAAAAACCCATGATCATCTCACTAGATGCTGAAAAGGCTTTTAACAAATCAAACACACTTCGTGATAAAAACCCTGGAGAGATTAGGGATAGAAGGTACAAACCTAAACATAATAAATGCAGTTGACAGCAAGCCTACAGGATCATACCCAAACAGAATAAAGGCAATTTATAGCAAGCCAATAGCCAACAGAAACTCAAAGTGATTCCATTAAAATCAGGAACAAGACAAGACTGTCCACTCTCTTCATATCTACTCAATATAGTACTTGAAGTCTTAAATAGAACCAAAAGACCACAAAAGGAGATCAAGGAAATAAAAATTGGAAAGGCAGTCAAACTTTCACTATTTGCAGATGATATGATAGTATACACATGAGACACCCAAAATTCCATTGGAGAACACCTATAGATGAGAAACACTTGCAGCAAAGGAGCTGAATACAAGATTAACTCACAAAAATCAGTACCCTTCCTATATACAAATGACAAATGGGCTGAAAAAGAAATCGGGGAAACAATCCCCTTCACAATAGCCTCAAAAAAATTAAAATATCTTGGAGTCACTCTAACTAAGCAAGTGAAAGACCTGTATGACAAGAACTTCAAGTCTTTGAAGAAAGAAATTGGAGAAAATATCAGAAGATGCTAATGGATTGGTATGATTGACATAGTAAAAATGACCATCTTACCAAGAACAATTTAGAGATTCAAAGCAATCTCCACCAAATTCCAACACAATTCTGTACAGACCTTGAAAGAACAATACTCAACTTCATATGAAAAAAAAAAAAACAGGATAGGTAAAATAATCCTGAGTGGTAAGAGAATTGTCGAGGGTGTCACTGTCCCCAATTTCAAGTTATTTTACAGAGCTATAGTAATAAAAAACTACATGGTATTGGCACAAAAATGGATATGTTGATCAATGGAATGGAACTGAAGACCCAGACATAAACCCATACACCTGTAGACACTGATCTGTGATTTTTAAAAAAGCCAGAAACACACACTGGAAAAGAGACAGCATCTTCTACAAACAGTGTTAGTCAAACTGAATGGCTGCATATGGAAGAATCCAAATGAATGCATATTTAATCACCTTGCACAAAGCTCCAAATGGATCAGGAAATCAACATAAGTCCAGAAACCCTGAATCTGATAAAAGAGAAAGTGAAGAATATCCTTGAACTCATCAGCACAGGAAAAGACTTTCTGAACATAACACTGTTAGCACAGTCACTAAGATCAACAAGTAACAAATGAGACATCAGGAAACTGAAAACTTTCTGTACAGCAAAGGACATCATCATTCAGAAAAAGCAACAGCTTACAGAAAGGAGAAAGATTTCCAAAACATGTAAAGAACTAAAAAATCTAAATATCAAGCAAATTAATAACCAAATTAAAAATATGGCACAGATCTAAACAGACTGAGGCAGGAGGATGACTTGAGACCAGGAATTTGAGGCCAGCCTTGGACATAATCAATATAGTAAGATTGCCCCAACACATACATGCACACAAAAGTAAAGAAAAAAAATAGGTCTAAAAGTTGATTTCTGATGTTTTCTTTTCTTTTCTTTCTTTTTTTCTCTTGAGGCAGGGTTTCTCTGTGTAGCCCTGGCTGTCCTGGAACTCACTCTGTAAACCAAGCTGGCCTCAAACTCACAGAGATCGGCCTGCTTCTGCCTCCCAGGTGCTGAAATTAAAGATGTATACCTCCACTGCCCAGTTGATAACTGAAGTTTTCAATACTCAGATTATTCTTTAGTTGAGAAAGGTCTCTGACAGTCTCACTCTTCACTATGAGCATCCACAGTGAATGCAGAGTACCTGCACAGACATGAGGCTTGCTTGTAATGGAGGAAAAGAAACATTACATGGCCTTTTCTAGAAAAAGTGTATGGGCTCTTGCTTTAAATGTTAGAGTGTTGTAGAATATCATTTTAAGATGTGTTACATTTGTTTATTCTGTGGAACATTTGTTTAACGATGCAAAGATGTGGTGCATTCTTTTATGTTGCATTTATTTAACTCTGTGAAGCTGTGTTACTTTGCCTGTCCAAAATACCTGATGGTCTAATAAAGAGCTGAATGTCCAATCTGATTACCAGGGCAGGCCAGCTCAGGCACCCTCTCCACTATTGCTGGCAATCTAAGCTGGGGTCATCCTTGTTGATTCCTGGGAACTTCCCTAGCACTAGGTTTCTCCCTATCCCCAGGATATCTTCATCTATCAAGATAATCACTTTCTGCCTGGTGGTGGTGGTGGCGCACGCCTTTAATTCCAGCACTCGGGAGGCAGAGGCAGGCGGATCTCTGTGAGTTCGAGGCCAGCCTGGACTACCAAGTGAGTTCCAGGAAAGGCGCAAAGCTACACAGAGAAACCCTGTCTCGAAAAACAAAAAAAAAAAAAAAAAAACAAAAAAAAAAAAAAAAAAAAAAAAAGATAATCACTTTCATTGCTCTCCCACTCCATCCCTGTTCCAGATCTACCATCTCATTCCCTTATGTTCTCATTCGCCATCCCCTAACCTGTATTACCCACCTCCTCATTCCCAGTTTACTCTGGAGAGCTCATCTATTTCCCCTTCCCAGCCCAATACATGAGTTCCTCCTAGGGTCCTCCTTGTTAGCTAGCTTCTTCAGATATGTGGGTTGTAGTCTGGTTATCCTTTGCTTTACATCTAGTATCCACTTATGACTGAGCACATACCATGTTTGTCTTCTGAGTCTGGGTTACCTCACTCAGGATATTTTCTAGTTCCATCCACTTGCCTGCAAATTTCATGATGTCATTGATTTTTACTGCTGAGTAGTACTCCATTGTGTACATGTACCACATTTTTGTCATCCATTCTTCAGTTGAGGGGCATCTAGGTTGTTTCCAGGCTCTGGCTATTATGAACGCTGCGATGAACATAGTTGAGCATGTGTCCTTGTGATATGATTGAGTATTCCATGGGTATATGCCCAAGAGTGGTATCATTGGTAACTGTCATCATAGAGCCTTCATCCAGTAAGTGGTAGAAACAGATGCAGAGATCCACAGCCAAGCACCAGGCCGAGCTCCAGGAGTCCAGTCCAAGAGAGAGAAGAGGGATTCTATGAGCAAGGGGCATAAAGATCATGATGGGGAGACTTACAGATACAACTGGCCCAAGATAGTGGGAACTCATGAACTTTAGACCAACAGTTGTAGAACCTGCATGGGACTGGACTAGGCACTCTGCATAATTTAGACAGTTGTGTAGCTTGATCTGTTTAAGGGGCCCCCTGGCAGTGGGAATAGGATCTATCCCTGGCACATGAACTGGCTTTTTGGAGCCTATTACCTATGGTGGGACACCTTGCATAGCTTTGATGCAGAGGGAGGGGCTTGGATCTGCCTCAACTGAATGTACCAGGCTTTGCTGACATCCCATGGGAGGACTTACCTTTTTGGAGGAGGGGATGGGGGGTGGGTTGGGGAGGAAGGCTTTGGAGGAGCAGGAAGAGGGATGAGAGGAGTATCTGTGGTTGGTACGTAAAATGAATAAAAAATTTCTTAATTAAAAAAAAGTAACAAAAAAAGATCAGTTCTTAATGTGAATCAATCATGAAGAAATAAGTGCCAGCTGGCAAGATGGTGCAGAGGGCAAAAGCTTGCTTCCAGCCTGATGCCTGGAATTTGAGCTCCAGAATCCACATAGTAGGAAGGGAGAACTCACTCTCTTCTGACCTCCATTCACATGTTGTGAGAAGTTGTGGCACGTGCACACCTACACAACACAAACACACACACACACACACACACACACACAGGTAAGTAAATGAATAAACAAATTAAAATATTTCAAAACCAGAAATAGATACAGATATTATTACCATAATTATGAATACTGCAAAATCAACTATACAAATTTTGAATCCAGATATTTCACAGAGTTGTAGAAGGTAATCATATATTTTACTAGAAAGCAGTATGGAATAGTCACAATTGTGTTTATACATGTGCACATGTTCATGTATGTGTGAGTACATGCATGAGTTTGTATATGGAAGACAAAGGCTTATGTCACAATCATGTTATTACACATGTGCAAACGTATAATAAATAAAAAAAAGAGCTGAACGTCCAACAGCAAGAGAGGAGAAAGGATAAGTGGGGCTGGCAGGCAGAGAGACTAAATAGGAGAAAGAGAGAGAAAAGGAGGATGGAGCAATAGATCAAGGAGCAGGAAAAGAAGGGTCTGGTCACCTAGCCAGCCACTCAATAAGAAGGGAGGAAAAGGTACACAGGAATAGAGAAAGATAAAAGCCCAGAGGCAAAAGATAGATTGGATAAATTAAGAAAAGCTGCCTAGAAACAAGTCAGGCATTCATAAATAAAAATAAGACCGTGTATATTTATTTGGGAGCTGGGTAGGCAGGCCCTCAAAAGAGTAAAAAGAGAAAAACAACCAACAACATTGGAGGATATTAAAAAACAAGGCAGGGATGGAGAGCTATCTCAGTGGTAATGTGCTTGCCTTGCAAGCATAAAGACTTGAGTTCAATTCCCCATCACCCACATAGACAAACTGAGTGCAGCAGCATGTACCTGTAACCGCAGAAGCAGGCAGTGCGGAGGATTCCTGGGGCTGGGTGGCCAGCCAGTTTAGCCAAATCAACAAGCTCCAGGCTCAGTGAGAAAACCTGCCTATAATCATAGTCATCATAATAAAATAATGTAAAGACCAACTGAAATAGATATTCATTATTAACCTCTGACCAACACACATGAACCTATGTGTGCACCCAAGCATAAACACACACACATTCATATGCAACGCACATCAATGGATTCTATAGGATGTGAATCAACTGTTAGACAAAGAAAAACCTCATTTAAAAAAAGTTAAATATCCATACAAAGTCTGAGAAACCTAAAACAAAGCTTGTTTAGTAAAAGTATTCTAAATACTACTTTATAGAGAAAAAGCACATGATCAGTTTTCTAATTCTTACCAGTCCCTAAGGCAACACCACCTCTGCATGACTAATCTCTGCATAAAATAATTAATTACACTCGATCAGAGGCCTGTTTCTGCTGATGCTGTCTTTTGTTAATCTTTCATGCTGATTTTGGAATTATATCCTAAATTTCATGTTTGTCATCTGCTAAGTTTTAAAATGTATCATGTGTCCCTGAGTTTATTTTCTTCATGAAACAAAATCAAAGTACTAATATATGTATGCATGATATTTACGGTAATAAAAATTTAAATACTTATTCCATTTTACTCTGATGAATTAGATTTTAATCTACAAGCATTTTTCTCAATCTTGACACTATTGATTTTTTAAAATTAGATCACTCATTGTTGGGGTGTTCTCCTGCGCATTGCAGAATATTGAGCGAGTCCTTGACCTCTACAAACTATATACCAGCAGTACCTCCACTTACAACCAAAATTCCCTAGACATACTGGAAAACCTTGTGGGTGGCAAAATCAAAATTCAGCCTCTCATATCTTCCCATGCTGTTGAATCCTCACAGTTTTCTTAAAGATTCAATCACAATCTTTGTCATTAGATACTTCCAATAAAATAATCTGACAAAGACAAATTGATTTTGGAATTACATCTTAAATTTCACATTTGTCATCTGTTAAGTTTTAAAATGTTATATCCTGTGTCCCTGAGTTTATTTCCAAGAAATTCAGAATTCCAAGTTCCCTTTCAAACAACTGTATATTGGTTTTGCAGCATAAGGAAGTCATAAAAACATAAAATGAACCATTATAAGTTGGGAATTGTCTGCATAAAATAATTCTACAAACAATCATATGCCAACACATTATCTAAACTAGCAACTTTCAAAGCAACAGAACATCTTCACAAACATATAACAAGTAAACAGCCTGAAATAGTACCCATAAAATTTCCCACAATGAAGACCTCAAGCTCCCTTTACTAGTGAATTCTACCCAATATTTGACTAAAAATCAATGCCAATTCTTCATAAATTCTTCCCCTCCAAACAGAAGGATCATTTCACAATTCATTCTATGAGATCCTGATGCTAATACCAGACAAAGACATTATAAGAAAGAGAAAAAAAGACAAGGGAGATTGCAGAACTATTTCCCAAATGAATATAGGGTCAAAAATCCAAACAAAATATATTAAACTAAATTCATGAGCATATAAAAGGATTATGCCACAGAATCAAATGTAATATATCCCTGGATTAAATGCTCAGGCTAGCATATTATGATGTTTCTTCTTGTTTGGTTTGAGGGATGTCTAGGAAGTTAGTGAAGTACACCTCTGAGCATGTCTATGAGGGTACTTCCACAGATGGTTACATCATGAGGACTCTGACCTAATTAACACATTCAAAATGTGAATACCAGATTGGGAGGCAGTATAACTGTGCAATGTGGGATACCTACTTGGGCTATATCTTGGCATAGCCATCTCTTACATTCTCTTTGCTTCCTGATCACCAGGAGTGGAGTAAGTCTGCTCTGCCACATCCTTTTTTCATGACATTCTGATTCACCACACCACAGCCTGACACATGGCAGCAGTCAATCATGGACTGAAACTTCCAAAAAGTACAAACCAAATGAATCCCCTCTCCTTTTAAGTTCTTTATGTCAAGACAGTCATAAAGGCTTACACACATCTTAAAATCAATTTAGTATGCAGTATTAATAAATAAAGAACAAAAATCTAACACGATCATTTTCATAGATCCAGATAAAGCATCTGAGGAAAACCTGACAATTTTTTATAATAGAAACAATAAATGAAATAGGAACAGACAAGAATCCCCTCAAGATAATGAAGTAGTATTTATGTAAAACTGAGAGTTAAATCACACTTAATGATGAAATACTGAACAGCTTCTCTGTTAGTTCAGGACAGATAGAAGAACGCCTGCTCGTGACACTTCTACTCAACCTGGAGGTCCTGAACAGAGCATTTAAACAAGGAAAATAAATCAACAGCATCCATATAGGGTAAAAGAGGAGGAAGACTATTGTAGCCGGAAGGTTTCTCCTGTCCCACCTGGCCCCACTGTCCCTCAGCCACTTATAAAATAATCATTCTGAGGCTTATATTAATTACAATTGTATGGCCTATGGCAGGCTTCTTGCTAGCTAGCTCTTATAACTTAACCCATTTCTATTCATCTATAAGTTGCCACATGGCTATGGCATTACTGGTCTGCTGACATCTTGCTGCTCCTTAGGTGGCAGCTGGTGTCTCCCTGCCTCTGTCCTTCTTCTCTCTCTGTCTTGGATTTCTCACCTACCTCTAAGCTGCCTTGCCATAGGCCAAAACAGCTTTATTTATAGCCAATGGGAGCAACACCCATTCACAGCATACAGAAAGACACCCCACAGCAAACTATCTATTAGCAGAGGATTCAATTGTGTATAAAGAAAATCCTAGGGAATCCACAAGGATAGCTATTAAAGCCAATAAGTGAATTCAGTAAGGTTTCAGGCTTTGAGCTCACTATGTAAAAATCAGTTAGCTGTGTTTCCATATACTAGCAGTGAATAATAGTACAAAAGAGAAATGAAGAAAACAGTTTAATGGACAATAGAGCCCAAAATGATAAAATACTTAGGAATAAATTTAACAAAAGAAATACAAGACTTCTGCACTGAAAACTGCAAAACATCAGTGAAAGAATTTAAAGAAGAGCTCAACATTTAAAGGCTTGCTATTCTTTCAGAGGACTAAAGATGGTTCCCAGCACTCACTTGAGAGTCCACAACCATCTGCAACTCCAGTTCCTGGGCCTCTGATGCCTTCTTCTGGCCTCCATGGATTCACATGTGGCATTCTTTCTCCGACTTTGTCATATAAATTATCCACTATTCTATTTCCCTTTTTCTTTGGATTTGCTTGTTTTAGTGCTCCGACTCTGCTTTTATTCTATAAATCATGCATTGATGCTGGAGTCATGCCTCAATTGGAAAAGTGCTTGCCAAAATGCACAAAGACCTGGGTTCATTTTCCAGCACCACATAAAATGTAGATAGAAGGCTGGCTCAGTAGTTAAGAGCACCTGTTTCATTTTCAGAAGACCCAGGTTCGGTTCTCAGCACCCACAAGGTAGCTCACAAGCCATCTATAACTCCAGTTCCAAGGCCTCTAAAACTTCTTCCAATCTCTGTGGGCACCCTTTACACACATGGTACACATTCATTCAAGCAAGCATCACATTCATACATATAAAATAAAATAAATATTTAAAAACTGTTCATGGAGGCACACACCAGTTTTCTAAGCACTCAGAAGGTAGAGCTGGGAATTTCAGAAGTTCAAGATCACCTTCTGCTGTTTAGCAAGTTTGAAGTTTACTTGGTCTAGAGACATTATTTTAAAAAATTATTCCTTTAAGTAACACTTTGATTAATTTTATTTGTAGTGTGTTTTGTCTCAAAATGATCTTGAGTGTTCATATAATCAAATAATAATTTGTCAGCTGGAAATAGTTTTATAAATACTTGTACATAATCTATTTATTTACAAAAAATAATGTGAAAAGTCCTCAAGGTTCCTTAAACTAATTGTGAGCTCCCTTCAAATTTTTGTGAAATCAAACCCCTTATCTGCTCTAAATATGGACTGAATAAACCCCATCATTTTATGGTCATTTTGAGATTTAGCATCCCTATTATTTATATAAAGTAATTACTCTTTCCTCATCATTAATTAAACACCCATACTGACATATTTTACCAGTTTATTTGCTCACTGTTATTTCACACATTCAAGGCATGCCTGGCGTTCACTCCTCTTCTGGAGAGCATGCATAATTCAGTATTTCTTTCAACTGGGGTCTATGATTCACACCATTCAGCCTTTGTAAATTGTAAAATATTTGTATTTTACCTCACTCTTGAATAAGAATTACATGTGCATAAATTTCTAGCTTGAATATATTGCTCCATTGTCTCCTTGCAACTATTGCTAATGAAAAGCCTGCTCTCTTCCTTATGATTCTCTTATATCTGTCTTTTCTACTTGGTAGCTCTGTAAATATTTTCTCTCTATGCCTGCTGCTCTTCATTTGTGCTGCAGTATTGTCTAGTGATGGGTATCCTTTTATTTATCCTGCTCAGTCTAAAAGTGTGTTTTGCTCTGAAGATTCATACCTGTCATCAATTATGGGAAAAGTTTATAGCTATCTCCTTAAATATCACTGACAGTTTTAGGTTCTTAACCTTTTTTTCCTTATAGAATGCGCACTGTATCTAAGCATTGTTACTGTTTAAATTTTTGGAAAGTCTTACTGGTAGCAAAGGCTAAGCTCCCACTCCCAGTCTTTCTGCCTCAGCCTCCAGGGTACTAGCATTACAGGAGTTCACCACCTCACCGAGAAACCTGTTTTTGAACCTATCTCCATGGTAACTTTTCTAGTTGATATTACTGTCTCTGTGCTGTATTTTGGATGAATTCTTCAACTGTGTTTTCTAAATCACAAAATCTCTATTCAAATATGCTTAGTTTTCAATTTATCTATTGAGTTTAGGAGCTGGAGTGATAGCTCCACAGTTAAGAGCTCTTGCAGAGGACCTAGGTTTGATTTTCAGCACCCACATGGCAGCTCCATAATTCTAGATGCAGGGAATTTCTGACCTCCAAGGATATCTCAAGCACAAACATGTGATATACAGATATACTTGCAGTAAAACATCCATACACATAAAATAAAATAAATTTCTATCTATTGAGTACCTCCAGTAATTATATTTTCATTCTGTTTTGTTTTAGTATCCAACTTTCCCTTATTCTTTAATAATTTCTTGTTCTTAGAAAAATTTATGTTTTTAGTCTGTCAATCATAGCTATACTGATAATACAATCTTTGTAAGCTTTAAGCAAACTATTTTACTTCCATCTTGAGTGAATTCATTTTCTCTCATTGGTGATTTGTTAACTTCCTTTCTTGCTTGGTACATAGTTTTTCTGCCTTCTTTGGTCGTGTGTGTGTGTGTGTGTGTGTGTGTGTGTGTGTGTGTGTGTGTGTGTACGGAAGCCAGGGGGGACTGTTCCTTAAGCACTGTTCATTTTGTTTTTGAGGTAGGGCCTCTCTCTGGCCTACATCTTGCCAAGCAGGCAAGGCTAGCTGTTCAAAGAGTCCCAGGAAGTGCATGGCTTTTGCTGACTGTGGGTTCTTGGGTTAGAACTCAGCTCCTTGTGCTTCCACAGCAAGCACCTTTCCAGCTGAGCTCTCTCCTCACCCCCTCATCTTGAATCTTTAAGAGAGTTTTCTCTCCTCCTCTTCCTGCTGCTCCTTCTACTTTTCCAGTTTTTTGTTGTTGTTTTGTTTGGGGAGCTGGAATCTCTCTGTGTTGCCTAGGCTAGCCCCAAATTCACGAGCTCAGTGGATTCTCTTGCCTCAGCTCTCAAGTACCTAGGACTACAGATGTGCTGGCCAACAGGTTTTCAATACTTTAACAAGTGGGTGGTGATACACAACCAGGCCCAGCCTTGTGATTATCTCAGATTTTACAGCTCTAGACACTAAGCCTGTGGTCGCTTGGCCTCCATTCTGGTTTCAAAGCTACCTATGTCCTCTCAGCCCTCAGAGGTCCAGCAATAAAGCACAGCCCATGAGGCACAGCCTGAGGTGCTGCCTTTCATCTTACTACTTTGTCTCCTGCCTTTCAAGACAAGTAGTGTAGGAGAGAAGACTTGTCACGTATTTTTCAAAAATGGCTGACTTTTGTGGTACTGCGTCACCTAGATAACGCTCAGCAGGCACAGTGGGGCTTCCACAAAGACAACAAAGCAGACAGTCTATCCAGCTGGGATCTAGGAAGCAGGCTTTTAAAGCCCAAGGCAGAATTTTGCTTGAAAATGACTCTAACTGATTTTATGTCAGGCTTTTTGGGCACAAATGGCACAGAAAGGTCTTTAACTGTTTCTGCCCCCTGAGGTGGAATAACACAATATTTGCTTAGCTATTTAAAGATGTGTTTCATTTGTTTGTGTCGCAGCATAATTGTTTAACTATGCAAAGATGTGTTGCTGTTTTACCTTGACTGCCTATGGGACCTGATTGGTCTAATAAAAAGCTGAACTGCCATTAGCTAGGAAGCAGAGGGATAAGCAGGGCTGGCAGGCAAAGAGAAAAGGGGAGCCAGCCAGTCAGTCAGCCAGGGGTCAGCCAGACAGCCAGACAACCAAACATGGGGGAAGCAGGAAAGCAGGGTGGACAGTACATAGCTGAGGTAATGTCAGGGCAGCACATAGATTAATAGAAATGGGTTAATTTAAGTTAAAAAGCTAGCTAGAAACAAGCCTAAGCTAAGGCCAAGCATTCATAATTAGTAATAAGCCTCCATGTCATGATTTAGGAGCTGGTGGTCCAATAAAGCCTGCTAATGCCCCACCACCACACCCATCTGCTTTGGTAAGGGGCAAGATCCAATATTCAATAAATGAATGTACTTTTAGGAATGTCAGAATATGAGAAATTATTCCAAGAACCCAAAGAAGGACAAGAGCTAGGGAAGAGCAAGGAAGGGAGGGGAGGGAAGAGAGGGGAAATAAAGTTGAAGGGGCAGAGAAAGGAAGCTGATAGGGGAAATGAGGTAGGTGGATAAAGATGGGAAGAGAGAGCACAAGTAGACAGAAGGAGACAGAGATAGAATTGGGGGACAAAAGCCACAGGAAAAACATAAGAGACAGTCAAAAACACTGAAAAATTAGAAAAGCTTGCAAAATTACCATCACTGTGTTGAAATGAGTCCATATTCCTGCTTTTACAAATGAAAACAAAGGACATAACTATATGTGTAGATGTAGTCCATTGCTGAGCTTGGTGAGGGGAGAATCCAAAAGGGAGGAAGTAGTAATGTCCCTATCAGTCATGACTAATGTTCTTATCACTGGACTAACCCTTCCAAACTGGAAGTGCCTAGCACAGATAGGGAGCCCTCCTACTGCCTTCTGGTCACTTCTACCAGCCAGGCTGATGTGATAGTCTCTTCAACAATGCATCCATCCACAGTCTTCTAATAGTTCTTATCCTGAGTAGCACTAATTGCCTTTCAGGTGAGAGCATGTGTAAGGTATTGATTGGTGACACTGCAGCCAGCAGCAGCCAAAGGAGTCTAGGCTGATGCTCACTTCCCTCCCTCCTGGCCAGCATATCAGGTGGAGGTTATTTGAGACCAGTGACTGAGGGGCTGGGGAGAGAGAGTGAGCCCTGATCTGCAAATGAGAAGTTAGGTTAATAGAATGAACCACAAAGATTAACCCCATTCTCATGACTGAGTCTTTCCTTGGAAAAATTTAGTAAGCTATCAGCACGAGGCCAAATATTTACTCTTCTCCAAGAGTGCTTCCATTTAAGAAGACTGTGGATACAAGTACTTGATTTAGGAAGTGCTGATTACACAGATAGGGGAGTAGGGAGATATGAAAAGGGCAAGAAGACAGAAGATAAAGGACACTTTGTTAAGCCAGCTTCTACTGTAGGCAATGATTGCTTAATCCTACAGGGAAATGGTAGAAACAGCATAAGCCTGAGAGATCTGCAAGGCTCCTATGGCACTTGCCCAAAGGCCATAATGGGACGGTGAGACTTGCTTCATTTAGTGAACTCTTCTGGGAAAGCTTCCCATTCCTAACATTTTGTAGCAGGTGCTCATTCAGTGTAGTTCAGCAGCCCCTGTTGTACTGCACTTGAATGAATCCCAGAATGTGAATTCGATTTTAACATTTTGTTTGATACACAACTAACCAGCCAGTCAGGAAGATATTGAACTTCTCTTGGCTCTCAGTTTGTTCAGGTTTTGTTTTGTTTTGTTTTGTTTTGTTTTCATCTATCACCTGTCAAATGGAGATAAGACCTGACAGGCCCTCCTCACAGGAATAAAGTGAGACTCAACATCAAAATATAGTCATATGCATGTGGAGTGTATTGGTTACTGTTCTCATCATTGTGGCAAAATAACTTACAGAAGCAATTTAAAAAAGAAGTTTATGCTGGCTCACAGTTTCAGAGGGTGCCATCCATCATCATAGGGAATCCATGGTGACTGAAGTGGTTTGGGCCATGTGGTGTTTTGAATGAAAATTGGCCCTATAGACTCATAGGAAGTAGCATTATTGGAGGTGTGGCCTTGTTGGAGGAAGTGTGTCACAGGGGGTGGGCTTTGAGGTCTCTTTCTTCCTGCTGCCTGCCAATCTGGATGCAGAACTCTCAGCTCTTTCTCTAGCACCATGTCTGCCTGCTCACCACCATGCTTCCCTTCATGATAATGGACTGAACCTCTGAAGTATAAGTAAGATACCCCAATTAAATTAAATGTTTTACTTTATAAGAGTTGCCATGGTCTTTGCTGACTCCCCATGGGAGGACTTACCCTTTTGGAGAACAGATGTGGGATAGGTCAGGAGGGAAGGCCAGAAAGAGCAGGAGGAGGGATGAGAGGGGGATCTGTGGTTGGTATGTAAAATGAATAAAAAATTTAATAAATTAAAAAAAGAATTAATCCCCCCAAAAAAAGAGTTGCCATGGTAATGGTGTCTCTTTACCAACAATAGAAACCCTAACTAAGGCAGGCCATAATGGTTGAAGCATGTGGCATGGCTTGTTTATATCTTGACTGAACAAGGAGCAGAGAATTCAAGCTGAGACAAGAGGCAGATGTCACTTGCAAGGCCTCCAGATGCCATCTTCCTCAGTAGCCCATACTTCTGCTAGCTGAGGCACAGTCCCAAATGTTCTACATCCTCCAAAAGATATCACTACCATATGGGATCAAGCATCCAAACACATGAGCCTGTTTGGGACACTTTACATACAAACCATAATAAGGAATTAATAAACTTTTCCTATAAAAATGGAGTAAACATCATAGGCTTTTACAGACTCTGTGGTGTCAGCTACAAGTCATCATCCCTGCTATTATAGCAGAGAGAAAAAAGTCAGCAGTCAGAATAAGGCATCAAATCCTCTGGAACTGAAATTCTAGACTGTAGTTAGCCACTATATGGATTATGGGAACTGAACTCAGGCCCACAAATGCAACAAGAGCTCTTAACTGCTAAACTATCCCTCCAGTTCCATTCAAGAATTAACAATTATTAAATAATGATTCAGTATGGCTCTTTGGGGCCCCTGTGGCCAGAACTCAGAAGGACTGCTATTGATAGCCATGGTAACAGCGAACTCAGAAGCTAGTAAGACAATATAATGCAAGGGTCTCTGACAGGTTATTTATAGATGCTAATTACCTAAGCTTAGAGAAATCCACACAACAATTCAAGTAAAGTCACTACGATCACAAATTACAAAGTCACTTTTAACTCCTCACAGGCTTGTTTTCACCCGGGAGCTAAACTGAGCCCTATAGCATAACATTCACTCTCCTAAATAGCAGTATCCATGAAAAACTCATGAATGGGATTGGAAATATGGCTCACCTGTTAAGAATATCTATTGTTCTTCCAAATAGCCCAAGTTTGGTTCCCAACATCTACATGGGGTAGTTGACAGCTGCCTGTAACTCTAGCTCTAGAAGCTCTGACACTCTACTGGCCACTGTAGGCACCCGAACACAGGTGACACACAAATAAAAATAAAATACATCTTTAAAAACAATAAATGTAAGTCTTATTGAAGCATGGATATACATGCATATCTATTTAAATGCTTATGTACACTGGGGCAGAACACATGGTGACCATTGCATCTGGACAAAGTTCCAGCATTTCAACATTGCAGATCACAATTCTCCAGCACCCTTTTAATTTCATTTTTAATGATTCTCACTGTGTGTTATGGGAGTTCCCTTATGCTTTTTCCTTTGGGAAACTTTTTGTGGGCTTCAGTGGGAGATAAGGATGTATACAACGGTAGCCTCTTTAAACAAAATAAGTCTTTGGATAAAATCCCCACCATTTGAGAGGCAGAGGCAGCAGAATTTTCACAGGTTCAAGGCAAACTGGTATACCCAGAGTGTCCCAGGCCAGCCAGGATTATACAGCATAGCAGCCATTGTAGCTGAGTGGTAACAGAGAATGCAGAAAAGTCCTTAGGATCACTGTCAGAACTCACATCCTGGCTCAGGCACCCTTCCTAACTGCTTTCTCCCTTGCCTTTGCCTCCTCTTCAGCCCTTTTATTTTCTTGTCTAACTGTCACCTCCCCAGTATCAGCACCGGACAGTTTCTAAGAGCCCCAAGCTTCTGAATGGCCTTCTCTGATGTAGAATGAAGTTTTGGCTCAGACAGGCATAGTGTATGCTTTCTGGGCTGCTCACAATAAGGGTTGACATCTTGGTGCCCTCAAGCAGAAACTGAAGCTATCTGCCAGCCAGATCAGGTTTTATAAATATGTTTTTCTTCCTGTGTAGTCCATCAGCTCTACAAGAAAAGCATCAGTTAGAACTGAAAGTCATCTACTTGTTACAATTTCTCTTAGCATACATTATTTTGCAACTTTAGTCACTTCATAAGAATATAGGACATGTATTCTTTGTATCTAGTATCTTTCCTTTATGTGCTTATGAGACTTACCCATACTGTCTTATATTGGTAGTTCATTTTTTGTTTGTTTGCTTTTTTATTTGCCTGTTTGTTTTCTAAAGAGAGAGATAAAGAAGGCATGAAGTTGGATGGGTGGAGGGGTGGGGAGGTAGGGAAGTAGGGAGGTGGGGAGGTGGAGACTTTGGCAGTAATTGCACTGAATCTGTAGATCACTTTTAATGGCATGGCCTTTTTAACAATCCTGATTCCGCCCACTCATGAGCATGGGAAGTCTGTCCACCTACTAGTGTCTTCTTAGGTTTTGCTTCTCCGTGTGTTAAGGTTTTCATTTTATGACTCTTGTTTCTTCTTGGTTAGGCTTATCACAGGTACTTTGTGTGCTCATTTATTTATTTATTTATTTATTTATATTTTATTTTATAATTAACTTAATTTCACATACCAGCCATGGATTCCCCTGTCCTCCCTCCTCCCGCCCCCAGCCCTCACACCCCCAATTTTAAAACTATTGACAGTTCCTTTTTTATTGTATGTGCATTGGTGTTTTGCCATGGGTGTCAGGTCCCCTGGAACTGGAGTTAGACAGTTGTGAGCTACCATGTGGGTGCTGGGAATTGAACCCAGGTCCTCTGCAAGAGCAGTTGGTGCTCTTAACCACTGAGCTGTCTCTCCAACCCCCCCCGTTATATTTTATAATCTATCTATCTATCTGTCTGTCTGTCTGTCTATCTATCTATCTATCTATCTATTTATTTATTTTAATCCAGGCTGCAGTTTCCCCTACCTCCATTCCTCCCAGTCCTTCCCCCTTCCCCCTCCTAGTCTTCACCCCCATATCCACTCCTCTTCCATTTCTGCTTAGGAAGGGCCAAATCTCCCATGAGTATCAATAAAACATGGTATAACAAGCTGCAGTAAAACTAAGCAACTCCCCATGTATTAAGGCTGGGCAAAGTGACCCAGTATGGGGAGTAAGGTCTGAAAAGCCAGTAAAAGAGTCAAAGACAAACTCTGTTCCCACTGTTAGGAGTCCCACAAAAGTACCAAACTACACAACTGTAACACATATGCAGAGTGCCTAGGTCAGCCCCATGAAGGCTCCCCAATTGTCAGTTTAGTCTCTGTGAGCCCCCATGAGCCAAGGTTAGTTGATTCTATGAGTTTTTTTGTGATGTCCTTGACCCCTCTGGCTCTTACAATCCTTTCTCCCCTTCTTCTACAAGATTTTCCGAACTCCACCTAATGTTTGGCTGAGGGTCTGCATCTGTTTCCATCAGTTGCTGGATCAAACCTCTCTGATGACAATTGGGCTAGGCACCAATCCCAGCACATTCCATAGGCAGGACAGACTGTAGCCCAAAGGTTATGTGGCTGCATTGGTGTCCCACTCCCTCTACTTGAAGCCTTACCTGGTCACAAGAGATGGTCAGTTCAGGCTACATATCTGCTACTGCTAGGAGTCCTAGCTGCGGTCGTCCTTGTAGATTCCTGGGAGATTCCCTTGGGCCAGGTTTTTACCTGACCTGAAATGCACTCCCCTTTCTAGTAGTCTCTTTCAGCACTCTCCCCCCACCCCCAACCATATTGCTTATGTTCCCATCCTCACCCTCCCTCAATCCACTCACAAAATCTCTTTTATTTCCCCTTCCCAGGGAGATCTGGGCATCCCCCCCATGACCCCTCCTTACCTAGTCTGAGTCTGTGGATTGTAGCACAGTTATCCTTAATTTTACAGCTAATATCCACTTATGAGTAAGTACAGTTCATTATTTTTATTACTGAGTATTATTCTGTTGCATGAATGAACTGCAATTTGCTTATCTAAATCTATTGATGAATATTTGTCTTATTTCTAATTTGTGGATAAACAGAAACAAGCTTTTATATATATATATATAGTTTAAAAAATAATCCTCTTAGTTTAATTATCGTTGCTGGTATGTGCACGTATGATGAGTGTGGGCTTATTTACTTGATCATGGACAATTTACCACTGGTTATACCTCTAAATCACTCCCAGTGGCCATTAACTACCAATAGTTCCTTAGGTAGGGGTGAGATCTTACATACTCATCTACACTGAAATGGTAATGGGCTTGATCTTGGAAAGGTCTTAGGCAGGAAACACAGCTGTTATGAGTTCCTGAGAGCAACAATCTTGCCATGTCCAGGAGACCACATTTCATAGCACCCCTCGCCACCTTCCAGCTCTTACAATTCTTCATTCCCTCTATCCACAATGTTCCCCGAGGTTGGAGTGGGGAGTGATACAGATCTCATATTTAGGGCTAAGCACCCAGCAGTCACTCATATGCAGAATTCTGACCAGTTATAAGCCTCTGCATTAGCCACTACCCACTGCCAAAAAAAGATTTTCTGAAGAGAATAGTATTAATCCATGGATTTAAATATAAATATTCAGTGGGTAGTTTGACAACATGTTCAGTTTTCAAACCAATCACAGTAAGTTCCCCACTAAGGTCTATGGCCTCCCCAGATTTTTTTTTTTTACTAAGTTTGTAGTATCATATATGAATTCCTTCCTCTATAAGTATGCCTCAAATCAAATCAGAAAATGGTTGGCTACTCCCATTACATTCATACACCACTGGCACATCTTGCCTGGCAGGTCAGCATTGTAGCATACAGGGTCAATCATGGAGTATGGCTTTACTCCTTCGACAGCTTACATAGCATCTTTCAGCACCGTGAAAGAAAACCAGCTGAGAGGGAATTTCCAGGTCAGTTTCAGCTTGATTTCTCTATTTCCTGCAACCAAAATACAACCAAGAGTAGTAGCAATAGCCCATATTGTTTAGGGGATCTCTATAGCCTCACTAAAGAACAACTCATAGCTGGGCAGTGGTGGTGCACGCCTTTAATCCCAGCATTTGGGTGACAAAGCTAGGTGCATCTCTGTGAGTTCGAGGCCAGCCTGGTCAACAGAGCAAGATTCAGGACAGGCACCAAAACTACACAGAGAAACCCTGTCTCGAATAACAAAAAAAAAGAAAAAGAAAAAAAAAAAAGAACAACTCATAAAGAAGTATCCCACCCTGGCATGGAGATTTTTCTTTAATAATCTGTGACTTGACATCTGGATGATTATATATTATTGTTATATAAGGCTTTTTTGTAGGCATACATTTACATTACCCTTAAAGAAATACCTAGAAATAGAAGTTTGAGGTCACAACACAGGCATATGTTTCAAATAAACTGACAAATGGATTTCCAAAGTAATAAAATTACATTTTTCATTCTCACCAACAATAAAACCTCTAGCTAATCTACATCCTTATCAACATTTTATGCTGAAAAATCTTTAAAGTATAGTTATGAGTTTTTATAGCATTTAAAAATTTTCTAATTGTCCATATTCATTTTATTTTTGTTTGCATGTATTTATTTGTTTATTATTTATTTGTTTGATATAGGGTCTTCATATATAACCCACCCTGACCTGGCATTCAAGATCTTCCTGGCCCTAGTCCCAAGATTTCAGGTATGCACTACCACACATGAATTTATTATTTTATTGCTGAGGATCAAGCCCAAGGCCTCATGCATGAGAGACAACCCCAGCTCATTATTGGTTTTATTTCATATTAATATTTTTGTTAGCATATGAAGTAATGGGTTTCACTGTATTTTCATACATGTACATCATTATACCTTGTTCTTGTTTGACATAGCCCCAACAGGCACATTTCCTCATGTCCCCTCTCCCTCTTGTTGGCCCATTTCCTCTCTCATAATAGTTTGCCTTTCTGCTTTTATACTATAGACTTCATTACTCTGTCTTCTTCCTCTTTCCACTTCCCTTTGTACCCCTCCCTCCCCTCTCATGGCCCCATTCCTACTTTCATGTCCTACATATACTATACATACATATGTATTATATACATACATAAATTTAAATCCAGTGCAGTAGTTAGGATTTCTATTGCTGTGATAAAAACACCATGACCAAAAACAACTTGGGGAGGAATGAGTTTATTCCTCTTATATTTCCAGGTAAAAGTCCATCAGCCAGGAAACTCAAGGCAGGAACTCATACAGAAGCCATGGAGGGGTGCTGCTTTCTGGCTTGCTCCTCAAGGCTTGTTCAGCCTCCTTTCTTCTAGCATCCAGGACCACCAGCCCAGGGGTGGCACTGCTCACAGAGAGCTGGACACTCTTACATTAATCACTAATTAAGAAAATGTGCCACAGGCTTGCCTACAGCCCAATTTTATGGAGATATTTTCTCACTTGAGGTTCCTTTTCCCCAAAAGACTCTAGCTTGTGTCAAGTTGACATAGTAATAGCCAGCTCAACCAGACTCTGCTTTTGAGAAAAAATGTGGCAGTTATGCTTCTAAGTCTGGCTTATTTTGCTTAACATAATGATCTTCAGTTCTACCCATTCTTGTATTTTTTTTTTTTGTTGGCCAGTGGGTAAATCTAGAAAAGGCACACATTTTTTCTTTAAAATGATACAAAAGCATAAGCCATAAGAGAAAATATTGATAAATGGGATATTATTAAAATTAAAAACCTCTGTTCATCAGAAGACACTTTTAAGAAAATGAAAAGACTAGTCACTGATGAAGCATCTACATGTACCAAAAGAATCTTCATATCTACAACATATAAAGAGCTCCTGGAAATAAATACTAAAAGGTAAATGCCTAAATTTAGAAATAAGTGCAAGATTTGAACAGACACTTTACAAAGAGAATATCCAAATTTCCATCAGCAAATGAAAAAGCCCATAACTTCATTAATCATAATAAAAAAGCAAACTTAAAGCACAATGAGGTATTACCACACAATAAGCAGAGCAACCAAAATTGATGATTGAGAACACTAACTGATAATAAGGAGATGGAACTTTCATATGATACCGGTGGGAGTGAAAGTTTGAAAGACTGGTAGTAAGTACTTAGTATACAAAAACAATTACTGGAGAGAAACATGACCTAGCAATTCAACTACTAAACTACTGAATAGATAACCAAGAAAAATGACTACATATATATTACAAAGACAGATTGACTCACAAGGAGCATAAGCAGACTTTCAAGTCACTGAAAATATACAATCATATTATCTGGCTCATATGAATTTATCAAGTTGTACTTCTGCATTCATTACTTTTCTATTGTTGTGATAAAATAGCATGACCAAGGCAATACATAGAAGAGTTTGGGGTTATGGTTTCAGAGGTCTGAGTCCATGATGGCACAGCAGAAGTAAGCCAGGTGTAAGTATGGCAGCTAGAGCAGCAGCTGAGAACTCACATTTTCATCCACAAGCAGGAAAAAGAGAAAGTTGACTAGAAATGGCCTGAGTCTTTTAACTCTCAAAGTCAGCCTATAGTGACACAGGGCCACATCTCCTATGCCTCCCCAAACAGTACCACCAACTGGGGACAAAATATTCAAATGCCCGAGACAGTAGGGGACATCTCAGTAAACCCACCAAAACATATATGAATATGTCATACTGTAACAATTTGATACAAGTGACAATAGACATCTCTGTGTAGAACTGGAACAGTGATGAATGCTAAAGTGTTAGCCACTGCCACCACCACCACTAAAATAACCAACCCTCACTCAGTTGTTTCCTAAACTGAGATGGAAAATATTCCAGCTGAACACTGTCTACCGTGTAAACCATTGCCCAGAGACCTGATTCCTGGGATCTTTTCAAGATTGCTTATTAGCTCTGATATGTCATGACCTCATTTGGAAGGATTAGAAGCTCTTCAATGCTGTTAACGTTCCAATATTTGATTAGAGCACCCACATTAACTCATATTTTTCTGGTCACTTGGTTCCACCAATATAAATTTGAAGAAAATTGCATTAGAAACCACGCTTAGGAGCTGTATCCACAATATGGAGATGCCAAGCCTGTGAGAAGATGGCAAACTACCCTAGATGTCCGGCATCCTGTCATGTGTGCACATATATAAGCATGTGTGTATATGTGTATATGTTTATAGTCTGGCCTAAGGTGGTCTTCTTTCCTTTTAAAACAATTATTTCATAACTTCAATATAATTTTGTTTCTATTATCTTAGTCCAAATAGGTGAGCAGAAATGACATTCATAATGATACTCGTTTTTAATAGAACATCACCCATGCTTTCTTTTATAGTGTCTTAATACTAATGAAGGAGAAATGCACAGTTGTTGAGGGTAGAGCAGTAGGAAGGAGGGGCATGAACAGAATCTTATTGGAGTAACAAGATGCCCTTTTGAGGAACTAAAATGCCAGCAAGAGGATTATGATTTATAAATTATAATAACACATATTTGGCAACTCAACCATAGAATTCACATGAGACCGAGTAAGTTTCATCTTTCCACAGAGGAAAGGCTAAGAGCAAATAAATTGCACATGCATAATGAAATTTCACAACAGCTTTTTAAACATGAAAATGTCCCTTCTTGTCACTCCAGGAACAAATTCTGTACATCTTGGAGTAGTTGTTCAAATTTACTATGCCAATCTTTTTGTTTTTTTTTTTTTTTTGAGTAAATGGGATATCGTAAGTAAAATAGTTTCCATGTGTAGTCAATAAGCCCAGCTATTTATACAGAACAATGTTCAGTCCAGTGAGGAAATATTCATTAGTCTTCCTCCATTTGGGAAATACGCTCTCATTTGACTGTTGATGGCTGACTGGTAGCACTCAAGGAAAACTTGGGATGGTTCACAGGAGAACACAATATGGGTAACAATGTTGAGGGTAGGTGCAAAATTAAAGGTTGAGTTATGTCAGAAGAGAATCACAGCCATGTCCCTAGCTTTCCAAATGGAATAGGCAGCTATGCACAGGAAACCTTAATTTTGGTTACGGGATAGGCCAAGTGAGCCCTCTCATAGCTGGTGTAATGCCCGGAGGTGAGACAGTTGCTGGACAAGAGAGAGCAATAAAGCTGAGAAAGAATTGATTTTGAACAACTGAGCAAAAACTTCACTTGCCAAAATATTCAAACATGGGGAATTTTATAGGGGGAAGCCATACAGCATATTACTTTCTGAAACATCCCTCAAGGCCACAGAAAGACAACAGTAACTAATTAAGGGGAGCCTTCCCCCTAGGCATGCCAGCACCACTTACAGTGAAATGAGTAAGTCTGATTTCAAAGCATGTTTTGTTTCCAGCCGACTTTTTCCTAATTATTTTTATTAGTTTTTTTTCAAATTAGCATACAAAGTAGTGGGTTTCATTATGACATTTTCTTCCTTTGTCAACGGCCCTCCTTCACTCCTTCCCTCTCAGACACCCTGCCTCCTTCCTGCTGGCCCCTTTCCTCCCACTGCTATCCCCTCTGCTTTCATGGCACATGCATTCTATTTCTCCCCACTCTGACTTCTTCTTTCTTATCTCATGGTTCCCTTTCTGATTTCATGAGGTAGACACACAAACATGCACACACACAGACAGACAGATACATACATACATACACACACACACACACACACACACACACACACACACACACACACATCTCGGATCTTCATATTAGGGAAAATACCACTCATTTTCCTGCAAATGTCATGATTTCATATTTCTTAATGGCTGCATATAATTCTATTGTATATATTTTTGTTGGTGTTTTTTTTCTTTTGGGGGGCCCACCACCCAGCTCCCAAATAAATCACACACAAGGCTTATTCTTAATTATAAATGCCTGGCCTTAGCTTGTCTTTTTCTTGCCACCTTTCTTAGCTTAAATTATCCCATCTACCTTTTGCCTCTGGGCTTTTCCAATTCTCTTCTGTAAATCTTACTCTTACTCCGTGGCTTGCTGTGTAGCTGGGTGACTGGCCTCTGATGTCCTCCTCCTTTTCTGGCTATTTCTCTCTTCCCAGATTTCTCCTATTTATCCTCTCTGCCTGTCAGCCCCGCCTATCCTTTCTCCTGCCTCACTATTGGTCATTCAATTCTTTATTAGCCCATCAGGTGTTTTAGACAGGCAAAGTAACACAGCTTCACATAGTCAAACAAATGCAACATAAACAAAAGTAACACACCTTAAAATAATATTCCCCTACAGTATATGGGTCACATTCACAATTCATTTATTCATCTGTTGATTGACATTAAGGCTGGTTCTGTCTCCTAGCTAATGTGAGCAATACAACAGTAAACAAGGATATACAGGTATCTCTTTGTGGACAAAATTTTCAACTGATATATACACAAAATGCATTTGGTAATGAGGTAGCAGTGATATTTTGATATATGTACACATTCTATAATGTTTGAATCAAGTTTCTCAAGTGTTCTTTTTTTTTTTTTTTTTGGTTTTTCGAGACAGGGTTTCTCTGTGTAGCTTTGCGCCTTTCCTGGAACTCACTTGGTAGCCCAGGCTGGCCTCGAACTCACAAAGATCCGCCTGGCTCTGCCTCCTGAGTGCTGGGATTAAAGGTGTGCGCCACCACCGCCCGGCAAGTGTTCATTTCTTTATGGTGAAAACATTCCAAACAATTTGTATGACTTTTTGAGACATGCAGTACATAATTATTTGTGGCCATTCTCATTTACTGATCCTATATAACTGTAGCTTGGTACCAATTCATCAATTTCTCCTCATCTCCCCCACCTCCTATACACTCCATTCTACCTAGCCTGTGGTAACGACCTTTCTACTCTCAACGTTTAAGGACATTTGCATGTGGGGTGCTTGGGATCTGAACTTGGGTTCTTGTGCTCCCAAAGCATGTGCTTTACCAGCTTGAGCTATTTTTTCCCAGTCCAACATCAACATTGCACATTCCACATGATTGTGATCACACTCCACCTGAATTCCTGAGCATGACCTGCTTGATTTAACATAATAGTCTCATTTCATTTCCACTCATGTTGCAAATGACAAGACTTCATCTTGGTTCATCTGACTAATATTCTATTATGTAAGCATATACTTGTCATTACCACTTCTCAGTTAATGGACAAAGAGTTTGACTTTATATCCTGGCTATTATGTCTTTATTGTTTTAAGCTGTATTGGTGTGTGTGTGTGTGTGTGCGCGTATTTCCCCCAGAAGCCAAAAAAAGGACATTATATCCCCTGGAGTCAAAATCACAGGTGGTTGTGAGCTGCCATGTGAGTACTAGGAACCAAAATTGGATTGTCTGGAAGAGCAGCAAGTACTCTTAACTACTAAACCATCTCTCCAGCCTTTATTGTGACTTGATACCAGCAGATTTAAAAATTGTTTTTGTTGCTTGTCTTAATTATTTTGTTTTCTTATTCTCAAATGCTATCTGGAGGAAGGGTCATTGAGGAAACTGTGGAATATTAGAATATTAGGACATATTGCATAATGTCAAAGGGTGAGGAGTTTTTTTAAATATATACATTCATGCTATACTTTATCCAGTTCTTTAAGTAGAGGATTTTGTATTAATTATCTGGGTTACCCAAAGGGAGCATTTTTTTACACAGCAATGTGACAATAAAATACAAAGTATACATATATTTCTCTCCATAGTCTTGAAGATCACAGTCCACTGTTTCTTTGTTTTGGAGAACTCCAAGCAACCATTGCAACAATTTAATGGATTGCTAAGCCTGTTCTTCCTCTCAGTCCTCCTTCTCTTCAATGTCTTTTCATGTCTTGGCACAAACTATTGACTGGAGGCAGAAAATTGGAGAGAGCTTAGAATAAGCATTCGATTTTCAGGTGTGAAGGTTCCTGCTGAGCCACTGCCTATCCCTGACAGTATCTTCACTAGGACAGTTGGCTACTTCCATCTGAAAGTCAATCAGCTTTGGAGTCCTGCCAGCAGAACAGCCAAGAAGCTGGTTATAGATCTGAGCTCTTACAAGATCCTCAGGAAAAATGATTTCTAGTCTGAGATAAGAGAAGCCCTCTTTTAGGTTTTTCCAAAACTCTAAATATAACAGGAAAACCAAGCCTTCTGAGGGCTTGAATGATCATACACAAGAATCTCCTCTGGAAATCATTGGGAACTCAAAGAGTTCAGCTTTTTAAGAGTTAAAGTCTGGAAAATGTAAATGAGACTACTTTTTTTATTGGATCTCTGTGAGTTCTATACATATTTTAATCATAGTCACTGTCCATCCTCCAACTGTTCTCAGATCCAACCCCCTTCCCTACTCATGTACATTTTTGTCCTTTATTATTTATAAATCTTTCAAGACCATTTTGTGCTCCCCAAATATTCATGGATGTGTGACTTTCAACTGGAGTGTGGTGACTTACCATAGGTTACACTTTTAGAGAAAACTGTTTTTCTCTCCCTCTCCCAGAAGTTGTCAGTTTCCAATAGCTTCTTGACTAGGGAACTCTCCATGCTGGGATTTGTTTTGGCTTGGGCTTGCACAGGTTTTAAACATACTGTCTCAAAACTCAGCTCCAAATGGATCAAGATAAAACCTGATATCCCGACTCTGATATAAGAAAAAGTAGGGAATAGGCTTGAACTCATTGTCACAAGTAAGGACTTTTTGAACAGGACCCAAATCATTCAGACATTATGACCAAAAGTTAATAAATGGGACCTCATGAAACTAAAAAGTTTCCATAAAACAAAGGACACCAACACTCTAGTAAACAAGTAGCCTACAGTATGAGAAAAAAATACTTACCTACTATAAAACCAATAGAGGATCATTGCATCACTCAACCCTCATCTGAGAAGCTTCTATTTGCAATAGATGGTGGTTAACACAGAGGTGGTAATTGACACAACTGGTCAAGGTACAGAGAATAAGAGACTGCAGGATGCTTAGCCTATCTCTGCTCCCAAGCCTCAGAAACCATTGCAGAAGATGGGAAGAAAGTGTGTAAGAGATAGAGGTAGTGGGCGACTACAAAGAAATATCTGGACACAGCAGGACAGCTGTGCTTAGGAACTCACAGGAAATATCTAGACACAGCAGGACAGCTGTGCATCTGTTTTTTTTTTCACCCCTTTCCATATATATCATTCAAAGAAATGTACACAGCTGCCTATGCATGGCAGGGAAAGGGAAGTTAAATATTTAAGTACTTATTTATTTTATGTATATAGGTGTTTGCCAACATGCATATATATTCACCGTGCACATACCTGGTACCCATGGAGGTCAGAAAAGAGCACTAGATCCCTTGGAACTGGAGTTACAAATGACTGTGAGACACCATGTGGGTATTAAGAACCAAACCCAGGTCTTCTAAAGGAGGCCCTAGAGTAATTTTAACCACTGAATGATCTCTTCAGCCTCCTAAAAGGAACATTTTGTAAGTTAATACACAGAAATATTATGCACTCTAAATTTCCAGAAATTATCTTTCCCCATACAACTATAAGCAAGAAAAGTGAGAGTCATGTTGTCAAATATCTGATATCCTTCACCCACAGTCATATCAGTACCTGGATTATAGAAGTCAATGAGAAAATAAAAGGATGAACATTTAACATTTTAAAAATGCAATTCCCAACTCAACCATCGCATTTCCCCCATGCTCCCATCCCCTATCCCCTACCCTCCATTGCTCTCCCCTTCACCCCTAGTTTGCTCAGGAGATCTCATCTATATCCTCTTCCCAGGTCTATGAGCAAGGCTCATCAAGACCATGATGGGGAAACTTACAGATACCACTGAACCAAGCCAGTGGGAACTCATGAACTTTGGACTGACAGCTTTGGAGTCTGCATGGGACTGGACTGGGCCCTCTGCATGGGTAAGACAACTGTGTAGCTTTCTCTGTTTGAGGGGCCCCTGACAGTGGGAATAGAATCTATCCTTGGTTCATAAACTGGCTTTTGGAGCCCATTGCCTATGGTGGGACACCTTGTACAGCCTTGATGCAGGGGAAGGTGCTTGGACCTGCCTCAACTGAATGTGCTGGGCTTTGCTGACTCCCCATGGGAGGCCATATCTTTTTGGAGAAGGGGACAGGGGTGAGATGGGGAGAAAGCTGGGGGGAGCAGGAGGAGGGAGGAGGGAGGAGGGAGGGATCTGTGGTTGGTATATGGAATTAATGAAAAATTTCTTAATAAAAAAAGCAAATTTAAAAAAATGGAATTTCATACTTACGTCATCACTCTGCCATTTCTATTGCTTGTCACCTCCATCTAAAACCTTATCTCATAAAGGTTTTCTGCCAGGAGTCATGGGGGCCACAACAGAAACCATGTCTACCATTGTTGTCCTCAAGGAAGTTCTTGCCCAGGTCATGAAAGGGCTTATGCCCATGGACCATTAGAAAGCAGTATAAGGTGAAGCTGAAAAGTACATTCTGCCTGTTATGAGAGCTCCTAGCAAAAGGATGTCACAGCAGACAACATTAGATGGGAGGTGCTACAAGAAAATAAAGGGTGCCAGGATGGACCACAAATGTTCTTGGCAGGAAGAAAGGAGAAAAATCAGTATGGGTGAAAATGCAAAAGGCATCATTCTTAGTCTTTTAGTTAAGATCAACTATTAAATGGCAGAAGGCATATGACAGAATACATTTGAGGTCAAGGAGTCTGGGTTGTCTTCAGAAGGTAGAAAGAAGCATTATGACAAGGTGAACTGGCTTAAGTACCAATAGGATGGATGTAGTTGAAGAACCCTAGGAAAACTTTGGACAGTTGGTCAGTGGGAACCTATGACTGGAACATTGGGAAATCTTGTTGAAAAGTCTTTAAGCATCACACATTTGGAGACTAAGGATAAAACTTCGGGTAATGTTCTAGTTTACTTTCCTTTACTGTGAAAAATGCCATGACCAAAAGCAACCTGGGGAGGAAAGGGATTACTTAATCTCACAACTCCCAGTCACACTCCATCACTGAGAGAAATCAGGGCAAGAATTCAAGACAAGAACCAGGAGGCAGGAACTGATGCAAAGAAATGCTACCTACTGGCTTGCACCCTGTGGATTGATCAATTTGTATTCTTATACACCCCAGGACCATCTGTTCATGGATGACACTGCCCACAGTGATCTGGGCCCTCTTACATCATTAATCAAGAAGATGCCCACACAGACTTGCCTAAAGGCCAAGCTGATGTAGACATTTTACTCAACTGAGGTTCCCTCTTCCCAGATGAAGCTAACTTGTGTCAAATTGGAAGAAAAAACTAACCAGCGAAGGTAAAAATATTATTTCTAATTTTTCTTACTATAGCTTAGCTCCATAGCAGTTTTGTCTTAGAGTTTTTATTGCTGTGAAGAGACACCATGACCACAACAATTCTTATAAAGGAAAACATTTAATGGGGTGGCTTATAGTTTCAGAGGTTCAGTTCATTATCATCATGGTGGGACATGGCAGCATACAGGCAGCCATGGTGCTGAAGCTGAGAGTCCTACATGTTGATTGACAGGCAATAGGAAGTGGTCTGAGACACTGAGCATAACTTGAGCATATATGAGACCTCAAAGCCACCTCTACAGTGACACATTTCCTCCAAGAAGACCACACCTACTCCAACAATGCCACACCTCCTAATAGTGCCACTTCCTTTGCGGGCCATTTTCTTTCAAACCATAAGTTCTTTGGCCAAAACTTAAAAAAGGAAATATTCAATATCTTGGTAGCTGATTGATTACCATATAAAAGTCTAAATTAAAATTGGAGAACATAGGTTTCAACACAGCTCTGACAGTAACTGTCTGTGTGCTGTTGGTCATGCTACTAGTTTTTCTTCATCTTTTCTCAACTACATAATATAGATTAAATTTAAAAACTGTCAATTACCTTGCACTCAAAAATCACATAATCTGTTATACTAAGGAATCAAGTTTCAAAGATTATTGAAAGAAATGAGGCTTGAGGGTTTTATGGGGATTGTTGTTGTTTGAGATAGGGTGTCATATAACCTGGGCTGGACTCATCATGTAGCTTAGGATAGCCTCAAAACCCTAATCATCCTTCTTCTGCTTCCCAAGTGCTAGGATTACAGTTGAGGCTATTTTTAAACGAATGGAAACACATGAACTATGAACAAATAGCTGAGGAGCCCCCAAGTGGATCAGGCCCTCTGGATAAGTGAGATAGTTGATTAACTTGTGTTTGGGAGGCCCCCAGGCAGTGGGATAGGGACCAGTCCTTAGTGCATGAGCTGGCTGTTTGGAACCTGGGGCTTATGCAGGGACACTTTGCTCAGCCTGGGAGGAGGGGACTGGACCTGCCTGGACTGAATCTACCAGATTGAGCTGAATTCCCAGGGCAGTCCTTGCCCTGGAGGAGATGGGAATGCGGGGTAGGCTGGGGGTAGTGGGGGGACCAGGAGGAGGGAGGACAGGGGAATCCGTGTCTGATATGTAAAATTAAATGAAATTATAAAAGAAAAAAAAAAAAATAAATGTCACCAAGCAAAGATGCAAAAAGAAATGATCAATAAATCTTCATTTGCTTACAAGGGTGGCATATCAATGAAGCTGCATTGCAGGCTATAACTTCTATTTTCAATAAAAATAGGAAGACAGAAAACTTATTGATTCCTAATTAGAGGGGAGTCACTGGGGAGTGGAAGGGAATGGGAGAAGCAAGGGCATTGTCCTCTAGTTCTCTAGAGTAAAAAGTTTGCAGGGACCCAGATTCCTTCTTATGCCCTCTAGTCTAAGCTGGGGAGTCAACAGGGCCTTGGTGAAAGTTGCAGTTCCACTGAAATCAATCAGAATGTTTATCACTAATGTAATTGCAATAGTTCTCTGCCTGCTCTACTTTTGGGTGAGGGAAGGGGAGAGAGGGAAGAGAAAAGGTCAGAAATTTGTCAATAGAAAAAAAATCTTGGGGGCTGGAGAGATGGCTCAGTAATTAAGAGCACTGACTGCTCTTCCAGAGGATCCAGATTCAATTCCCAGCACCCACATGGCAGCTCACAACTATCTGTTAGTCCAGTTCCAGGAGACCCGACACCCACACCCAGACACACATGAAGATAAAACATCAATGCACATAAAATAAAAATAAATTTTAGAAAAAAGAAAAAACCTCTCAAGACTTTTGAATTAATTTTTCTTACTGTTCATATTTCTGTCTTTACTGTAGTGTCTCAGACACATCATATATTTACACCCCACTATAGATTTGATAGGTCTCACAGGTAACCAAATATCCAGAAATGATCTCAAACTGGACTATAGGAAGATGTCTGGTAGTTAGATAAAAACCAGTGTTCCTTGGGAAGTTGTGAAATAGGTTTCCATCTGCCAAAGGAGTCATTTCCTTTACTTCTGGCAGAAGGGACATACGGCTCCATTGACATATGCCAGTGGTTGCATATCAAAGCTCATGCCAGCTTCCAGGCTCCCTCAGTCCCTATCCACAAGAACTTGTTATACATTTCAAAGTCTGTGGTAGCATCCTAGCTCCCTTCTCATCTTCTCAGGCTTTGCTCTTCCCAGATGGCAAGGATATTCCTCTGTGAAGCTGCTCTTCTCACCCCTCCCTCGCTTCTCTCACAGATAGCCCTGGCCATGTCCAGTCTCTCTTTCTCTTTCTCTCTATCATGGACTCTTTCAGATGCCTCTTAATACCTTCACTCTTGTATTCAAAATAAAACCCTTCCCCCCTCCCTTGACCATACCATGGAGTGGTCAGTCACATTTGCAGTTTCTTTACTGAGCCTCCTGGAATACAAGTTTTTTTTCTCTCATTGTATGTGATTTTTTTTTATATAATCACTACGAAAGAAGGAAGGGCTGGTAAGATGGCTTAGCAGGTAAAAGCACACGCTGCCAAACCTGACAACCTGAGTTCAATGCCTGGGATCCATGGTAAAGAAGAACCAACTCTTGCAAGTTGTCCTCTGACCTCTACATAAGCATGCACCATAGTGTGTGTGTGTGTGTGTTGTGTGTGTGTGTGTGTGTGTGAATAAACACAAAAAAATTAAGGAAAGGGCTAAAAATGGAAGGGGAAGAAGAATTTGGAATTTTTGTTGTTTATGTGTTGTTGAGTCAGGGCATCTCTGTGTAGCACCGGCTTGTTTCAAATCCACAATCCTGATCCAGCTTCTATATTGCTGGTGTTATGTATGTGGACCTTATAGTTAGTAAATAGAAATGGAAGAATTTTAGATCCATTAGAGATAGTTCTTGGATTTGTTCCTCTATATATAAGATATTCAAAACACCATATTTGGAGTGTCCAGTCACTCACAGTGATCCTGTCTCAACATGAACTAAGGACATGAACTCAGGAAATCTGGACATGAACTAAGGACCCGAAGTAATAACGATATCTATTTACTTCGGATTTTCCAGTAAACCATAAATAATACCTGAGATGTCAAAAAGATGCGAGGTCAGCATTAAGTCAGTGAGTTAAGAGCTAGGATCCAGCTTCAGAGAGAGCACAGCCAATGAACATATCAGGAAAACAAAAGCTGAATAATGAAAGGCTACGTGCCAGGGAGGAGCCAGGCTGCAAGTAGAAGAGGATGGAGTTGATCCTCAGCACAGTGCAAAAAACACAACAAAGGTCCCTCAAAGAGACTGCCAGGAGCCAATTCTAATCATCAAATTCTGCCTCCCACTTTAGTTCACAATACCTGATGTTAGCCTTGGAGGACTGCTTTCCTTGTGGTAAGACCCTTGAGGAAGACTTTATTCTTTGAAGCCAAAAAGGTTGAGCAACACAATGAAGAATTTTTAGTGCCTATACTTACGTCCAACAAATCAAGCCCAGAAGTAGAACACAAGTATTAACAGCCTATGAAAAATGGCAATTCACTATTCAGTTTAATTCCTCAGTTTTCAAATGAGAAAACTGAAAGCTAAACACCAAAATAACACGGGCAGCATCATAACACTAATGTGTAACATGAATTACTAAATGGTCTTATCAAAAAAAAAAACCCGGAGCCAGATAGTGAGGTGAAAGCTGAAAGATCAGAGGGATAGAACAAGCAACAGCCACAAGTTCTTACTGCTAGGAAATCCTCAGCCCAAGAGAGAGCTACTTCCTGTATACTCACGCTTATACTTTCCTGTGCCCTGCCATCTTACTTCCTCTCTCCGCCCAGCTATATCACTTCCTCTTTCCATCCAGCTCCATCACTCCTGTCTGTCTGTACGGACCTCCAGACCTCTATGGTTAACTAGCATTGAGATTGAAGGCATGTGCCACCACACCTGGCTCTGTTCCCGGTGTGGCCTTGAACTCACAGAGATCCAGATCGATCTCTTCCTCCCAAATGCTAGGTTTAAAGGCATGGGCTACCACTACCTGACCTCTATGTTTAATATAGTGGCTGTTTTTTTCCTCTGACCTCCATGCAAGATTTATTTATTAGAGCCCAAATAAAATATCACCACACTAATGACTGACATTTTTGCCAGAAATCTAAGTCTCCTATGGCAGCAGTTTCCAAAATGGCTCCCAACAATCTCTATTTCCTACTAGCCATACACTTGTGCAATCCCATTGTTTTGAGTGTGGGCTGGACCTAGTGACTGACAACTATATGTGACAAAAGCAATGCGTTATGCCTCCAAGGATTAGGTTGTAAAACACTGTGACTTTGATTTCTCTCTATTTCTAGCCCGAGCTTCATCTTCTTGTTCATTCTCTTTGATGAAGCAGATGCTGTGTTGTAAATGGCCCTACAGAGATGCAGGCATAGTGAGAGATGAAGGGCTGCTTTCTGGTCAACAGCCAGAGAAAAACTCAGGCTCTCAGTCCAATAATAGCCTGTGAAGAACTGAATCCTGCCAATGACTGTGTGTGTGAACTTCAAAGCCATCAAGCTTTGAGATGAATGTAGTCCGTCTTATGACCTAGTGGAGACCATGCTCCAAAAGCCCCAGCTAAGCCTTGCCCATATTCCTAACTTACAGAAATTATGAGATGACGGGTTATTTATTGCATTAAGCTTCTGTGTTCTAGGCAAGCAGGAAATAAGTGCCTAGACCATTGCTCTGCTCCACAGCAGGCTCCTGCAGCCTTCAGAGTGAATAGCAGCCTTGGATTCAACTCCGATCCCAACACCAGGTGGCTCTCACTGCAGACCTTGGCAAGGAAGCAACATGGAAATGGCAGTGGAGCAAGCCATGCTCAGGTGCAAGACGGAAACAAACTGAAACAAACCATTGCTCTCTGCAAAGTGACTGCAGATTGTTGTGATCTGAAAGCCCGAATTCAAATTACCTACAGCTGCCCCTTAAACAGTTCAGCAGTAAAGATGCCGCAGCAATCCCATTCTTGGTGATACTTGCCATGGAAACAAATACTCTTGACTGAATTTCCCCACTCTGATAGAACGAGTGATCTCCATGTCCCTCGTCACTGTGGGCAGACATTTTATACACATAAAAAAAGAATTTATCTTTTCCACATGTGCACTCTATAGCATCACGAAAAACTAAGATTTACATTAAGCTAAAAACATTAAATTTATTGGAGGGAATTACTGTATTATTTATTCACCTATTACTCATTTATTTATTAATTTACTATTCAAATATCTATTATGCATCTATGACTCCATGGTGCTAGAGGGGAGTGTGGGCAAGAAACAAGCTTGGAGCCAGATGTGGTAACTTGAGCCTGTGATCCTAGCACTTGGGAGGCAGGTGATCAACATAAGTTCAAGGCCAGCCTGGGTTACATAGCTACATAGTGAGTTCCAGGACAGCCCAGCCTCACAGACAGAAATCAACCACAAGCTCCTCCAGCTCTGTAAAGGATGTAAAAAAAGTAACCATTGATTCTTTGGATCACTGAGCTTTCATTGAGAATTTCACACATACATATAATGTGTTTTGATCAAATCCACCCTCCCACTCCCACCACCATCACTAATTTTCCCTCCCAACTTCATGTGTTCTTTTGAAATAGGTGGGGGTCTACTTAGTGCTGTCTATATGTGCCTAGAAACACCCACTGGAGCATGGGAAGCCTCTCAGAGGTCACATCCCTGAAGCAAACTGACACTCCTTTCCCCAGCAGCCGTCAATTCCCAGTATCCCCTAGCTTTCCTGAAATTTAAACAATCTCCTTGCAATTCCACACAACAAAAGTCCAGTTTTTCTCAGTGGAATTCTAGATCATATTTCATAGGATGAACCGAGTCACTTTATTAAACCAGGCTGAAGGGCAACCCCGTGGAACCAATCAGCCCACTTGCTCCCTTTCGGCACTTCCTACTCTCAGGTTCAGAGAAGTCTTTCTTGGCCCCCAAGTGTCTAGACTCCCTATTCATATGCTGAGTCTATTTCAGTTAAAAACATGTTACTTGATCATCTTTCCCAAAAGACCTTTAGAATTGAGACCAGGCACAAGTTCTACCAAGACCTATGCAGATGAAGATCAATACATTGCTGTCTGCCGTGCTCCTAACATCTGCCCCAGTGAAAGGAAATAAGATGGAAAAGCCTACACATGATTAATCGGAAGATTTAGGTTTCTAACCTTATATTGAACTACTGGTCTATGCATAATTATGAAGCTCCTTTTACAGAGAAAGTCGTGAAAAGCATCATTTAATAGACGGAGTGAAAAGGCAAAGGCCTATGAAGACCTGCAGACCCTGATGAGTGAGGCTATTCAAGTCAGCTCCTTCAAAGGTTTCAACTTCTTATTCACAATAGAATCACTTATTTGCTTCATGGAAGGACCCAAAACTCCTGGATTTCTCTGTAGTGTTTCCTTCTTTTTTTTTTTTTTTTTCTGGTGATGGTGGGGGCAGGAAGAGTCAGGCTCTCATGTAGCTGAAGATGGCCATGAAATTCTGATCTTCTTGCCTCCACCTCCTAAGTGATGGGATTACAGACATGTGCTCCCAACACCCAGTTCATGCATGCTAGGAAAGGACTCTACCAGCTGAGTCCCTAGTCTTTCCTTTTTTAATAATCAATTTTTAGTCATATAAACTTGTTATTGAATATTGATATACAACATTTTATGACACATTCTATTACAAATCCCCTCAATTTCAGAGGCTGCAGGGGGAGGCTCAGTGTGTAAGAGCACTTGCTGCTCTTCCAGAGCTGGGTTTGGTTCCCAACACCCAAATCAGGCTGCTCACAACCTCCTGTAACTCCAACTCCAAGATACCCAACTTTTCTTCTGGCCACACATAAGTACATATATATATATACATACATACACACATACACACACACTAAAAATCTATTTGAAATACTCAGTTTCTTTGAGTACATCAAGTCAATAAAGATACCCTTTAGAAAGCCAACTTCTAGGGCACTGGAGACATCTGCATTCTCATCGTTCTTTGCTTAATATAGGTCAACGTAACACTGTTGGTGGATATGAAAGTTAGAGAAGAGACCAAATCTTCTCCCACTTCAAAAATATGCTCTAAGCCAGGCATCAGGCTAGTGGTCTTCTCAAAACACAGAACAATCCAACATGAGTACAGTATTCTTTGATCCATTTCGTTTTGCACAAAGGTTTTATAGAAATTCTGTTTTGTAGAATTCATATCAGAAACTGCCCAAGTCTTCCATCTGTACAATAATGAATTGTCACAAACTGGAGACACTCAGTGATTAGCTTACAGAATATAACCAAGTCCAAGTGTCCCCATTGTGTCCCTTTCAGTCAGCACACTCCTTCATCCTTACTTCAAAATCAATCACTATTGTGAATTCTACGATCGTGGATTCTTTGCTTAGTGTGTGTGTGTGTGTGTGTGTGTGTGTGTGTGTGTGTGTGTGTGTGTGTGTGTAAGTATATGTGTGTCCTATGGAGGTTAGAAGAAAGCCCTCAGGTGTTGGTTTTCCCTTCCTACCTTGTCCTGAGACATGATTTCTTGTTCACTGTTGTATAGGCCAGGCTAGCCCACTAGCTGTAGTTGATTCTCCTGTCTTTGCCTCCCATCTCCTGGTAGGGCTGTATGGGGATTACAGTCATGTGAGCTCTACATCCAACTTTTATGTGGGTTCTGGGGATCCAATTCAAGTCATCAGGCTGTGTGGCAAGCACTTAATTTACTAAGGCATCTCTTCGGTCCTGGCTTTACCTAGTTTTGAACCAAATGGAACCATACTCAACAAACTCCTTTGTATCTGACTTCTGTCTCTAGATCTCATTTATGAGATTTATCTATGTTCTGTTGTACAGAAGAGTGAATTAGCATTCTGTTGACAAGCATTCACGAATTTATACTTCCCTTTGCCAGTCACCATTTGACTTATATTTATTTGGTGCCTATTTCTAATATTGTACCTTATGAACACTCACTCCTCTGTGAGTCCTTTTCAGAAGCACATGTGCACATTTCTGTTGGAGATATATCAAGGATTGAAATTCGAAAGACTAGACAAATAACCAGCTTTTGTAACACTGCCAAACAATTTTCCAAAGTGGTTTTAACAATTTGTATTCCAACCAGCAATGTATGAGAATCCCAGTTGCTCCAAATCCTACCCAAGCTTCACAGTTTTCTGTTTTCTTTTTACCTTTAAACAATGTGCTATGAATACAGCACTCTATGGTTGTTTTAATTTAAATATAAAAGGAATGGCTTCCCCAGTAATTTTTAATGAACTGGAACTCTCCAGTTATACACCACACTTAACTGTTCTTTTCTGTATATTCTGACATAGCATCTCCCATGTCTTCCTCTCTATTTCAAATGAAAGCATTTTGAATAGTAAACATGGGTTTTAATTTTCAGCACAGTTCTGTCACTTGTGCTGTGACACCAAGAGAAGATCCAAGCCCCAGTAATTGTCATGTAAAAATAGAGTAAGAATGCATTTTGCATTGGTTCCTTTTCCCATTGCTGTGACAAAAATGCCCAACAAAAACAACAAGAAGAGAAGGGTGATTTTGCTTGTAGCTTAAGGGTGCAGTCTCTCACAGCAGGGTAGGCATGGTGGCTGGTCACATTGTATCCACAGTCAGGAAGCAAAGAAATGGACGCTAGTATTCAGATAGCTTTGTCCTTGTTGAGTATGGGAAGCCAGGAGTGCTGCTCACATTCATGGTGGGTCTTCAAGCCTCAGATAAATGTCTCTGGAAATGCCCTCACAGACCGACCATCCGAAAGGTTTTCCTCCTAGGTAATTCTCAAACTGACATTGGCAAACTGACAATGAACATTAACCATCACCACCATGCATTATATGCAAGATTGTTACAGGAGACCAAATGAGAAGCCGTGTGGGTCGGTCCTGGTAGCAGCACAACCCCTGTCATTCTTTCCATTTGGAAAAAAATAGAATATTCAGTAATGACCCGACTGAGCACCAATTATCTCTGGAGCACCCTCAATCTAAGAAGAGTACCATTTCTTGTATTTCTAGGATTGAGTCCCTGTCTTCTGCCTCTCCATTTGGTGTTATCCCAAGCACTCCAATATTTGAATTTCACAAAACTAGTCATAATGCTTAGTGCATTTGGACAGGACCCAAAGTGGAGAGGCTCCAACGGCCTTTGCTTCATAGTCTCCACGGCCCGCAGCCTCTGATTAGCTGCTTCTTTCCCACCACTTTGCCCTCTGCTGTTTATCTGATTTGCCACTGCTTGAAAACAACCATGCTAATTAAAAGGTTAACTACATAACTATATTTGGCCTCCCATGGAGTCTTTGCAGGTATGATTAAAAACCATTGCAGGTAATTACCCTCTTCTCTAAACAGCAAACCAAGAGCATTCAAGCTCGTGCCTCTGCAAAGTTTTCAGCAGAAATTCAGATACCAGGATTAAACAAAATGACCCAGTTCAAAGCACAAATGTCAAAATACCTCGAAAATTCTGGGCAAGGAATATCTTCCTTTTGTGCTACAGGAGAATTCATCCAGGTGAAATCTGTAGTTGTTATTCCTCCCTCTTTCTTCGATGCTCTTCTGTTCACTTGAGGCATTCTATGTGAGGGACGTCGTGTGAGGTCAGCAGACAGCAGATCCTAGATGTTTTTCAGGCTTTGCCACAATTTAATGTTGAATTTAATAGCACACACCATTATATAGCACTAAGAAAGGAAAAGAAATGCTTTAAGGGCTGGAGAATGGATCAGTAGGTATGAGCACCTGTTGAAAAATCAAGAGGACCTCACTTCAAAGTCTTAGTACTCACATAAAAGCTGGGCTGTAATCCCAGCACTGTGGGGAGGTGATAGGTCTATCCTGGAGGGAGGCAGGAGCTCTGTGGCTAGGGAGTATGGCTGAAATGGTGAGGTCCAGGTTCAGTGGGAGACCCTATGTCAAAAAATAAGATGAAGGGAAATGGAGGAACTCACTTGACATTGACCTACACACACACACACACACACACACACACACACACACACACACACACGCATGCGCACACACACACACATATGCACACCTATATAAACACCTGTGTATACTCAAATGGATCATACATGCACATGCCCAACAGACACACATACACACAGAGAAAAAAATACTTAAAGCTAAATCATGGAATAATTCCTCCTCATTACTTTAAAAGTATATTGTATAATTTTAAAAGAACTTTTAGAATCAGAAGTTATGAGGCTTAGTTTTTAACAAATTTCACTACTATACATATACAAAAACAGAACTATGAACAGAATAAATTGATACAGCTGCTAAGGATTCTTCAAAGTTATTATCTAACTCTTTCATGTCATTTTCTCATTGTGTGTGTCTAGTGTATGTACACATGTGGGTGTGCATGTGCATGCCTGCAGAGGCCAGAGGAGCATGTTGGGTCTCTTCTACTGCTCTCCATCTTAATTTTTGAGACAGGGTCTCCCATTGAACCTAGAGCTAACAATATCAGCTGTTTGGGCTGGTTAGCAAACTCCCAGGATCCACCTATCTCCTTCCCCCAATTCTGGGGTTATGGGTACTTACAGCCATGCTCACCTTTTGCTTGGGTGCTGAGGATTATGAACTCAGGACCCCAACTTTGACAGCAAGTGCTCTTACCCACTTAGCCATGTCCCAGCCTTAAGTCATTGTTCAGAGAATTTTCATGTCCATTGTGCTGGTTTGTTTTTGTTAACACAAACTAGAGTCACCTGGGAAGAGGGAGCCTCAACTGAAAATTGCCTCCCTCAGATTGGCCTGTGGACAAGTCTGTGAGGCATTTTTTTTATTGTTTAATAACTGATGTGGAATAGCCCAGCCCATCATGCACTGTTCCATCCTTGAGCACGTGGTTCTAGGTTTTATAAGAAACAAGCTGAGCAAGCCACAAGGAATAAGCCAATAAGCTGCATTCCTCCATGGTCGCTGCTTCAGTTCCTATTTTCTTTTTCCTGCCTTGGCTTACCCTCAAATGATGGACTGTGATATGGAAGTGTAACCAAAACAAACCCTTGTCTCCCCAAGTTGCTCTTGATTATGATATGCATCACCGCAGCAGGAAGAAAATTAATACACCCATGATTTTATTTTTACATCTGTGTCAGGCCACAGCACACACATGGTCTTGTCCTATGTGCCACGGGGAGTTGCTGAAGTTTCTGAAGACATGGCTGCACTGGCATTATCTAGATGTTTTTCCATGCTGTTGCCACCATCTACACATGCTGATGCTGGCATGCTTTTCCTCAGTGAGTTCTGGGCAAAGGTGAAACATGCATGGTGAAATGGGAATAGACAGAGTTCCGTCTGCCTGTGGAAACCTTTCCCCCAGAGCTATTAGAGCACTTGATAAGTACACTGGAAGAAAATGTAAAACTGTCATCTCCTCTTCGATGACAAGTATCACTCTTACAATGGCAAATCTCTGTTTCTTTGCATTCTCAATCTCTGTGTTTTAATGCCATAGCATGAGTAATCCATGGAAGATAGTTCAATGTAGCAGGCATAGCAACCACAGTGCCCATTGTATGTAAGGGGATTCAACTTGGGACACGCCCCCCCTATGGTATGGTTAAGGGGAAGGTTTTCACTGTAGACAAGAAATAGAAAATATACAGAGAGAAGAGAGACTGGCCAAAGATAGAGAATAGAGAGAGCATAGTGAGAATAGCAAGAGCCAAGAAAAGTGAGAACAGCAGCATTATAAGAAGGATGGATAGCTGGGGCCAGGGCAGAAGCCTGTGATGTGGAGGGAGCCTAGAGGAGAGGGGAGAGGGGAGAAGGGCTAGGATGGACTTTGAAATACATAACAGGTATTTGTGCCACTGAGGAAGCTTGGGAGCTGGCATGCACTTTGATATGCTGATAGGTACCACGTGTAGCCATATGTCCCTTCTGCCAGAGGTACGGGAAATGACTCTTGGGCAGATGGAAACTGGCTTCACAAGTTCCTCAGGAATGCTGACTTTTATCTAATCCCCAGAAGTCCTCCTATAGTCCAGGCTGAGATCATTTCTAGATATTTAGGCTGTCTTTTGGAGTTTGAGGAATTGGAGTTTGGACCTGACACACGTGAATTGACTGAAATGAGAATATGAATGCGGTGATCAAGCTGTCGCCCATTTGTGCAAAAGCTACATGACAATAAGCATTTTGATTGCCAATGAGTGTAAAGCACCCCCAACCATCAAAAATACTTCATGAGCCAACAACGTAACTCCAGAATAAAGGTCCTTGCAGCCAAGCCTGATAGCCTGAGTTCAATCCCCAGAACCTACATGGTGTACTGAGAGAACCAACTCCTGTAAATTGTCCTTTGACTTCCACAAACATGTTGTGGAGTGCATGGAGAGAAGAGGAGAGGGAGAGGAGAGGAGAGAGAGAGAGGAGAGAGAGAGAGAGAGAGAGAGAGAGAGAGAGAGAGAGAGAGAGAGAGAGAGAGAGGAACAGAGAAGAGAATAGAAAAGATCTTGATTTCAGAAATGTTAAAATGAGGAAGGGGAAATACATCTTGGACTGGTGATATGGGTGGGTTACAATTAAAATTAAGAGTGTACCTAGTTCATTGAAGCTTTCAGTTCCATGGTTTCCCCTTCCCCATGCGGGGTCATTCAGCCACTGCAGAATGAGATTGGATAAGAAGTCCTAGGATCCTTCCCATGCTCTGCATGATTGAGATTAACAGTTTCAGGAATATTTCCTTCTAAGCATGCCCAGAACTGCTGCCTCTGTAGAGTGGCAAGACTTAAGTCCAGCCCAGTCCCAACCGTGTTTTAGGCAACATGACTTAAGGAATGCTAGCCCATTTTGGGACTCTTTCTCCTGAGTGCTTTCCTTTTGTAACATACAAAGGGATATCAAGGAAGTTCTTGTCTCACAAGGACAGCAAAAGAACCTTCAATGTGCACTAATGCCATCTATGTGACTCAATGTGATTTTCTTCCTAAGGTCGTGTGCCTTTTACTAGAGAACTTTGAGAGATGGAAGGAAGCTTTCAGAGCCCAGGAAAAACACAGTTTTCAAAACGGGTGTGTGTGTGTGGGGTGTGTTTTAGTTGGAAGAGATTTCCCAGTGTGCTCCTGCTGCCCACTCACTAGGATGTCTCTGCTTCTGAGGAGACTCGTGGTGAAAACTACAGATTCCCTCATGGCATGGCATCATCTCCCTGGGACTAGATTTGCTGGTACACATTTTATGACTGAAAAGCATGAGTGCTTTTGGAAGGCCACAAATAACACTTGAGTGCCAAATGATGACATTTCCTCACCATTGCTTGAGTATATCTAAAATAATATGGTTGAATAGAATGATCTCTGAGACTCCCTTCTGCCCTCCCATTACTATGAAGAGAAAACCATAAGAGAAAAGAGAGTGACTAAATTCTTCTTCCAAATCTACCAGCACCTTGTCACTTAACCTTTCTAAACCTCAATTGTCACAGGAAAATGTTGTCAAAAATTACATTTAAAATTCTACCTGGGTCTATAGTCTATCCATAGCTTCCATTTGTAAGTGAATATATTATTTTTACTTTAGAAAACCATAGTCAAAGATACCTATCAGGCTGGCAAGATGGCTCAGTGAGCAAAGACATTTGCCATACGAGCCTGGAAATCTGAATTTGATACCCAGGACCCAGGGAGGAAGGAAAGAATGGCTGGACTCGACAAACTTGCCCTCTGACCTCTACAATTGGCATCATGGCATGCTTCACCCTCACACAAATCATACATACACACAAATAATACATACACAAACATACAATACATTTTTAAAAAAAATTTGTTTTTTGTTTGTTTGTTTGTTTTTTGTCTTAGAAAAGTAACTTTAAAGGATAGTAAGCAAATACATGGAACCTGATTTTTAGATTCTTTCCATGAGTGCTAAGCGGGAAAAGCATGGGATTCAGCTTAGTGGATAAAGTACTTCCTGCCCAAGGATGAGGATCTGAGTTCAAATCCCCAGCATCCATCTAAAAAGCTAAGTGAAATAGCATACACCTGCACTCTCAGAGCTGGGGGAGGTGGAGACAGGCATATTTGTGGGGCCCACCCATCCTCCAAGGGAGGCTACTGAGTGAGTTCCAGGTGAGTGACAGACCTTGTATCAAAAAAACAAAAACAAAAACAACAACAACAACAAAAAAAAAAAAAAAACAAAAGAGGACAATGTCCAAGGAATGACATCTGAGCTTGTCCTCTGGCCTCCCTATATGTGCTCACACATGTACATGCAAACTTCCACACACATGGAGCCGCACTAACATACACACACACACACACACACACACACACACACACACACAGAAACTTTAAACATATACAGTACAGGGAGGTTGTGGGCCTAACATAATACCAAAATACTTCACACATTCACTTTTGAAAGCATTTTAATGAATGTCCTTGGAAGGAGGCAGGGAACAAAAATGACATTACTAAGAGAGGAAGATTTTACAGCGTATTTAATTAGAAAATTTTGTTATTAAGGAAAAACCACTAAATCAAAAGCTCTGACTGGCAAGAACGCTGACGACTTGCAAAGAGCAGCAGCAGCAGCAGCAGCAAGTCCAAAGTACCAACAGCCACAGCCACTTGTTTGAAGTGTGGGGCCGCTAACAAGCTCTCCAGGCACAACCCGTGTCTTAAATTAAAGGACAGCTCTACTCTGTGCACATAAAAAGCAAGGCCAAGGTCTCAAGTGCCTTGATGGCAATGACCAGCAGTTGGGATCAAAGCAGCAATCACACAAAATACCACGCCAAGGTTTCCAGCCAGTGCCCTTGAAAGGAATTCATAGCTTCCTCCCCCAACCCACCCCTCAAAAAGAATGTCAATTCACCAACGAATCTGTATTAACGGCAGTTGATGGGTCTTGGCATAGCAAAACTGGCACATATAGGCACAATAGTTCTTCACTGTTTGTATGTGAAGGCATGAGATTGTGTTCTGACCCTAAGCTAGAGAAAAAGATTAGAACATGAAATTAACTTATGCCAGTCACAGCCATACAAGCAAAGGCCATGTTTGGATTATCTGTTTTCTCTCCTCACCCATAAATTCATCCTTTGAGCAGTATCAGGGCACACATGCAAAGCAATTGTTCTCTGATTGCTTTTCACCTTGCTCCCCCAAAGCCACATCAAAAAGGAACCAATTTAGATGATGAAGCCAGACCTAATGACCTGGCTGCATCCACTCGGAATGAGTTATGCAATTCAAAAAGCCATGAAAGCAATCCCTCAGTTTGGGTTTTTCATTAAAGTGGTTTTGGGGTTTTTTTTATTTGTTTTTGTTTTTAATAAGACTTGAAATCCCCTCCAATTTTCCATGCTGTTATTCTTTCTCTGCTGTGTACCTGAAATGGTGACTCAGTCTGTAGCCCATTGTGTGCCCTAAACCTTCAGGCAAATCAGAAAATGGGCCCAGCGTTTGAATAGTGATTCAATTAAAAAGATGAATTGTGCTTCTTTTATGATTTAGACCCAAGCACGGGGGATACAGAGGAAAACAGGATGTGGTTGTCATGCTTCCCCATATGACAAATAGCTTCAAGAGTTGCAATAACTTACTACAATCAAAATTGATTTCAACTCAGGAGTTCTTAAGATGGCTGTCACTTCAATGACCTCAGCTGCGTCACACACGGTGAGTAACCACTCCACACTGTAGGATTTAGTCTGAGGAGGCGATGGCTTTAGGGGCCGTGCTCTTTTCTTAGGAGGGTAGCAGCTCAAAGGCATTGATTGGAAATTGAAATTCAGGCCCATTAGCAAGGCATCACTCCAAAGTCCCCCTGCAGTACCCATGCATTCACTCTGCAGTAATAGACTGGTCTCTATAACCCCTATACCCTGTGCAGGTACAGATTGCCAGCAGAGGGATATGGAAGGGAAAAGGGACCTCTTCTCTTGGCTCCACCAGTTCAAGTTCACTTTGTTTTCTTCTGCTGCATGGTGCATGTATATAGGGACATCTAGTTGTACCCTGGGCCCCTCTGTGTGCTGAGAATGAGTGTGTCATCACTTAGTGATCCCATCACACAGACTGTCCAGGTCAGTGACATTCATGGCATGGCCATGCTAACATGCACACTGGAAACCCCTAGGCCTCTAGCTGGTGACTAACTTGTACCTAGTAGTCATTTCTTCTAGCCTCCCCACCACAGACACCAGGCGTTGTAGGCTGTGTGCCACCTTGACAGCATGTGAATTCTAGAAACCCTGGCTCCCCGTGTACTCACTAGCCCCAGTGTCTCTATGATTGGGGCCCAACTCTGTCAAGAGCAGCCCAAGGAATGTTTCTCCCATGCAGCGGACTGCAGCCATAACCAGTGAGATATAAAACCATTCCTGGGGAGCATCATCCTGTTCTCCAAGCTTGCCATCCCATAACCTACCTTCTATCTCTATCTCTTTCTATCTCTCTTCATCTCTCTCTCTCACCCTTCTTCTCTCTGTCTCCCTTTTCTTTCTTTCCCTCCTCTGGTTGTCTCTCCTTCTTACTTCCCTCCCTCCTTTCACTGCCCTCTCCACACCCTAACTTATTTCTAAGTGTTTCAAGTTCCTTTTATGTCTATATTAACTTTCCTTAAAGAAACCTTATCCTTGTTCAACCTTGTTTTCCCTAGTCTACTCTCCAATACTGGTGTGCTCAACACTTCTCGTTTTTTGCATTGATTAAAGATGGTATTTAAGGCTACTTTTTGGATCTCACTTTCCCTGGATATCACCCATGTGCACAAGGCATACATGATGCTAAACTGCTACCTGATTTTCTCTTGTTAACCTGTATTTTCTTACAAATGTCTCAACTGAGAACTCAGAAGGGTAGAGAAGAAAACTATTTTTAGCCCCACTACACCAGTGTATGTCCCATCGCTAGACATACAAATTTGAACAAGGAATCAATGCTTGACCCAAAGAGCTCCAGGTTTAATAGAGAGAGCCTACATGGAAGCAGACAACTGATAATATGATGCTATCAAGTGTGACACTACATATGTAGCCAAAGTAGAGTAAACCAGAAAGAAACTTTGAAAGAGAAATATTGAATCTGATTAAGGGTCAAGAAGATCCATGGTGAATGTCAAGGTTGTTCATACAGTTAGATTAAAGGGGGGATGAGAGAGGCAAGAGGAATATAAACTATGGAGGGGACAGAGGGATCCACGCCATGACCTGGCACTTGTACAGTATTTCACAATTTCAAATTATAATCACCCCCATTACCCATTTCATTCCAATGAACCAGTCAAGTATCCTGCCAATGCACAGAAATCATTTCCATTTTTCCTGAAATCATTCCAAGCTTAGATTATTTATTTCTGCTTGATATAGAGCAATAGTCTGAAATTGTTTTTATATGTGACAAAAGACCGTATGTATTAATCCCAAGTGGGAATTGAGGAGAGAAATGTACTAGCCATGTAAAACGTTTCTGAGCATGAATCAAATATGACATTGGCCCCCAAGACACTATGAGCTCATCATATACAGCAGAAACTCCCTAGGGAATAATAGTTCCTTCAGTTCAAGCTTTTGCTTCTGGAGTAAGTTTCAATAACACCGTCTTGTATTCTCCCCCACCCTGACCCCACTCTCTGCAAAAAGCTGAACGCCTCTCTTCAAAGGCTCAGTTCAAAGTCCACTCCTCTGTTCCATCCTGTCCCTTTCTAGAACTCTCACTTCTCATACTCTGCTCCCAAACTTGGCTGTGAACTGTAATTACATTACCCAGGAGGTTCCTTTCAAATCATTTTTTTCCCTAGGCTCCACTTGAAATTCAGAATTTCCAGGTCTGGGGCTGCATTTTAAGCTTCTCATGCAATTTTAATGTGACCGGCCTAGCATCCATCAGCTGAGAGCCATTCATCAATAGGCATCACCCAGCCCATACTTAATTGTTGTCTCACTGATTTATGTATGTTGGTCTGTGTTCTATATCACTGCTGCTCAACCTTTAAAGTGCATCTGAGTCACCTACACATCTTGTTAAAATGCAGCTCTGGGTTGGTAGACCTGAGGTGCAGCCTCAAAGTCTGCATTTCTAACTAGTTCCCAGGCAATGACTGATGCTGCCGTTTGTGGCACCATACTTTGAGGAACCAACTTAGTGTTGCTCACTTTGAGATCAGGTGTCTGCTTTCACATTTCTTTCCTATTCTGAGAAATTATGTGTCAGTATGGTGCCATCATTTAAATGTGTGTGTGTTTAATCCAATTCAGTGTTCCATGCTTCCTTTTAACTTTATAAAGCACCCCATCCATTTCCCTTTCCTATGATTTCCTACCCTTGCTCTCTGGATTCTATCTCCACTTTAGGAGGTTGGGCAAATTGTTATTCCTGCTAAGAAAATTCAAGGTGAAAAGACGATATAAAGATGCTTATAAATGACAATGATTTTATTAGTGTATATTCATTGCACAAAATGATGGGTTTCATCACTGAAGGTAATTTGTAAATGTCTTGTAGACTCTTCCTCAGCATAATCTGAAAATTAGTTCCATCAGAACCCGCTGGCATGCATATTGAAAACACAGGTATCTATCTGCACACTGTCCAGACCACCACATAGAGTATTTGAGAGAGAGGCTTAGGAATGAATACTAAGCAAGATTCCAAAGTTCACACTACAGTTTGAGTGTTATGCATCCTGTCAGAGAAGGAGATGGAGCAGGGGTGGACAAGAGGAGGAGAGAGGAAGAATGGGAAGAGAAGGAGGAGAAGGGCTGACAGTTATGTAGTACACACTCTCAATGGCATCTTGGCCTGCTCACTACTTTGCACTGGAGTGTTGTGGAATATTAGTCTAACTATGTAAAGATGTGTTGCATTTGTTTCGCCTTGCCTGCCTAAGGCACCAAATTGTTCTAATAAAAAGCTAAATGGCCAATAGCTAGGCAGGAGATATAGTTGAGACTTTCGGACAGGGAGAGTAAGTAGGAGGAGGAATCTAGGTTCAAGAGACACAGAGGCAGAGAGGGAAAGGCCAGGAAGATGCCAGGGGCCAGCCAGCCAGGCAGGCAGACACAGAGGAAGCAGGAAAGCAGGACATACAGAATGAAAGAAAGGTAAAAAGCCCCAAGGTACATCATAGATGAATAGAAACAGGTTAAATTAAGTTATAAGAGCTACTGGGACAAGCATAAGCTTAAAGCTAAGCTTTCATAATTAATAAGTCTCCATGTCGTTATTTGGGAGCTGGTTGCTGGCCCAAAGAAAATCTCAACTACACTTGGGGACATTGGGAAGGCCTCAGAAGCAATGTCTTTCTCCTGCCCTCCTCCTATCTCATCTCTGTCACCCAGAGCATTTCATACGAACTAGAATTCTTCTGTGAGAAAAGTGGATCCTCATTTCACAGTAAGAGGACTGGAGACATACATATACAATTTGGGAAACTGAGGGGGTTGATTTCACAACTTTGCATAGCCGGGTACCTGCCCAGCATGGCAGACATGCTGAGTGAGCACAGAGAACAGTTTTTGTCATCCTAACACAGCTCTCTTCCTCCCTCATTGGTAGAGTGAGACTGTTAGTTCTTATGTCAACTTGACACAAGCTAGGGCCATCTGGGAAGAGAGAGCATCAGTTGAGAAACTGCCCCCACCAGATTGACATGTCAGCATGCTTGTGGTGCATTTTTTTAATTAATGATTGGATGTGGAAGTGCCCACTTTTATGTAAGCAGTCCCACCCCTGTGCCAAGAAAGCTATGAAGAGCAATCTAGTAAGAAGCACTCTTCCATGGCTTCTGTATCAGTTCCTGCTTCCAGGTTACTGCCTTGATTTCCCGGACAATAGACTGTTACTTGGAAGTACAAGATGAAATGAATCCTTTCCTCGCCAAGTTGCGTATGGTCATGATATTTTATCACAGTAATATAAAAAAAACTAGCTAGATGCTAAGGGATCCAGAGCACATAATCTTCAAATCATCTAAGTCATATCTTTCACTCTGCTGCTTACATTTGTCTATTTTTCAACAACCATGGGTGGGGTCATCTCTACACTTTACATTTTGTTTATTTTAAAAGTCATCAAGCCCAAGACCTTATCACATCTGCAGGTTGTTAGGCAAGCTTGGCTGTTAGTAATTTTCTATTCTAATTTTCTGGTTTGGGGGAATGGAGGCATAGCTAGACTAGAAGAGTTTGGGTAGGGATACTATCTTAGTGAGCTTGCCCACAGGAGTCCAGTGTTTTCTGCTCATCTCTAATTGGACCTAAGATGACTCAAGATACTTTTATTTTTGCAGATGAGTCGTCATATTTTATTTCTTACACCTTCTCCCTCAAAGCAAACCATAAAACTGGTAAGGATTATTCTCTGCCCTATCCTTCCTTAAAACAAGTACTAGGATGCTCATTCCAGAATGGCCCTACCCTGTACTTGGGGGAAGAAATAGTACACAGAAGGACTGAATAGAATCTGAGCAAACAAGCCTTGCTGTGTTCTCTATCTCCACCTCTATCCCACCAGTTTATTTGCTTTAGGTCATACTCTTTCTGTTCAATTGGATTCTCCACAACTATCCACTTTTGTCATGAAACAACATAAAAACACAGTAGCCTCTGGTCTTCTGGTCTCCATTTCTGAAGGCTTCTGGGTCATTCTAAATGTTGTTGGATAAACTTTTATTTTTCTCTTGCTAACTTCCTTTGACAAAGGAGTGCGGGTGTGACCCTTTTATGGGTGAGGAAGCCATGAAGACCATGTTGACCACTGTGCTGTATCATCTTCAAAACAGGTTTCATCTTATCTTGGTGACAACTCTAGAAGATAGTCTTCTTCTGTGAGGAAGTCTAGAAAGGTTAGGAAAGCTACTCAAGTGGTTAGACATGTGGGTCTAGAACCCAGACCTCTTGACACCAAATCTCTTGGCATGCTTGGCAAGAATTTACTTCTAGTTGGGTTTTCTCAGGGTAAAGTATTTCATTAGGGTTTCTTCTTCCCTTTCATGTACCCTCCGTTTTTATTCTTTTCTTAGAAACACTTAAAGAATGTCGGGCAGTGGTGCCGCATGCCGTTAATCCCAGCACTCAGGAGGCAGAGACAGGCGGATCTCTGTGAATTCGAGGCCAGCCTAGTCTCCAAAGCGAGTTCCAGGACAGGCACAAAACTACACAGAGAAACCCTGTCTTGAAAAAAAAAGAAAGAAAAAAAGAAAGAAACACTTAAAGAAGAACTGAGTGCTGTTAGCACTCTGACAACAACCTATACAGTATGGTGGTACTATGTAAAAAGTAAGGATGTATGGATAAAGAGATGAACTAGAGTACTAGGCTGTTGTCTCACAGGAGTGGGTAGAAATAATTGTAACTTCTTACAGGAAGTTGAGGAATAATATTTTAGAAAGCAAACATGAAATGTATGTTTTCTTTAACTCATCAACAAACTGGGAACCAGGGAGGACGTCATGATGAGTTCACAGGAGAAAGCAAAGAACCATAAATTTATATATAGTGAGTGATAGTGAAATAAGTTTTCAAAAATATGTCTAGTTGTTTGGCAATAATGAATTGCATTCCACCAGATACAACTGGTCTGTACTTCTTTAGGCAAGAAAGCAATGATGTCAGTTTTCTAATTAACTTGTGTCTCTTCAGGATCACAGAGCATCCTAGAGAAACGAAAAGGTTTTTCCCCTGATTAATAACCCTGAGAGAGCCCTAGTACCACACTGAGTGAATATTCAGTAATTTCTTTTGCACATATCAAAGTCTAACATTTGTATTTATTTTTACTTTCTTTTCCTATCGCTTAGAGATCAGCATCATCTCCAAGGACATTCATGATCACAAAATAAGGCTGACCTCATTAGTTTTGGCCTAATTATGTGCATGGGTACAGCGAGTATTTTTTTTTTTACCAGCTAGGGACATCTAAAGTGGTTGAAGTTCACATAAGGAAACTCAGATTTCAAAGCTTCTATGCCCTGTTATTTTGAGGCTAGGAAAACCAAGCTTCAAAAACACTGCACCAAATTTCACTTGCACTGTGCCTACCCACAAATGTACCAAGGTTCCTTTTCTGCTGAGGTCCCGGTTAGCACCACTTGAAGTCTCTCAGAAGAACTTGTGGGATCTTAGCTTCAGAAGTAAAGCCAATCTGAGTTCTATGAGTGTACTCAAACAGAATAGCCCAGGAAAGATCTTGGTAATATAACTGCTTCTTCTAAGTATATTACCATTATTAAAGACAGACAGATTCTTTTTCTTTTCTTTTCCTTTCTTTTTGAGAACTTCATATATGAGAACTGTACCTCCATCACTCTCACACTCCCTTCCCTGTTCAAACTATTCCCATGCCTTGCTTATGTCCAGGGCTGACTACTTGGGATTGACAATGACCTATAGATCTTCATCTAGGGGTGGGACCATGCCTTGTCCATATTGGCATGTCAACTGTATTGTCATTATGGTTCAGGAAACCATGTTGTTAAAATTTCATGGATATATTTTTCCCTGTCATACCTAGGGGATACTTTCTGGCAACAGATGTCCTGTGAATCTACGTTGTTCAATCTTTCCACTCCTCTTCATACATTTTCCCTGACCCTTAGGTGTAGGGGTTTTATAGCAAATATATCATCAGTTGGGGTTGAGCACATGAGAGTGCCGTAGTCTCTGAATTTTGAGCAGGTGTGGATCTGTAAACAAAAGCAAAGTCTTAATGAAGCTATGCAAATAACTATGTTGCCAAGAAGGATAAGGAAATGGAGTTTTAGAGATCAGTGGGACAATGCTGGAGAAGGAAAGATAGCAAGCATCGGGTGGGGGGGTGTCTTGAAATAGTGTGTATGTGACAATGTCTGCTACTTGATAAAGGTGTGAGATATGGCAACTGGTGCAATGAAATATTACTCAGCAATTCAAAAGAGTGAAATGAGGATACATCTACAACAAGTATGAACCCCGAAAACATGACACTAGATAATGGAATGGCATGTTTCATGTCACAAGTGTCATTACTTCATTCATATGCAACATCCAAAATAGGTATATCCATGTGGACTGAGAATGGATTACTTATTGACATGAACTGAGTACACTCAGTTCACAGGGAATAGAGAGAGACTGTTAATTACTACAGGGGTGTTTTCCTAGTGATAAAATGTTCTAAAATTGACTGTGACTGAGGTGTAACTGTATTCACTTTTAATATACAAAAACCCCATTGAATTATAAGCTTTAAATGGGTGGCTTATACAGTATGTAAATTATACCTTTATAAATCTGCTTTATATGGAGAGCTTAAGTAGAAAATTGGTACAGTAGCACATGGGTTGTACACCCAGGCCCTGGGAAACTGAGGCAGAAGGATCACAAGTTCAAGACCAGCCTGTGCTACATAGATGAAACTGAGAGAGGCAGACAGACATGTGGAGGGTATATAATGCATGGGAAAAGTGGACATTAAAATTATTTTATTCTAAATACTTTCAACTATATTCCAACAAGAAACCATGATAAAATTTCTCTCACCAATTCTATTCATTTTTTCTTTATGTGTGTGTGCACATGTATACACGTGTACGCAGGTGCACGTGCCTACAGAAGTCAAAGGATGATGGTTTTGTGTCTCCCTGACTTAGTCCCTTGAGACAGGGTCTCTCACTGAACCTGAAGGTGTCACCAGCAAGTCCCAGTGATCCACTGTCTCTACGACCATTCAGCTCATTTTCAATATAGCATTTTATTCATTGCTTGAGAATTTCATACATGCATATAATAAACGTTAATCATATTCATACCTTGCTACTGATACATAATAAGTATAATGTATCAAGAATATTCTAAAACTACACTAAGAATATAATGATAATATCAGGCAATGTCCCATGAGGAGTGTGACAAACATATCACAATTATGATGAATCCCTGAGAATGTCTTATAAAGCACAAGTTCTAAAATCTTTGTATTAATGATATCTGCCTACAAATCTACACTCTACCTATATAAATCTAACATGAGAGAGGCTGGATTTTTCTTAATTGACTACACTTTCCTTTGTGTATGTGTGTATGGGGTCCATATCCCTATGAGAGAGAGAGAGAGGGAGGGAGGGAGGGAGGGAGGGAGAGAGAGAGAGAGAGAGAGAGAGAGAGAGAGAGAGAGAGAGAGAGAGAGAATGTGTATGTGTCTATGCACATACGCAGAGGCCAAGAGATCAACCTCAAGTGTTGTTCCTCAGGAATCACTCACCATGTTTTTGGATTCAGGGTCTCTCACCAGCCTGGAGCTCACTAAGTAGGCTAGACTGGCAGGCCAGTGAGCAATCTCCAAGGATCTGCATGTCCCCAAACTGCCCCTGCACTAGGATTACAAGTACTATGCCAGTGTGCCTGCTTTTTTTTAAGTGATTTCTAAGGTTCAAATTCAGGTTCTCATGCTTGCAAGGTAAGCACTTTTCCCAATAGTCCTTGACTATACTTTTCATGTGACTCTAATATGAAATGTGATTGTCTTAGTCAATGTTGTATTGCTGTGAAGAGACATCATGGCCATGACAACTCTGATAAAAGAAAGCATTTTATTGGTGCTTGCTTACAGTTTCTGAGGTTTAAACAATTATCATCATAGCAGTGAGCATGGAGGCATTTGGGCATGTATGGTGCTAGGAAAGTAGCTCAGAGTTCTACATTTTGATACACAGGCAGCAGGAAGAGAAGGACACTGGGCCTGGCTTGGGCTTTTGAAACCTCAAAGCCTACATCCAGTGACATACTTCCTCCAACAAAGCCGCAGCCCCTAATCCTTCTTAAATAGTGCCACTTTCTGGTGACTAAACATTCAGATAGATGAGCCTATGGGGGCCAATCCTATTCAAACCATCATAGTGGTCATTACTAACAACACTCATTTTTTGCTTTTTTAAAATGAGAGAATGAATCCAGACATAGTCATTAGTTGCTTAAACTCATAATCCCAACACTCAAGAACCTGAGAAACAAGGACTTCAGTGAGTTTCAGGCCAGTCTAGGCTATACAGTGAGAGCTTCTCTCAAAAAAAAGGAAAGAAAGAAAAAAGAGAGGAGAGGAGGAAGTGAGGGAGAGAGGGAGGGAAAGAATGTGCAAGTATATAAAGTATTCTGAAACACTTATTTAAATTGCCCTATATTTAGGATCTGATTGGCAGAAGGCAAACATCAAAGGAGCTGTCAAAGGAGACTGAGACAATTAAGATAGGATCAAATGTACCCCAGAAACATCAGGTTATATATTTAATCAAATGTCAAGAAAACATTCAAAGTAATAAAGAGATTACCATAATAGTAAAGAATCGTGGTTCTTTTACAAATGAGGAGCAAGAAACCTTTGTTTGTTCTCTTCTAACATAGTCAAGGATGTAATAAAGTTGACATAAAGCACAGGGAATGGTTGCACATAGCATCACTGCTATGTAGAAAATGAAAATTAATCCCTTCTACTCTAGGCAAGAGCAATCAGCAGTAAACCAAGAAAATACCATGATCAAAACTGAGCACACATAGCTAAGATTTTTATACATTTCACAATTTTTTTTCCAAGGCAGGTATTAAAAGCCAGGGCAAATAAAATTCGCTTTCCAGGTTTTATACTTCATTTACTCCATCATAATTTGGAACAAATAGGCAATTTAAAGACAGATATTTTGACCCCGGCATAATGGTGCACACTTGTAATCTTACCACTTGGGAGACTAAGGCAGGAGGATTGCCATGAGTGGGAGGTCAGCCAAGGATATATAGTGATATTCTATTTAGAGGGGGGAAGAGGGAGGGGGAGAGGGAGGGGGGAGAGAGAGAATATGGAGAATATGCAATATTGCAACCAAAGTCAGTGCTAATTTTACTGTAATGTTAAGGTGTTGGGCAGGGAATATAGGTGCATATGACCCTGGGCTCACTCTCTAGTATCAGAAATAAATTAAATTATTGAATTAAATTAAAAGATGGACTGGGGATGTTAACATGAAATATGCTCATGATTTCTGTCTTTAGTGTGTTTAGTTGTCTCAATTTTCATTTCCTTTCATTTTTTAGGTATTAGGTGGGAACCAAATCCAGGGCCGCATTCATGCTAAGCAACAAGCTCTATGGTGACCTGAATCCTCCGCTCCTCCATTTTCATTTCTAATGTTGTATCTAGAGTTAATCCACATGCACAAAATTCTTTAGGGCCCTCAGTAAACTCCAAGAATATAAACGGGTTCAGGTACTAAAAGGAGGAAGAGGAAGCAGCAGCAGCTGAATGCTACTGAATTAAGATAAAAGTACCTGTTTGGGAAAGAAAGGCACATGCACAATTGAGATTTTCTGTCACCATTTCTTAGAGTACAGTCCAAACTACTCACACTAAGTTACTGACTTCTAGTTCCTAAGAAATGGCAAGGGTGGCCTTGGGGTAGATGATTGAAAGCTACTGCATGAGCATTTTAGAAGACAGATAGTCTCCTAATCCCTCTTTCTGTAGCAGTACACCACCCTCATTCCTTCCCAAAGTGTCAAAAGAGAACACAGGCATTGAGGTGGCCCAAAGGCACAGTGTCTTCAAGGCATATAAAACGAACAGAAGTTTGTCCATGTTGGACTGTTTCTGGTCTTTATGTGACCCAGAGAGCCCATGGTGATTCATTCCTCAACTCAATGAGTTAGAATCCCTTAATCTGAAGCTACCTTGAGATTTAAAATGTTTTGTAAGCTGACCTCTTAGAAAACATAGCTACTGCTTAAATAAAAAGGGTGTCTTTTAGAATAAAGGCAATTTAATTAGAACAAATTTATATTTTCATAACATTAAACAGAAGTGATGTTTTGCTTATTGGACATATAAATATATTCAGGGGAAAACCATATCTAAGTTATGCGGATTTGAATTTTTAATATACTTTTTATTTAATTTTTTCTGAAAACTCCTTTCCATTGAAACCATAATGATTTTCCTTAAATTTTGAAATTCAGAGATACTTTATTTCTATATGTTCTTAGTTATATCTATAAGCCATGAAAATACTGAGAACTAGGGGTGCTCAGGACACCCTTTACTTTGAGATACTTTATAATTGCATCATTTAATTCCCTCCAGAGGTGGGAAATCGTCTCGTGCTCAAAGGAGTCAGACTTTGCGAGGTCTTTGACACATGGATGAACACATAGAGAGCTTATAACTTCAATTCTAAAGTCGTAGCCCTGGTCAAGGTTAAGTAGAGAGGTATAAATCTTATGAGTGTGAGCATCAAAGCACTGTTCTCTTCTCTGGGTATTCAATTCTTAATTAATTGATCTCATGATCTCAGTCTGAATAAATACATAGACAAGCAAAAAAAATTACCAAAACCTCCCATTCTCTGATGTTGCTTGTCAATATGAAAGAAAGAAAGAAAAAAAGAAAGGAAGAAAGAAAGAGAGGGGGAAGGAAAGAAATCAGCATTATTCATTAACCCATTTATAGTGTTCACCAAAGGGTGAATTCCTCAAACAAAATTCTAAGTTACTATCCTGCTTACTCTCTTATACATCCCAGCAGAGTGTTTTACAATGTGACCTGTGGGTCTAGTGTGCCTAGGATAGAATTCCAGTTCCACTATTTACTAGCTGGGTAACTTTGGGCATGGTACACTTCTTTGCTCTAGTAAAATAATACTAATAGGACCAACTTCATGGACTCTTGTGAGGGGTGATAAAATACTATGAACAGCAATCAGTCATTATAGCATCTATCTATAGTCCCAACAACACAAGACTGAAGGGGAGGATCGTTTGGGCCTAATAGTTTAAGGCCAGTGTGTATGACCATCTTAAGGGAGCTAGAGAGATGGCTCAGCTTGCTAAGAGCTGCTCTTCCAGAGGACAGGGTTGGAGTCCCAGCAAGCACATGGTGACTCACAGTCATCTGTAACTTCAATTCCAGGAGACCCTACACACCCATCTAGCCTCTACAGAAACTGCCTGTACACGGTGCACAGACATACATGCAGGCAAAACACCCATACACATAAAATAATAAAATATGAAAGAAATTAAAGCAATGTTTATTTTTAAAAGACCCCGTCTTAAACAAATAAGAACATAAAGAATAGTGGTTGCCATGCCATAGTCTTACTCTTGTATTCATCCTTGTTATTAGATAGATACTAATCTTCAAACAGAAGTGCACACCTACAGATCAACACCTTCAAGTGCAGTGGCGTTCTCTGATGCTCAGAAAATGCCTTTCTCAGTTAGGGAGCTTCTTTTGACTTCAGTTTCTGAATGAACATTCCAGGGTCCTTCCCCCAAGGCATAATACATTATTTTTTCTATTAACCTTCTTATTAGTTATCAGTTTTTCCTCCTACTTCATTGACCACATAGAGAGCAGCAAGTGAAAATCTCATCAACTTTTAATTCACACCTACCTCCTACTTCAACACCAACACTCTTAGTCTCTTAAAGTGTCAGAAGAAATGAGTCTCTTTTAGCACAATTCCGTGTTCATATGGTAGATCACCTACATATCCATTTTCTTAAAGAATATTAACCCAGTTTTTGCCTCCATTGGATAGTTATTCCATCCTGTAGGGAGGAAGAAGGCTCAAAGACTCAGAACGTTACAATTCACAAGTCTCCTCTATGCTATATAAGCAAAAAGCAATGATGAGGTAGAAGGGACACTTGAGGTGCCTGCAAGTTAGGGAAGGAAGTTCAATTATTCAGCTTATAAGTGAGTCATCACCCATGCTTGGGGTCAATTTTCAGTGATGTATCTACCTTCATATCTACCTCACTCTAGTGACTAACTCCTTATCTGTGCTCCTGTGACTTTTCACCCATGAGTAACCCCTCCTGTGAGTAACCCTTCCCCATGATCCTGTAAACAACCACTCGCTCATATTTCTGTAACCCTCATCCACGCTCCTGCAAGTAACCCTTCACTCGTTAAATGACCCCTCACCCATGTTTCTTTGAGTAACCCCTCAGCATTCCTGTAAACAGCCACTCATCCATTCTCCTGTCAATAAGCCCTCACCCATGACTCCTATAAGTGACCCCTCACCTATGAGTAACTCTTCACCCACTCTTCTATGTATGTAGCCTCCGGAAACTCACTGATTCACCAAGCTAGACTTAGGTGGGTTCATTCATTGCCCCATTATCTGTGCCCTATCTGAGGTGAACATACATTTATTTAGGCCTCCATAGGAGAATCTGTGCAACAGCCTATCTATTTCCATCAACAATTTCCTTCCTATGATCATTTTGTTGTTGTTGTTGTTGTTATTGTTGTTGTGTGGCTAGACTCACTTCACTTGGTTTCAGGATGGTATTTTCCACTAATGACCATTGACTTAGTAGCAAATTTTATCTCACTGTGATGTCTTTCAAGAGCGTTTATCTACTCTTGTTTTGTTGTTGTTGTTTCATGTTGTCTTAGAAATTTACAGCCAGTTTAACAAGTTGCCAGGACAATAACAACAACAAAAATGCAATTTTCCTAGCTGTTCTACTTTCATTTGGTTGCTGCGATAAAAAAACACCCTAACAAAAAGAAACTTGGGAAGGAGAGGGTTTATATGGCTCCCACTTCCAGTCTGCAGAACTAAACCATAAACAAATGCTACTGGCTCACTTACTAGCTCCTGCTCAACCAGCTTTCTTATATAACACAGGCCCACATACCTAGGGAGGGAACCACCCACAGTGGACTGGGCCCTCCTACATCAACTGGCGATCAAGAAGATGCTCCAAAGACATGGCCATAGACCAATCTGATTTAGACACTCCCTCAGGTGAGAATTTCTCTTCCCAGGTGACCCTGAGTTGTGTCAAGTTGAAAATAATCCCAGGGCACTGGGATCCCATTGAATGTCTATACTGACTGGAGAAGAAATGACATGATAATATTGCATCTTCAAATATTTAAACAAAGCAGTTCCATTTGTACACTGAAGTCTTCTTTAATGTTGCTGCAGTTTGCATATATTTGTTCCTCTCTAGCTCTTGGGCATCTCTGGTTAGATTTCTGGCTAGGTACCTGATGCTTCTATCCTATCATCAATGAGATTGCTTTAAAACTTAAAAAAAATCTAAGAGTTTGATGCCAAAACATAGAAAATTCAGCTTTCTATGCTGGTTTTTTTATATAGAAATATTGGTGAAGTCACTTAGGAGCTGTAATTATAAAATGTAGACTCTTTAATCATCTGCAATGATTACATCATACACAAATGCTTGGTTTTCTTTTTGAAATCTTCATCTTTATTTTGCCTCTCCCACTGAACACTATTGAGCAGAAATCTTATCTGACACTATTCTTTTTTTTTTCCTTAGCCACCACGAAGAAGTCTTAACAGATCACCATTAATTACACCCTGATGTTTCCTGTCTTTTCTTGTTCCTCTAGATAACCTGTGTCTCTTTTCGAGTGTCATCTCCCAGGAATATTTCCATTCTTCCGGTCTGAGTTCCTCTTCTCTACCCATACATTTTACTAGGATGTTACTTATTTATATTAGATTCTAGGGCAGTGGTTCTTAACCTTCCTAATGCTTCAACACTTTAATACACTTCCCCACGTTGTGGTGACCCCCCCCCCATGTAAAATGATTTCATTGCTACTTCCTAACTATAATTTGCTACTCTTATGAATCTTAATGTAAATATCTGATATGCAGGATATCTAATATGCAACTCCCAAAGGGGGTCATGATCCATGGTTTGAGAAAAGCCGTTCTAGTTGCTGCTTTGATGGTATCTGTAGCCAGAGTTATTGTAACCCACACAAAGCCTAGCACACAGAAGGAAAACAGAAAAGAGCTGCTGGATGAGTGATTGAAGTGGCATGTTGTGGCTGTCTTTTTTCCTGGATGTGGTTTTGGTTCACTTGCTCCATCCTCATAGCCAATATTTTCATTAAAAGAGGAGAAATTGAGGAACAGACTGAACAGAATTCATTTTAAAGTGTTGCACACCAGGAAGAAACTAGCTGTGGACAAATGTGTGCGGTTTCCCCTTCTCCCAGTGGGAAGGCTTATAAATCCTCACTCTCGTGAACATCAGGGAGGCCATAAGGCTTGCATCTGCCAACACAATATACATGGAAAATGCACAAATTACATCCAAACAGAATCTTTGAAAAGAAAATTATCTGTTGTAGCATGGATTTGGATTTTTGGTGTGGGTTTTTTTTTTGTCTGTTTGTTTGTTTCTATCAATGGTCATATCTAATGGCCAAGGGTCATTTTACAACCACTGGCTTCTCCTGCAGTCTGCATTTCATGACCAACACAGCATGAAGCAGAATCAGCAGTAACCAAACAACAGGTAACACGAGCCAGAGAGAACTGACTTTAGTGATATAAACCACTGTGCCTTGAAGGTCTGAAGGTTTACTTTCTATCCCAAGTACAACACGACCCAAACTTGGAGGTCAGCTTCTCAGCCCCTCTGCTGTGCACTATCATAGTTAACTCAGCTCATACTATCATGTGTGTTTGTATATACGTGTGAAGAGGATGAGCCTATGTGCATGCACCTCTCTGCATATGCAGAGGTCAAGGGAGTACCTCAGTTGTCCTGATCTATTACTCTTTACCCTTTGAGACAGGTCTCTCACTGACCCCTGGGAGCCAACAAACTCCAACAATCCTCCTGTCTCTGTATCCATTACTCTTCTAGTGCTGGGGTACAGGCACATGTGTGACCACACCTGGTTTTTTACATAGGTTCGAAATAATTTGATTTCAGGTCTTCATGCTTATGCATCAGATGCTCTTATCTACTGAGCATCTCCCCCTGCCTCATTTTAAAAATTAACACTTGCTCTTAAGTGATACATAATATCCCTCTATAGAAAGAAAAGAGGACTCTTTCGCTTTCTAAAATTAATTTCAAAGTGTGTAGGTAAAGCAGAAGCTGCCAATTGTCTTCTAAAATGCTTATTTTGTCCTTTTAGATCCTCAGCATTCATAGGGACAATATTCCTAGAGCCTCAGTGTTAACAGGGACAGTATCCTAGAGCCTTAATGTTAATAGGGACAGTATCCCAGAGCCTCTATGTTTATAGAAGCAGTATTCCTAGCTAATACTTTAACTTTCACAGTCTCCCTTTCACAAAACTCTATTCTGTCTCATAAGAAAGAAAACCAGCAGAATGCTTCCAAGTAGAGATTCTGGGAAATGGTTTTTCTGACAAGGGGGACAGGCTTCTGATTCATGTCATTTGCCTTGTGCTCTCCCTAATTATTCTTGGGCATGTCTGGAGGCTCAGCAGCAACCTTGTGTTCATGAAGTAGTCAGCTGTTACAGATGGAGGGTAGGAAGCTAGAAGACATCTTGAAATAATTTCTTGAAAGAAATACCAGATGTAGACTAACTACTTCTGGACTTTTGTTACTGGAAAAATAAAACCCATAAATGCCTCTTATGTCAAACCCACTCTTTAAAGAGTTTTCTACCATATGGTAGCAAAAATATTTAGCTGATACAGGAAATGTTCACTAGTCAAGATTTCCCAACATCTGTAGGCATGACTTTCAGAATGACAGTTCTTCACTAAGAAGAGCCTTGTGGGATGCTAGGCAGTATCCTTCCTTAGCTTCTACCTACTAGGGCATAATAGTAAATCTTCCAGCTGTATATTTGCTTTCTATCACTACATTAAAGCTATGAGAGAATCAACGCATTAAGAGCAAGGTTTCTGGGGCTGACCATGGCGGCACACACCTTCAATCCCAGCACTTGGGAGGCAGAGAGAGGTGGATTTCTGAGTTCAAGGCCAGTGTGGTCTACAGAGAGAGTTCCAGGACTGCCAGTGCTATTACACAAAGAAACCCAGTTTCAAAAATAGCAAACAAAATAAACAAACAAACAGAAAGATTAAAGTTTCTTTCAGCTCACATCTTTTCAGTTTGTAGTTTTATTTTCTCATGACCTTGGCCTATGGTAAGGCAACACAACATAGTAGAGTTATTGGAGGGGGGGACCACTCACCTCCCAGCCCAAAACAAAAGGAGTCTGGTGGCCCACAGTGTACTTCAAGAACACAACCTCAGAGTTCCAAAGTCTTCTCACTAGTCCCTATCCCTCAGATTCCGCCACTTGTCAACAGCAGCGCTCTGGAGATCAGCCTTTGACATTTGGGCCTTTTGGAAATAGCCAAGATTTTGTCTCTGGGATGTTGCCCAATGTCCCCTGAGCAGTATTGCTGTATGCCATCCAGAACCAACTTCAAGTTCATCACATGATAACAGAGGCCCCCTTTAATTCTCAAGGCCTGTTCTTTGTTTTGAGCCTAAAGAGATAATGTGGGTAGAGGAGAAAAAACCTGGGACCAAGCTTAAAGGGTGAGTGAGTCAGCACTTTGGTACACGAAACACTTAAAGAAAACTGGATGATTAATACATAACATCCTACCTCACACAAGAACACTTCATTTACATCTTCAAGGTACTTCACAGAAATTGCAGCATTTATGGCCCTTCTGTGTCCAGCGAAGGTGCTGTTTTTGAATAGGAAAGAAATCTTTCCCAGATGTCCTCGAATAATGCCACTGATGACATTTTTCTAAGACCAGTGATGCTCCAGGCAGGGACCTGTTCTACTTTCTGTGCTGTGATAAAACACCCTGACTGAAAAGCAGTGTCGAGAGAGGCACACTATTCTAACTGAAGTCCCTTGGTGTCGTCGCTTCCCAACCATAGTCAAGAGAATGAACACATCTTTGCTTGCTGCTTCATGGTCAGCTACCTTTCTCTACTCTCACATAGTTCATGGTCCAGCCCATGAAAAGATACTGCCATTCAGGGTGGGTCTTCCCATGTCAATTAACAATCAAGACATCCCCCAACAGACATGCCCACAGGCCAACCTGAATCTAGGTAATCCCTCACTAAGATTCCCTTCCCCAGTGATACAAGGTTGTGTCAAGTTGACAGTTAAAAGCGACCAACAAGAGGCCATTCTGTGGAAGTATAAGCAGGAAAACTCATGTTTACCAGTTCTCTCCTTTCACTCCCCACTCAACAGAGAGAGGTGGGGTAGAGAATGTTTCTTTATCCTGTAGCTGGTCAATGGCCTTAGCATCCATTTATAGTACCCAAAAGAGAACTCTAAGAAGTGGGGTTAGCACACTGAGAGCTTAAAAACGATTTGGGCATTGTAGGAAAGATAGTTAGCACTCCCATTGACAAAGATGAGGAGGTCCTCAGGCCTAACAATACACATACAGTTAAGGGATCGCCACCTACTTTGTACCATCTCACCAACATGTTTCAGCTGCCTTCTGTGTCCCTCACTCAAGGCTCCCTTTCAGGCTCCTCCTATCCTCTGGTTCCCTGCACCTCCACCTTCAGACTCCTCTCCCAGATCCCAATTTATTGTGCTAATCCTGGTGCACCACAATGTGTTCCAACAAACATAACTCCTGAGAAGGACAGACCGATCTCAGACCAGGCAACACTTCTCCTCATAGCATACATCAACATAAAGTGCCATGGAGGATAAAGAAAGGCCACCTCATTATTGAGGTTCATCCTGGGTCAACTCTGATTCTTATCACTCAGCACCCAGAAAGGGTGGCTCTCCTACCTAGCCTCTGCTGTGCCTACACTTTTGAGAGGACCAGGTAGGCTGGACAAGACCCAGTGCCATTTCTTGGTTCAAGTGCCTGTAGCATCCTGTAGCCAGAGCCGAGCAAGGCTTTGACACAGTCATCCAGTGCCCCTTAGCTTACTGGCCCATTTTCACACCAGGTTTCCTTACCAGAGGCCCAGTGGTACCATTATACAGGAGAGGTGGCCATGTAATCTCTATGGGCTATGCCCGTTCCATACTGGGCAGTCCAAGGGCAGGCCTGACAACATTAGTGTCAAGTCAGGCAGCTCCAGAACAGCCCTTGGACCCCTCCACAGCCCAGTTAGACCTGCACATTTTATGAATTTTTTAACTGGGTCTTCCTATGTAGGCCAGGCTTGCCCATAATCTTCCTGCCTCAGCCTATAAAGTACTAGGATCCCAGATCTACAACAGCACACTCAACTTGCTCATAAGTGTCCAAGCCAAAGTACATTCCTTGCCTTTCTGGGGCCTCCATTCTTCTGGATAGACACGGTAATAATATAAATTGGGGGAATCAGGTAATGGAATACATGAAAGCAGAAGTGAGAATCATCTGGGAGAAAGAAGAAAATCAGCCAAAGGGACACATATCATATACGCAAAGGCCACAATGGAATCTATTAATTTGTGTGCTACTTTAAAATATTAATTAAAAAGTAAGTTATATGACTTGAAAGTTGATTCAATCCAATGCATTTGATATTGAATATCATTCATTGGCAGAACTGGAGAGATAGCTCAGTTGGTAAACTGCTTGACATACAAGCAAGACTACCTGAATTCAATTTCTAGAACCCATGTGAAAAATGGATATGGTACCAGAAAGACAAATATGGTACGTTCTCACTCGTAAGTGGATATTAAGTATAAAACAAAGGATAACCAGGTTACAATCCACAACCTCAGAGAAACTAGGTAACAAGGAAGACCCTAAGAGAGACACGCATGAAACTCCCTGGGAAATAGATAAGATCTCCTGGGTAAACTGGGAGGAGGTAGAGGAGAGGGGAGGGGATGGAGGATGAGAACATGAGGGGATGGGATGGTCGAGTAGGAGGAGGGATGGAGAGGGAGAACAATAAAAGAGATATCTTGATAGAGGGAGCCATTATGGAGTTAGGGAGAAACCTGGTGCTAGGGAAATTCCCAGGAATCCACAAGGATGACCCCAGCTAAGATTCCTAACAATTAGTGGAGAGGGTGCCTGAACTGGTCTTCTCCTGTAATCAGATTAGTGAATACCCTAATTGTCATCATAGAACCTTCATCCAGTGACTGATGGAAGCAGATGCAGAGATCCACAGCCAAGCACCAGGCTGAGCATCAGGAGTCCAGTCAAAGAGAGGGAGGAGGGATATGAGCAAGGAGGTTTAAGATCATGATGGGGAAACCCACAAAGACAGCTGACCCAAGCTAGTGGGAGCTCATGGACTGTGGACTGACTGCCGAGAAGCCTGCATGGAACCAAACTAGGCCCTCAGAATGTGGGTGACAGTTGCGTGGCTTGGTCTGTTTGTGGGGCCCCTGGCAGTACGAATAGGATTTATCCCTGGTGTGTGAACTGGCTTTTTGGAGGCCATTCCCTATGGTGATATACCTTGCTCAGCCTTGATGCAGGCGGGAGGGGCTTGGGAGGCCTTACTCTCTCTGAGGAGTGGATGGGAGTGGAATGGGGAGAAGATAGGAGGAGAGGGGGGAGGGGAGGGGAGGGAAACTGCGGTTGGTATGTAAAATGAAACAAGTTTTTAAATAAATATTAAACAATGGGCATGGTGGAATGTGTTTATTATGCCAGCACTGGGGAGGGGAAGACAGGAGGCTCTCCAGGGCTCAGTGACCAGTTAGCCTTACCAAATTGATGAGCTCTGGGCCAAGTGAGAGACCCTGACTCAAAATTCAAAGTGGATAGCTCCTGAGAAATAACACTGAAAGTTGGCCTCTAGTCACACACACATATGCACCCACACAAACATGTACCTGTATGAATGTACCTACATGTATACATACAAGTACACACAAAAAGTCATCCAAGCACTAGATAACAATAATAACAAAGGGAAAGGATGGAATATGCCCATTACCTGCCTGGATTATGAGTCAGCTAGATTTCAATCCTTTCTCCAATCAGATGGTAATTTTGAAGTTCAGAAAGACTTCCTTAAAACAGTTGCAGTCTTTTGTTCTTTAGCCCATTTATGGAGTGGGTTATATTTATTGACTTACATGCATTGAACCATCCTTACATCTCTAGGATGAAGCTGACTTGATCATAGTGGATGATCTTTATGATATGCTCTTTAGTTCAATTTGTAAATGTTATATTAAGAATTTTGTATAATTCTTCAGGAACAGGATAGCTATATGTAGAAGGAAAATATCCCTTATTTCTCATCCTGCACAAAACTCAATGTCAAATGGATTAAAGACTTCAACATAAGACCTGAACCCTGAATATGATAAAGGTTCTCCTTTATATCCTGTTTAAAGGATATGTTTAAACTTGTACAGATAGTAAAGGACTTTCTGAACAGGGCTCCAGTAGCACAAGCACTGAACCAACAGTTAACAAATGTGGCCTCATGAAACTAAAAAGTTTCTGAACAGCAAAGGACACCATCAATTGAGTGAAGAGGAAGTCTGCAAAATGGAGGAAAATCTTTACTAGCTGTATGTCTGGCGAGAGGTTAGTGTCTAGAATATACAAAGAACCAAAAAACAAAATAACAATAATAAAAAACAAAACTAAAACACTAAACATCAAGAAAACAAGCAAAGAATTCTCAAAAGACGAAGTAAAAATGTTTCAGAAATATTTTTTAAAAGTATTCAACACCCTTAGCCATCAGGGAGACACAAATTAAAACTACTTTGAAATGTCATCTTACTACAGTCAGAATGACTAATATAAAAAAACACAAACGATGATAAACCCTGGCAAAGATGTAGGGAAAGAACACTTATTCACTTTTTGTAGGAATATAAACTAGTGCAGCCACTATGGAAATCAGTGTGGAGCTTCCTCACAAGGCCAAAAATAGATCTACTATATGATTCAGCTATATTACTCCTAGTATATTCCAAGTGACTCTATATCCCACTACAGAGACACTCATCCATGTTCATGGCTGTTCTCAGGGAAGGGAAATAGCCTAGATGTCCACTAACTGATGAGTGGATAATGAAAACTCAATACAAACACACAACATAATGTTATTCAGCTGTTAAAAAAACAAAGCAAAGTAGTGAAATTCAAAGGTAAATGAATGGAACTGGAAATAATCATTGAGAGTGAGATAACCCAGACCCCAAAAGACAAATGCTGCATCTTCTCTCTTATATATGGATTCTGGTTTTGAATCTTTAAGTAAGTGTGCTTAAATTGGAGTATCCATAGAAGGCAGGGAGATTTCAGCGGAAGGAAACTAGAACACAGGTGGTATGAAGAGGGAAAAGGGAATAATGGCCCTGAAAAGGTCAAATGAATGAGAAATGGGAGAGCTGGGTAAAGGAGGGACCACAGAGAGTGACAACTAACACTAGAGAACCTTGGAAAGTAAGATGGAAACCTACTACTGTAGAAGTTTCCTAAAACACACACGCATGCATGCACACACACACACACACGACACACACACACACACACACACACACACACACATATGGAGTTTAAAAAGAGTTACCCTATGATGGAGGGACACCTCACCCAGACAGCACAGGCGATCAGACAAAAAGCCCAGTGCCAGGTAATGGTTACCTCTTTTCAAGTTGCTAGTCAGTGGGAGGGGGGGTCCCAATTGAACCCACCTCAAGCATTCCCAATGCTCTTGATTACACTCCAGAAATTGATGGTAGGGTCCTATTGATGAAGATACCACTTCCTTGAGTCATAGAACCTGGAGAAATCAAGCTGGTATTAACCTGGCAGCTTCATCTCTACTAGCTAGCTTTTATAGTGCTAAAGGGTTCTATGCATGCTAACAGGGGGATAAAAGTAAGCAACAGACTTACCTAGCTGTGCTCTGTGAGCTACAGTAATAACTGGCTTGGCAAGATATGTCCACTGGTGCAATAGTGGCAAAAAAATGGTATGGAAGTAAGTAAGTACTTTTTGATTGGATTTAAAGTCTGCTGCACAAGACAAAACTTATACCTGTTACTGTTAACTGGGCCAACATGCCTGGCTACATCATGGGCCCTGGAAGATAATTCAATGTTATTATTCTGCTAAATGGACAGAGTAATAAACTGCTCCCTAAATTCTTAACTTATTCCTGCAGATTATTTCATCTTTCAATCTTTATCAGAGAAGCTTCTTTTTGCAACAGATGGTGATTAATATGGTGTCTTAGTTAGGGTTTCTACTGCTGCAATGAAATACCATGGCCAAAAGTAACTTGGGGAGGTAAGTGTTCATTTGGCTTGCACTTCCACATTGTAGTCCTTCATTGAGGGGAGTCAGGACAGGAGCTCAAACAGGGCAGGAACCTGGAGGCAGGAGCTGATGCAAAGACCGTGAAGGGGTGCTGCTTACTGGCTTGCTCATATAGAACCCAGGGATGCTTTCTTATAGAACCCAGGACCACCAGCCCAGGGATGGCACCACCCACCATGGGCTTGGCCCTCCCCCATCAATCACTAGTTAAAAAAATGCCCTACATGCTTATCTACAGCCCAGTCTTATGGCAGCATTTTCTCAGTTGGGGTTCCCTCCACTCAGATGACTCTAGCCTGTGTCAAGTTGAGGTCAAATTAGCCAGCATGTGTAGAGACCCCCAAATGGCCAACATGCAGAAAATAAGAGACCATGGAATATTCATTTTGAAATAAGACATCTGTATCATACCCTCTCCCAACAAGGTTCAGGTACTATAGCAGAAGAAGAAATGGAAAAATGGTAAGAGTTAAAGGCAGTGGGCATCTACAGCAAAACAGCATTTTCTGGACATGACAAGGGTGGTGCACATATGACTCACAACAGCTGTGACTTCATGCACAAAACCTGCATAAAATCAAGCCAGCCAGAATTCCAGCATAGAGAAGAGAAGGCTCATTAGTTGCCATACTCAGCTGAGGAGTTATTGGCAATTGATGGCTGCTGGGATGGGTTGGGGAGAGAGCCAGTTTTCTTCGGGGTTGTGGCCCCTGAGAAGTTGCCCATGCTCCAGTAGACATGCCTACACCCCTGCATAAACAGGAAGCACTTTAAAAATAGGGAAAGAGTTGGAAGTGGGGAAGGGGATAGATTTGCTCAGAATATATTCTATGCATGTATAAACTTCTTAAACAAAAATGGTAGCAGTCTTAAGGGAAGAAGAAATTTTGACTCCTGGTCCCATGTCACTGTATCAAAAGGGTTGGAGACAGTGAACAGTGGCATTTCTAACATGATAGCACTAATTGATTTTCAACCATTTCAGCTGTTCAAATTTACCTTGATTTTTGAAGAAGTTACAAGTTATTTGTACTGATTGCCTGCTTCTAAGTCAACCTGCAGTAATATTTTTCTTAGTTTGGTTGCTTAGTTATTATCCCAGTGATAAAAGTTTGGAGTGGCTATGTTGAAAATTTCCAAAGAGCATAGAGATTTAAAATGAGATGCAAAGGGTCCCTTTTCCATCAAGCCCACTCCTTGGAGATACCTACTCTTAATAATTTCGGTACATTTTTCAGACATTTTCACTTCAAATGAATTTTTATGAATGTGATATAAAATAAGATAACAGATTTTTTTAAAGCTACATTATGTTAAGCATGAGAATAAAATAATGGTTCATGTCTTTCCCATCCCCCTTCTTCCTTGTTTGTCTCAAAAGAGGTAAAGTGTTTAGAATCTTTAAAAATAGTTATTGAATTTTATTTATTTTGTGTGCATGTTTGTGGGGTTGGGTATGCACATGCCTGTCCCAGTCATCCAGCTTGGCAGCAAGCTCATTTACCCTCTGAGCCATCTTAGCAGCCCCCACATTCCACTCTTTCAGTGGTTCTTTGAACATGCATATGTAACTTGGCTTTTCTAAATAATATATATGACCTTGTGCTTTATCAATTATAGATATTATTTTCTTCCTACAATGATAGGTCATTATGGAGTTCTTTAACATCTCCATTTCTCTGCTCTCCCACTGTCATCTCTAAGTATTGTTAGATTGTAGTTTTTTGTTAAAACCAGTATCAGGCATTTCCATTAGTTTGCCCAAGCAAATGTAATTTGATAACTGCAGTTGATAACTCAGCATAAAAATATTATAGATCCTTCCTTATTTTCATTTTACCTAAAGGCAATAATTGTCTTTGTTTGTTTTTTTTAATTTACTTGTATTGCTCTATAAATGTTACTCTGCAAATATTATTCTCCTTAGGTTATATTACCGGGTTTCACTTTTACAGAGTTTCTCAGAATGGTTTTAGGGTACTCTTTCAGACCCCATTTTTTTCTTGAATGAATTTTTGTGGAGCCCTTCAATCACATTCCATGTTGACTAGTCATTTTCCTAGAACTTTCTTTCTTCTCATCCTAAGAATACATGTTCCTTTCTCCTAAGTTTGAATGCGTATTGATAGAATTCATTTTTGTCTCAATATTGGCTTGCTCACATGTTCTTATGAAACACACACTGCAGTAGTGCCTATGCTAAATGCTGAAGTTTTCAAATGCAGCTTTAAAAATATATTTCAATAGAAGCAGAAAGAAATATAGATACATCCAAATTATTGATTAACCCAGCTTTTTGGGTTACAAGCCTCCCCTTTCCAGAATTTTACTGAAGCTGTTATTATATGGTCACCATTGACATTTTGTTGCTTGCTCCAGTTTTGTGGAATATTATTTTAACTAGGCAAAGATGTGTTACATTTGTTTATGCTCTGGAATACTTTGTGTAAAGGTGTGTTACTTTTGTTTATGCTGCATTTGCTTAATTCTGTAAAGATATGCTGCATTTGTTTCACCTTGCCTGTCTAAGGCACCTGATTGGTCTAATAAAAAGCTGAATGGCCAATCACTAGGCAGGAGAAAGCATAGGCAGGGCTGGCGGCAGAGAGAATAAGTAGGAGAAGAAATCTAGGCTCGAGGGAGAAGAGAAAAATGAGAGAAGGAGGAGAGAAGGAGGGAGATGCCCAGGACAAGAAGCCAGGTACCTGCTGACAGACAGACAAACAGACAGGAGAAGCAGTGAAAGTAAGATATACAGAAAGAAAAAGAAAAAAGCCCCAAGGCAAAAGTTAGATAAAGAGAAACAGGTTAATTTAATTTAAAAGAGCTAGCCAGAAACGAGGTAAGCTAGGCTAAACATTCAAAACTCATAAAAAGTCTCCATGTCATGATTTGGGAGCTGGTTGGTGGCCAATAGTAAAAGCCTGGTGTACTCCAGTGGTAAGTTTTTGTGTTTTATTCTGTTCTGTTCCTATTACATGGCAGGTGCTGTGCTAGTCACTTACACCTAACCTAGGCCAAGACTCAGCAATAAGTCACAGAGACACAATTTTCATGGATTTTATAGATAATATATTTTCAATGAGTTTCCTGGGCATGGAAAAATACAGCTGGTACCAATCTGATGACTTGCTGTAGCTCCCTTTGTACGTTACTCTACTGCCCATCTTTTTTAAGAATCGATTCTACTACTCACCATTTCTTAAGTCTATCTTCCATTTACAGTCTCTGGAAACGGTTCAGTTTGTTCCTTCACCTGAAATTCCCTGAACCCATTCACATGTCAAGAACTTACTCATTCTTCAGCACACACTTCCTTCATGGGGTCTTTCATGGTTTCTGTATATGCCATCAGCTCAATAGAATTAATGTCACCTCTTCCTGTTTCACAACACCTCAGTTACAGAACTCTCCACATTCTGATTTTAAACAAAAATCATAGCTGCCCCCACATAACACACTGGAACCTGCATTTGAACTTTTCAGGATCATTTCTGACAACAATAGGCTTTCATCACCCAATCACTCAGGCTGTGATTCAGTCAACACTTACATATGCCATGTGTAAGGTTTCCAGCAGTCCCTGAGCCGAGCCTGTGGGATAGAATTATACTATATTACACTGTGTAGGGTCAAGTTAGGGGAGCAGAGACCACACCAGTTGTTTTAGCAGATATGGCACTCTGTTGGGGACTCAGTGTTGATCATGGTGAGAAGTGATACCAAAATTAGCTAGAATAGATTGCTTACAATTTGTGAGCAAGATTTCTTTCATCTTTAATCCTCTTGTTCCCCTTAAGACTCTCATAAAAAACTAAAACAAACATTATTCTTAGTTTTAAAGGGGGCATTAATGGTAGTATTTCTATGTTTTTCAATTACTCTAGTCTCTGAAAATTTTGATAATGGATATGAGTTCTTTTCCTAGTGAGAAAACTTGTTTTAAGTAAATCAATCACAATAAATTCAAGCATAAGTGATACATCTCGTCTCCCCAACAACATCAATGAAGACAAATTGCTTAATTGTCTTTTGTGTTTCTACCAATGATAATTATTTGCTCCAGTGAAGAACTAAGTAATTTTGCCTTTTTATTTAAAAAATTAGCTATGCTAAAGTATATATATATATATAATGTATATATGTATACACACACACACACACACACGCACACGCACGCGCACGCGCACGCGCACGTGTGTGTGTGTGTGTGTGTGTGTGTGTGTGTGTGTGTGTATAAAATTTCAGTAGCTGGCACCAGACTTTTTTGTGCAAACAACAAATACTGAATTTTGGTACAATAGAAATTAGAATACAATTGTCTGTCTATGGTCTAGTTATCTATGTATATACCATCACTTGGAGCAGTGATTCTCAGCCCTGGCTAAAGAAATATATGGAAGCTTTGTACTTGTCATTGTGTGCTTCCTTTCTCTCTATGGAAAATGGCCACTTCCTTCTACAGTGAACATGCTATTTTCACCCATAGAGTTTACATTACTCCTGGGGAACCTGGACAATACACAAATAAATGTGCATTAAAATATCAAGCAGGTTTTAAGTATTCGTGGGGGGAAAGTTGTGTGGACAGGGGCTGGAGGGTTGTTGTAACAGCTGGAACACTTGCTGCTCTTGCAGAGGATCTGAGTTCTGTTCCCAGCATGCACATTGGTTGGCTCACAACCACTTGTAACTCTAGCTCCAGAGAATCCAATACCTTCTTCTAGCTACCATGAGCACTGTAGTCATCTATGTATACCCACAGAGACACAAAACATGCACATACTTGAAGGTTAAATCTAAACGTAGGGCAAGGTATGGTGATACATGCCTCTAATCCCAGCACTTGGGAGGCAGAGGCAAGCAGATCTCTGTGCACTTAAGATCAGTCTCATCTCATCTATAGAGAGAGTTCCAGGCCAGTCAGAGCTACATAGTTAGACTTTCTCTGAATAAATGAATAAATAAATAAATAAACCTACCTAAAATTTGAAAAAAAAAAATCTGTAGAGGGAGGCACTTATCCAGGTGAAAAGGGAAAGGGAGTAGATGGGATGACCAGGTGAAATTACAGCTTGGTTAAGAATGACAGGAGAAAATAAATCATGTGACAGTCTAGGGACAGGGACCCCAGTCTGAGGAAGCACCTGATGCACTGGTCCTGACGTAGCAACAAAGAAAGCCTTGAGGAACAACAGCAAGGCTGCTGCAGCTACAACCAAGTGAATGAAATGGACACTAGGAGATGTGATGTCAAAGTTGTTGGTAGGCCCCAGTTAATACAGTGCTTTTCAGTCAAGGGAAGAAGTTAGGATTCAATCTTAAGTGAGAAAAGAAGCTACTAGAATGCTGGGCATGTGTGTGACCATGTGTGCACACACATATACATCCATTCATAGTTACATATATGATACGCAGTGCTCTGTGCAGCATACTGGAGCTGAACCAGAGGAGACATAGGATGACATGTTGAGGCCATTTTGATGGCTGAATCTATAGATTGGCTTAATTTGGATGAGCAACAGAAGTAAACAAACCCAAATAGTGATATTTGGGTTATAGTTGGAGAGAGGATACTAGCGACAGGAGACAATTACGGATTGCATCTAGATCTTCTCTGAGTAACAGAATGGTGGTGCATTTAACAAAAATGAGAGCCCTTGGAAAGCAAGGGCCAGCAGGATGTCAAGAGCTTGGGAAGAGTGAATATGTTGAGTCTATTTAAGTTGAGTCTATTTAAGGTGGCGATGTTGAATAGACAACTGGTATACATGGCAGAAGCTCTGAGGAGACATGTTGAAGATAGAACTTTGAGAGTTATTTGTTTCAGTGTCATTTGGATCATGGAATTGCCTAAGAAATAAATAGATACAGAAATGAGGCTTGACTACTGAGTCCCAGAGATACTCAATGATTGTTCTTTGGACACTGAACATAGCCAGCAAGAATCACTGAGGAGAGGCACCTGGTAAGGCAGAAGGAAAGCCAGGCCATTACTACTAGAAATTACAAGAAGGAAGAGTTTGAATAGGGAAGAGTTAATGGTGTCCTTAACATCACTGGAATTATACAGGCAAAATGGTTCAAAGGATAAGCTTTATGTGGGGTATATTCTACCACAAAAAAAGAAGGGTAAGTGATTGACTGTGGTTCATGCTGATGAAAGGCAGTAAGGTAGGTATCTACTGAGCACTGACTGTAGGATAACACCACTTCTCAATTCTGAGTGATTAGACCCCCAGTTACATTCATCAATGCCTGAAACTATTTCTAATTGTCACCATTGAGACAATGACAGTGGCATCCAGTTAGTGATTTGAATAACACCTCACAAGACATGGGGCAGCTTGCCTTAGCAAAAGTTTTCCAAGGCCCCCAAATGTCAACAGTGCCAAAGTTGAGAGACTCTGGGATGTGGCAAGATGAGGATCACTGATGACATCAGAAGAATGATTCTGTGGACAGCTGGAGGAGGAATTGAAGCAGTGGAGGCAACTCATGGAGATTGGCTCTCAATAAGAGAAATGAGTGGGTAGTTAAACGGGGCATTTGGAGTGGGTTAGGGATCATTATCATTTTAAAGATAGGAGATGTGACCACTTGCTTCTGTGCTGATGGAAATGAACCAGCAAGAAGATAAATGATGTGAGAGAAAAAAGGGAAGACATGTGGTGCTGAATTCAGTATGTAAGGGTGGTTTGGCATGGGGTGGAGAAGATCAGGGTGTAGATCAGTTGGCAGAGGGTCTGCCAAACATGCATAAAGTCCTGGGTTCAGTTCCAAGCACCACATAAATTGGACATGGTTTAACAAGTCTATATTCTCAGCACTCCAGATGTGTCTCAAAATTTTTTTTAAAGAATGGCTAGGTCTTAGAATAAGGATGGTTATTCATTGGAGGAAATCAAAGAAGTAAATAGAAAAATACACTGTTCTCTTCATGCTTCTGAAAATAAAGTCATGAAATTTCTAAGATGAGTTATTCATCTAATTCTACCTACCCACCAACTGGACTACACATGTTTTCTGTGCCTCATGCCTTCCTCTTTATTATCAAAGCTCCCTGCAATAAACTCAATGTCTAACAAATACAAGCACATCACAAATATCTGTGGAAGCCAGGCATGGTGGTAGCACTTGGGGGATAGGGAGGCTAAGGCAGAAAGATCCCAAGTTCAAAGCCAGCCTGAACTACATGGTGAGTTCAAGACCCTGTCTTAAATGTGTATGTATAATGAATGAGTGCAAGAAATAGCACTTACTGCACATTTGAAGCATACAATGTCTTTCTACTGGTCATCTCTTATGTTATGGAAGGATGTATATTATGTAAACATATATATGTGATATATGCATGCACATACACAAAGATTGTATACATTTTTAGTATTGTGTTTGTTCATTCCTTTGTTTCTTCTCATTGTATAGCCCAATTGGCCTGAAGCTTACTATTCCGTCTAGCCTGACCTGAAACTCATAACCCTCTGACCTCAGACTCCTGAGAACTGGAATGATGAAGTGTAAAGCCCTCACACCTGATGTAGGAAAGTTATTTGTTATCTACTCCTGGCAAGTTAAGCATTTCTGATAGCCTCCAACTATCCTCACATGCCCTTATGGGAGTCCCTCCCTCAAATGCAGGCTTGACCTCGTCATTTGCTTTCAATGAATGAAATATGGCAAAAGTGACAAACAATAATTTTAGTCTAGATTTAAGGCTATAATTCCACTTTGAATCTTGACACACTGTCTCATTCTTTTCATGTGTTCTCATGAAGCTACTTGGTCTATTTTGATCCATCTCCTGGGCAGGACCATGTAGAAGAAAATGATCCCTCTGGATACCAGCCATCAAGAATCTGAAGCCTGTCAGCAATCATGTAGATAGATCTGGAAGCATATTTTTTTCCCATTTGAGTCTTGAAATGACTGCATCCTCAGGCTATACTTTGACTACACCCTTACCAGCACCAGACCCTCAAAGCTCTAAGATAAAAGGTTTCTGTTTCAGGGGGTTAATTTGCTAACAAATCAGTAATTTATCCCCTCATTGCACCTTATTTACAAGGCATTTCAGATTACAAAGACTTCTGCATGCTAATTTCATTCGATCCTTGTTATGGTCCTTAGGACCAATCTTTAAAAGACATTGTGTGTGTGTGTGTGTGTGTGTGTGTGTGTGTGTGTGTATGTGTGTGTGTGTGTGTGTGTTCCTGCATGTGTGTACATGCACCACTTGTGTGTTGATGCCCATGGAGACCAGGAGAAGGCAGTAGATTGCCTGGAACTGAAATTGGAGACTGTTGTGAGTCTCCAGATGTGTGTGCTGAGAATCAAATCCTCTACAAGAGCAGCAAGTGCTCTTAACCACTGAGCTATCTCTCCACCGACCCCTCATATCCATTTACAGAATCAGAGAGATGCTCATCTGGGATTACAATTTGTAAATTCTAGAATGGGAGCTACATAGATCTTGAACATTTGAAACCATAACTTGGGACTAGTTACTTCTAATACATGCTACTCATTCAGACAGCATCACTTTCAATTTTTCTATGTATGTCATTTGTCAGTATAGCAAATTTCTTATCTGCAATATGCAAAACATGTACCAGTATGACTTTCCCTAAAATAAATATCCTTTATTTTTATTCACAATATATAGCAAAAACTCTAAACCCAAACTATCTTACCCTTTCTAAAACCAAACTTTTGCTTTGTAAACATAAAGTATTTGGAAATCAGCTTATTTCCCATGCTACTTAACCTAAAAATAAATTCAAGAAAGAAAGATTGAGCTGGAGAAAATATGAATTAAATATGCGGTTGTCACAGATAAATTTTGGCAGCAATTGCCTAGCTCATCATGGTAATGGCATCTTATTATGAAGATGTCCTAATAGAGCTCATTATGTTGGGCACTCAAGTAACTAGGCATATGATTTTCTCAAATGTCTTCAAATCTCCAGGTAAACACACAAACCAGTAAGAAATCTGGAGTTCCACTATAGCATCCTACTACCAGGCCAGTTCATCCAATTCCCCTTCACAGACCTGCTTCTCTGCCTCCTGAGGTTTCTCAGAACGGAGACCCGATTTCATTCTTTTATGCTTATCACCAGCCACATCGCCTACTTAGCACATAAAAGGAGCTCATTATAAAATTTTAATCTAGTCATTATTTTGTGGGTTTTAATCAAATTTTACTCACTTCCCCACGGGATACTTTCTCAGAAAAATACTTCATAGAGTAGCAGAGGAAAACTTTTCTTAAAAAATCCCTAGCATCAGTGTGAGGGGAAATGCAAAATAGTTTTACTGGTCTTTATGAAAAGGCATAATAATATATGTAATGTATGTGTCTTTTTCTTTTTACATTTATTTATTTGCTCTCTCTCTCTCTCTCTCTCTCTCTCTCTCTCTCTGTGTGTGTGTGTGTGTGTTGTGTGTGTGTGTGTGTGTGTGTGTGTGTAGAGGTCAGAGGACATCTTGCAAATGTTGTCCTGCTATGTGGTTTCAATGTATGAACTCAGGTCATCAGACTGGACAGCAAGTGTCTTCACCTACAGAACCATCTCACCAGTCCCATAACATATATCTTTTACAGATGGAGATTCTGTTAGTCCATTTTGTGTCACTATCACATAACTCCATAGGTGCAGCTGTTAATAAACAAAAATGTACTACTTTATAGTTCTGAAGGCTGAAAGTGTAAGGTTAGGATGCCAGTTGGTATGATGTCTGGTGAGGCTATTCTTTTCTTCCCAAACATAAACATTGTCTAGATCCTCACATAGCAAAGGACAGAAAGGCAAGAGAGTCAAAATGGGAACTGAACTTGCCTTCTTCTTCTTCTTCTTCTTCTTCTTCTTCTTCTTCTTCTTCTTCTTCTTCTTCTTCTTCTTCTTCTTCTTCTTCTTCTCTCTCTCTCTCTCTCTCTCTCTCTCTCTCTCTCTCTCTCTCTCTCTCTCTCTCTCTCTCTCTCTGTTGACCTTTGCTGGACCTTAGAGCCAACAATACACCTTGAGGTCACTTAAGACTGTCATCCTACTGTATACTCAAACTGTTAAACCTGCTTTTAAAGGAACAATGTAACAACCAACCTTACTTGCCTTGAATTTCCCACATGATCAGCTTTTACAACCTAAGCTAAGGCGTAGCTGCAGTCTTAAGTTACATATCCTTCCATCCCCCTGACTCAGATAATGCATGTGTATTATTTACTGAAAGCAGCAAATACAGAAGGTGAAAGCAACATCCTAAAATCTACCATAAATGAAAGCATCCACCAGGAGGTGGTAGTGCACGCCTTTAATCCCAGCACTCAGAAGGCAGAGGCAGGCGGATCTCTGTGAGTTCGAGGCCAGCCTGGTCTCCAAAGCGAGTTCCAGGAAAGGCGCAAAGCTACACAGAGAAACCCTGTCTGTAAAAAAAAGAAAGAAAAAAAAAGAAAGCATCCATTTATGGGTATTAGATGATAAACAATGATGTTTGTTGTCTGGGTCAGTTGGGATCAGTTGGAGCCAGTTACTTATGCCCTTGTAAAACTCTGCTAGAGATGTCTGTAAAGTGTCCCATCCCTTCCCCATGTGGTGTTTTCTATGATATTCAATAAACACAGGGTGAAGCCCTCTGTTAGGGACACAGACAGATACCACTCACACAGCAGTCCCACACAAGACAGCCTTCAGGCAGGCACAGGTTCAGACTCACACAACAGACAGACAGAGGATGGAAGACACAGGGAGCATACAGTAGAGAATTCAAATCTGGACTCACTCTTGGTTTACCAATTCCAAGGGGAAATGCTTTCATTATTTCTTCCCTCAAGTGCTTTTATTTCCTTAATGTGGCACTGATGCACTATTGGTGACTCAGAGTTAATTACTAATGTGTATAATCCACACCTTCCTCTATCTCATCTGTTGAATGCAAGGTCTCTCAATCAAAGAGCTCACTGATACTCTGGTCTTCCTAGCTAGCTGATTCCCCTGTCTCCACATACTAAGGCTGGAATAATGCATGGGTATACAAACTCACCCAGCATTTACATGGATTTAGGGATTCCAACTCTGGCCCTGATGCTTCCCATGGTAAGCACGTTAACCACTGAGCCATCTTCCCAGGATGAACTTGCCCTTTCACAGTGGCACCAACCCTACCCATGATATTGTAGCATCCATAGCTTATCATCTATTAGAAGTACCACCTTTTTCTTTTTAAAAAAAAATGAGACAGGGTATGGTGGTTTGAATGAGAATGGTCCCCATTTATTTGAATGCTTGGTCCCCAGTTGATTGGATTGTTTGGGAAATATTAGAGGTGTGACCTAATTGAAGGAGGTGTGTCACTGAGGATGGGCTTTGAGGTTTCAAAAGCCCACATGATTCTCATTTGGTTTACTCTCTCTGCCTCTTGGTTGTGGACCAACATGTGACGTCACAACTATTCCTTTCACTCTGCCATCATGGACTCTAGCCATCTGAAACCGTAAGCCCAATTAAACACTTTCTTTTATAAATTGCTTTGATCATGCTTTTTCATCACAGCAAGACACAGGGTTTCATGTAAATCACGCTGCTCTGAAGCTCAGTGCATAGTCAAGGATAACTTGAACTGCTGATCCCCCTGCCTCCACCTCCTGAGTTCTGGAATTACACAATGTATAACCATGCTTGATTCATTTTGTGCTGGGGATTGAGGCAAGACCTTATATGTGCTAGACTCTACCAGCTGATCTACATCCCTAGTCCAAAGTCTACCTCTTAATAATTTCATAATGGCAATTAAATTTCAACAAGAGTGTTGGAGGGGACAAATTTTTGAACCACAGCAGATACTATTAGAAATATTAAAAGTGCAATACTGGGAATTTTCAATATTATAAAAAGAGCAACCTTGCCACATAGCAAAATCATCATACAGTTATGCCTGATGGCAAAGCCCACTGAACACTGCTGTCTGTGGATGAGACTCTAAGGATGGTTGCACAAATTGTGCAGTGAACATATTCTAACACAGGACAACCTACGTAGCTCTGGGCAGAAGCTTTGGTGGGAGGGTATATCCAGATATTCAAAGTGGAGCCATACTTCTTGCCTGAAAGAAGTAACACATGTTAGAAGGAAATGTCTCGCATTTTAATTAATGACCCCTTTTACACTGTTTTTAGCTACAGTGAAAATTTTCAGCATGTTGTTGTAATGTTGATTGCAATATTAATTACTAAAATTCCTATTTGTCATTTTTTAAAAAATGGGCCTGCGAGATGGTTCATCAGGCAAAGGTGCTTGCTGCCAAGCCTGGTAACCTAAGTTCAATCCTTGGGACCCACATGGTGGAAGGAGAGAACAGATTCTAGCAAGATGTCTTCTGACTTTCACACTCATGCTACAGTACACATAGACTACATAATACATAATACTTCCTTTTAGTATTCTGGGGAAAGCAGCTACCTATTAGGCCATCAAAAACTGTGCTAACTTCCAAGACAGAACTGGTACAGGAAACACTTTCTGAACACATTGCAATAAAACTTGAAATTAATCAAACTTTTAAAAAACCTTTTCACGTGGAAAAAAATTTAAAACTAACTCAACAGTTCTTGAGTAGAGTTTAAAAACTATCTAGCAAAAAAAATGACAAAGGAAGAACTATCAATACTTACAGTCTAGAGCTAATTTGGAGCTCAGAGAAAAGTTCTGTCATAAATAATTAAAGAAGAGTAAGAAAATTTCATTAGGCATCCAGCTAAAGAAAAGGAGAGAGAAATTAATTAAGTCTAAAAATAAAGTCAGAACCAAAACAGTATTATTAATAAATAAATCACCCAAAATATTTTTTAAAGAACGTGGGTAAATAACAAGTTAATGTAATTAAGGGAAGAATAGGTGACCACAAATTTACAAAATAAGAAATGAAAAATTAGAAACAGCCGCAGAAGCCACAGATGAGAGGGCACAAGGAGAGGTAGAGACTACTTCATAAAATACCCTGCAAATACATCTGTAAAACAAAATAAAACAAGACTAAGATTATGTACACAAAACCTACATTATCAAAAACTAGCTCAAAAGGAGGTATTTTAACACTGCAATAAATAGGGACCTGGCAAAATAGCTTGAGAATCATTGCTGCTCTTCCAGGGGACCAGAATTCAGTTTCCAGCACCCACATCAGGTTGCTTAACCATCAGCTGTAACTCCAGTTCCAGGGGATCTGATGCCCTCTTATAGCCTCCAAGGGCAATGGAGGAGACATGTGCATGCATATACATGCATGCATGGACATATCCACAAATAAAAACAAATCAATTGAAAAACTGAGATTTTTTTTTTCACAAAAGAATTCAGGTTGTTGATGAGTTTCAAAGCCCGGCAAGTGTGACTAGCAAATTCTACAAAGCCTTAGAAGAAACTCTCCCAGTGATGTATGCAGTATTTACAAGCTGAAGGCGAGATCATTCTTCAAATGTGCTTTATGTGGGCTTGGTGTCAAGTAGTGCCAATCGCCTGAAAACAGCTAAAAAATAATTCTACTTCAGCTTTCATTTCTTCTCTACTACTTAACAGATTTGTTACCCTAGATAAGTGACAATGTCTCTTTCTTTGTATGTAAGGGACTTCTCTGCAAGTTGAAGACCATTGAGTGCAGAACAGAGAAGTCCCGAGTAAGTATGAATTGTTGACATGAACACAGCTGTGTCCAGGACCCTAATGCTCAGATCCATGGGAATGGCAAATCCTTGCCCTGAGTCAGGCTTAGAAGGATGCCAAAGCCTTCCTCTAGTCCAGTGGATTTTACTGATGGTTGGTCTTTACCTAAAGCCAGTGTAAATAGAAATTGTCACCTTAGCTTCCTTCTCCGGGATGACTGCAACCAAAGATTGCTCTCCTAAAAGACCCCCTCTTTGTTCAGCTGTGTACCATGAACATGCCTTCCTGATTCAGATCTATAAAATAAGTGTGTTGAGTTTCTGGGCTGCTGCTGGTGGGTCTCCATCAGAGCCTATGGCCTACCTGAACTCAGGATTTCTGCAAGTGTGTCTGTGTGTCTGTCCGTTCTTCATACCCTTGTCACTCAGTCAGATCAACCTCAAAGCCGTGCAGGTTGCGGCACCACTGCATGGTACCATAAAGGGCAGTGACATGCACTATCACCCAGTAATGGATGAGAGTACCCAATGAGAAGGGACATGTTTATAAGTATATGTGACACCCCCAGATTTTTTTTAATTCTTGGAACAAGGGGGCTTTGCCTAAAGATAAAGCATTGTATTGCAAAACCAGAAGAAATAAGCAAATAAAATTTGGGTTGCTGTGACTTCATTTGTATAGATACAGACTGGTGAGGCCTGAAGTGATTTGAGTTAAATTTGCATATGTAAAAATATTCTCTTATATAATCTACTATTTGCTGTCCCATTGCTCTAACCAAATGCCTGACAAGAATCAACCTACTGAAGGAAGAGTCTGTTTCGGCTGCTAGTTTGAGTACAGTCCACCACAGTAGAATAAGCATGGTAGCAAGAGCAGCTCGAGCTGTGGTGGGAGGAGCATGAATTGGTTGGTCACACCGCATCCTCCAAAAGCAAGCAGAGAGGGACACATGCGAGTGTTCATCCACTTTCTCCTCCGTCCAGTTTCATTCAACACAAACCATAGGATGGTGCTGTCTGCATTCAGGGTGGGTCTTCCCTCTTCAGTGAATCCTCTCTGGTAACACCTTAACAGACACACCCGGAGGTGTATCGCCTAGGTGACTCCAAATCCAGCCAAGGTAACAAGATTAACCCTCACACACTTAAGTCCTTGGGTTCAGAGACAGAGCAGGATCAGCAATGTTGAGTCAGACAAGGCTAGATACAGTGGAATAGGAAAAGTTTGGATTGTCTTGGTTACTTAGTGCCTCACCAAACACAGCAACTCGCATTCCGAGGCTCTGTTTCTTCATGTGTAAAGTTAGATTGATCAAACTATTTAGATGAGAGGTTACAGTGAGCATCCGATGAGGATGCTTTTAATCCCTCCATTTGCTCCCAGTATGTCACCTCATTCCTAGCCTTGCTTCCTCTCCTAGACACCGTGGACCAAAGCTTTGGATTCCCATGAACTCCTATCTTGTAATGACTATCAGCAGGGCTGTGAAAAGCAATGGCTGGGTTGTGGTGTAATTTGCATTCCCTGTTTGGACGTCTGGAAGCTGAGCACAGCAGGGAGAAATCACACAACCCTGGAGCTGGCCACTGCTGCCTATTCCTCATTGCTTCCATCTGAGTTGGACACCCAGGAACCACCCTCGACCGTTTCACCCGAGCTTCGGCAGATTCCGCCCACATTCCTCCCAGAAACTGTCACCACTCTCTTGAAGATACTATTTCATCCATGACCCCTCACACTCCCAGCAGATGACAAAATCTCTTTCCTTGTGGAGAATGGATTTTAACTCTCAGCCCAGCCTCCTTATGAACACGTGTTTACCCATTACTACCCTTAACTAGCGTCCTCCAGGCTCAGAAAGTGCTGTTTCTTGCCCTTGTTAAAAGCTGACTTCCAATTTAGCACTCAAATACCTGACCTCATCCTCATGTTTTACCCAGAATCCTAATCCCTCCGTCATAACCTCTCTTCAAAGACTGCCTTTCTTCTGGCCTCGTCTCCTTAGCTAAAGGTATCCTAACGTGCCCTCCTTTCTAGTATTCCTCTTTGAACACTTGTCCTTTTCTTTCCCTTTGGCATCCACTCACTCTTACCTCTCTCTCATCTTTCCTGCTAGCTGTTTCTGCTTCCTCACTTCCCTTCATGTCTCAATCCACAACAATCTGGCTTCTATCTCTACCAAACTGTGTGATATCAAGTATCCAAAACCCCCAACTGACATGTACAATAGACACATTCAATCCTTTATCTTACCAAAATACTCAATTCCTTATCATTTTTATTGGATTTGAAGACAAGAAAACGAAGAATAATGAAAAAAGAGAGAGTGATTTCTTTTTTAAAGATTTATTTTTTATAATTTTTGAAGATTTATTTGTTCTATGTGTATGAGTGTTTTGTCTGCGTGTATGTCTATTTACCACATGTGAACAGTGCTCAAAGTGGTCAGAAGAGGGTGTTAGATACCTTAGAACTGGAGTTACAGACTATTGTGAGTCATTATGTAGGTGCTAAGAATCAAATTTTAGTCCTCTGAAAGATCAGCCTGTGCTCTTAACTGCTGAGCCATCTCTCCAGCCCACTTTATTTTACTTTAAATTATGTGAATAAGTATAATTTGTGAGAATTTGCATACAAGTACAGGTGCCTGAAGAGGCCAAAATAGGGTGTCAGATCTCCTGGAGCTGAGTTATAGGCAGTTATAAGCCACCATATGAGTGATGGGAACTGAACTCAAGTTGCCTGTAAGAGCAGAATGTGTTGTTCTCAACCTCTGAGCCATCCTTCCAACTCAAAGAAATTGTGACTTATGAAAGAAAAGTCTCCAAAATCCAATGTTCAATAGGTACCACATCCACGTGATCCTTCCAGTAAGTTAGAAATGCAAATAACAGAAGGTGAGAAGGCTAATTTTTATTGTCAACTTGACTGGATGTGAAATCAACCAGAGGTATAACTATAAAGAAATTTCCAGAAAGATTTAATTGAGGAAGATCCACTCTGAATGTGGGTGACACCATCCCATGGGCTGTAGCCCTGGAAAGATTAAAAATTTTATGTGGGAGGGGAAGATAGCCAGCTAAGAATCAGCATTTACCCTTCTCTACTTCCTAACTCTATTCGCAAATGTGACCAGCTACCTCATTTTCCCAAGCCTTTGTGCTTAAACACTGAGCCAAAATAAACGCTTCCTCCCTCCAGCCAGTTCTTCTGGGTGTTTTGTCATGGCAGTGAGAAAAGTAACTAATACAGAAGCCATTGTACTCTCTGTAAAAATGAGGAGAATATTGTTATCAATTTAAGGAAAGATACTTTCAGTGATTGAGTATTGAAACTACCAATTATCTCCTTATTTGTGACAATAAACCAGAATCAAATGATGGAAATAATGCTATTTAAAACTCTCTGTGTTTTTAATATCATTGAACTCCCCAGGATCTTTCCCAATATTTTTGTTTAAGTAATGGAAGGCCAGAATAGGAAAGTATTGAAAATTATGAAGTATTGGCAGCTGTGGTCTTTGATATCACCAACATCACATAATTTACTAAATAGCCTATGGACCTGTCTAAACACAAGGTTCTATAAAAAGAAAAACTATATGAGATTGGAAATGAGCTCTAGAACAATGTGCAAGCGCAAACTAATAACACAGCCAAGATTCTGTCTGAACTGTGAAAAAATGAAAATCAATACATAGTTACATTCACTTGGGGGCAAAGTTAATAACAGAAATGTAATTAAAGGGAAATATAATGAAAGGACTAGTTGTTTGCAAAAATAATAAATAAATAAATAAATAAATAAATAAATAAATAAATAAATAAATAAATAAATAGTGTCTGGGGCTGGAGAGATGGCTCAGCAGTTAAGGAGCACTTGAAACTCTTGCAAAGACCTGGGTTGAGTTCCCAGAACCCACACTGGGCCGATTGCAACTACCTGTAACTCATCTTCAAGTGGTCCAATGCCCTCTGGACTCTGCAGACACCCACATACATGGCATACACACATGCAGACACATACATACAAGTAAATAAAAAAAATAAATTTTTAAGAAATAAAAATATCATTCCTAGACAAGCCACTTAGATAGCCATAAGAGGAAAAATAGTGTCATGAACTATCCTACCATGACATCCAGTGAAGAAAGCTAGGGAGTTCTCAGCAGGGTGAACAAAGGGCTTACCCATAGAGATAAGGAAGACAGGTGCAAGGTGACTCTATCTAAAAGGATAGTCAAGGTTCTAAACAGGGTTGACTGATACCACATAATTTGTAACGGCATATGAATGTGGACCAGACAAGCTGAATGCCAAGGTAACAAGAAATGGGTTATGGCATATCCCAGAATCGTTATTGAAGGTAAAAATCCAGAGTAGGATGTCTACAGCTTCTGGGAATTTCTAACAGAAAGCGGGCAAGTGAATGGCAAAATCGAGGTCAGGGTTAAAACACAAGAAGACATTGAATGGGAAGCCAGAAGAGGGGTGCTTGTGCAAATACCTTTGCATTAGAGCCTACCAGGAACTCTCACCTCTGACACTAGAATACTGAAGACTGTTCCCCCCATACCTCCATTTTCCTCTCTCTCTCTCTCTCTCTCTCTCTCTCTCTCTCTCTCTCTCTCTCTCTCTCTCCCTCTCCCTCTCCCTCTCCCTCTCCCTGTCTCTCCTCTTTGTTTCACTTCTATTTTCATTTATGTATGCATGCATAATTTTATATTACTATATAAAATCTAGGAACCACAAATGAAAGAAAACATACCACATCTGTCTTTCTGAGAATGGCTTGTGGCTTAATTTTCTTAATACAATTATCTCCAGGTATAACCATTTTCCTGCAAATGACATAATTTTATTTTTTTAATGGCTGAAAAAAACCCTTGTGCATATAAACCACATCCTTTATCCATTGTAGTTGAACACATAGGCTAGTTCCCTTAACTATTGTTAACAGTGCTACAAATAAACACAGATGCATGCTGCTGTTAGGAATCTGAACTAGCCAGGTGGTGGTGGCGGCGGTGGCGGCAGCATACATCTTTAATCCCAACACTCGGGAGGCAGAGCCAGGCAGATCTCTGTGAGTTCGAGGCCAGCCTGGGCTACCAAGTGAGCTCCAGGAAAGGCGCAAAGCTACTCAGAGAAACCCTGTCTCAAAAAAACAAAAAAAAAAGAGAATAAAAAAGAATCTGAACTAGTCCAGCCTCCATGGAAATCAATGTGGAAATTTCTCCAAGATTATCTTCTCAGGGCTGGGGAGATGTGGCTCAGTAGGTGAAGTGTTTGCTGAATAAACATAAGGCCCTGAGTTCAGATTCCCAGCATCCAGGTACTAAAGTTGGGCGTGGTACTATGTACTTAAGATCCTGGGTTCGTAGCCAGTCAGTCTAGCCAACTCGTGGATTCCAGGTTCCATGAAAGACTTTGTCTCAAAAAAATAAGGTGCAAATCAATAGAGGATGATATCTGATATTCACCTCTAGTGTCCACAAAGATGCATACACCAGAGTGGGCTGGGAGACATACAGCAGGGTGGGAGACAAAGTTCATATTCTCAAGACCTATGGATTAAAGTATTTGAGAACATCATAAATGACAGGTAGGAATTTGAGAGGAAAGAAACATACATCCACCCACCAGAGACTTGAAAGAGTCCCTGTGTTATAGGAAGAGACAGAAGAGCAGTGATGTGAATGTGGGCCTTGATGGGTGAAGAAAGCCCAGACCCACAGTCTGTTCCCATTGCCACCGGGAATGGGTCCGGGGATGGGTCCCTGATAAGTGCAGATCTATGGTGTCCCAGCAGCCTCAGAGGAAGGCCCCATCTCTGTGTCCCAGAGGGGTTAGAATGTAGCATAAGCCACAAGAACTAGTCTCCCATAAGAGGAAAAGATAGCACAGGGATGTTTCAAGATCAGATGTTTCCTATTCCTCAGCCCTGGCTAATGTGGAAGATTCTTTGATTTTGATTGATTGATTGATTGATGATTGATTGATTGATTGATGATTGATTGATTGGTGGAGGGGGGCATTTTGAAGGGAAACTTTTTTCCAAGATAATTTTTTATTGGTTATTTAGGAAGTTCACACAATGCAACCAATCACACTTGTTTCCTGGTCCTCCCAGGTCCACTCTCCCACTTCCCCCACCCCCCAATAAAAACCTCCACCAAGTCCAATTTGTGTTGCGTGTATACTCATTGGAACATGGTCAAACTGCCAGTGGCCAGCTCCTTAAATAAAACTGAGTTCCCCTCCCCAACCCCACCCCCGGAAGCCATCAACTGTGAGGAGCTACACTTCAGCATCTTTATCCCAATTTTTAAGGACTCTCTTCGATGGCTTCCTGTCTAGACTTATATTTGAGGGGGAGGGTGTCACAGAAGCTTTCACCGTCTCTCATGCTCAACTATGAATCTGCAGTTGTTAATACCACTGTAAAAGAAGCTTCCTTTCCCGTAACAGTAAAACAGCAGCACGGATCATAGACAACCACATGGCCTCAACAGCAGCGTGGGACACAGGCATAAACATGGCCTCAGGCTGCAGCGGGACAAACCATAGACACTAATGTGGCCTCCAAGGGCAGCAGCATGGACCATGGGGGTTTGTCAAGGAATCCCAATCCAGAAAATGAACTGTTCTCCATCTTGGACATCCTGCCTTTGCTCGGAGCCAGGGTGACGGTGTGGCTGGGCAGAGGCTGCTTGAGCGCCAGGCTGGCTGCACACCACTCTACCAGCCCCAGGCTCCCATGCAGCTCCATTCTACCATCTTTCTCACCTCTCCATGGCACATGTATTCATCAGAGTGGCATTGCAAAATGCAGTGTGGGGGGTGGTGTGTGTGTGTGTGTGTGTGTGTGTGTGTGTGTGTGTGTGTGTGTGTAATCCAAACAGCTTTATATGAAATACTTATTGCAATGAATCATTGGTGTGGGTCAAGGCTTCTGGTTTCTGAAGCACTATAAATACTGGACTATCCTGAGACTCATCATGGACATCCTGTTGTTGCCCAGAGTCAGGGTGATTTTGTGGCTGGGCAGGGCTTCCAGGGGCAGGATCCACGAGAGCTCCAGGCCTCTGCTTACCTCTCTGACCTTTAAAAGCATCATCCTATGAGACCTGCCTTTTTTTAGTTGTTGTAGAGATACTTAGGTCTCTTCAGACTCCTCCTCTGCCACCACATCTCCCTTCAGAGCCTCTGTGGGTCTCTCAGACTCCTTGGAGTTGCTCCATGGTCCCAAAGGTGCTGGTGGCTGCTGCCATCTTGAATTGCTCTCTTGAAGGGAAACTTTCAATTGCCCGAGCTGAGATTTCTATTACTCCAGCAAAAATAAACCAGGGGATGGAGGGAAACAGCAAAAACAGATTCCTTGAGACAATGAACAGCTATTCTAGGTAAAATTAGGTTAACAGCTTTGATGAGGAAAATTGGAGATGAAGACTAGAAACACAGGCATCCATCTCAATGCACTATCTTAAAAGCTCTTAATAATCTTTCCTAAAGGAATCAAGGCTGAAAACGAGACATGAGTGTATTGTTACATACTACATGGAGCTGATTCCGCTGAGGCTTGACAGCTGTCAAAAATGTAGTAGAAAGGAGTAGATGATATTTAAGTCTTTCTGGTGAGAATTGTGTTCTTTTGTGCCATTGGAAGATGCTTGTATTCACAGAGTCATATTATATTAATGATCATCCGTGGTGCTGATTTTTTTTTTCAGTATATGTTCTTCTCAAGCAATATCTTCACTAATAATGATTTAAGAAAATATTTACCTTCTGCCTGGGGAGAAACTCAGATGACCCAAAGTAGTTTAAAATATACTAGTTATTTTTCTGTTCTTCTGATAAAATACCCTGACAGAAAAAAAAAATCTTAGGGAGGGAAAGGTTAGGCTCACAGTTCAAGAGCACAGTCCATCATAATGGAGAAGTCATGGTAGCAAGAGTGTGAGGCATCTGGTCACGTTGTATCCACAGTCAGAAAGCACAGTGTTGGTGAAGGCAGGGGCTGAACCCGTTTCTTCCTTTCTACTCAGTCCAGAGCTCTAACCTAGGGAATGACGCTGTTGTGCCCGTGTTGCAAGACCCCCTTTCCCGCCCCCCAGAAAGACCACCACAGAGCCAATACCCGATGCAAAACACACAGGGGTTTATTGATAACAAGCAAGCCCAGGCTTGGTCTGCGTCCAACACTCCGACACAGCAGGTGAAGGAGGACGGCCCTGAGCCCTCAGAGTGAGGAGTTTTTAAAGGGAAAATACGCAAACAGGATGGTACAAGCCTTGGCATCATATGATTGGGTGAGGGTATGTAACTTTGAATTTACTAGTTGGGGGTTACAGTTATTATTTTTGGGCAGGCCTGGACAAGTCCCAGACATTGTCCTTGAGCTGCAATGGAGGCTGGCTGGCCTCGCAAATACTGACTGTGGGAGCTGATTCAGTGACCCAACTCTGTCCTTGAGCTGCTGTGGAGGCTGACTGGCCTCACACGTTCACAGTGACCCATAGCTCTAAGTAGGTGAGGAGTCCCAGACAGTAAACAACTGGCTGAACCTTGCTACTGCAAGGACTATGTCTTTTGTTCATGGCCCTCCCAGAAACTGCTTGCTCAAGTCTCAGTAAACTGAAATTGAGGCCTGATCTCTGAGAGAAGACTGGTAGCCTATTATGACATCTGCTTGGTCCTTTCAACGCCACCCACAGGTGGGTCTTCCCACCGCAACTGATCTAATCTAGATAAAACCTCACATTCATGCCCAGAGGTTTGTCTCCTAGGTGATTTTACATCTTGTCAAGTCAGCAATCAATATAAACCATCGAATGTGTTTTCCCTCATGGCCTTAATACATTCCTAAGAAGCCCATTCACTGTGAGCACTCTAAGTACCTGACATAGAGGCCCAATCAAACAGGTACACAAGAAAGAAGTCAGGTGAGAGGCATCTCTGAAATGTCCCTCTCTTCTGCACATGACATTCACACTGAATACACCTCGAGTATTACTCACATTCGCTCCTGAACTTGTGTATACTATCTTCACATTTTTGTGCATTTTGTAATTCAATGAAATATCACATAAAGTCATTGAGTTAGCACAAACATTATGTTATGAAAACTTGGATCCCTTCAGAAAGATGCAGTAGATGCCAATCGCTTCTTTTTAAGAATTTGACATAGGTGAAAGAAAACTAAAGATAGAGTGGGAGTACCAAAACAATCTCAATGGGTGCTTGATTAAGATCTATTCCCTAGAGTCTAGATTTTAAGAAAATCATACACATACAACACACCCACACCCATGCATACACAATGGAAACCATAGGTTCTACATTGGGGATAGATTATTCAACTATGGCTTTTATGGGAAAATTTTACTCATCTGCTATAGATATGAAGTCATTTTCCTTTGGGGGTAATTATCACCAATTACACTTTGGCAACCCCCTCAGGAATATATTTTGATAGCAAAACTTTGTAAACACATTTAATCATGAGAGCCATCACATCCCATGTTTTAAAGGTAGTCTGGATACAGCATCCATCTTTTGCTTATTCAAAACTCTCCTCCTTAGTCACTCATGGCTCAAATATTCCCATTTTCCTATCTGTATAGACACCTCTGGTGTGAGGATAGATAAAAGGGACAAAAAAAGCATCATGGCCTCTTTACCCAGGAATATGTGCCTCTCACATTGGTTGATTGTATTTACACATATATATGAACATGAGTATATAGGTGAGGGTCTTAACAGACCTTGTGGAATAGACTCCCAATCCTAAAAAGTTCCTTTGGGAATAGCCAAAAATCCATCTTCCATTCTATATGGAGCATTGTGATGTTCTTTCCCTCAACTTGGTTTCATCAGGGTTTGTGGATGGGGGTGGTAAGCTGAACAACTAACCCAGAAATATGACCACCCTCTTTACTAAAAATATTCCCCAATTGTTCAGAACGTTTCTTCTCCAACAAGGAAAAAAGACGATACCTTTTCCCTTGTTCTGTTTTCTGTGGCTATAATAGAATACTCAACAGTGGGTAATTATAAAGAAAATAAGCGGATTTAGTTCATGTTTCACAAGACTGGAAATGCAAAATCTTGTTGCACATCTAGCTAGGGCCTTTTCCTGTGTCATAATATGATAAAAGAATAAAAGTACATGTGAATCCAACATACAGAAGAGGTAAACATGTCCCTTCAATAACAATCCTACATGTGTGTCTGTCCACCACATATATGCAGTACTGGAGGTCAGAAGAGTGTGTTGGATCTCCCTGGGTCTGTGTTAACAGATGGTCATGAGCTACCATGTGGGCACTGGGAATCAAACCTGGGTCTTCTGGAAGAACAGCTGGTGAAGAAGGCAATCACGCCCCCCCCCCAAATAACAATGGACTCTCAGGAGAAGGCACCTATTCTCGAAAGAAACAACCTAGTCACCTCTTGAAGGCTCCACCACTTACCACCACAACAATGGCAATCAAATTTCCACATGCATTTCAGGCACTCTGCATCTGAGTCCCCAGATTTCTGTCCTTTTTTCTTACAGTGCAAACTCCAAGTGCTCTGTCCCAGTGGTTCCATAGTCTTAGTGGGTCCAATATCAACTAAACTCTAATGTGGACCATCAAGATCTAAAAAAGTTACCTATGTCCAAAACAGAACCGTGAGATAGATACAGCTTAGACAGTCCCATTAAAAAATGGAGCAATAATACTGATGGAAGGGATTCTGAGCAAGACACAAACCCAGGAGAGAGAGAGACAGGGAGACAGAGAAGCAGAGACGAAGACAGAGAGACAGAGTCTAATGGTCCTTCATTCAGACAAGAAGTTTACTAATGCTGCAGTAGGCAGTAGGGTGTGGTCTGCTGAAATAAGAAGGTTCAGGCCCACCAGACAAAGCAAGGTGTCTTCTTTCAAAGGTTTCTGAGAAAGAGAAAGCAGGGTTGATTAATATGTGACCTGTGATTTGTGACCCAGGTAAGGGAGCTGGCCATATATGACTCAATTTATGTGATAGGAGTCATTCTTTGTCTATATACGAGAATGGGCTTGGTTAATGTCCGACCCATGCCAGGTGGCAGTAGTAAGGACAGGAGACAGCAGTTCTTTCTATCAGCTTAGGGCCTGAGAGCCTGGACTCGAGAAAAAAAAGAGAATGGAATCAATCATTCACCCCACCGGCTCTTCCTCAGCACACTGGGACAGCTCCTGTCTGGCTTCACCGACTCCATTCAGGCTTCAGCTATCTGATTTGCACACTGCTGTGTCTGCCTCTTTTCTAAAAGGACTTCACATGCTGCAGTAGCGCTATAGTCCAGGGGTCCTGGAAGCAGGCCTGTCCCAGCATGCAGCAAGTCTTTGCCTGAGGCGCCAGGTGCTCTGATATAGTCTTTGAAATCTAGGTAGAAGAAACTACGCCTCCACAGGTCTTAACTTCTGTGTGCCAACAGAGTTGGCACTGGGTGCACACCACTAGAATTTATGGCTTGCACCCTGCAGAGCTACAGCACAAGAAGCACCTAGAAGTGATAGAGCATACAAGAAGCACTATGCCAAAATGCAGAGAGCAGAGACCCCAGGCAGCCCTGAGAAGCAAGTCTTTTCCATCCACAAGGCCCTAAAATGTTGAGCCTGTGATAAAAGGGGCAGCCTCAAGGGTTTCTGAAATGTCTTAAGGGTCTTTTCCCCATTATCCTGACAAATAGTACCTGGCTCCCTTCTATTTGAGCTAATCATTTTAGAAACAGTTGCTTGGCAGAACTCTTGGACACATTTTTCATTCTTTACATGACCAGGCTGGTCATTTTCCAAATTTTTACACTCTGCTTCCCTTTTAATTAAACCCTGCCTTTAGGTCACCCCTTTCCTATCTTAGTTTAGTGTAGGCAGTTAAAAGCAGCCGCACTGCTTTCTGAAAGCTTAGCTATTTAGATATTTCTTCCATCAGATAGCCTACTTCATTACTCTTAAATTCAGCCTTCCACAAAGCCCTAAGGCATAGACATGATGCAGCCAAATCCCATGAAACTGTGTAACAAGCTTCCAATAAGATACTCCTCATTTCCATTCGACACCTACCAGCATAGGTTTTATTCTCCTTATTTCCAGGCAAGCACTCTAAACAATCCTAATATCAAGCATTTTTTCTTTTTCTTTATTTTATTTTGAGTCAGGGTCACATATAGCTCCAGACTGGCCTGGAATGCATTATGTAACCAAAGAGGGTCTTGAAATCCTGATCCTCCTGCTTCCACATCCCAAGTTCTAGGATTATATATGTGTACCACCATGACTGGTGTATACAGTGCTGGGGATCAAACTTAGGGCCTTGGAAATTCTAGACAAGCACTCTACTAACTAAGCCATAGCCTTGGCTTTCTTGTCCATATTTTTATCAGCATTCTGCTCAACATAACTCCTGAGTCGTCTAGTCTTCTGAGACTTTATCCGAATCATCAATGACACTGACAACGCAATTCCATGCTTTATCCAGCATTTTCTTCAAATCTATCCCCAGCATTACCTGTTACCCAGTTCCAAAGACACTTCTGTTAGAATAGGGGCCTGCAGGCCACACCTATCTCTGGAACAGAGTTAAGCAGATTGAGATGTGATTTAATGGCTCTCAGTCTTTGTTATCAGGCTCTTCCATGCTCTATGTCATATAGGTGTGCTGAGCTAAATCACATACTGTGAAACTTCCTGCTACCCCCCAAAAGCTTATCAAAAGTTAGATCTTTCCTCTGTTCTTGGGATTGGCTGGGAGAGATGCCCTGAAAACTGCTCTCTGAAAAGGCTCATCTGTGTTCCCCCTGCCCATGTTCCTTTCTCTCTGTCTTCCCCACAACACTCTCCATCAATAAAGGTCATCTCCGGGCTTTAAAAGGAAGCCTCGCCTTCCCTTTGAGGCCACACTATGTCTAATGTTCTTCCTGCCACCTCAAGTGTCAATGTTGGCCTTGAGGTCCTTTGATTCTAATAAACCTCATCGAAGGGAATTTATGTGTTACCTTCCTTTCCAAATCAACCACTGCTGCTCAACTTCACATTTTCAGCAATTGCTACCGAAACACATTAGTCCTTGGTGCCAATTTTCTGCCTTAGTCTAGTTCTTGTTGCCATAACAGAATATCTGAGACTGGGTAATTTATGACAGTAGAAAAGTAGAGGAAGAGGTGAAAAGGTGGGAAGCTTCGCTCTGTAGCACAATCCACTCTGCAAAGACTATGCCCACTTCTACAAGAAAGGCATTATTCACTCTTAATGACCTGATCATTTGTCAAAGGTTCCGCTTCTTGATGCAACTATGATGGCAAACAAATTTCAACATGAGTTTTGGGGGGACAAATCATATTGAAACCACAGTACCTCTCTTTGTGGACACTACTCTTCCCAAAAAGGTTTAATCTTTCTTTTACATAAGATAGGACAAAGAGAGAAGTGACTAAAAACTAGTTCTTCCTGGCTGTGCTGGATCGTTTTGTGTCAACTTGACACAAGCTAAAGTCATCTGAGAGATGAAAACCTCAGTTGGAAAAAATGCCTTCATGAGATCCTGATATAGGCGTTTTCTTAATTAGTGATTGATGGGGGAGGGCCCAGCCCATGGTAGGTTGTGTCATCCATGGGCTGGTGGTCCTAGGTTCTATAAGAAAGCAGGCTGAGCAAGCTAGAGAGCAAGCCAGTAAGCAGCACCCCTCCATGGCCTCTGCATCAGCCCTTGCCCCTAGGTTCCTTCCCTGCTTGAGTTCATGTCCTAACTTCCTTCAATGATGAACAGTAATGTGGAAATGTAAGTCGAATAAACCCTTTCCTATCCAAGTTTATTTGTTCATGGCATTTCAACACAGCAATAGTAACCCTAACAAGGATACTCCCTCTTTGCCACAGTCATGGAAGCAGATAGATGGCTCCAGTAAAGGCTACTTTTATAAATTGAAGGTGTATTCCCTTTTGCTTACAGCTATGAGACTTGAATTTTCAAGACATTAATACAAAAGACAAGAAAATAAGTAAAACAGAAGGAAATGCTTTATTTTAACACCCTTTACGTGAGTAAGACAACTTGAACTCCAGTAATGTCCACATAGAAGAGGGCTGTCACCCACAGCATGAGTAGATGAGTTTCATGGTCATGATACCATAGTTGTAAACTCCTGAGCTATACAATTTCTCCTTAAATATCCTCTACCTCATTTGTTATGAATGCTTTAGCATCTACAATGTCCAGCATTTAAGACAAATAAAAGACACTGTTCTTTTCTTCATGAAGTTCTGGTCTTCTAACTGAGCTCAGTACGGTCATCTGCTCAAAAACTATTTCTTAGAGTTTTGCCTTTAGATAATTTGCCTCAAGCTAGTTGTTCCATCACTACAACACTCATCCTCTACAACATGCACTCAGAAAACTTTTTTAAAGAATAGGAGGTTGTAGAACAGAAACTATATGGAGCATATGCCAATGCTGTCCTTTTACAGAGTGTTCTAAGCTGAGGCCTTCAGTTAATGTGTGCCTTGACAAATAAAATGGATTCCTTTCAATACAAAAGATCTTATCAAGCACAAATACAACTTGCCAGGTGATGCATTTCTGCATCTGTTACTAGTGAGTTTATTAGTTGCTAATTATTACTTGCATTTACACACATAGGTATGCAACACATTAACACGTTGAGAAGGTTCAAGTTTACTTTAGGGTTATAGCTTGTTGCCTTCAAGTCCACTGGTATTACAGCAACTGAATGAAATCTCTCTGAGGAGAAAACATCTTTTGATAAACGATTCAACTGAGTTTTTTATTTCACCAATCATGTTTTGGCCTATTTTCACAAAAAAGACTAGAGACATGGCTCAGTGTTTAAGAACATTTGCTTTCTTGTGAAGGACCCAAATTCAATTCCCAATGCTCATGTTTGGTGGCTCATAACTGCTTGTAATCCAGTTCCAAGGACTCTATCACCCTCTTCTAGCCTCTGCGGGCAACTGTACCCATATGTACATACACAAAAATAAAATTATATATATACATTTGCCTAAATATTTCAAGACTTCCTTTATGCATGTTGACCTGTTAATGAGAAATCATACTAACAATAACAATGGCTAAAACAAGGACTACAGCTGATCTAATGATTCCAGCCTCTCTCAGATCTGTATCTGTTATAGTCAACCTTGTGCGTCTTCTGATATTGCAGCAACTCTGCTTCCCATAGTTCCTGACAACCACAAAGCCACATTGCACACTCCAATGGACTTTTGAAATCCTAATTTCTACTTTGAAAGTGACTCTCAATCCAATTGTGTAGGTTTCTTTCTTTTTAATTGGTGTGTACTCACTGCACATATTTTTGGACCTCATAAAGACATTTCATTCAAGTACATCATGTACTTTTACCATATTCATCCCTAAACCTTCATCTTTCTCCTCCTCTAGACTACCACTAGTCTTCTTCCCTCATGAAATATATATATATATATATATATATATATATATATATATATATATATATATCCATGTACGTGTTTTATGTTATATGTATCTCTACACAGTCTAGGATCTTCAGCTGAGAGGAAAATATGATATTTGTCTTTCTGGATCTTCTGTTAACATGTATCCATTTTTCAGCAAACAGTATAGTTTTATTTTTCTTTACAGCAGAATAAAATTCCACTATGTACATATGTTACATTTTCATTATCCATTCTTCTGTTGAGCACATAGGCTAAATGTATAACTTGGCCCTTGTGAACATACCTGAAATAACCATGAGTGAACAAGTATCTCTGTAGTGTGCTGACCTGAAGTCCTTTGAGTATAGTAGTATAGCTGGGTTATATGGTATTTCTAATTTAGCTTTGAGGAACCTCCACACTGATGTCCATAATGGCTGTATCAGTTCACATTTCCACCAGATTATATATATATATATATTCCTTCTTGCAAACATTCTTGTCAGTATTTTTGTTGATTGTTTTCATAATGATTAACTATTCTGACTAGGGTGAGATAGAGTTGTATGTATTTTTCATTTCAGGAGTTTCGCTTACAAAGGTTTTGATGAGATTCTAAAGATCAATGTGCCTATCTGTACTAGTTAATGTTTCTTCAAATGTCATCCACAAGCATCTGAATCAGATTCCTTAGATGCTTCTGTACCATCTCAGCCCCTGTACAAGAATTTGAGAGGATGACAATCTGAGACGCTGCAGAAGTGGTCTTTATGGATACCAATGCTAAGATGTCAGATAAACACCCAGTGCACTCAGTTTTCTGCTTCTATAACAGAATAGTTGAAGCTGAGTAACTTAAAGGACAGAATGTATTTCCTCAGAATTCTAAAGCCTGGAAAGTTTAAGATCAAGGCATAGTATCTGATAAAGGCCTCCCTACTATTCTTACACAGTAAGAAGCAGAAGGGCAAGAAAGAACTAACCCACTTCCACAAGCCTGGTTTGTTGTTGTTGCTGCTCATTTGTTTGTTTTGTTTCGTTTCATTTTGACCAGAATTAATTCATTTATGAAAGAAAAGCCTACATAACTCAAACACTTTACAAAGACCCTGCATGTCTACACTGTTGCACTGGGGATTAAGTTTCTAACACATGCAAACTATAGCACTAAAATAATGAGGAATACCTAGGCAGTCATGAATAATGAAATATCTCTAGGACTCCTGTGGAGAATACATATTTTGTTCTCTGGATGACAGTGGGCAGCACTGCACTGGATTCATTAGGCTAAATTTTTCTAAGAGGAACTATTTCTTGTCCATTTTTGAATAGAAGAACTATTTTGTGTTCCATCCTGACACAGTTGTGTTTATTTTGGCTATACATGACAAAATCAACAAAATTTTTTAAGTGAGTAAAACTAAATATTTTATAAACCATTGCATTTTCAAAAATTTTGAAATATTCCATGCATTTTATGGGGGCAAGACAAGTGTCAGAAATACAACTTTTTGGGTTTGTGTCATATTTGCAATTCAAGATAATCAACCTCTCAGTTTCTACAAAAAAAATAATTTTCATAATTATATGCTAAAAGTGTAAGTCTGCTTCCAAAATTAACAAGGGCATCATGACTATGACAAAATGAAAACTTGTTTAATGAGATACCTAGAAAGAATGTAACTTTTCCTTAAAGGTGGTAGGATTAAAGAAAAAGAAGTTGGGGATTGTTGATGGCTCATCAGTTAAGAGCACTTGCTGCTCTTGCAGAGGACCCATGTTGGATTCCTAACATCCACATGACCATGGCTCACAACTGTCTGTAACTTCAGTTCCAGGAGATCCAACACTCTCTTCTAGCCTCTACGAGGGCAAGTCTCACACACACACACACACACACACACACACACACACACACACACACGGTGTATGTACAGGCATACATGCTGGCAAAACACCCATTTGCATAGAGTAAAATAAATAAATCTTAAAATTTAAATTTTTAAAAATTGTTATTAAGTGCTAAACTGAGTTGGCCTGGGGAAAGGGTCCTAATCTGCAAGTGGGAATATTCCAGAACTACTCTATCTTCTAAAAGCAAATCTAGTACTGGAAGTTATTTTGAAACTTATGAGAAAATTGAAGATAAAAAATAGAGGTGAGAATAAGATTTTTAAGATTGCTACACAATACTGTTCACTCCAACAGTCCTGGCAGATCATTCTGAAAATATAATAAAATCAATGCCATGTGAACAGTAAGTAAAGGCCTTTAAGTTTTCAGCTAGCTCCTAGTTACTCTTTTGCTATTTATATGAAAAGATGTGGTAATTGATACTTTTAAAGTAGAGCCGGAACCCATCCTTGTGAATTTGTGGCTCGTTTTCTAGTAACCTTTGACTATTTCTCCCAGATGTAGAAAGAAACTGGATAAGATAAGAGCTCTGGCTCATTAGTTCTCATTAAATACGATTTCACCAGTTTGAACACTAAATGGGTCAATTTTGCTTCAACAGCTCAAGTCAGCAGCCATCTAGTCAAGGCTCCTCGCCTGCTTTCTAGTTCTTGATCTATGATCCTTATCTTTTTTCCTGGTACAGAGAAGGATAGTGTGTTTTGTGAGGGCCAGGTTTTGCATCATTTTCCCTCCATCAGCCATCAGTCTCCTGTTTCTCAATCTCATAGCACCTCCTCCTCGGAAATTTTTGTTCTTTCTGTTATATTCCATCAGATGCTGCAGAAAATTAAAGCACAAAGGCTGAGGAGATGGACCAGTAGGTAAAGTGCTTCTGCTCAAGGGTGAGGACTTGAGTTCGGTTCGCCAGCACCCACAGAAAAGCTGGCCATAGCCTCACTGTATCTGTAAGCCCAGTCAGTGCTGGAGGCAAGGGATACACAGATCCTGGAAGTTCACTAAGTAGACAATCTAGCCAAAATGGTGAGCTCCCGGGTCAGTGACATCTGACCAAAAAGTAAAGTGAGGAACAGTTGAGGGCAACATCTGGTATTGACCTCCGACCTCCATGTGTCCCCACACAGAAGAGCACACCAGCACACACACTTGGACAGACACACATATACCACACACACAGAGAAAAGGTACAAATATGTATTTAAACACCACAAAGAAACCCACTACTTTGTATACTAAACTAAAGAGTTAATAAAAAGGAGATAAGAAATAGCAGAAAAGGAGAGATCTTTCTTTTTAGATTTTACTTAGGCATGTATGGGAGAATGCATGTGGTCCCTTGGAGGCCAGAAGAGGTTGTTGGAGCCCCTGGAGCTAGAGTTACAGGCAATTGTGAGCCACTGTATGTGGATTCTGGGAACCAAACTCCAATCCTTTGCAAGAGCAGCAAGTATTCTAACTGTTCTTTAGGCACCAAACCATAACCACTGGTACTTTGACCCCATTTCACAACAATAGAGGATATATTTTAATAATGGCGCTTAGGAGGTTGGAGAGATGGCTCAGTGGTTAAGAGCACTGGCTGCTCTTCCAAAGGATGCAGCTTCAATTCCAAGCCCCCACATCAAGCAGTTCCTTATTACCTGGAACTCCAGTTCCAGGGAATCTGATGCCTTTTTTTTTTTTTTTTTTTTTTTTTTTTTTTTTTTTTGGCCTTCCATGAATCCTGACATTTTCCCCACACGTATCAGAAAAGTATCTCAAACTCCGCATGTATGAAGTGAAGCCGCTGGCTTTATGCCCCAGTTCTTCACTCTTCCAGTTATCCAGGCTAATGGTCTCACCATCTTTCCAGGTTCTCAGACACAAACATTCAGCCCATGCTCAATTTTTACCATTGGTTCTCTCTCTAAATATGTCTCAAGTTCATCTCCTTGATTATACCTTACACCATGCCACACAGACTTCTGCAGTCTTTTCCTGACTGGTCTGCCCTTCCATCTCTGTCTGCTTCCTGACATGTTCACATACAGCAAGAGAGTTCTACTCAAATGTATGTGAAGTCAACCACCTCCTTAGCTCACTTCACAGTAACTCTGCTGTGCATTTAGGAAAAGTCTGAATGTTTTTCCTAACACAGCCTCCTAGTCTTACTCTTGTGTCTACCTCCATAATCATTCTCCCTAGAAACAAATATCAACCACTTTGGTATTGCTCATCTGTTTCTCTTTGAAGACGTCTCATTGAGTGTTCTCCTTAGTACTAACATTACCACCAAGTCTCTCTGACCTTCATGTTGTTAGAGGCTGCTGCCAAACATTGTGGTTATTCTTGACACACTTACTGTAGCCTCCATGCAACTATCAAAAGACAGAGTTGTTACTTGCTTCCTAGATCCTTTGTAGAATGTGAGCTCCGAAAGGCATATACTGCCCAAATCACTTGAGGCATGAGCCTCATGAGCCACCTCATGAGCCAAATTGTGCCTTGGAAGTGTTTCAAGAAAGAATTCATTTATAGTAAATGTGTTTTGTATGGCCTAGTATAGTCAATATTCCTGTCATTATTTTTGGCACAAATTTGGCATCAGGGAAGATTATTTTCAATAAACAAATGATAAAGTGGTTGGGAAAATAAAAAACTGAAAAGAAAAGCTAGCTTTAGTCATCATGTGTCCTGTTCAAGAAAAATCTAGTCTCCTGTAATTGAACCACAGGTCCCTTCCCCTGGCCCTTCTCCCATCCTTCCAACCTTAGGATAAGGGACAACAGAACCATGAGGGGAGAGAAGGACACAGAGAAATAGATACTATTGTTGTAGAATATTATTTTAAGGTGTGTTACTTTTGTTTATGTTGCATTTGTTTCACTCTGTGAAGCTGTGTTACTTTGCCAGTCTAAAACACCTGATAGTCTAATAAAGAGCTGAGTTGCCAATAATGAGGCAGGAGAGAGAAATAGGTGGGGCTGGTGGGCAGAGAGGATAAATAGGAGAAGAAATCAGGGAGATGGGAGAAAAAGAATGAGCCAGAGGAGGAGGAGGACTTCATGAGCCAGCCACCCAGTACACAGCAAGCCATGGAGTGAGATTTATAGAAGTAAGAGAATAAGAGAGCTAAGAGGCAAAAGATAGACAGGTTAATTTAAGTTAGGAAAAGCTGGCTAGAAATAAGCCAAACTAAGGCCAGGCATCTATAATTAAGTAGAAGTCTCCATGTGTGATTTATTTGGGAGCTGGTGGCGGGCCCCCCAAAAGAGCCAAAACAACCTACAACATACTTTTCTCCTCCTTTAAGGAAAAGCAAGTTTATAAGACACAGAATCAGCTGTCCTTTTCCTGTTCCTCTGCATCTTAATAGGTCTCTCTGATATCCCTGTCAGGAGAAATCTAGAACTTTCTTTATAAGAAAGCCGAAGGCCCTCTATAATTAGTACATTCTTTAGAAAACTTCAAAATCACCATATCCTTTTTTGTTTACTTCCTGAAACATTTTTTTTTCCTGATTTTTCGAGACAGGATCTCTCTGTGTAGCCCTGGATTTTTCTTCGTAGCCCTAACTGACCTAGAACTTGCTCTGTAGACCAGGCTGGCCTCAAATTCACCCTGCTTCTGCCTCTCAAGCACTGGGATTAAAGATATGAGCTACCAGTCTCCCTATTTCCTTTATAACAACATTTCCAAGTAATTCAACAAAGCCATATATTTTACAAAGAAAAATGTGTCATGAAATTATTTTTTACTTTTATTAAAAATCCTAAGGAGAGATAAAAAGCTTATCCAGTTCATCTCTAATTAAATGGAAATCACAAGACTCCTAAAAGATTATTTATCCCAAGATCTTCTCTTCAAGATCTTGAAGATACTGCATTGCTATAACCATCTTCCAGGGAAAGAGATGCCAGTTTGTTGATAGCATTCACAGATGAATTTCATTGTGATTCCTTTTGAATAATTCAAAACTGTATCTGCGTCTCAAAACAAAGATTTAAAATGGTGACACAATGTAGATTGGTTGATTTTTTTTAAAAATCAAGGGAAAGAATAGCTAATAAATAAATAAATACACAATTGGTTGATCATTTTAAGTACCTGTTGCAAAATAGCAAAAATTTATTTCTCACACAAATTTATGAAGATTTCCTAGAATGGACTTTATTACTTCCCTGCAGGAATTTGCTATATTAGAAGATGTGATTTTTAATACTAACTCCTCCATGTTGAAATGTACAAATATCTTGTACTTAGGTAATTGACTAACTCAATGCCTAGTACATACATGATGGGAAATCAATAGGTATACACTAATGACTTTGAGTCAACAAATAGCTATTGAGCACACACCATATGTAAGGCAACAATAACTTGGAGAAGAAGCAATCACATTCAGTATGTGAAAAGATAGAACTTGAGAATAAAGCCCTAAGTTCAAGACTTGCTTCTACCACTTAGTAACTGGATGTTCTTTTCAAGTTATTTACTTTCCCTAAGATTCATGCAACCTCATCTATAAAACTAAAAGTATTACTTACCTCATGGTGTGGTTTTGGCAAATAAGTGATGTCACTACGTAACAGAATTAACACATTATCTGACAAATTATAAACCCTCCTCTAATCATGAGGACCTGAGTTCTAGCCCCAGCACCCACATAAATAAAGTTGGGTGTGCCCTTGTAATTCAAGCACTGGGAAAGTAGAGACAAGAGTATCCCTAGAGCTTGCTGGTCAGTCTAGCCAAATGAGCTCCATGAAATGTGGGCAACTCTATCTTTAAAAACTAAGGAGGAGCTGGGCAGTGGTGGTGCATGCCTTTAATTCCAGCACTCAGGAGGCAGAGCCAGGTGGATCTCTGTGAGTTCGAGGCCAGCCTGGGCTACAGAGTGAGTTCCAGCAAAGGCTCAAAGCTACACAGAGAAACCCTATCTCGGGGGTAAAAAAACTGAGGAGGAGAATGATGGAGGAGACATCAACCTCTGGCCTCCAAAGATTCACTCACACATGAGCACACACATGCAAACATATACAAAAAAACTCTGAAAATGTATGAAAGGATAGTATATGATTCATACATTTAAAATTGTATTATTAGGCTTTAGGATATGACTCAGCTAACATAGGACTTCGCTCACCTGCATGGAGCCTTGGGTCCGATCTGTAGCACAGCATAAGCCAGGTGTAGTAGTGCCAGCTGTAATCTCAGGAGGTGGAAGGGGAAGAAGTAGAACTCCAGGGCCATCCTTCCTCACACGGTGAGTTCAGAGGCAAACTGGATACATGAGATTGTGCATGCATGCATGCATGCATGCAAGAGGGGGAAGAAAGAGATTTGCCTAGTGAGATGCATAGTGGATAAAGGTGCTAGTCTCCAATGACTTGAATTCTGTCTCTGGGACCCACATGGCAGGAAAGAACTGATTCCTGTAAATTGTCCTCTGACTTCTACATGCGCATATGCTCTGAAAAATAAATATATGAAATAAAATTTAAATATATATTAAGATATTAAATATATCTTCAATTCACGTCCTTCATATTCATGAAGGTCCTGCCAGACCTCTAAAGCAGCAAAACATGTGAAGCAATTGCTATTGCTAAACTGAAAAGAGCTAGACTTTAAAAGAAGCATTTGGGGGCTGGAGAGATGGCTCAGCTGTTAAAGGCTAGGCTCACAACCAAAAGAAGCATTTGGGAAGTGCATAGGACCTCACCAAGCCATGGCCATGGGCAAATTCTTTCTCTCAAGATCTATCCCTAGCCAAACCTTTTTTGTTCAATAATAAAATTATACAGAAAATTCAATTCAGCAAACATTTTCCAAATATTGTTATTGGTTGATCACCATGAAAGCTCATAACTAAAACAGGCAGAGTTGTTTTATTCAAGGATTACTGTAGCTCATGGGTTAACTAACTACTCTACCACTCAGTTTATTTCAAAATGCAGACTACATAATCAGATTTATCATCTTTAAAATTGAAATGCATCTTTCAATCAATGGCAATTTATAACTGCTATGAGCCAGGTGACGTTCATGATGTAGTTGCTAATGCCTGAGTTATTTATCGCCACATAACAAATTACCCCATAACTTGGCACCTGAAGACAACAGTGTTTATTATCTCAAAGATTTTGCAGATCAGTAATTTGAGCATGGCTTAGATGGATCTTTTGGCTACAGAATTTTCACAGGCTGCAATTGAGGTGTTTTCTAGGAATGTGATTATCTTTGAGATAGATTCAACTGGAGCTGGACTTGCTTCCAAGCTTGCTCACACTGTTGTTGGATGGATTCAATTTCTCATGACCTGTTGGACTAAGGTATTGGTTACTCATGAGCTGTTGGCCAGAGATTGCTCTTACTTCCTTCTCTAGTGCACTCTTTAGCCAGAGGTGGTGGTTCATACCTTTAATCCCAGTACTAGTTATACAGAGGCAGAAAGATCTCTATGTGTTTAAGGCCAGCCTACTTTACAGAGTGAGTTCTAAGCCTGCCAGGTCTATGTAGTGCACTCATCTAAAACATAAAAGCCTAGTGGTCTTATTAGTGGGAGAAAACGTGTGCACAGAAGCACACAGGATGCAAGGAATGAGATGGCCAAAAGGAAATCCGAGTCTGCTGTAAACTAATGTCAGAAGTATCATCTCATCATATTTGCCCAATTCCATCCATTAGCAGCAAGTCACTAGGTCCAGCCCATGCTCTAGAGGAGGAGTCACACAGGGATATCAAGAGCGAAAGATCTTGGGGACCCATTTTAGAAGCTGTCCACCATGCTTGGCTGTGACTGTGGAACTTAGTCTATTTCTAGGTGCATAACTGGGCCACAGCACCCCTTTGATATCTCAGTCAACAAACCATTCCAGAACAACTTGAGAAAGAAAGTGAATGTTAGGGGTCTGAAAATATTCTTGTAGGGATCTCTAACTAGCAGAATTTGGATTTCAGGGTCCTGGAAGAACATCTAGACACTTTAGTGGAGAACCCTTAGGAGCAATGTTTCAGCTCTGACTCTGGCAATAAGACAAAACAACATGGGGAGAGATGGGCAATGGTGGTTCCAATGGCAAATGACATAGACAAGCTAGACCACCAATGAAGGAAGTAATAAGAAGACCTCAACCACTATAGGCCACGTGTAGTTTTTGTTTTCTGAATATATAACAAAAATCCATTTCTAAGCATATGAAAAACAGTTGTATCAATTACATTAAAATAAAGGGTAGGAGATATAACTTACTTGGTAGAGTACTTGCCTAGCATGCATGAAGCCCTGAGTTCCATACCCAGCACCACATAAAAAGAACATGACAGCACCTGACTGCAATCCCAGCATTTAAGAGGCAGAGCCAGGTAGATCAGGAGCTCAAGGTGAACCTCAGCTATGCAACAACTTTTAGGCCAACCAGGATACACAAGACTTTATCTCAAACTTTTTTTTTAATTAAACAATATCAGAAGTATCTTGCTAGTTTAATCGGCAACATTTTTTATTATAAATCCTATGTGAAATAATTCCTTATGACTAAGACACCTTAAACTCAATATAATGAATAATAATAATAAAACAAAAGTAAACTGTCTCTGTTTATGGGGTTTTCAATAATACCCAAGTGTTTGCTATCTAGTTGTCTTAGATAGGATTTCATTGCTGTGAATCTAATACCATGGAATCCAATATCATGACCATGGCAACGCTTATAAAAAGAAAGCATTTAATAGGGGCTGGCTTACAGTTTCAGAAGTTTAGTCCATAATCTTCATGGCAGGAAACATGGCAGCACACAGGCAGACATGGTGATGGATAGGTAGCTGAGAGTTCTACATCCAGATCAGCAGGCAACAGAAAGAGAGAGAGACACTGGACCTGGCTTGAGCATCTGAGACCTCAAAGCCCATCTCCAGTGGCATACTTCCTCCAATAAGGCCTGTGGGCCTAACAGGGCCATTTTCATTCAGACCACCATAGGCTGGCATACAATTTGGAGTTTAGTCCATTGTCATCATGGCAGGAAGCATAGTGGAACACAGGCAGACATGGTGCTGGAGAAGGAACTAAGAGTTCTACATCTTAATCCACACAGAACAGGAAAAGAGAGTGAGCCACTGGGCCTGGCTTGAGCTTCTGAAACCTCAAAGCCCATCCCCAGTGACATACTTCCTCCAACAAGGCCACACCTACTTCAAAAATGTTATATCTCCTAATAGTGCTACTCCCTATGAACCTATGGGGGCCATTTTCATTCAAACCACCACACTAGTCAAGATGTGACATCTGTGGATCACACAATTGAGAAATACTTCACTGAAAATCCAATAAAGCTCTTTTTCATCATGCCTTCTCGGCAAGAGATAGCTAAATATCTCCTTCCCAGCCACCATCTGTCAGAAACTCATTGAAGTGGACAATGAAGGCAAGCTTTGAACTTTCTGTGAGAAGCTCATGGTCACAGAAGTAGCTGCTGGTGCTCTGGGTGAAGAGTGGAAGGGTTATGTGTGATCTGAATCAGTGGTGGGAACAACAGAGTTTTCCCATGAAGCAAGGCACACTCATGGCAGAGTGCGCCTGCTGTTGAGTAAGGAGCATTCTTACAGACCTAGGGGAACTGGAGAGAGGAAGTGCAAGTGTGGTCAAGAATTCATTGTGGATGCCAATCTGAGTGGTCTCAACTTGGTTAGTGTAAGAAAGGGAGAAATGGATATTCCTGGACTGACAGATACTGCTGTGCTTCAGTGATCAGGATCCAAAGAAACTAGCAGAATCTGAAAATTTTCAAGTCTCTATAAAGGAGATAATGTCCAATATGTAGTCAGAAAGCCTTTAAACAAAAGTAGGTAAGAAGCCCGGGACCAAGACACCTAAGATTCCGGATCTTGTTGCTCCATGTGCCCTGCAACACAAAAGCAAATGCATTTCTCTGAAGAAATAACACACTAAGAAAAATGAGAAAGAGGCTGCAGAATATGCTCAACTTTCACTCAAGAGAATGAGGAAGGCAAAGAAGTATCAGGAACAGATTGCTAAGAGATGTACGTTGTCCTCGCTCAGAGATTCTACTCCTGAGTCCAGTCAAAAATAAGTCTTTAAGAGTAACAAATAAATGATCAGATGTTGAAAAAATCCAATAAAAATGAATAACTAGAACTTCTGCTCACTAGGGGAAAAGTTATAGTCATACATATTCTCATAGATTGGGCAGCAGAAAGGAAGACTTATGAAATTATAAAAATAATTTTTGAAAATCCTGTCAAGCTTATTAGAAGTAATATATGAAGTGAAATAAGCCCCAACAGTGGTTATGAACATGGACTCACGGAGCCCAATGCACAAGGTCCATGAATTACTATGTTCATGAAATATTTCATGCAAAACAAGTAGTGTCTCAAATATTTCTGATCATGCCTTCAAATTTATTAAAGATGTTTTGATATTAATTCAGTGCACATTGGTATTAAAGAATTTTTACATCACCTTAACTTTTTATTGTGCTTTGTTTAATCAAAAGAAATGCAAAATATCACTGTTAGCCACTATTATCCAAGTAGAGAAGACAACTTTGACCATAAAAATACAAGCTACCATCCACAGGCTTTCTGAGTTGCAAACCTAAGCAGGTCCAAGGATGATTCATTTTCTACATCCACATACCCTTAGAAAAAGCATTTATCTCTGTGTTACTGGGTAAAGGCCCATCCCTTGCTATTATTCTTCCTATTTAAAATTTCATACCCCTAGATAAAACTTGTCATGATTTTAGAAAGAACTCCATTTTTATTCCAACATGCTGAAAAGAAATCCATTTTGTTTCTGAGAATAATGAATAGGATCATGAAAGGGTTTGCTTTTTCTCCCTTGATTCCTTAAAGCTATCCTTTTTTCTTTTAACTAAAGGCAAGCCATATTTCATTTTAATAGAATTACCCTGAAAGTATTGGTTTAATTTTTTTCAATTTTATTATACAATTAAGAACTCAGAACACCCCAAATTAGCTGTGATGGTGAGACTATTAGTGCTCTGCTACACTGAAAGTGATTCATGTGCTTTAACACCAAAGATTAAATTAGTTGAACCTCAGCTACACAATCAATAAGACGAAAGGAGAGAATTTCAGTAAGTCTGCTTTTCTCAAGAAGCTTTCTGTTTACAAGAAGCTTCAAGTATATCTGATAAGATAGGTTACCCGAAATGTCGAGTTCAAGTTCATCTTGGTTTGAGTACAGCTCTCCATCCTCCCCAGGGCAAGAGGGTGATCCAATCACAGTGTGTTGTTCTGAATGCAGCACACTTTGGAGGAGTGTGTCCGTACTGATGGAAGGCAAATTAAAGGGCATCTTTCTGCATCTGTTTATTTGCTTAAATTTCTCAAATATCCACATAAGGAACATAGAAATAAGGAGCTGTTGCAGATTGGAAATTTGATATTAGGTACAAGAGACAGGCATGGATTTTAAAACATGAAATGGGAATATATAGCTGATTAAGCTAATATTTAAATCTTAATTCAACAAATACTTATTGAATGGCATGTGTACTCCCTGCATAGGCTAGGAATGACTAGGCATAAGTGAATGAGAGAGACTTAATGCCCTCAAAAAGCTTAAATTTGCTTTGAAGACAGATAGCAAACAAACCTTTAGAAATAAGTGTCGAAGGGACTTGGGATATAGCTCAGTTTGTAGAGTGCTTGCCTGGAATGCATGAAGCCTTGGATTCAATTCACAGTATCACATAAATCAGGTGTAGTGGTATATGCCTAAAGTCTTGGCACTCAGGAGTTAGAAGCAGGAGGATCAAAAGTTCAAGGATATACTCAGTTATATAGAAAGTTTCATGCCAGCCTGAAATACATGAGAGTCTGTCTCAAATAATAAAAATAAGGGGCTAGGAATATGACTCATCAGGTAGGAGATGAATATGACTCATCAAAGTAAGAGAGCTTACTTTGCAAGCATAAGGACTTGAGTTCAAATCCCCAGCATCCATGTAAAAAGCCAGACATGACTAGGTGTGTTTGTAACCCTAGCATAATGGAGCAGAAAAAGGTTGATCCTAAACTCTCACTAGCCAGCTTCAGGTTTCAGTGAGAAACCTTGTTCTAAGGTAGTATGATGAAACATGCCAGAGAAAGATATCCAATGCCCTGCTTTGGTCTTCACATGGACACACAAAGTCACACATAAGCACTCTCATGCATATCACATATACACCACAACACATACAAATAAATAAATACAAATAATATTATATTTTAAAAGGAATTAGGGTCAAAGACACAACAAAAAAAAGCTCATCCAGCACATTCAGAATTATTCACAGGAGGGGAACATCATCAGTGAGGAAGGATCATGAAATCCTTCTCAGGGAAAGTTAGCCCAGCAACTGGTGAGGGGATGGGATAGGGATGGGATAGGGGAATGGCCTATATAGAGGGAAGAACATTGTGCAATCCCTGTGATATAGAGTATAAGTGGAATTTGGAACTCAAAGTGAAAGTTTAGTTCTTTGTCATTAAGTGAAATAAGGAATTAAATACTCAGAAGCCTTGGTTAACTTTTGTAGTAAACTTTTACATTAGAAAAAATGCATAGTCAGTGTGATATTTTCTAAACTCGTGTGTGTGTGTGTGTGTGTGTGTGTGTGTGTGTGTGTGTGTGTGTTCACACATGCACATTATGAGGCACTGAGGATCAAAAGTAAGTCCTTAGGTAACATCAAGCATGTTACCCATTGGGTCATCTCCCCAGCTCCTCCAGAGACATTAAGTGAGAAAAAATGCCAAGAATACAGAAGTGTATAGTGTAGCTATTCAATACTTTAAAGGACACATCTGAGTGAGCTGCTAATACATTGGGTTAACAGCTGGAGGGACTGACACATCCATCCACCAACTAAGAAAAAATATTTTGTTGGAATAGTGACATGTTTCTGTGGATTGTCTTCTTATATTTTGAAGGTGGGATGAATTCTTTTGTGAGAGAGTGTATATTCTTAAATCTGTAATAAAATATGATCCAAAGTACAAATAGTTTTTGACACAACAAATTCCAAGAAGATATTCAGATCCTAAAAATGAGATTAGATTGTGGTTAGGGAATTTAATCCAATGTTAGAGCATCCATCAATGATGCTTTCACTGAAGATAATATGTCATCTTGTCAAGATACTTCTCTGATTGACATTCTGATGGGAAATCCAAATCTCTTTTCCCACTTCTCAGTCACCACTTCTATTACTAGCAAGGCTTTAAACTGAAGATTGAACCAGAAATATGACACAGAGCCACAGACTCCTGATATGTTATTTCAGTCTCTATTTGTCAATCCCAACTCACAAGCAGGCAAAAGCACAGGTTACACTGCCAAGTCCCAGCTTCAGTGTGGCACGGGGGTCTTCAGGAATGCGAAGCAGGCAAAGGTTGCTTATGCAGTTGTCCAAAAGATGAGCATGTCAAAACCACATGTTCTGCACTTCCAAGACTAAACATGGAGAATAATTCTTCAGAATGCAAAGCATTAAAACGAGATAGCTGAAGCTGCTCAACATGTCTGTTAAGAATCTAGTTAAGTTCTAGCTGAGACATCACAGACTCTAATCAGGGTATGTATTCTTAGAAATTAGTCTTGGGGTAATATTCAGCAGATACTGAAGTAAGGTCATGCAATTAAGTCTGAGATAGACAAAGAAATAGATAGATAGATAGATAGATAGATAGATAGATAGATAGATAGATAGTACTTGCTTTAGATATTGAAATGAGTCCTTAACCATTTGGAGTGTTTGTCTAAGACTAGCAATTTATTGCCTTGTATCAGTGAAATCAGTGAAGAATTTAGGTGATTTAGTAAATAAGTTCACAATATATGACTCTGAGTTATGCACTGCCTAATCCAGGGGTGTCATTTGCACAAATTATGGTGCATACCATACCCCTAGGAATTTCACCATATGGCTGTTTCTACTAGTAGAACAACCACACCAGAAATCCTGGGACTACACGTGAAACCATTCACAGGGTTGATGCTCTTCCTCAAAGTATCTCTTATCCTGATTTCATATACTTCAGGAGTGCATTAGCAACTTTTCCATTGCTGTAATAAAACACTGTGGCCAAGAAGCTTATAGAAGAAAAAGTTTATTGAATTTAAGTCTCAGAAAATAAGTCATGACCATTATGACAGGGAGCATGGCAGGAGGCAGGAAAGCATAGTACTGGAACAGTAGCTGAGAGCTCACATATTGAGACAACAACCACAAAGCAGAGAGAGTGAGCTAACTGGAAATCGCATGGGTTTTTGAAACCTCAACCACCATCCCCCAGTGACACACCTCCTCCCACAAGGCCACACCTCCTAATCCTTCCCAAACAGTTCTAACAACTAGGGGCCAAACATTCAAATATATGAGCCTATGGGAACCATTCTCATTCAAACCATCACAGAGAATAACAGTTCTTTCTTCTTTCCTTCATTGTTTTGCTAAGGTGAGTATTTATGATAAAGTGACTGCCTTAGGGTTCTATGACCAGCAACTCTTATAAAGGAAAAATTTAATTGGGGCTGGCTTAAAGTTTCAGAGTTTAGTCCATTATCATCATGGCAGGACATGGAGGCATGCAGGCAGACATGGTGCTGGAGAAGGAGGTAAGAGTCCTACATCTTGATCCTCAGGCAATAGGAAGTGAACTATCTCACTAGGCGTGGCTTGAACATATACAAGTCCTCAAAGCCCACCTCCACAGTGACACACTCCCTCCAACAAGACCACACCTACTCCAAAAAGGCCACAGCTCCTAATAGTGCCATTTCCTATGGGCCAAGCATTCGAACACATGAGTCTATGGAGGCCGTACCTGTTTAAACCACCACAGTGACCCTGAGGAAAAGGGGAAGATTTCAGTAAAGAGGTGAAAAGATGTCTGCCACTATTCTAGTTGCATTCTATTACTGTGATAACGCACTCCAACTAAAGCAACTTAGGGGAGGAAAGAATTTATCTGGCTTACAACTCCAGGTCACAGCCCATCACTGAGGGAAGTCAAGGAGGAACTTGAAGGCAAGCCTGCTTGGTATTCCATACAGAATTACCTCTAACCAAGGAAATAACTTCACAGTCAAAGAAGTACAATAGGAAACATGAAGAACGTTGCTTTCTTGCTGACTCTCACACTGGTTTATACTCAGCTACCTTCCTTACATAGTCCAGGACTACCTGCTTGAGGATGGTAGCACCCATAGTGGACTGGACCTTCCTATATCAATTAACAATCAACACAATCCCCCACAAACATGCTTACAGGCCAATCTGATCTGGGCAATTCCTCAATCAAGATGCTCCTCTCAAATGACTCTAGGCTGTGTCAAGTTGATGATCAAAGCTAACCCAAACAATGACCATCCCTTTCTTTCCATTCTCTTCTACCTAAACACACACTTGGTCAGAGGAGTTAATGTTGAGCCTCGATAGACAAACACATTGAACACAGAAATCAGCCATTTGTGTCAGATTATAAGGTTTGGCTGTATGTAAGTCCAGGTAATAGACAGTGGGGAGAAGACCCTCATTTTGCTTAAGCTCTACAACCAACAGCAGCAGGTGAGAAACACCATTCAGTAGCAACTGTGCTTAGGTGAGAAGCCATAGGACACATGGGCACTACAGTGGCTTTCACAGGCACAGATGTCCAGGAGTGTCCAGCTTTGTCCATTGACACATGTGAAATCTTACTTTGAGAACTTCCCTCACAGTAGTAGGAGAGCTTTTGGAGTAGGACTAAGGTCCAGAAGCAGGGAAGCTTTGGATATTGCTGTGAATGGGACCACATACTCCTGCACAGGTTGGAGCTGTATAGGACATTTAGATGTCCAAAGGGTAACTTTGGTCTGAAAGTAAGTCTGTAAATGTTAAACCCTTTCATCTCCCCTCAAACCCTGACAACTGGCACATGAGTTTTAAAAGAGAATGAAAGGGCAAAAGCAAAGGACATTCAATGTCAGTTAGTAACTCATTCTATCATTAGTTATCATTGTGAATTTTTAAACTATGTAATGTGTGGGACAGGTGGGGGCTAAAGTAGTGGAGGTAGGAACAGAGACAGGGAGCATCTGAATCAATGAGGGAAAAATGAACAGAAAGAGGTGCAGGTTCTGCCCTTTGCTTCCAGGCTCTGTGCTTGCATGTCTGGGCTTTTCCTCCCCACTGTTCCACCCTAAAATTCTTTCAACACCCATCTGTTGTCTCAGAGAGAAGCCATGACTATCAAAACCTACCTTAAGCCTAAATAACTGTACTAATTGGTGTTGATTTATTTCTGTAGCTATTATTTGCTCAGGTCAGCAGCAGCTTTCTTCAGCCTCCAGACCTGCTCAGTTCCTCAGCCATATGTGACAGGGTTTAGCAGTTCAGTGATGAGTAAATCAGCCAACCAAATCAAGCCCTCAGATGATAGTACATGCTCCGTTACAGCACCCAGCTGGGATGTAATTTCAAACTTTCTTGTACCATTAAGCAAAAAGAATCTACAAGAGACTCAAGATGAGTTCACTGTCTCAAAGGTTACAGAACATGACCCCTGTCATGGATCTTTGAAGGCCTTCTCCTTCCCACATTTGCTTCTATCCTATCCCTTCTTCCATCATCATTTTCCCAACCTCAGTACTACTCACACTGGGACTTCAATAATTCTTTAGGGGACTGTTCCTATGCATTTCAAAATGTTTCCCAGTATCCCTGGCTAACACTCACCAAATGCAAGTGACGAGTACTCATTCTCTCTGCCTCTCTCTCTCTCTCTCTCTCTCTCTCTCTCTCTCTCTCTCTCTCTCTCTCTCTCTCTGTCTATATATGTCTCTCCTACCCACCACACACACTCAATTATCAACAATGTCTCTAGACATTGCCAAGCTTCCCTTGGTGGCAAAATAACCAGCAGTTGAGAATCAATAAGCTAAATATATATATTTGTGTCCATAATTGACATATATCAACAATAACACAAAACAATATGCTTCTTAAATTCTGCCAATCAAAATAATTTGTGTTTTTTAAATAAAAAGGTCAAATGTCAATTCCATCTTCAACTATAGGAATAGAACCTGGCAGGAAGAAGAAATGATTATATGCTATGCTTAGCACCAGGATCCCCATGTATCTACATGACTGCATTTTAGTTCATATCAGGAGAATACCACACATGCTAAATCAAATCTTATTGAAATCATGTCATTTAGGAAGCTACCTCTAAATTTATCCTCAATTTTTCAAAAGTGAATCAAGCATGCTTCTAATGCTGTTCTATACAAACACTGCTGTATTTCTGGTTGCTATGAGAAAATACTCTGACCCCCCAAAAAAAATTTAAGAGAGGAAGATTGTATTTTGATTCACTATTTGAAGGTATGTAGTCAGTTGACTTTTGGGGGGCCTGCCTCCCAGCTCCCAGATAAACCACATGGAGGCTTATTCTTTTTTATGAATGCTCAGCCTTAGCTTGGCTTGTTTCTACATAATTTTTCTTAACTTAAATTAGCCTGTCTACTGTAGCTGGAAGTTTTCCTGTGACCTGACTGACCCTGAGGTCCTGCAGCTGCTTATAAAATAATCACTCTGAGACTCATATTAATTACCAACTGTATGGCCTAAGTCAGGCTTCTTGTTAGCTAGCTCTTTCATCTTAAATTAACCCATTTTCATTAATCTATGTTTTGCCATGTGGCTGTGGTGTTACCAATCTGATGGCATCTTTTTGCTCCTTGGGTGGCCAGCTCCTGTCTCCCCTGACTCTGCCCTTCTTGTCTCTGTATCTCTGCTTGGATTTCCCACCTGCCTCTAAGCTGCCTTGCCATAGGCCAATGCAGATTTATTTATTAGCCAATGGGAGCAACACATATTCACAGCATACAGAAAGACATCCCACAGCACTCCCCTTTTCTATCTAATCAAAAATGAAGGTTTTAATTTTAACACAGTAAAATTACATATAACAAACAGTTATCAAGTAAGAATTATAGTTACAATATCTAGTCTATTTGTATTTGTCAAAATTAAAGAAACTGTTTTATCATTTATCTTATTTTTTGTGAGTTTAAAGTTTTATATCTAAATTATCTTTTGTCATGATTAAGAAAACTATAACTATATAGTCTTCAACTCCATCAAAGACCCCAGAAGGATATAATATTACCTGAGTTAACAGAAGTGCATTGTAAGCAACTTCCAAAGTTCTAGAAATAATAGAGACATCTGGCTGCTTGGACAGTCACCCAAAGTTTCTCTTCAAGTTGGGGTATCTATCTTGAGCCTACAAGCCTAGTGAAGTGAAGCAAGAAATTTGAAGAATTGTCTCGCCTATTGGCAAAGTTCATCAGTCACTTCTCCCTGTGTCCTGCAAAATGTATGGCAGTCTCCTCTGTGAAGCAAGAACCTTAAGGACCATCTCACCCTGTTTTGGCAAAGTTCAGTAGGCATTTTCCCATGGGTCCTGCATGTCCAGTTTATACAACATGCTGTCAAGCAGTCCAGGCAAGAGCAGTTTCTTGCCCAAATGGCTAACTTTTGCCATACAGAAAGCAAACTCTGAAAGGAGTTTCTTCAATGCCCATCATCTTCTCTGAAATAGATTGGTGCTGTCAGGAACAGACATGTCTCAATGTCTAGAAAAAGTCAAAGTTCTTAAAACATTTTAAATGCCATATTCTGTAGGTCTTTGAAGTGTTTGAAGATTACCTACCTAGTTGAACTATATCTATGTATACCTAGAAAACTTAACTAACATGACTATAATTTGATTATCATAGATGACTAATTATTAATCTGTATTTCTTAATTATACATTACAATTTTAAATGAGTTACATAAACATACTACTTTAAACAAGAGTAGAAATATATACAGTATAACAAATTAACTTTAAATTTCTATCAATAATCTAAAATCCATAGCAATGTAAAACATTTCAAACAAGTTGTTGCTCTTTAAAAGTAGATTCAATAATCTACCCATTTATCCTATCATATCTATATCCCCTTTACTTCTTTAAAAAGAGATTGCATTTATAATCAACTTCTTTTAAATAAAAATAAACATTTATAAACAATATTTCGGGAATTTGGGCATAGCTTCTCATACTACTTCCTGCTCATTGTGGGTACTGGCAATCTTATGGGAATCCTGAGAAAATTAAGAAAGATAATTAAATCTTAGCTGTAGTAGTCTGTGAGGCTGTATTGATCTTTCAGGGGTTCTTGGTTGATCAAACCATATTAGCCTTGAAGCAATCCACAGGTTCTCATCTTCTGTCGAAACAAAAGCAGAACCTCTTTTCCAAAGCAGTATATCCTTAGACACAAATTTTAAAGTCAAGACACCTTTAAAATATATATGTTGGTTTAACTCACAGCCTTTATAATCAAATGTCTCTCTCTGGGTAATTTCCATCTTTATGTGGCTTAACTTTTATATTACTTTTACTGTCTCTTTGCAGACTTTATTTTTTTAAACTATTTATTTCTTTATATAACTGTCTATATTCCTTTTCCTTTCTCTTCCAAGCCTACATACATTTTACACACATAAAGTAAACCATTAGAATTTTATTCCATCTCAATCTGTCTTATTGTGAATCTGTAATCATTTTTTGACCATTGATTTAAACTGCAGTGTGGCTAGGACCAAAGTGGCAGCCCTAGCTGCTGCCTCCACCTATCTCAGCTTTCCAACATGGCAGAGGTACATTTATTACCAGCTCTGGGGTTGCCATGCTCACCACTGACTCTGGGAAGCAGTGGATCTATGCCTCCATCCAGCAGTGTGTAGCCCAGAAACCTTTTTTTTGTCTGTGCTAGCAAAATCCACCATGCAATGAGCTTCATGGCTTAGAAACACCTCTGTATATCATGGTTTGAATCTGCCATGCTATAGGTCAAGCCCACACTCCATTAACCCACCATACTGTAGCTCAAGCCAGCACACCACTGTTTCTCTGTATCACAGCTTGCCTGAGAGACACAACTGGGAAGCTGCTCTTGGCTCCATTTTAGAATCCCTTTTTAACACTTTTTTGGGTTTTGGGTGGAAATTCTTGCCCCACATTGGGTGCCAAATGTTCTGGCCCTGAGGTCTCACAGCTGCTTATAAAATAATCACTCTGAGACTCATATTAATTACCAACTGTATGACCTATGTCAGGCTTTTGCTAGGTAGCTCTTTCATTTTAAATTAACCCATTTTTATTAATCTTTTTTTGCTACATGGGTGTGGCATTACCAATATACTGGCATCCTGTTGCTCCTTGGGTGGCCGGCTCCTATCTGCCCCAACTCTGCCCTTATTGTCTCTGTATCTCTGCTTTGATTTCCCACCTACCTCTAAGCTGCCTTGCCATGGGCCAAAACAGCTTTATTTATTAGTCAATGGGAGCAACACATATTCACAGCATACAGAAAGATATATTACAGCAGCCTACCTTTTGCCTCTGGGCTTTTACATTTTTTCTATTTCTGTATACCTTTATTTATTTCTTACTCTGTGGCTTGCTGTGTAGCTGGGTGGTTGGCCCCTTGAGTCCTCCCCTTCTTCTTTTGCTCCCCAATTTTTTCTTCCCAGATTTCTTCTCCTATTTATCCTTTCTTCCTGCCAGCCCCACCTATCCTTTCTCTAACCTGGATATTGGTCCTTCAGTTCTTTATTAAACCATCAGGTGTTTTAGACATGCACAGTAACACAGCTTCACAGAGTTAAACAAATGTAACATAAAAGAATACAACACATCTTTGCATCATTATACAAATGTAACACAGCATAAACAAATGTAACACATCTTCAATTATTTCACAGCAAGGGTAGGTACAATCCATTATGATGAGGAGATCATGGAGGCAGGAGTTTGAAGCAGCTGGTCATATCACATCCTCAGCCAGGAATCATAAAGAGATGAATACTGGTGCTTGGCTCCCTTTTTCCTTTTTATTCAAATCAGGACCCCAGCTCATGGGATAAAATCACACATAGTCATAATTTTTTAGCAACCATTTCACATCAGGCACTATTCTCATCCTACAAGATAATAGCACTGACATGAAAGGAAAGAAAAAGTTTATGCTTATAGAACTTATGTTCCAAAAAGGATCAACTGGTCATAAGCAAATTGATGAATGAGACAGGATGAAAAGACAAGGAAAATGAAGGGGATATGGGAAGACAAAGGAACCCCTTACTGCAGAGTCTGGTTGAAGTCTTTGTTGTCAGCTGGACTAAGAATTCCAGCACAATTATCAAAATTGTTGTGACAGTTGCCTACTTAGCAACTATATTCCTTTTATACATAGAAATTTCAGATACAAATGTTAAAATAGCAATGAAGCATATTTTAATGTATTTTATTATATTTATATTATATTTATTATACTCACATGTATGAATGTGAGTCTGTTTGCATATATGTGTGTATCAGTGTCTGTGGAAGACATAAGAGGGTATCAGATCCCCAAGGCTGGAGTTACAGGCAGTTGTGAGCCATGTGTCTTGGGTGCTGAGAACCAAACTCTGACCTTTGGTAGAGCAGCAGGTGCTCTTAACCAGTTAGCCACATCTTCTGAAGACCTAAGCCTATATGAGTTTTTAACATGACTTTATTATTTCTCTAGATATAACCCTAAAACTTCTGGGACTCTTATAAATAAAACTAGAAACTATGTTTGCTGTAAAAATGCATCTTAGAGCAGGACTGGTGGCGCACATCTTTAATCCTAGCACTTGTGAGGCAGAGGCAGATGGATCTCTGTGAGTTCAAGGCCAGCCTCATTTACATAGCCAGTTCTAGGTCAGCCAGGACTACATAGTGAAACCCTGTTTCAACAACAACAAAATGTCTTCGTTTCTCCCTGCAAACCTTGTGACTCTGGATTTTGCCTTATCAACTGTAGCCCTGTCTAATTCTTCTTTTGAAAAACTCTATGACCGCATTCAAGTTCACCTATCCTGCTGCTGAGGTGTTCCTTTGCTGGTATTGGAATCTACTTCTTTGGGATCCCATCATGGTCTGAAGACCAGAATCTCTCTAGGACTTTCCTAGGACCCCAGCACCAGAATAGGACTGCTAAGACATCCAATCTCAGGGACTAAACTACTGCGGGACCCTTAGAGATAGCCATTGTTAGACTACTTGGACCCAGTCTATAAACTAATCTGATAAGTACCATATGAGTGTGTGTGTGTGTGTGTGTGTGTGTGTGTGTGTGTGTGTGTGTATTGTGTATGTATGTGTGTATTAATTTTTTCAGTTCTGTTCCTCTAGAAAATTCTGACTAATACAACCTCTTTCTGTAAACCTCATGCTTAAATCCATGTTAAAATCTCTATGATAAACTCCTGCTTCATACTGGCTGGTTCTGAAATACTCTTCTGTGGTAATGTTTGGCATCCAATATTCACCTGAGAAGAGGTCATAGACAATAAGAATGATATTTTGCATGTAAAAGAAGTATATACAAATCACAGAAAAAAATAATACAGGAAAAGGGATAATAACAGTCATGTGTGTGTTTGTGGAACTGAGGTTGCAACTGGGAGGAAAAAAGACTTCAGTAAACAGGGAGCATTTGAGCAAAGACATGAAGGAGGTAAAGGAATAACCCTTATGGATATGGAGATATTCCCTCCAGACTAAGAGAATTTGACAGGAGTAGAGACCTCATATTCTAGAGACAGCAAGAAAATACTGTACTGCAAGGGGCCTGAAACCAAGAGAAGTGGGACCTGGGCAAAGTTGTAAGGGTGTGTGCTTTGATGGTGGATGGTACAGGAGAAAACTTAAGGTTTGGAATCCAAACATGGCTTTATCATTTAATTGGTTCATAAAGGCTTCATAAAGAAGGGTCTGATTCTATATATGAAACACATCCAAAGGCAGAAAACCCCATTAGGAGGCTACTACAAGGATTAGATAGATAGATAGATAGATGATAGATAGATAGATAGATAGATAGATAGATAGATAGATAGATAGATAGAGATGGATGGATGGATGGATGGATGGATGGATGGATGGATGGATGGATGGATGGATAAAATCATAGGATTCCAAGGGCTGGAGAGATGGCTCCGTTGTTTAAAGCATTTGCTGTTTTTGCAGGGAACCCAAGTTTGGTTTCTAGCACCCACATGGTGACTTACAAACATTCTTAACTCAAGTTCTAGGGGATCTGGAGACATCTTCTGACATTCTCAAATACCATGCATGCAGTACATATGCAAAAACAGAAAAAACACTCATACACATAGGATTAGAAATAAATAAATCCTTTGAAAAAATAGCAAGATGCCAGGAGTATCAGATATATGCAGGATCTAGGAGTAACCAGACTTAACAATGAATCTCATAATTCTAATAAGTATGTGGCTCATAATAGTTGTTTTGAAGTGATTCTCATTGCATAGGCAGTTTCAAAATTAGAAACAATAGACTAATCAACAGAAAAAATGTTATTAGAATGTTAGCTTGCTAGTGTAAGATCAAATAAAATGCAATTATCTAACTTCCTGGAAACTGAAAAATAAGTTTTAAAGAGGGGAATGCCCAGGTAACCACAACCCTATACAAAGAACTGCAGACAACTAAGGAAGGCTGAGAGTAGGAAAAAAAATAATGTTCCCCAGGGAAGAGTACATCAATGGGTTATCCAATACTATGTGGTCAGCCCCTGAAATATATGCATATAAGTAACATTATACAGGCTGAGCAGGATGTGTTTATGTATTTAGGAATATACATGTATGTAGCAACCATTAATAAGAAAGAGACCACCGGGCGATGGTGGCGCATGCCTTTAATCCCAGCACTTGGGAGGCAGAGACAAGCGGATCTCTGTGAGTTCGAGGCCAGCCTGGGCTACAGAGCGAGTTCCAGGAAAAGGTGCAAAGCTACACAGAGAAACCCTGTCCTGAAAAACCGAAAGAAAGGAAGAAAGAAAGAAAGAAAGAAAGAAAGAAAGAAAGAAAGAAAGAAAGAAAGAAAGAAAGAAAGAAAGAAAGAAAGAAAGAAAGAAAGAAAGAATTTAAGAGAGCAAGGAGGGATATATCAGAGGGTTTGGAGGGGATAAAGGGAAGGAGGGAATAATGTAATTATATTATCTCAAAAACAAAAAAAATAATTTTTAATAGATGAATCAGTAAACAACTCAAAACCTAAAAACTCAACATTAAAATTGGCAAAATAAGATGAGTCTTGAATATGAGAGTGAGTTCATAAGGGGAAGACAGCACCCAAGAGATGCAGACAGCATGAGCAATCACGTCAGGGGAAGGTGGTGGTACATTAACTACCCCAGAAGAGCACCTATGGAAGACCAAAGTAAGGTTTCTACTCAAATCCAACTGGTTGAACCAATAAGTTTATTGGGCTCACTTGGAGAAGCATGAATGGAGAGGTTACTTACAGGAGCATGAGTGACCTCAAAACAGCTGTCGCCAAACCCCACCCCATCATGAATGATGACCTCACCGAATCTCCCTTTCAGTTAGCCTTCCACTTCCTCTATACTCTAGCATTTCCCAAGGTAATTTGCAGCTGGGGGGTGGGCAAGATGAAGTAATAGCTTAAATCCTTAGTAAGGGTTCTGTGGACATTCCCTCATCTACTGGGGAGTGTCAATAACTCCATTATGTCACCATGGATCAAGATATTTCTGTATTTTTTCTGCTTATTTTGTTGCCATGGTTAGCAGGAAAAGGTTATCTCTATTCCAAGATGACATCAATTGTGTTTTGCCCAGAGGAAAGACCCATACTATAAATGGTGAGAGCACATATTCCTATGGACAAAAAAGCTCCAATATGAGGAAGAAATTGTGAGAGACAGAGGCAGGGAGTCAATCATCTCAGGGCATCACGTTATACCAAATATTCACTTTTCATCCTGACTGCAGTAACATGACCACTATAGGACTTCCCACTGGGAGAAATGTTTCAACAGCAGTGAATATCGAGAGCCAGTGGCTTGTGAAAGGATCTTTAGTCAGTACATAGTCTTATTTTCCCCTCTAGCTATTAAGAAAGTGAAACATCTTACTCTTATTTACAAGGCTGTGTAAGAAGATATAGAATTCAAAAGTAGTCTGCACCTGTGTTTTTCCAGGAAATTCCCCTGCAGTTTTACTTAAGCTTATCATCAATGTAAATGGTTTCAAATTCGATGTTGCTGCCTTGTTTGGGTTGATCCTGTCCTATGTCATGTCTTCTTTCATTAAGCATGGAGTGGTCTGAGAACAGGAAATGCATTTGCTAAGGTCTTCAGAAATGACAAGATAGGCTTCTTATTAGAATGAGATAATATTTCTCCCAGGGTCTTCACATTATGTTATTTAATCAACCATTACCTGACTTTTTTCTTTGGCATTACATTTATTTGTTAAGGATATATTATGATTTCCCAAGAAATGTTCAGGAGAGAAGACTTCCTCCATCAGTTCTGAGTATGGCACAACGAGCTCATTAGGCATCTCTGCTACTTCAACACCTTCAAAACTAATTAAGCTTCTCTCAATATATTTTCCACATTCACACAAGCAGCCTCTCTAGGATCAGCATTAATATGTCCGTGGAATGTCTGTGGCACTGAGGTTGCAATTTAGGAAAATAACTCACCTGTCTTTCTGTTCCATCGTTCTCCATGTTATCATTTATCTCTATATTATCTTATTATCTTTTGACTGATTGGATTGTAGCAATATGCTAGCACATGTCCTTTTGAGTTAGACCCATGGATGGCTGCCATTACATAAGTGTGAACGTACTCATACTGGAGAATTTATGCCTTTGTGCAAACCAGAACTACTTAATTCTTTTTCCAACTTAGTTATACTGGTTACTGAAAAGTGTTCAGGTTTGACTTCTGATGATTGACAAGTGCCTAAATTATCTCTCTTTATTTCCAATACACAAAAAATACATTTCAATGCATTACATGGCCCCACAAGTTTCTTCACATACATCTATGAGCCACAGTCCTTGATATCTTTCCACCTACTCTTATTCTCTTCTGCTGTGGGATGATCTTTCTGTATGATGTGAATGTGTGTTGCTCTCATTGGTTAATAATAAAGCTGTTTTGGCCAATTGCCAGACAGGATAAGGTTAGGTGGAAAAACCAAACTAAGAAGGGGATGAAGAAGGGAGGAGTCCGGAGAGATGTAAGCCAGCTCCCAAAGGAACAAAATGCCAAAGGACCTGTAAGCCATGGGCCACGTGGCAATGCATAGATTAATATAAATGGGTTCATTTAAATGTAAGAGCTAGTTAGTAGTAAGACTGAGCCATCTGCCAAGCATTTATAATTAATATAAGCCGCTGAGTGATTATTTGGAAGTGGCTGCAGGATGGGGAGGGACAGAGAAAAGCCTTCATTTACAATCTTCCACACTCATAACCTCAGTTCATCTTCTTTACACTGAGTCTTTACCTCACTGTTTCCAATCCAGTGTTGAAGCCTAACCCTAGATCCAATGGGTTGTTTAAGCCTCTGGACACAGACTACAGGCTAAGTATGATTAGCCCTAACCCATGGCTGTGTAGAAAGAACCTGAGTCAGCTGTTTAGGAAGAATTCAGCAAATTAACACACTCCCCTCACAGAGGAGATAGAAAGAGTGTTCTCTCATTTCACATCCCCAACACAGATACTGTGTCAAAAGAAGTTGGAAGTACCAGCTCTCCTTCAAAAGGTCCTCTACAGTCTGGCTGTCCTACTCAATCATCTCTAGTGTGAAATAGAACAAGACAACCACAGACATGCTTACCAGCTCTCCACACACAAGGCCCAACCCACTCCCAGACCTCATACAAGAGATTTCATTTTGAGTACTGGAGCTTGGAAGTACAACCTTAAGATTTTGTTGTTGTTTTTGTTTTAACTTAACTCCACTCTGGCACTTTCTGTTCATCTGTCCCAATAGAATGGGAGAAGTAAGAAAATGAGAATTCTCTAGAATAACCTAAGACTGCTGGTGCTGAGTCAAATTTCAATTGGTTGTTCTGTCCAGATGAACCACATGGTTTCTATTTCATCACATAGTATATACAATTTGGAGGATGCAATTGCTAGAAAAGATTCTGGCTCTAAAACCACGGCATTTTTAAATTAAATTATGTGGAACAAGTTATATTTAGGAATATATTTATACATATGCATATATATGTATACATGTAACAACAATTAGTGAGTAAAGAGGCCACACATTCAAAAAAGTGCAAGGAAGGGTATATGGGAGAGATTGCAGGGAAGAAAGGGAAGAGAGAAATAATGTAATTTCATCTGACCAGGTGAGCTGAGCCACACAAGGTTCTCAGAAAGACAACTCTTGGGCAGTTTTAATAGCTGCGGGTCGTAGTTACGTTCCAGCTACTGTAGTCTAATACACTGACAAAAGTTAAAGGAGGAAAGATTTACTTGGGCTTACACTTTTGGGAGGCTACAGCCCGTCACAGTGGGGGAGTGGGGGAGATAAGCAACCAGGGGGGAAAGCGAGGCAGTAGCAGCAGAAGGCTGGCTGATCACACTGCAGCCACACTCAGGACGCAGAGAATCAACCGAGAGTGGGGCTAGACTATAACATCTCAAGGTCTGTTTCTAATGACCTGCTTCCTCCAGCAAGGCTCCACACTCTAAAGGCTTAATAACTTTCCCAAATAGCATCACCGGTTAGGGACTAGGTGTTCAAACACATGAGTCCATTGGGGTCATTTAATAATCAAACCACAACGCTGGGATACATTATTTTCAGGATGTATTACAATACTGGAATTCTAGAGAATTTCAATCTCTAAGTTGTTTACATGAGTTGAGATGATGAATGGAGTCTGACTTGGGCCACAAGGATTGGAGTGACAGCACTATCACTGTCATTTCCTGATACCAGCAGCCTAGAACTTTTCTGTCCACACTTAATGCATTCCAGGACTTCTGCAACTTCTTTCCATGACCAATTATCTCAAGGCATCACAATTGTGCGTGTGTGTGTGTGTGTGTGTGTGTGTGTGTGTGTGTGTGTGTATTTATGCAGGTTGGTGAGGTAGCCCATGGGTAAAGTGCACATTTGGATCCCCCAACTTTCCTTGGATCCCAATAGCCCACATGAATCTGAATAAAGATACAGCAGCCCATGTGTTTGTAATGCCATCACTCCTATGGCAAGATGGGAAGCAGAGACAAGAGCATCCCCAGAAATATGCAAGCCCAGCAACAAACAATGTTTCAAACAAGATGGAAGGTAAGAACCAATACACACACTTACTTCCACACTCATGAACACACACACAATCACACAGAAGGAGGGAGGGAGGGAGGGAGGGAGGGAGGGAGGAGGGAGGGAGGGGGAGGGAGGGAGGGAAGGAGGGAAAAGGGGGTATGTAGCTCTGAGCAAAAGGGACTGTCTTCCCCTGACCATAAGGGAAGACCTATGTTTACACCTAGTAATTGTAAAAAGTCAAAATAGAAAAGGGAAGCATAGCACACAAGAGAATATTTGTATAATTTTTAAAGGGCAACTTTAAATTTCAAGGGTGGAATCTGGGCATTCAGTGTTCACAAAATTATCAAACTGATTTCCACCCAGCATACATTTGTTCTTCTGTTTATTCTGTTCATTGTCCTTTTTTCATCCTTGAACTAGAGATGACAACGACCTCATTTAAAGCCCCATATCTTGGCTTCATAGCAAAGAGTGTTTTCCAGGCCTTCTTTTCTTACCCAATTTGAGTCTCTGAAAGCAATAGAAGAAGCAGGACTGTTCAACTCTAATTGTTTGTTTAGTTTTTCTGGCAAGATGGTCTTGCTATGTACCCCGGGCTAGCCTTGAACTTGCAGTCCTCTTGCCTTGGCCTCTTGCATGCTGGGATTAAAGACCTGGAGCATCACAGAGTCTAGTGCTACTCTCCAGAACACTCGGTAGGCCAGCCTCCCTTGAGACTCTCACACACATCTTGCTTTTGTATTCAATCCTCTGATTTTCATGTTTCCACTTTCCAGTCTTTTACTGCTTATGCTAATCCTCTTTCCGTTAATGTATTCCCATAGCATCCTTTGAGGCCAAAGTCAATTCACCTTGTTTGGAAGTTATGGTGAATTGAATGAGAAATATCTCCCATAGGCTCATGTGTTTGAACACTTAGTCCCCAGCTGGTGGCGCTGTTTGGGGAAGCTGTTCAACCTTTAGCATCTGGAGCCTTGCTACAGAAGGGACATCAGTAGGGGCAGGCTTTGAGGGTTTATAACCCCACCCCACTTCCAGCGAGCTCCCCACCCCTTTCCCTGCCTCATGGTTGTTGTCTGCACATGTAAGCCAGTGGTTCTCAATCTGTGGGTCAGGAGTGCTTTGGGAGTCACAGATCAGATATCCTGCATATCATATATTTACATTACGATTTATAACGGTAGCAAAATTACAATTATAAAGTAGCAATGAAATAGTTTTTGGTTGGGAGCCACCACAACATGAGGAATGGTATTAAAAGGGTCGCAGCATTAGGAAGGTTGAGAACCAGTGATATAAGCTCTCAACTACTGCTTCAGCAATGTGCTTTCCTGCCTGCTGTCATGCTTCCCACCATGATGATCATGGACTCACTAGCTGAAACTGTAAGCAAGCTCTCAATTAAATGCTTTCTTTTATAAGATGCCCTTGGTCAAGGTGCCTCTTTACAGCAATAGAAAAGTAACTAAGACACCTTTGGCCATGGTGATTTATCACAGCAACAGGAAAACAACTGATACAGAAGTCTTCTGAGATATATTCTCTCCTTCCTTTTGAGGAATGACTCATTTCATAGTCTAACTGCTATGTTCTAAGAGTCCTCGCCCCAACTAAAATTATACATTGAAAATGAATTCCCCATGAGAGTATAAAGATTTAGTGCCTTTAAGAGGTAATTGTGAATAAATGAGATCATGACCCTTAAAAAAGAGATATGAGGGAATGACCTTGACCTTTCTAGCATGTGAAGCTGTAGCATGATGCCATCTCTGAAACAGAGTGCTAATCCCTACCAGGCTCTTGATCTTGAGCTTCTCAACCCTGTAAACTATGAAACAATAAATTGCTACTGTTTGTAAATTTCTCAGTCTGAGGTTTTTTATTGTAGCTGTCTGAACAAAATAAGGCATCAACCTTTCCATACTGTTACTAATAAATCTCGGACTGAGCATCAGCAACTGGCACTGTGGTAAATATGCTGTAGACATTATCTCACAGAATGAAGTCCTGTGAGCAGGATGTTACAGAAGCAACCAAGGCTCAGAGAAGTGGGATAGTTCTCCCAGGACGATTCTATACAGGTGTATCTCCAAGCATTGTTGATGTCTTGAGTATTTTGAGGGTGTACTCATCAAGTTTGTTTTCAAAATAGGGTTTCAAATATTCCAAGATGGCCTCTAAAATACTATGACACTGACATTGATCTGGAACTCTGGGTCCTCCTGCTCTACCTCCCAAGTGTTGGGATTACAGGCATATACCACCACATCCAGTTTATGGAGTGCTGGGAATCAACCCAAGCCATTGGTCCAGCTTATTTCTGTTCTTAATTAGGTCCAGAGGAAATTTAAGACATCATTGCATAATGAAGTGATTAGGTATGAACATCATTAACTTGCTTCTCAAATTTTAATGACAAAAGCAAACATAGCTGTACAAAGAACCACCACATTCCTCTCTCTGAAGAATAGGACCGGGTAGTGACAAGCATGCCTTTTGCTTAAAAGAGTACATCAAAAAGAAAGGGCTGATTCCTCACAATGTTACCTTCTTTCAGGATCCTTGAAAGAGGGATTCACTCGGGGGGGGGGGGGGGGGGTGCACACCTTTAATCCCAGCACTTGGAAGGCAGGAGAGAACTCTGAGTTCGAAGCTAATTTGGTCTAAAATGTAGATGCTCCATAATGAGTTCTAAGACAACCAGAGCTACATAGTTGTCAGCAACCCTGCAAACCTCAAAACTAGCTGGAAGACCATCTGCTCGAAGTGAAGAATGAAACTGGAGTGCCATCTTTTTTTGTTGTGTTTGTTTGTTTGTTTGTTTGTTTTTGAGACAAGCTTTCTCTGTGTAACAGAGCCCTGGCTATCCTGGAACTTGTTTTGTAGATCAGGCTAAGGCGTGTGCCACCATGCCCAGCTAGTCAGTACCATCTTTTCAGGCAATGGGTCAAGACTTCCAGAGACTGACCTCGTGGTTTATTCTTCTTACACATTTAACCATAGTAAAACTTGGGGAAAAGGTTACCACATGACAGTTACCATAACCATGCTTTAGGCATAGCTATATAGAATCTCCCCAGCAAAATAGCAAAACACCTGTAATCCTTACAATAAGAATGAGTTCTATTGGCTAATAAACCAAGTTAGAGATAGGACCTAAAGAGAAAGGATTTGTAATAAGCATAAGGATGGATTCTATTGGTGGAGGATGCAAAATACAAGTGGTTTTCTTTCATAGGGATGACTTCTAACCACAAAGCCCAGGACTGGGGCCTAAACAATGCTCAGGCTATAGGGGGGGGGGATTCAGGTGGAGTCTGGCTCCTAATAGAATAGTAAAGGATCAGCAGTTGTTGGACCACTTTCACTCTAGCATTCCAGGTGACCAGATATCATCCATTTCCTTCCTTTGAAGAAAATAAGCCTGCATGATTGACAATCCTGGTTTCTCCAAAGTTTAGTGCTGTGCTTCAATATGAGATGCTGTTCCTTGACACATTAGTGTGACGTCTGTATGTCAAATTGCTCTGATTGGTCAATAAATAAAATGATTGCCATGGCCACAGGAAGTAGGTTGGACAAGGAGAGAGGAGAATTGTGGGAAGCAGAAGGCTGAGGCGGAGAGACACTGCAGCCGCCACCATGACCAGCAGCATGTGAAATGCGGTAACACCAGCACGTGGCAAGGTATAGATTTATGAAATGGACTAATTTAAGCTATAAGAACAGTTAGCAAGAAGCCTGCCACGGCCATACAGTTTGTAAGCATTATAAGTCTCTGTGTTTACTTGGTTGGGTCTGAGCGGCTGTGGGACTGGCGGGTGACAAAGATTTGTCCTGACTGTGGGCAAGGCAGGAAACTCAAGCTATACTTATTTCTGTTATACCAAAGGGAAATAATGTTTCTTCAACACCTACACAAATACAGGGTAAGCATATACCTGTAAGATCCAAGTTCATTACATAAGGCAGTGCTGGACAACAAAGCAACCATTGCCTCCAGGTCAGGCAGAGGCACTAGAGTGTTCTAGATTGGATGAGAACAGCAGTCTAGTGTGAGGACTATCTCAGAAGAACCCCATGAGTAGGGAGGCAGTGGGAAGTCAGTGATATTAGAGAAGACTGTACCCGTGTTTGAGTCTGGAAAAAAAAAATAAGTTGAAGGCAGACCATTCTAAATCACATTGCATTGATTTTTAGCTCCCCAAAAGGCTTCACAAGAAAACAAAATATGAATTTTACATGGTTGATATTTAACTTTCCAATAAGACATTTAGCTTGGCTTAATTATAATCTGATTTAATTTTTTAAATAGCAATGCTTCGCTTGGAAAAAAGTCATATCAAAATTACATAAAAAATTCTCTGCTGGCATTTAATTCATCTTGGGGTTCAAATGTAGGATTATAAAATTTTAGACATTTTTTTATTTATTTCATGTGTGTGGGTGTTTTGCCTGCATGTATGTGCTATGTGCCATGTGTGTACAGTGCCCATGGAGGCAAAAAAAAATGTGTTGGATCCCCTGGGATTGGGGCTAGATGATCTGTGACTTGCTAGGAATTGAACTCAGGTCCCCTGCAAGGGCAACAAGTGCTCTTAACCACTGAGCCATCTCTCCAGCCCTCTTGAGAGGTATGTTAAACACATTCCAGTTGTTTATTGCTCAGGACTGTATGTGACACAGTCTTAGCTTAAAGTGTTACATAAAACATTTGAGGAAGGCACAGCTTTTCCTTTGGATTATGAAAAGCAATTAGGAGAAATCCTGAAGCCTGAAGTTTGAGGTTGTTTTTGTAGCTGTGATATTAGAGGAGCAATATTTGTTTTCTGCTTCAACAGACACTAACCCATCATCGTATAGTTTGAGGTTAAGATTGAGACTATCTCAAGTAAATAGAAAATGGTTTCCAGATAGGGCAGCCAAGGTGAATTTGAATTTCAGACTCATGTCAAAATGTTTTATACAAATATTTCCCCAACATTGCATAGCACATACTTAGACTAAAAGTGTGTGTGTGTGTGTGTGTGTGTGTGTGTGTGTGTGTGTGTGTGCATGTATTCATGCATGTGTGTGAAGCTCAAATATAACTGTATCTCTATTTTATCTAGTAATCATGTTTCTGAGAGGAGTTTGAAAGGATTCTAAGAAGGTCAAATTGTTCTGAAAATTGCTCTATGTGAGATCTTTTCTTATTAAGGTTTTTCCAAATTAGCATACCAAGTAATGAGTTCCTTTCTGGTATTTTCACACATACTTTGCTCTTTATTCTCCCTCACTCTCTGCCTTATCCCCTTGCTCCACCCTTGCTGATCCCCTCTCCCTCAACTAGCCTCTCTTCTGCTTTCATATCTTTTACCCTCATTTGGGTCTCTTTCTAGTTTTGTGACCTATACCCACATTCACACATGTAGAAACACACACATAAAAATTGCAACTTAGGATCCACTGAGAGCAAATATGTGACATTTGTCTTTCTGAGCCAGAGTTATCTTGCTGAACATAATAATTTCCAGTTACATCTATTTTCCTACAAATGTCATGAATTCATCTCTCTTTATGACTGACTAAAATTTTATCATCTATACATAGCACATATACTTTCTTTGGTCATTCATCTGCTTATGACTCTCTATGCATGTTTATTGCTTCACGGTTCCCAATAGCTAAGAAATGAATCCACACAAGTTCTTAATGTGTTGTCTTTTTAAATTAATATTTCCCTCTTCCTTAAAGTAAGTATTGACTTTTTCCTAAAATGAAAAATGAAAAACTTTGCTGGTAAAAGTCATAACCCCATGGGGCTGCAGAGATGACTCAGTGGTTAACAGCACTTCTTTCTGTTCTTGCAGAGGACCTAGGCTTGGTTCCCAGCACACAACTTCCTGTAACTCCAATTGCAGGGAATCTGCTGTCCTCTTCTGGCCTCTGCAGATACTTGCAGGCATGTGGCCCATGCAGGGAAAACATTCATACACCTAAGATAAAAATAAATATATTTTAAATGTCTAATCCCATATGCAACCTGTGCTGGCTAGTTTTATATCAACTTGACACAAGCTAAAGTCATCTAAGAAAAGGGTACCTCAATTAAGAAAATGCTTCCAAAAAATCGGGCTATATGCAAGCCTGTAGGGCATTTTCTTAGTGATTGATGGGGGAGCACAGATCATGTTGCCATCCCCGGGCTGGTGGTCCTGGATTCTATAAGAAAACAAGCAGAGCAAGTCATGAGGAGCAAGTCAGTAAGCAGCACCCCTCCATGGCCTCTGCATCAGCTCCTGCCTCCAGTATCCTGCCCAGTTTGAGTTCCTGCCTTGACTTCCCTGAATAGACTGTGATTCAGGATATGTAAGTCAAATAAACTCTTCCCTTTCCAAGTTGCTTTTGGTCTTAGTGTTTAATCACAGCAATAGTAACCCTAACTAAGACACAGCCCTAAAAAGAAAGACACAATTCTATGTGTTCAGTCTTAATCTCAGGGTTGTGGGTTCATGCCGCATGTTGGGCACCATATGTTACACAAATCCCAAATGGTCTTATAATAAAAACCCAGAGCCAGATATCAGGGTGAAAGCTGAAAGACAGAGAAGCAGAGCAGAGCAGGCCACAGCCACCATTTCTTACCTCACCAACTCCTCAGCCTGAAAGAGCTGAGTTCCTGTCTCATCCCACCTTATATTCCTTTCTCTGTCCAGCCATATCACTTCCTGTCTCAACCTTCCTAGTACTGGGATTAAAGGCATGAGATCCCAAGTGCTGGGATCAAAGGTGTGTGCCACCACTGCCTGGCTCTGTTTCTCTTTTAGACTGGATTAATCAAGTGTAGCCCAGTGTGGCCTTGAACTCACAGAAATCCAGACAGATCTCTGCCTCTGCCTCCTGAGTGCTAGGATTAAAAGTGTGTGCCACCAATGCCTGACCTCTATGGCTAACTCTGTGACTAGCTCTGTCCTCTGATCTTCAGGCAAGCTTTATTTCCTAGATTCCAAACAATATATCATCACAAGATTAGCTCCTGTGTCATTAGGTTATCACAGGGGAGGGGAGCTGTGTTTGAGTGGTTGGGCAGTACACTGTAGTAAGAAGTCTCTTTGTGCTTTACTGTTTTGCACATTTTGAATTTTCTGTCATGTGCATGTGTTATCAATTCAAAGACAAGAACATTCAAACAAACAAGCCAAGATGCAAAACAAAACTCTTTCTTTCCAAGCAAGGCAGAACCAAACTTCCTAAGAGGTGCCTAGCATTTGGCTGATGTTACTCTATTGACTTGCATGATTCCACCTGACGTTTTTAAAGAGGTCTGAGAACCTGGGGATGAACTATTTTACAACTGTGCATTGATTCTGCCCTGCTGAAATGCAGCCAATATTTTTAAAGTGGAAAAAGATTGTCTTTCTATGAAGTTCTAGATTTTATCTGTAATAGAGTGTGCATGTTTTTATAGCTCTTACATACTTTATATAGTTTAACTCTTTTCACTTTTGATATATTCCTCCTCAGTCCACGCATGGGGGTGGGGAGAGGAAGAGAGAGCTTCCAGCAAAAGATAAGGGAAAAGTCCCTTTGTGACTAACAGGTAACTCAGTGTCTGTATTGATCTATGTCTCCCCACCCACATTTTCAGCACAGGCTTCCATTACAAAAATCAATTTTCAGGCTACCAGGAAAGGGGTAATTCAAAAGACCAAGTTCTTAATCAAATTTAGTGTTCAATCCAAGCAAAGCCAATGCAACATGTATACACATTGTTAACAACATTGGTGGCTAATTAAAAATGCACTGTGTTGTTCAATAAACTCAGGAACACTACAGAGTTGATTCAGCCTGTCATCTCACATGTCACACAAAGTTCTGCTTGCTAATGGGAGCCTTTGCTGGGGACATTTGGTACCTCATACTTTTGAACGGTCTCTTCCCCTTCCTGGATCATCACACTTCCTTTTCACTCTAGCAGCTCCCAGTAACCTGCTCTTAACTCAAGGTCTTTCCCACTTCACTAAAAAGCTGTTTGTCCTGCCTTTCTTCTCTAAAATGGCAGCTCTATAAGAAATCCCTTAAGTACAAGGGTGTTTTTATGCATGTGTGTATATGCTTGTATAGTTCATAAATGTACAGATATAGTTTATGTGTATACATACATACCTCATATAGATTTTTGTGTAATCTATAATCTCATATTGATTTAATTTCTCTGAATGAAAATTGACTTATCTAATGGCAATTATTTTGTGATTGTTTGCTTGTCTGTTTGCTTGCTTGTTTTAAGACAGGACCACATGTTGCCCAGGCTGGCCTCAGACTATGTAGCCAAGGATGACCTTGAACTTCTGATCATCCTGCTTCTATCTCCCAAGTGCTAGGATCTCAGTCATATGCCACCTTCCCCGGTTTATATGGTACTCGATGATTGAACTCAGAGTTTTGTGTATGTGAGCCAAGTACTCTACTCATTAGACTGCATCTCTGATCCCCAGTAGCAGTCCTTTTAACTTCTAAATATTTGATATTTTCTCTGTCAACCTTCTGTTTTCCTGATGTGATAAGCTGTGACAGCTTTCTAACTGTGTTTTTCTGGAAGTGAGATGGGAGAGCAAATCCTCCCCTGTAAACTTTCTCTCCATATAGAATAATATATGGCAGAAATGAAAGGAAATCTGAGAAACTGTAGGGAGGGACAGGGAAAGGACCCTGGCCAGTATTGGAGAATTCCAGGGAGTTAAGCTGCAGAAGAGTCACATGAGGTCATCACCACTGAGGAATTCATTTTACTATTTGTGTTCTGAGTTACCACACATGTGAGCATCTCTTATGCTCTACCCTGGAGCCAGCTGCCCAAGTAGTAGAGAGAGAGAGATGAAGAATTAGACTTCCATATTGGTACACCAAAGAGAAGCCAAATAAATATTTCTCAGGAGATATTGATGGCTGAAGCTTGGTGCCAGAATACACTTTATAACCTATCTCTAACACAGAGAATGCCTTAAGGGGTATCATTGTTAAAAATATCAGAGAGTTGCTGAAAAAAAGAAAATGAGCAAAATAAAAGGGGTCCTGACTTCATACCAAATTCCTAGCACAATTTCAGTTTAGACTTTTAAACCTTTCAGGGACCCCTCTCCTCTCCATATGCACACACGTGCACAAACCTTGCTCACTTAGACGTAGCTGTGATTTAATATTTGTTCCTGGCCGAGATGAGAGAAACACAAAGCAAACAGGATCTCTCAGCTAACTTGAAATGCTCTGAACGTGACAGATGTTTGAGTTTTACTTGTCCATGACGCAAATGTGTTCACATTAGTCACGGCCATCCTCAATCCTCCCTGAGTCTTGCCTCTAGAGGTCAAGGCAAGAACTTACTCTTCTTCAATTCAATGTCTGTCATCTGTCTAGGTAATCCATGCAGGCTCATTGTTTGGCCATCGAAATTTGACACCTCTTCAGAGTATACAGGAAAATGATGTTCTCTGGGGCTCTCCGCCGAGAAGCTATTCTACAAAGGAGTAGAAACTACATATGCTCCCTCCCTGCCCCAGGCTGTCATGTTTTGTCCTCTAGACACGGAATTATTGCCACTGTGTCTCTCCTGGAAACAGCTCTGTTGCAAAAATTTCCAGTGCTTACATAAATTTCATTCTTCTCCCCTTCTGGGGACACTGGATGCTTCTCTTGCAGTTACTCAAGGTCATAAGACTAGTTGTAACATGGGTCATGAGCGTAAATCACATGGACTACTTTTGAACTGAGGTATTTAATTTCAGGTTTGAGACTTTCTGGTGCTTTCTCCCTGAATTCTGATCAACATACCTGTCAGTGATGTGGATAGTGCAACAAGACAGTGGTACCTGGGTCTAGATCCACAATAGGCATAGGAATAGTCCCTTGTTATAGTGGATCACTGGGATTTGGAGTTTGTTATCACAGCATAACGTTTCCCACTATATGATTAGCGCTCTCTCTCTCTCTCTCTCTCTCTCTCTCTCTCTCTCTCTCTCTCTCCATATATATATATATATATATATATATATATATAATATATATGGTGCACATGAGTGCAGTGCCCTGGACCTAGACTTATTGGAGTTGTGAGCTACCAGACATGTACTGGGAACTGAACTTGGGTCCTCTGCAAGAGCTATATACACTCTTAGCTGTGACATGTAGCTATGTAGCTCTATAGTTTGAGCACATAAACTTGTGATACACAAAGTTCAAAACCAAGAAATTCTGGACCTTCTTGGCATTGTTAGTAAGACTGTATATTTTCTTGTATGTATGTTTGTTGATCATGAGTGTTTCATTTTTAACCCTATTTTTATTATGTATCAATTTTTCAACTGGGTTATCTTTTTCTTATTGATAGGTAGAGGTTCTTCACATATACTGGATGCTAACCCTTTATCCATTATCATTGTGGCAATTATCTTACTAAGTTTGTCTCTTACACATTGAGAAATGTTTTGTGTTTTCTCAGCTCCTCATGCTTGTGCAGCAAGTGTTCTTACTCACTGAGCCGTCTCTCTGCTCCCTAGATGTATTTTATTTTATGTGTGATGTGGGAATTTAAAAGGATCTGAAAGCTGGGAGCCCTAGGAGGCCACTGTGGGGAACTAGGGGTAGAAAATAGCTCTGCCTTCCACGCAAGTGTTAAAAATAAAAGAGAGACATGCAACTAAGACACAGGAGGGAAATTCCTGCATGTCTCAATCCTACCCCCAATTAGAGGAAGCAAAAGAAAAAAAGTGTCCCCTAAGACTCGGAACCACAAACCAGTATTCAAGCAGGCAAGTTTGCAGACTGAATTTCTATTAGCATTGTAGTTTAAAAACTGAAAATATGACAATGTAATTTGAAGAGATGTCTGGTTAACAGTGCCCTGAGTGACTAGCCGACACAAACACACTAGGCAGCTCTCTTGGAAGTTTTCAATTGAGTCTTCTCTGGGCCTACAGCAACTGTGTGTGGAGTCCCAATCTGAAAGACGTTACATTATTGGTTCTTTTTCAAAAGGCATGTCCGGGGCCAGGTTTGGGGGTGCAATGGGGGTGCTGCTAAACTTCAAAGACCTAAGAAATAACAGCTACAATACAACACAAAACAAACTTCTGCATGCTCCTTGGCTTTCTTTGAAGGCGTCTCACTATTACTTCAAGCAAAGTCAAGGTTGTTTTGAGTATGTTATTTAAAAAGGCAAGCAAGGGATAGAGCAATGGTTCAATAGACAAGAATGTTTGCTGCTCTCCCAGAGGATCCAAGTGTGGTTCCCAGCACTTACATCAGGTGGTTCACAGCTGCCTGTATATCCAATGGACATGATGCTCTCTTCTGACCTCTTTGGGATACCTGCACACACATGGCATATACACAGAGACAGATACACACAGAGACACATAAAATGGAAATAAATCAAGCAGGTAATGCATATTCTGGCAAATTTCATTTAGACCTAACTAATCTGCAGGTCTCTAGATGAGGGTGATTTTTGAGAGCATCTTTCTTGAGGTGGGGACAAAACCCAAGGAGAATGGGATATCTGTTTTCAGATGTGGGCTAGCCTCAGCCTAGGGGAACACTAGAATGAGAATGGCAACCCAGAGCTACCCTACCAGAAGCCAGAGATGGACTATTCTGCTTCACATTGTACAGTATTAGCCACCATTGGGAAGGAGAAAGGTATTAATCCTCCAGGCTCTGAGTGTCCTGTTATGGATGACATTTCTCCAGAGCAGGAGAGAGCTGGAGGCATTAGCCAACACTAACAGCAGGTGAGTGATGGTGCTCTGGCCAAACAAAGGCTCCAGGTAGGACAGTAAGAGCTCCACTATGATCATTATTAGTTTGGGTTTCATTAGAAAAGGAATGATCTTGCATTGAAGGAACAGTGGTATGAGAGAAATTGACAACTAACTGTGGATGCTCCTTGAACCCAAGCTTCTCAGGGTGAATGGGACATCATGATTCCCAAGGAACACTGCAGCCAGTTAATGTGGTAGAGGACCATGGTTTTACGCATCTTCTTTTTCTCTCTGATCCCCAAGCACCCTAGGCATGTCTGTGTTACCAATTTTGAAGAAATAATTTATCTCAAAAGGAAATCCTCTTCTCTGAAAGAATTTCAGGGAGAGCCTATGTTCCATCTTTGCTTGGGAGATTTTCCAAAACATTTCTCAGATGTTTACAAACCAAATGAAAAATTTTAAAAAGATATCAATGTTCTATTGTTACATTTGAAGTTGTTTAATTTATGTGTGGGCATGTGTGTGCCACAGCATGCATGTGGAGGTTAAAAGACAACCTGCAGAGGTTGTTTCTCTCTTTCTACCACATGAGTGCCAAGGATCGAACTCAGGTCATCAGTCTTGGCAGCAGGCATTCTTACCCACTGAGCCATCTCATCGATCCCAAGCAATCAAGTTTAATTATGAGTCTGGGCACATCATTAAGAGTCTGGGCCCTGGTTCTCACACACTAAGTTTATTCATCAATAAACAGTCATTGGAGTGCCCAGGCATGGGAGAATTTGACTAGATGATATTTCAGATTTTTCCCTGTATCAATAAAGGTCACAAAAATCAGTTACAAGCCTACTGAATTCCAGCCCATCTCCGGATATAAAATATTGATCCTATCTTATGGATCGTTTCCTGTGCTATCATCATCATTGCTGTCATTTAGATTTGATCTCTTTTTTGGAAGGCGGTGTTGCAGAGTAAAAAGGTTCAACAGAGTGTGCTGGCTCATTCCTGTATCACCAGCATGCAAGAGGCGAAGGCAGGAGGATAGCTACAAGTTCAAGACAGCCTTGGCTATAATAAATTCCAGGCTAGCCTGAGCTACACTACGAGACCCCTTCTCAATGAAAAATAAGTTCACATAGCAAAGTTATCTCAAAATTTGAAAGCCTGCTCTACTACCACTCAGATTTCATATGTAAGATGGAGATGACAAGGAGCAGACTGTGTAGTTGCTATGTGATTGAATGGCTAGGACAGATCGTAAAGACGTATTATGGAAGTTTGTGTTTGGCCACTCATTTTTATGGATATCTAATCAAACAGTGATTACAAACAGCTTACAAAAGATGGCACATTGTTGAGGATGGGAACAGAGGGGGGGTTGGGGGGAGGCCCTGGGAGGGAAGAAGGGAGGGGAAACTGCGGCTGGGATGTTAAATAAATAAATACATAAATACATACATACATACATACATACATACATAAATAAATAAATAAATAAATAATTTATTTGAAAAAACTTCAAAAATAAAAAAAGATGGCATATGTCTATATTGTCAACAAGACTCACCTAAACCCTCCCCAAGCCTGCCTGTCCTATACAGTGTGTAGAAATTTGGTATTTAATGATTACACTTCTGTGTAGCCAACCACCATCAGATGATACAACTGCAAGAAAGAAAAGAAATAAAAAATATATGTGGTTCCCTAGGTTCCTCACTTTCACCTCTTCTATGTAAGGAAGGGAAAACGCATTTTCATGAGTTTTGTTATCTATCATTGGAAGTGAATACTAAAAATAACAATAAAATGTTGTAGCATCAAAGAAACAATACACACCAGGGTTTTAAGCACACAATTGAAGATGCAGTTGCTCTTAAAATCTGAAAAGTCACTGGCTCTGCATGATTTTTTAATTTTTATTTTCTTGAGACAGGGCTATTACCATCTGGGGGTCTTGGGTTCATTTTCTCCAGCAATTAAAGAATTAAAAGGTAGGAAGTAAATCACAGTATGCAAGCAAACAAGTTTTATTAAAAGTATAGGAACACCCACACAGAAAAAGAGAGTATAGCATCACACACACAGAGACTACTCACAAGTAGAGAGGGGATTCAGAAACCAAAATCCATCTCTTGCTGGAAGGCTGGGTTGTTTGTTTGTTTTATCTTGTTTTGTTTTGTTTTTTATGTTTTGGGTAGCTTGGGGGCTTCTCATTCCTCTCGTTTTGAATTGTCCAGCTTAGACAAAGAAAAGTGGGTTGATTGGCTTACAGCCCATGTCCAGGGCCTACTAAAAGGGGGTTCACAGGGGCAAGGTCAAGAAGTCTACCAAGTCTTTTCCCTGGGTGAAGAACCCAGAACAATGCTATCTTGTTGTTTGTTTGTGGTCTCTTCCCACATCTCTCTACCTGTCAGGATACTATGTAATTTCTATGTTATCTCTGGGTCTCACTACGCAGTCCTGGCTAACCTGGAACTTTCTTTGTAGATCAGGCTGGCCTTGACTAACAGAGATCCACCTGTGTCTGCCTCCTGAGTGCTGGAATTAAAGGCATGCGCCACCATTTGTCTCTGGAGTCCTACCAACATTGAAATTTGAAGGTGTGTGTGGAAAGGTCCATGGATACAAGCGCTGCAGTTATCACTTAATCTGTAAGAGCAAGTTATCACTTGCCATCCATACTGAAGGAAGAAGCAGATGAAAATGGGCTTACATTTCTTTCAGGTGGGGAAATCTACCTGCAGGAAATTCCTTCATGAGGTTCTGTCTGCATGCATGGTCATCTTAAATCATGAGAAGAAGGATCCTCTTCCAGTGAGAAACACACTAGGATTTCTTGTAGAAGATGGAAACAATACCCTCTTGTGACCTGAGTCTTAGGCCAAAAGCCTGACTCTAAGTGTCTCAACAGAGCAGATTCAGCCTTGCTGTCAGTACCTCCATGACCCCGGATCAACTTACTGTTCATCCCCGTACAATGCCAACCACCATCAAAATTATATTGGATGAACTAGTTGCAGAAGATGCTATCAAGCTAAAGCAGTCTTGTGTTGTTTTTGATTTTTGAGTGACTGTATTTTTCTGGAAGGGTCTTACTTAAGATTTTGCTTACTCCAAGAGGACACATTCTGGGACATGTTTAGGTTTCTATGTCTTTTAGAAAGGAATGCCTTGTCTCTAGTATGAGAAAGAAAATCAAAAATACCTTGAACCAGCTTAGGTCCAAATACAGATAAACAGAAAACACGGGAGCCCCGCTCGAGTCAGCTAGTATGGCTATCCACCTGCAATCCACATGCCCAAACCATGCTAAGTGAACCGCCTATCTACACCAGAAGCTTACAGGAGAATATCCCTAGCAGCTAAGCTTGCCTGCCTGCAGACATGACAAGGGTATTTGTCTGGCGAGCTTTAAAATGAAAAGGACATAGGTGCTGGAGAGGCGGTTCAGCAGTTAAGAGCACGGGCTGCTCTTCCAGAGAGCCGGGGTTCCGTTCCCAGCACTTGCAAAGTGGCTCACAACTGTCTGTGACTCCAATTCCAGGAGGTCCAAAGCCTTTTTCTGGCCTCCTCAGACACCAGGTATGCAAGGGAGGGGTACAGACATACATGCAGGGAAAACATCCATCTACATAACATAAAATTAAATTTAAAATAAAATGGATATAGAATGTAGAGATGAACCTGTGAGCGTGTTTTGTTTTGTTTTGTTTTGTTTTGTTGTTTTGTTTTGTTTTGTTTTGTTTTGTTTTGTTTTGTTTTGTTTTGTTGAGAAAGAAGACAACCCTAAGTGGCAAAGTAAAAGATAAGGCCTGGAAGGGGATAGGAGGGAGGGACTTGCATTAGGACAGTAATGGCTATTATGTGCCCTTAATCAGAGCGCCGGCTATTCTAGGCTGGCTGCAGCTTTACAAGGTCGTAAAATAAACTGCCCCTGAGTCTCCAGTGCTGTTATTAGGAAGTGAGGGTCTTGGTTCCTCACACCTAGGAAGATGAAAAACCTCCTTGTTCAGTCAGTATGTGCTTTGGAAACGTTGTCGGATATTGGAGTGGGTTGTTGTATCACCCACTCTTCATGCCAGGAACTGACTTTCCCAGACTCCCTTTACAGTTCTGCATTCAAGTAGGCAAGGATGAGATTGTACAAGGACTGGGAGCAGGCTGAGAGTTGCTCATGGCTCTCCCAAGGCACAGTTGTTAGAGAAGGTGGAACACAGAGGCAGAGGTGGCCTTGGCTTGTGCCTGCTCCTCATTGTCCTCATCTCCGCATCCTGCACTCTGGCTCCAGTCCACCAACAGTATCTCCAAGCTCACCACCAAATGCTTCTCTGTAAGGCTACCAGGGCAACAGCCACAGAGAGCCACAACTTCCCAGGACAACTTCACCAGCCCCACCTCCCCACCCCCACCCACGGTCTGACTCCAGTCACCAGACCTGCTCCCGAGTTCCTTGGAAGCTCTGACTCATCAACCATAGCAGCCAGGTCTGGTGAGTGACCTGCTCCTGACCCCTCAGCTCACACCTCCTGTTGATTTCCCAGCTCCTCTTCCGTCTATAATACCTCATTCTTATAAAAATTTCTCCTTCCATAATATGCAGAGTGGTTCTGGTTTTATGACTCAGACAATTAAGGGATTCCAGTTTCTACTTTCTGAGCCAGGCATAATGAAGCATGGAACAGACATTCCTGTGGACACACAGTGGTGCAGAGACGTTAAAAAAAAAAAACAACCTGGTGTTTGTAGAAGCCACATGGTCTCCTATGACTCCCCCTGAAATTGGCCCCATACCTCCACATCCTGCTTCTTAAGCCTTGCTCACAGTTCATTCTTGGCACTTGGACTCTTACCGTTCCTTGTAATCTGCAAGGTGTTTCACAGGCATAATTTTGAGACCACCCATATAAGAAGGACGTGAAACTGGTTTTCTCGATTTACCTATGAAGAAACGAAGAAATAGTAAAGTCATGTGGCTCCTACACGGCAAACTCAAGACTCCAACTCAAAAGCCTTCCAGAGATGTTTTTCTCTTTCCCTTGTTACTAATGGGTGATATGTTTATAGCAATTTTTCCCCTAAGACAGCTTCTCCCTTGGTGATTTAATTTATGCCCTACTATTAGGTGTCTCCATTAAAAAAGAAACATTGCAGACATTTGCAGAAGGGCAAGGGGACAGAATTAAGCCTCAGGCAATTTTATGGGGCTAGAAAAGACTTAAGTAATCATTTAACACACTAGACTCCTTTTAAAAATAAGAAGTCTAGGGCAGGTGAGGTGGCTTTACCTAAAAGAGCAAGCTTGGCTACCTGAGTTCAATCCTAAATTCCTACTAAAACAGGAAGGAGACAACACGCTTCACCTCATTCTGTAACATATGCATATATGTACACACACAATATATAATAATAATAATAATAATAATATAAATAATAAAAAAGACTTATAAAACAGATGACAAATTAACACCCTGAATGAAAATAATGAAATTAGCACATTTTCTTTCATCATCTGCTATGGTCTCAATGTCTGTGTCCTTTCTTGCAAAAGTCCATAGGTAGAAACCCAAACCCTACTGTGCTTTGTTAAAAATGAGTTCTAGTGTGGGGATAGCTTTTCCTGAAAATGCCTCTTGCCTTTAGAAACTGAACTTCTGCTAGGCCTTGCAACCAAGTTAATAATGTACCTGGAGATCATTTAAAACCATGTAGTCAATCTGCTGTCCTACTGTGTGCCTTAAAGGAAACAATGTAACCAACATCACTATGCCTTAGATTCCTTGTTTAATCAGCTGTTACAGCCTGAGCAAGTTGTTAACTTTAATCTTAAACTATGTATGTATGTTTCCATGCCCCTGACCCAGAATCGTGTGTGTGTGTGTGTGTGTGTGTGTGTGTGTGTGTGTGTGTATGTGTGTGTGTGTGTGTGTGTGTGTGTGTTTATGTGGGTGTGTTGTGGTAATCATTTGCTGAAAGCAGCCAAGAGTTAGAAAGTAACCTTAAATAAAACAAGTATCTACCACAGTGGTTGGAAGCAATATGTCGCTAGAGGTTGATAACATCTCTTTATGCTATTCCGGGTCAACTGTGGACAGCAAAGCAACTTCCTCACTTGTAAAACTTCATTAGAGATTACTGTACAAAGCTATTGATCACTCTTTTCCCATACTATGTTTCCTGGGCTACGGTCATTGTTAGGAACAGATGCACACAGGGCAGTGGCTTGTAGCATGAAATCACAAACTACAGACAGAAGACACAGGGAGAGAGAGTGAAGTAGAGAATTCAAGTTTGGGCTCACTTTGGGTCCAAACTACTCCAAGAGGAAGTTGTTCTTTTTATTCTTGACTGTGGTGCCACTGCAGCTCAGGAACTGGTTGTCCCCTGCCATGTCAGGACACAGCAGAAGCCGATAGCAGACCCTTCCAACACCAGGTCTACTGGCAACTTGATCATGGACTTGCTGGCCTCGAGAACCACGAGACATAGATTTCTATTATTTCTGATTTAGCCAGTTGAAGATATTTGGACAGCGACTCAAGTAGACTAATATACCCAACCCTATAGAATCTCTGGAAATCATTCGATTTTAAAGATTTTCATTTGTTTTATGTGTCATGCTTCAGAGTGTCCAAGGTAGGATTTCAGCATAAGCTTATTCAGTTATTTTTTTCCTGGGATTCCATAAAGCAAAACCCTCTCTGTGTCCTCTCCATAATTCTTTTTAGGAAAAATTTTAAATTTGACAGTTTTAAAAAAGGTGGCAGTGGAACAAATACTTCTGTCAAATAATATCTTTGTGATTGAATAAACAAAACAACCCAAAATTATAGACTGCATTTGGAACCAGTAAGTTGTAGAAAGACAAATCCCGAAATAATATCTAATTAAACTCCTGTGGGACATAGCTTAACTATTCCCCTAGCTAGTTTTCTGACCTTAAGTAAAATACTCATCTTCATTGGGAACTGTCATACACCAGCCGTACTTTTAATACTAATTGTAATATGGTAATAGTGGTATTTTTTAAATATTCTAAAATATAATGTACATATTCTAGTTACATGTTGGGTTATTGTTAACACTGGAGTTTGGCAAGCCATGGTTTTATTATTTACATAACTTCAGAATTCAACTTGAGTGTACTCATATTCTTTGGAAAACTTAGACCATTCCGTGCCAGTACAAACTATCATTTTGTTATTGGTTGGTGTTGGTGTTGAGACTGTCACCAAGGGTGAATTTATTTCACAACTCACATTACTGTGCTTGCACATAAGAGATCCATCACTTCCTTTCTTTTACTCCATAGCCAAGACTTCCTAGCAAAAACACATTAAGCCACTTCTGTCTCTTCTTATTTCCTGCTTCTGTGAGATTCAGAGTGAGCATGCACTCCCCATGAAAGCAAAACTAAACACGACTGTAGTCCTCCATGTGTTAAAGGCAGTTAGCATGTCCACAATTGTTGCCAGGGATTTTGTGTTATACAAACATCGTTTTGCTCCTTTCCTGGAAGCTACAAGCATTGATTCCCAATGATTTTGACTTAGAAGGAAGGCACAGGTCAATGTAATCCTCTCTCTTAAGCGTCCCTAAAAGGATGACTTAGAAAAGTAATGAGACTTGCCCAAAACCAACCAGCTCGTGACTGGCAGAGCCCAACGCACCAAGTCCTACATGTCATAGTGAAAATCCCAACCCTGATATATTAATAAAAAGTAAAAGAGTGTGTGAGGATGGGCAGGTGACTGGAAGGGCACATGAAAGCATTTTCTACAGTGAAGGAAATGTCCTACATCTTCACATGGATGTGAATTATGCACTTGCAAACACTGACCAAAGTTTATTGAGCTGCATAATTGATATACATATTTTCATTTATGCAAGTTATACTTCAGTAAGCAGCTTTTTTAAGCAAAAGACTCCGTGAGACCTAAACAGAAAATATGTAAGGAAGAAAATATGACTTATTTGTGCAAAGTCCCAGAAACAGAAATGGAGCAGCCTTTGTGGAGCAATAGCAGAAGATGAAGAGGACTCAGTGATGTCCCCGCAGACTGGAAGGAACATCTGGTGACACAGAGGGTCACAGTCCATCTGTTCTTTCACTATCATGTAGCACCCTCTTCCACTAAAAGAATAAAATGTAACCTAGGGGAAAGGGGAAAATAGCAATGCCACAGGAAATAAGATTGTGTTTCTACTAGCCAGTAGAATCAGAAGCTTATGGTAAAGACCACGGCTGTCGGTATTAAAGAAAGTGGCGTTTTCTGTACTTCAGTTGTTGAATTAGACTAGCCCTCCTTCCCTAACCTGTGCAACCCCAGACAGGCCATGGCCTAATCTGGAAAATGTCACCAATACTGCTTACTTGGGGGTGCTGTTGCAAAGACATTGGATACACTTGCAAGTAACTGATGCCCAGCTATTTACTGTATTGAACATTATTCCAGAATAAATTCCCCAGGCACTACTTAACATCACCAGAAACTCTCTATTACGTAGACAAGAGGCTGCCAGTGTTGCTAGAACAGAACCTTCCTCCATGAAGATAAAATAAGATTCCTCTATCCGATGTATATTTGTTGTCCAGCAGCCATATAAACATGTAAACAAAACCCCAAATCCATGGGGAAAACAGTGAGGAAAAGTGAGATAAAAATGAAAACAGTGGCTTGCTAAAGACCAGCTCCTACCAACACCCACTCAGATAACTTTGTCACTTGAGAGGCAGAAAGTATCAGAAGAAAAAGTGAATGGCACAAATTTTAGCCTAAGTGATGGTTGCTTATGATTTTAGCTAGTACCTTGGTTTTGCTCCAGATTAAAGTTGTTATGGGGTCTAAAATATGTGAGAAAGAAATGAACCTTCCCCATCTGGCAGCTCGATCAGTCATCTAACTCAAGAGATGGGTCAGCAATGAAGGGCTTTATTATTCATGGCACAGATTCCTTACCTCTGGCGGCATAGTAAAATCATGAGGAGAGATTTTGCAAAATGCTATTGCCTGGGGCCCAGTCCAGTAGGTTCTGATTCAATTAGTCAGTGGTGTCCCTGGCATCAGAATGGCTCTAAGAAAGCTCCCTTGGGGAGCTGACTATAAAACCAGGGCTGAAACATTTTGGTCTGCATCCATACATCCAAAGGCTTAGAATTCCTTCCTATTCCATAGTAGATAGAATTCACATAGGGAACTTTGGGTGACAAGCAGTCTATATTCCTTGATATTAACTTGAGAGCCCAGAACCAATTCTCTGTTGTAACTCTGACAGGAAAGAATGTCATCTCCATTGGCATGTGTGCTTCACAGATAAAGAGCCCTTTCCATGCTAGGGAGATGATTTAGTGGGTGAAAGCACTGCTGTACAAGTGTAAGGACCTGAGTTCAAGTTCCCAGGGCCAACAGTAAGTTGAGTGTGGTAGCATGCATCTGTAATCCCAGTGTCTCTTTATCTTTTATTAAGGAATATTTTATTCATTTTACATATCAACCACAGATCTCCTTCTTCCCTCCTCCTGCCCCTCCATCCTTCCCCCTGCCCAACCTATCTCCTATTCCCTCCTCCAAAAGGGTAAGGCCTCCCATGGGTAGTCAGCAGAGCCTGGTACATTCAGTAGAGGCAGGACCAAGCCCACCCTCCACCCCCCCACCCCCCCCACCCCGCCTCAAGGTTGTGCAAAGTGTCCCACCATAGCTAGTGGGCTCCAAAAAGCCAGCTCATACACCAGGGGCCCCTTAAGCAGATCAAGCTACACAACTGTCTCACTTATGTAGAGGGTCCAGGCCTGTGGAGGCTCCACAGGTGTTGGTCTAAATTTCATGAGTTCCCACTAGTTTGGTTTGGTTGTCTCTGTAGATCCCCATCATGATCTTGATGCCCCTTGCTCATAGAATCCAGTGTTTCTTGATGAGATGGGAGGTGAAGAACAAGAGAATCCCTGGGATCTCATGTCAGCTAGCCTAGACTACACAGTGGCAAATACATTGGAGACCCTGTTTCAAATAAGCTGGAAACAAAGGCTAATATTTGAAGTTCTCCTTTGATACATCCATATGGTTCATGTGTACCCACACTCCAAACACAAACATTTATACACACACACACACACACACACACACACACACACACACACACGTGCAAACATCATAACACATACACACAAAAAGAAAATAGAGCTGGGCAATGGCTCAGTGTGTAAAGGCTCTTGTTCTACAGGCCTGGTGGCCTGGGTTCAATCCCTGGAAACTTGCAAAAGTGGAAGGAGATAATCAATTCCAAAAAGTTGTCCTCTCACTTCCACAAACATGCTGTGGCTACACAACTGTGCCTACACACACACACACACACACACACACAACACACACACACACACACAAATAACAAAATCAAAAATAAATAAATAATAAAAGAAAGCTTTTTCCCTTACATGATTTTATAGAGACCCAAAGGTCAGTCACATTTAGCCCAATGAGGTAGTCATCATGACTCAAACCTAGACATGTATTAATGGGCTAAGTTAGGTGGTAATTGGTCTCCATAATGCTAAAGGAGACAAGGAAACTTAGGATTTTCCATGAGCTACTCAACAAAGCACCATGCTTTTCCTTTGCAAATTTCTCACACTTGTTCTTTATCCATCTTCCCTGAGAGTGATAAGCTCTGTGGGGAGAGGAAAGCTGACTGTCTCATTCACCAGTGTATCCCATTTCTCAAATACATTTGACCCCTTACTCACTTTTTGTTTTCTCTATAATTTCACAAGTTGTAGTGTAATTGGTTATGTAGAACCTTTCTGATCTATTCTTAACAATTTAAAAATATTTTAATATTTTTAATAATTTTTTAATAAATTTTACTTAGTTCTAAGAAACAGTTCCAGAGTATAGAAAGATGACCCAGCAAATAACTGTGCTTGCCACAAAGCTTAATAACCTAAGTTCAATCCCTGAGACCCACACTGTGAAAGATAAAAACTGATTCCTGCAAGTTATCTTCTGACCTTCACACATGGATTATAGCATGCTCATGCACAAGCATGCACACACACACACACACACACACACACACACACACACACACACACACACACGGAGAGGAGAGAGCTTTTCTGTTGTGATAAATCACTGTGACCAAAAGCAACTAGAGGAAAAAAAAAACATTATTTTATCTAAAACAATCCATCACTGAGAGAATCCAAAGTAGGAACTTGAAGAAGAAACCATGGAAGAAGGTTGCTTACTGGCATGCTTTCAAGCTCATGTTCAACTAGCTACCTCTCTCATATGGCCCAGACTCACCTTCCTAAGAATAGTATTGCCCACAGTGGGCTGGGCCCTCCTATACTAATTACCAAGTTTTTTAAACAATGTACCAGCAGCCACTCTGATGGCGGCAATTCTTCAATTGAGGTTCCCTCTTCCCAGATGTGTCAAGTTGACAACCAAGATTAGCCATCACACTTGAAAACAAATAAACAAATGTAAAATTAAGTTGATAGTTCTACATTGTAACCCATCATATTACAAAGTATCGGTTAAATCATTGGGGTTTCAACAACTTTTTGAGGTCCTGGGCATTGAATCCAGGGTCTGGGACATACTAGAACAAGAGATAGCTAGGCAAGAGATCTATCAGTGAGCTACATCCTCAGCCTGTTCTGAAAATTTGTAAATAGCCTGCTGCACTGAGTAGATCAGTGTGTTCCTGGGGACAGATTACACAGAATTTAACCACACATCCAAACAAGACTTAGTTCCACGTTCCTATGCTTTGCACCTTTTAGAAAGTATATCCAGCCAGACACTGCACATTTCTTCCCACCTACTTCACTGATAGTGTGTTTTTCAGTGTTATTTTCTGCAGAGAGCAAAACCAATAGTTTGAGGTAAACTTAGTATTAAGAGGATTCCCCATGACTCTCAAAATTCTTTTAATTGAATCTCCAAAGTCTGTGGAAAAGACATCTAAGCCAGCATACAGTACAGGTATAAATCCTTACATCCGGCCCTTCTTAGTTCCAAGCTGCCAGCCTAAGGGTTTAGGGAAGGCAGTGGTGAAGAAAGTTCTGCATGAAGCTTTAGAGGCCCTGAACAAGAAGGAGCCCAGAATTTTCAGTCCAGATAGACATGGGACATGTAGTCATCATCTCTGCAAGCGGAGGGAAATGACACTAAGATTGTTTTCACTTGTTTCTTTGTCTCCACCAGAAACCTAGCCAACGTGCAAGTAGAAAGGATACGATGTACAGCATATTGAAGACTCAATATTGTTAAGATTGTCCAAACCTCGTAACCTTAAAATTCAACAGAATATTAGTAAAAATTGCATCAATGATTTTTATAGATGCTAATAAACTGATTCTAAAATTTCTAAAGAAATGCAGAGGACATTCACTAGACAAATTGGGGAAAAAAGAACAAAATAGGAAGACTCACACTACTGAATTTTAAGGCAGACAAATTAAAGGATCTAAGAATTGGAGAAAACTATTGTTATTCATGAGAAAATTGAAAATAATGGCAATTTAACAGAATTAATTGTCATTCTATTGAGTATCCACTTTACAATAGTCTTCAGAATTATCTACTGAAAAATAATATGTGCCTAATGTACTATCACTTTATTCTGGTTTTAGAAATACAACCTAAAAAACTCTTGCACATGTCCTCTAGGAGAAATTTATAATCATATAAATAGAATTGCATTCATGTTAGCAACAAATAGAGGAATAAGAAAACCAATTCAAACACCTCAGTGGAAGATGAGATACCTAAATCATGATAATCACGTGATGGGACATTATGTAACAGTGAACTAAATACTTCATCTCTTGTCTACATATTCTGCTTCTGATCCTAGATAATGTCTTCTGAATGCTGGTAATGGGTCACAGGTGGGACAGGATGGAAGAGGAAATGGATCAACAAAACCCAAATCTTGGACCAACTCAGGAAGCAAACTCTGAGGACAACCTTACAGACAATGGCCTACACATTTTTATTTCCCGGGGTCATCAATGTCTCCAGTCTCTAGAGTTTGAATGGATCACTATAAAATGACTCCAAAAGAAGCTTTTTACATTCAATTTTGTGTATCAAATGCACCAAGTATGGAGTTAGATTAAACCTCTTCTTAGTTCCCTGAGTCTTTTGATCAAAATAGAAAGGGTTCTTTTCTTCTTTCATTGTGATACATAATAGCATATGTCTTATCCTAGGATTGTCACCAATTTTTCAATAATAATTTTGCTTTCCATTCAACCTACATAAAAGCTCACTGTTTCAGCCTTTGTAAACACTAGTTCAACTGAGGGCAACAAGCTTCTCAAAGGGCTACAGATGTTCACATCTTCTAGTTAGTATTGACATCCTTATTCAACAGCACACCCTCCCCTATTTAAAACATTGTGAATCTCCTTGATTTATCCCAGCCTTTGGCTCCACGAAAGCTGGAGTTCATCATCAAAAACATTTCAGAGACACTTCTGTTTTCAGTCATCCAGAACTGAAGCACTCTTTTGTTCTCACATACACAGCCTCCAACAAAATGGTTTCAGGGCAAACAAAGCATATTGCAGGCCAGCTATAAGTGACGACATTTCACTGACCTGTAAACCAGTGTGTGTCCATCAGCTGGTAGACTGCACTTTCTTGTATTTTCACACTGGAAAGGAAACACACAGACAGAACTCTGAGTTCTGGTGTCTCCTCTCACAAAGACATTAATCTGGGCTGGTGAGGTGACTCAGCAGGTAAAAGCACTTGCTGCCAAACTCAAAGTCCTAAGTTCGATCCCTAGATTCCACACCATGAAAACACAAAACCAACTCTCTTGATGTCTACACAGACTCCATAATGTGCAACTTTCCCCCTAACCCTCACACATAAAGAAACATACAGGCACAAATAAATAAACAAACAAATAAATAAATAAATGTGATTTTAAAGGTGGGGGAGCTTGAGAGACAGCTCAGTTGTTAAGAACATGGACCATGAACTACTCTTGTAAATGAACCGAGTTCAGCTCCAAGCACTCACATTGGGTAGCTCAGAACTCTACCTGTAACTCTACCCCCAGGGGATCTGATATCCTCTTCTGGACTCAGCAGCAACCTGAACTCACAGGTGTGTGTGCAAGCACATATGCGCACGCACACATACATGCTTAAAAAAGTTAATATCATAAGAAGAAAATAAAAGGATAAATCCCATAGGCTCCAACATTACAATCTCATTTAACCTTAATTACTTCCTTACTCCAAATATAGCCACATTGGGAGTTAGTGCTTCTATGAGTCAACTGGGGACAGGTATTCAGTCCATTGGCCCATAGCACAGTGTAGCTTAATTTATATGTGGTTAAGGGACAGGCTAGTTTTGTTGCCTCTATATTGCCTAAAGTCCAAGAGATGGAGAACCCAAGAATCAAAGGATCAAACCAGCCTTTAAAATCCTGACAAAGATGCATTTGTTCCAGATGGGAGAGAAGATACATTTTCTTTACTCAGTTGGTAGTCTAACTTGCAGCTTTTAACTATTTAGATATGTCATGTAGGCACTGTTGGACTTGTACAAATGTTAGCAGTCTCCACTTTCTTTTACCACGATCTCCCAAGAACACAGTTTGCTTCCTTCCAGTAGTCCTTAACTTCTCCGGCTAAACTTCATGGAATGTATTCTGAGAAGGCAGTATAATGGGTGTGTTCTAAAGTCTCTTGAAATATATGTTTGCTGTGTATGACTATGTTTCTAATGGCTATAGCCCATCCATTGCCCTTTATTTTCAAGTTAGGTGTCTGTCAACATTCCAATTGAATATTAGTTTCTGTCTCTGTAGGTTACCAACATATATAAGATATGTAAAAAGCTTTCTCAGAAAAGTCTTGCTTCTTCCTTCCATTCTTTTCCCTTCAACTTCCCATTCCTGGGAGGCAACCATTTTAACACATTTTTAAAATTATCTTTCCAACATTTCTTCTGCATATAGAAGCCAAACATCTACACTCGTCTTCATCTCTTACTCTTTCACTGCACAAGGCATCAATACTGCCTCTTGTGTCTGGTCACAACAAACAGCCTGAGGCTACTCTGACTCAGTATCTTTCTCAGTCCACTTTCATTGCACATACAACTCCATGATGTGGAGGCAGGTGAGGTTACTCAGTAAGCAAGGTACTTCCCTTGCAAGATTGGAAACCTAAGTTTGATCCCTGGAACCCACGTAAAGGTAGAAGGAGACAATCCACTCCACGATGCTGTCCTCTGACATCCCCGTGCACACAGAGGCAAACACATGTCCGTCCCCTGCTCCCGGACACATAAATCAAACACACATAATAATAAATTTTAAAATGCCATGCTATGAATAGGCCACAGATTGTTTTAACTGATCTCTGTGTCATGTGCATTTGGATCCTTCTCAAACTCTTGCTACTTTTTTTTTTTTTTTTTTGGTTTTTCGAGACAGGGTTTCTCTGTGTAGCTTTGCGCCTTTTCCTGGAACTCACTTGGTAGCCCAGGCTGGCCTCGAACTCACAGAGATCTGCCTGCCTCTGCCTCCCGAGTGCTGGGACTAAAGGCGTGCGCCACCACCGCCCGGCCAACTTTTGCTACTTTAAGTCTCACTACCATCAATAATCTTGTCCTTCTGTCTCTTCACGACTATGCAGGAGTATCTTTTCCATAGATTCCTAGAAGAGGAATTCCTAGGAGTTCAAAGAGTGAATGTATCTATGGTTTCATTGGAGGTTATGAAACTCCTATGAGACATAGAGTTTTGCCTACCTACTTACCACTGTCTCATGGTCCTCATTTCATCTGTGCCTTGTACACAGACCATGCTGGTAAACTGTCAAATGTTTGTCTGTCTACAGGTAAGAAATTGTTTTGATGTATTTCAATTTGCCTGTTATTATTTGGTAAACTTGGTCATGATCTTAAATACTTAAAGCCCTATCTACATTCATTTTACTGTACTATTTTTTTCATTTTGTTCTTACAATATACATGACAAAACCCTTTTCTAGTTTTTCATCTGACCTAGGTATTTTCTCACTGGATTTCTAGCCATACAAAAGTTTGGGAAGGCAGGGAATGGTGGTACATATCTATAACCTCAGCATTTGGGCAACTGAAGCAGGAGAATTGCCATGAGTTCAAGCCAAACCTTAGCTATATAGTGTGTTCAGAGCCAGCCTAAGCTGAAAAAAGGAAAATAAGAAGAATGAGAGAGAGAGAGAGAGAGAGAGAGAGAGAGAGAGAGAGAGAAGGAGAAAGGGAGGAAGGAAGGAAGAAGGAAGGCAGGAAGGCAGGCAGGCAGGCAGGAAGGCAGGCAGGCAGGAAGGAAGGAAGGAAGGAAGGAAGGAAGGAAGGAAGGAAGGAAGGAAGGAAGGAAGGAAGGAAGGAAGGAAGAAAACACAGGATTATACTTGTTGCTCTTGCAGAGGACCTGTTTTCAGTTCTTCCAGCACCACGCTGGGCAGTTCACAATGGCCTGTAACTCCAGTCATGGGACGCTGATGCCCTTTTCTGGCCTCAGCAGGCAGCTGTGTACACATGGTGCACATACAAACAAGCAGGCATGCATGAGTGCATACACACACACACACACACACACACACACACACACACACACATTAATTACAAGTCTAAATAAAACATTTTTTTTATTTGGTTTTTTCGAGACAGGGTTTCTCTGTGTAGCTTTGCGCCTTTCCTGGAGCTCACTTGGTAGCCCAGGCTGGCCTCGAACTCACAAGATCCGCCTGCTCTGCCTCCCGATGCTGGATTAAAGCGTGCACCACCACGCCGGCTAAATAAAACATTTTTAAAAGAACAATAGCAAAACAAGTTTGGAGATTTATGATACTATCTATTATGCAATCTAATCTTACCATGTAATCTAATATTAATATGTAATTTAATATCTCTTTAAGTGGCTTCTAGATTTGTAGTCCTTAGAAAGGCATTCATTGCCGGGCATTGGTGGCGCACGCCTTTAGTCCCAGCACTTGGGAGGCAGAGGCAGGCGGATCTCTGTGAGTTCGAGGCCAGCCTGGGCTACCAAGTGAGCTCCAGGAAAGGCGTAAAGCTACACAGAGAAACTCTGTCTCAAAAAAAACCAAAAAAAAAAAAAAGAAAAAAGAAAAAAAAAGGCATTCATTACTCAAATCTTATAAAGGACATCACTTGTGTTTTCTTCTATTGATTCTTTTTAACTTTTTTAAAATTTTTATTGATATGGTGGAATTTTTAGTGTATGGAGAGTTTTTCATGGATGTCTACTTTACTTAGGTCTTATATTTTACTGAAAGCCTTGGCAGCCCTGAGCATCTTCCCACTCCTATTCATTACCTACAATTAGCTTTGCCCATCCATTAGTCCAGAATATCCCACATGAATATTCATTTGCCATACACTTATCTCCATCCCTTCTCAAGACATCCCAGGTGTCTCAGCTCTTTCAGGTACAAACATTATAAATACATTCAGGCAAAATGCTCACATAAAATAATAATAGATAAGCAAAATAATATTTTGTTTAGGAGGCATGTGTGTTTAAAATGTTTTCTTTTAAGTACCTTGAAATGAAGAGACAGCTCCATTGGTTAAGAGTAACTGCATAGTCATGCATACCTATAACCGCACTGTTGGGGGCAGAGACAGGCAGATATTAGGAGCATCCTGGCTAGCCAGCCTCGCCAAAATGGCATGTGACAGGTTCAGTAAGAGACCTTGTCTCAAAAAATAAGGTAGAGAGCAATAAAGGAAACCACAAGTGTCTTCCACTGACCTCCATATGTATGTACAGGTGTGCTCACACATGTGTACATATACCATAAGCATACCCCACACATACCCACAAAGACATACATACATTTAAAAAAGGAAAATTATTACCATAAAACTCAAGCTGATTCTTATACCTAAAAGATGAGAATGTAAGTTAGAACCAGTAGTTTACATTTTGACCTTAATCACAAAACTAGAACTGAGTATCTGTGGTGATTTGAAAAAACAAAATGACCCACATAAGGGACATAGGAAGTGGTACTATTTGAAGGTGTGGCCTTCTTGGAGTAGGTGTGGCCTTATTGAAGAAAGCATGTCACTGGGAGCTGTTTTCCCCCCCTTTGGGATCCTACCACCTAGCTGCCAAATAACTACATGGAGACTTATTCTTCCTTATGAATGCCCAGGCTTAGCTTAGATTGTTTCTAGCCAGCTTTTCTTAACTTAAATTATCCCACCTACCTTTTGCCTCTAGGCTTTACCTTTCTCTATTCTATATGTCTTTCTTTCCTTCCTACTCCATGGCTGGCTGGGTACTAGGTGGCTGGCCCCTGGCATCCTTCTCTCTTTCTCCTTTTCTACCTCCTCCCTCTTCTCTCTTCTTCTCTTATTTATTTTTTCTGCCTGGCAGCCCTGCCCATCCCTCTCTCCTACCTAGCTATTGACCATTCAGCTCTTTATTAGATCAACAGGCATTTTAGAAAGGCAAAGTAACACAGCTTCATAGAGTTAAACAAATATAGCATAAAAGATTGCAACACATCCTTGAATCATTAAACAAATATTCCACAGCATAAATGAATGTAACACATCTTAAGATAATATTCCACAACAAGGGGCAAGCTTAGAGGTCTCAGATACTCAAGCCATGACCAGTGTGGGATTCTCTCCCTGCTGCCTGCAGATCTAGATGTAGAACTCTCACCTACCTCTCCAGCACTATGTCTGCCTATATGTAACCACGCTCTCTGCCATGATGATAATGGACTAAACTGTAAGTCAACTCCAAATAAATGTTTTCTTTTATAAGAGTTGCTATAGTCATAGTGTCTCTTCACACCCATAGAACACTGAGTTAAGACAGTATCTCTGATTAGCTTCATCCTGACACATATAGCTTATAAGGTCCAGAAAAGCTCTTGATCTTGTGTACCAGAAAAAATATTTTTTTTAATATTTTCCTTTACTTTTATTTTCTGTGTATGAGTACTTTCCCTGCATGTATGTCTGTGCAACATATGCATGTAGTACCTGCAGAAGCCGAGAGAGAGAGAGAGAGAGAGAGAGAGAGAGAGAGAGAGAGAGAGAGAGCAACTGGATCCCCTGGGCCTGGAGTTACACACTGTTGTGAGCTGCTATGTGGGTGCTAGGAATCAAACCCAGCTCCTCTGGAAGAGTGGCCAGTGCTTTTTAACTGCCAATCCATCTCTCTAGACTTGATTTTTTAAATTTATTACTTTATTATATGTATATTTTTATATGTGTGTAGATATGTATAAATGCTGATGCCCAGGGAGATCAAGATCTTGAGGTCCTCCAGGAGCTGGAGTTACAGGCAGTTGTGAGCAGCCTAACATGGTTGCTGGGAACTGAATGTGTGTCCTCTGGAAGAGCAGCAAGTGCTCTCAACCACTGAGCCATCTCTGCAGCTCTTGTTTATATTTGTTGTAATCACACATTTTTGGGAAAAACCTAATTGCCCATTGACAGAAGAAAGAATAAATCACTATGAATATTCATTCAGTGAAAATTAATGACCTGGAATTAGACATGTAAACTTGGACAACTTTCACAATGTAATACTGTTAAAAATGCAAGCTGTAGACTATATGAATGTGCTCCCAGGAAATTCACAAATAAAACTCAACACGATGCTATCTAGACCATACTCCACAATACAGGAACCACTGATCACTTGAGGCTGCTAGGTGCTTGAAAGGCAGATGGCCCATATTGTGATATTCTATTCATGTTAAATATAGTCAAGCTTTCAGAGAAAAAAAAACAAAAGATACCTCACTAATCACTTTTCTATGGAGTTCATGACAATAGCAGTGGATAGTTCCCAGAGCAGCAGTCAGTGAACATCTCTGAAGAGCCTGACAGTAAATATTTTAGGCTTTATGGACCATACTGTGTCCAATGAAACTGCTCCCCTCTATTATTGAAATGAGAAACAAGCCATAGACAACATGCAGATTAATGGTAATGACTGTTCCAATGAAACTTAATCAAAACAAGTGATAGGCTAAATTTCATCCAAAGACAAGAGAGTGCCAACCCTTGCACTAAAGGAAGGAAAATGTTCAAACTAAGCCTTAGAGAATACCAACCATGATGAAAGAAGTCATAAATAAACAAGATTCAGGCACAGTTTTTCCCCAGGACAGGCAAGTTAGTTCCAGCAGCAGATATATGGAATTAAAATGTTTAAGTTAGTTATTCACATTTCAGTATCAATGAGATATTTAGTGAATATGCTCAGTTACCTAATGATCATTCATTTTCCAAGTTGGAGCATACAATATTCCATTAGGAAACATTTAATTCACTCTTTTATCCCCTGAAGACACATTGGAATACAGGTGGGAAATTATTTAATTATTTCATTTCCAGAATTCATGAGGGATGGGAGAGGAAGATGATGTGGCAGGAAGTTGTAGAGGCTTCCTAGCTTCTCCCACTGGAGGAAAGTGCCATCCACTCAGTCTGCCATTTGTAAATTACTCTTCCCAGCAGAGAATGAACAGGATCAAATTCACTCCTCTGCAGTTCAGCAGAAGATGGGAGAAAGGAGTGGCATCCAACCATAGGTCAGAACTATCAAAGCATCCACAGGAAGCTGTGTAGGAAACAACGGCCCACAGAAAGCTTTCTAGAGCAGCCTCATTGGGAATCAACTGGCAATGCAATTTTTTTTCAGCCATAAAGAAAATAGATGGAACTGGAAGTCATCATATTATAAGAAATAAGCCAGACTCAGAAAAATAAATATTGTATATTTTCTTTCATATGTGGAATCTATATTAAAAATACATGTAGAAATGAGCTAGGAGGAAGACAGGTAGGTTCCAAGTCAGATAGAGATGGGAACAAGAGAGGGTAATGGAAAAATAAGGGAAAAAACACATTTTCTCTTACATGCTGATCTAGATTTTTTAATATTATCCTGGTTAACATTAACTGTCAATTTGACACAATCTAGAATTATCTGGGAAGAGAATCTCATTGAGGAATTTCTTAAATCAGATTAGCCTATGGTTATGTCTGTGGTGGATTGTCTTCATTGTTAACTGATGTAGGAGGGCCCAACCCACTGTGGGTGGCACCATTCCCTAGGCAGTTGGCCTAAACTAATAAGAAAGCTGGCTGTGATAAGCTCACCTACCACCAGCAAGGTGAATCCTCTGTAGTTCCTGTCACACTTCTTTGATTGTAAAGTGAGTTTAATGATCAGAAATAATGCTGTGTAAAATAGCACACAGGCCTGCCTTTAAGTTCTTGCCTTGAGTTCCTGCCTTAATTTCCCCCACTGAACTATGACCTGGAATTATGAGACAAATAAACTTTTCCTCTCTTGTGTTGCTTTTTTGTCAATATATTTTATCACAGTGACAGAAATAAAACTAGGACATAGAGAAACTATTTGGAGAGAGGAAAAGGAACAGCAAGAAAGAAAAATGGGGACAAGAGAGCACTACAGGGGGCTTACATGAGCAAAGGGAAATAGTATACATGTATGAAAATGTTATATAAAATTCATTATGAGTACTAAAAATTGTTTTCTTAATAAAAAAATCAACAGACAATACAAACCTCAGAAATTATGAATAACGAGATTGATCATTTTCAACCAATTTTAATAGGAGATATAAAATTAGAAAACAGAATCTCAGAAATGAGAAAAAACAAAATAGTATGCAATTAAGACTGACAAACTTTGACCCATGGGCAAAATCTGATCCACCAGTTCCTCTTATAGATTTATTGGAAAGCAGACATACTCATTATTTATGGCTGCTTTCTCTCTAAAATGGCAGAGTAAATGTAATGGCTATTCTTGCTTGTCAACTTGACTATATCTGGAATTAACCAAAACCCCAAAATGGAGGGCACACCTGTGAGGGCTTTTGCTTAATTTGAAGTAGAAAGATCTACTTCTAATGTGGATCTCTGAGGTAGGAACACACCTTTAATCCAGATCTTGAGTTGGGAAAACACATCTTTAATCCAGATCTTTTGAACTGAGAAAACCCACCTTTAATCTGGGCCATGCCTTCTGCTGGAAGCCTATATAAAAACATGAAAGAATGAAGCTTTTGCTCTTTGCCTGCTGGCTCTCATCTTGCTAGCAAGTCCATTTCTTCACTGGCATTGGAGCCTACTTCCTCAGGATTCCATCATATACTGAAGACCAGCTGAAACATCCAGTAACTAACGAATGCTTGGACCTTCCATTCATAGCCAGCCACTGTGGATTAGCAGGCCCTCAGCCTGTAAGTCATTCTAATAAATATCCTGTATATATATATATATATATATATATAAAGAGATTCATTCTATAAGTCCTGTTACTCTAGACAACCTTGACTAATACAGTAGAGTAGCTATAACAGAGACATAACAGCTCACAAATCCTCAAATATTGATTGTCTTTACAGTGAATTTACTAGCCCTTCACATAGGGCATTCAAAAGACTTTGAACAGGGCTTCTAAGATGGCTCAGTAGGTAAAAGCAAGCCCAGTGATAGGAGTTTAAACCATGTGGTGCACATAGAGAAGAAGGGAACTAACTCCAACAAGTTGTCCCCTAACCTGCACATGCACACCATGGTGCATGCACCGATAAACAAATAAATCATTTCTTAAAAGAAAAAAAAGAATATAAACAGAATACTTGTAGAAAAGATGAAGGGAGATCATGAAAAGATGATGACACAAAAAAATCGAAGTATAATGATACATATATAAAAATGTCATTATAAAGCCCAGTATGTTACACACTTACTAAAAAATATAATTTCTTAACAAACAAAAGAGAAATCAACTGGCAATATAAAACTTGGAAATTGTGGATAGAGAGACTGGTGACTTTCCCCCAACTTTACCTAGAAATGTAAAATAAAAAACTGAGATCTCAGTGAGGACCCCTATGAAGAAAGCCATGAAGGAAAGACGGCCCAACTTGGGACACACATCCAGGAGCATCTGAGAATGGACTGTTAGCCTACTGGCTCTGATGTAAACATAAGGAGAACCAAATAACAGAACCCCACAATAGATCAGGTCTCTTTCACAACGGATCATGGGCAAATTGTGGAAGCTTCTTGTCCAATTATCTTGGAACGGTTCTGAGTTCCACCTAAACTTTTTGACATTTCACACAACATAGCTTTTAGGAACCACCCTCTGTTCCAGACAAGTATTCAGATAGAAGCTGTGAGCTCTCCCTGTCTCTTTCACCACTGCAAGATGAGTTAGGGCCTCAAATAAGAAAGCCCAAGACTGCATTCTCAGATGCTTCCAGAAGGGCTGCTTTCTCCAAGACAATCTTCACTAATAGATAAAATACATTACAAATGTGTTTTGCTTGGTGTGCCGTCACAAAGAACTGAACCTAGAGACTCATGAATACAAGTCCTCTCCCACTGAGCTACAGCCCAACCTATACTATACAAGGTCTAACCCATATCTTCACTTCCGTTTAACTCTCTTCTATGATTTAAATAAATAAATAAATAAAAAGGAAAACTGAGCCTGGTGGTAGGGACACACAACTTTAATCCCAGCACTAGAAAGGCAGAGGCAGGCAGATTTCTGGGAGTTTGAGACCAGCCTGTTTACAGGGTGAGTTCCAGGACAGCCAGGGCTACACAGAGAAACCTTGTCTTGCAAAAACAAAACAAAATAAAACAAAAATTGAAAGATATACTCAATTGAGCAATTAACTATTCATTAACGTGTTATGGCTGGGGCTGGGAAAATGGCTCAATGTGGGAAGCTCTTGCAGTACAAGTATGAGGACCTAGGTTGGCATGGGGGCTGGTCTGTAATCACAGCACTAGAACTCAAACTTGGGAAGTAGAAGCAAGGCATCCCCCAGGCAACTTGACTAGCTCGACCCATCATGAGAGAGTGTGCCTCAATGAAGAAGGTGAGGAGCAAAGAAAAAAATTCTAACTGACACATACATACATGCAATCACATATACATACCCATATGTTTAACACACACACACACACACACACACACACACACACCCAAAAGTAAAATGTTACTGCTTAAGGGATAATTTTATGCAAACAGAATTATTGTATATAAAGAGTTTAACATTACATGACTTTGTCTGCCACCAAATAGATCTATGTTTTCAATCCATGGTTATTAACTGTTTCCTAATATTTCTAATTATTTGTCATGTAAGTTTGCTTATCCTGGTTAAATTAGAAGCTCCATAAAGGCAAATCATATACATAAAAGTAACATTATATGGATTGAGCACACTGTATTTGTATGTTTAGGAATATATATATTAAACATAGATAATATATTATATCTAATTATTATATATATTTAGGAATATTACATAGCTCAAGCTTGATTCTCAGAGATTTGTCCAGGGAAGAAGGCAAGGAACTGGGGGACATTGGCCAAAATATAAACCCAGATTGGACCACTTCAAGGTGTGAAAGGGAATAAAAGAATAAATTACTGAGTAGAGTGACAAAATATGCTTGAGTATTGTTCATATGGGAAGGTAGGTAAGCTGGAGAGGATAAGGAGATCCCAATGGGTCAGCGAGCTAGCATCAAACTAAGAAAGCTCCTTAAGACAGAACAAAAAAGAAAACAGCTCTCATAGTTTATAAATCTAGTAGAAGAGGACTAACATGCATGAACTCACAGAGACTGTGTCAGTATATACACGGCCTGAAGAAGTCCAAGGCAGACAGCATCCCAGAGCTGAGAGAGGTCAGAAGATTCAAGCTCCCATCTCTAACCAAGAAGCTATTTCCAATTGGCAACAGCTCACAAAGGAAAAATTTAGTTTTCTTCAATGGCTATACAAGCCAAACTTAAGGGCAGGCCCTACAACCCCTACAACCCAGCAGTAGATGGCCAACACAAAAAGAGCTCCTTGATATTTTTGGAGGGTTTTTTTTTTTTTTTTTTTTTTTTTTTTTTTTTGGTCTCGTATTGCTTTGTTTGGGTATTTTTTTTTTTACCTTATTGGTCTTTAGTATTTTATGATTTTGTGGTTTTTATGGCGTGTGTATGTTACAAAATATTATTTTAAGATGTGTTATTTTTGTTTATGTTGCATTTGCTTAACTCTGTGAAGCTGTTTTACTGTGCCTGTCTAAAACACCCGATGGTCTAATGAAGAACTGAACAGCCAATAGCAAAACAGGAGAAAGGATAGGTGGGACTGGCAGGCAGAGAGACTATATAGAAGGAGAAATCTGGGAAGAAGTAGTAGCCAGAGAAGGAGAAGCATTCCAGGGGCCAGTCACCCAGCTATACAGCAAGCCGTGGAGCCAAGAAACAAAGAAAGGTATACAGGAATTGAAAAGGAAAAGTCCAGAGGCCAAAGGTAGATGAGATAAGTTGAGAAAAGCTGGCTATAAATAAGCTAAATGAAGGCCGGATATTTATAATTAAGAATAAACCTCTGTGTCTGATTTATTTGAGAGCTGGGTGGTGGGCCTTCAGAAACGAGCAAAAGCAACATTTGTGGTGTGTGTGTGTGTGTGTGTGTGTGTGTGTGTGTGTGTGTGTATGTGTGTGTGTGTTTCTCTCAGGCTTTTGTTTGTTTTGTTTTATTGTGCTTTGTCTGGGTTCTTTGTGATTTGTTTTCTAAAGAGAAAGAAAGGGCATTGAGGTCAATGGGTGGGGAGGTGGGGGGATCTGTGAGGAGATGAGAGAGGGGAAACTCTGATCAAAACATATTTTGAAAAAATTATTTTCAATTTAAAAATGAGAGGGGGGGTGGCAGTGCATGCCTGTAATCCAGGCACTGGAAAGGTGGAGAAAGGAGGACCGAGAATTCAAGGTCATCTTCAGCTACAAAGAGAGTTTAAGGTCAGCCTGAGCTATTTTAAACCCTGTTTATAACAAGAGAAAGGAGGAAAGAAATAAAGAACAGGGTGATATTACTCAAGGCAGGACACATGAACATATGATAGAGGATGCAACTCAGAGCCATTTTCTTTTTTTAATAATTTATTTATTTGTATTTTATGTACATTGGTGTTTTGCCTACATGTATGTCTGTGTGAGGTTGTTGGATCCCCTGGAACAGGAATTACAGACAGTGAGCTGCCATGTGGGTGCTGGGAATTGAACCTGGTTCCTGGTGCTGTTAACTGCTGAGCCTTCTCTCCAGCCCTAGAGCCATTTTCTTACTCTTCTGTATTAAGAGTGATGTTTGGACTAGGTAGAATAAATCAGACAGTGTTAATAATTCCAGGCATGGTAGTACATGCCTTTCATCCCAGCACTAAGGGGGCAGAGGCAGGTAGATTTCTATAGGTTTGAGGTCAGCCTGGTCTACATAGCAAGTTCCAACAGGTCATCCAAGGGTACATGGTGAGATGCTAACTTAAAAAAAAAGAATAAACCAAAAGCCTGCTTATAATCCTGGGGCAGAAGTGTGTGTCTCTGAGACAACCACAGTCAGCAAAGTAACAATCCATAAGAGGCAAGAAGGTAATTTAGTTCAACACAACTCAGTAGGTGGCATTGGTTCAAACTTCAGAGTCTGGCTCCAAGCAGTTTATTTTAGGCATATTTAAGCACAGCACAATTTGGTGAAAACTTTCCTAGTGACAATTAATCCCATGTGCACAATAAAGCTTAAGTAAGACATGGCTACATCAAAAATCTTTGTAAAGTATGTGTTACATCTTCCATAAAGATAGGTTCTATAGATTGACAAGCTCATGATAAGGGTCTAGGGAGGACCTGGTGTGATCTTGGCCACACAGATAGCACAAAGGACACCAGGATATTAACCACATCAGCTTCCACCGTTCTGGGCAGACAACAGGCTATGTATCCCTTCCTTTGAAGGGCTGAGCATGTGTGTTTAACATTCCCTGGTTCCCTTTGTGCTTATCTATGAGCACAAGGACCTCCATGCCTCCCACATAACCCCAGGGCTTGGGAAGAGGAGGCACAAGGATCAGGATTTCAAGATCATCTTTGGTTACATGCCAAGCTGAGTTCATCCTGTGCTACTTAGATCTTGTCTCAAACAACAATATGATAGTAGTAGTAACATAGTAATATAATCTGGAGATAAAGAAGGGTGAAAGGAATACAAGAAGGTAACACATTTTTTAAGTTCTTCATCTTGAACCACTTATCTATCCCAAGACCCTGGAAAAACTCGAACATGAGGTTAGATTTAGTAAGTCTGAGGAACCGTGATTTGAGAGGTGCTAAAAGCATAAACAGGCCAGAGGGTCCTCATTCTTAAGAGGGTAAAACAGTACTCCATCTCCATATATTAATGAGCAATTTGTAGAACAAGGTCCTAGAGTAGGTTATTGAAAGAACTATTTATGAAGACTGAAAGACTGAAGTGGTGTTCGTAAGAGTCAAAGATTCACTTGGGATGAGTAACATCTGGCCATTTGATTTGCATTACTGGCAGAGACATCTAAGTGGGATATCTAAGAGTGTGGTAGCCAGCAAGAAGCTGAAAATTGGCAAGTCATTAATGAAGCCCATAAAGATGTCCTTAGGGACAGACAGTTGAATTTTAGAGACTGAACATCCTTACCTCCTAAGATCTCATTGCTAAATCAAGCAAACCTAGGCTTCCAAAAGGCTTTATTCTTATCTCTGACTATTCAATACATTGATCATAGATTTAGAAGAGATCATTGATATTGAGCTCATCAAATATTGATGGAATGGGTAAATTAAGGAATACACAAAGGTGTCATAATCTATTATAGAGCCAAAGAAGCTTCGAGTAGATTTTCAGTTATTTCATTGCATTATCACTACTCATTAATTTTGCATTCCTCCTACTGGAAGAGTCCATCTTAATCCACGACACTAAGTTCTCAATGAATGGCTCATAAGTGAACGAATTAGTCAATCAGTAAATAAATTAAGGGTAGAGTAGAAAAGGGTGAGGTTAGTAATGGGAACTGGCAGTCAACTGCCAAAATATGTCCCTCCTTTCTTGCATAGAAATGAAGCTGTAGCTAGGACATGCATGTTCAACTGTATTTCCCAGCCTCCTTTGCAGGTACAAATAATCATGTGACTGAATTCTCACCCACTAAATGTTGACACACATGATAAATTTTACTTTGAACTTACAAGATATCTCGGTGACTCTTTTGTATTCTTTCTTTTTCCACACTGGCTGGAACTGGTGCAAATTTGCCAGTGGCCCAGAATCAAGGATGCAGATGAAGATAATTCCCTGGGAGGAAGTGGTCTAGATGACCATATAGAACTGATAACCTGGAATAGTCTCATCAAAATGCTTTTATGAAATATAATCCACTTTGTGGAGGGTTTCTTAATTATATTTGGTTAGTCTTTTTAATATGAGGTTTGTGCTGGTTAGTTCTTCATCAACTTGGCACAAGGTAGGGTCACCTAGGAACAGGGAATTTCAACTGTAAAGAATGCTTCTATCAGATTGACCTGTAGGCATATCTGTGGGGCATTTTCTTAAGTAATGCTTGATGTAGAAGCCCCAGCCCACTGTGGGTGGTAGCACCACTAGGCAGGTAGTCCTGTGTTATACAAGAAAAGCAAACTGAGCAAGCCATGAGGGGCAAGCCAGTAAGCAGCATTCCTTCATGGTTCCTGCCGCAGCTCCCACTTGAGTGCCTGCCCTGACTTCCCTCAGCGGTGGACTGCAATGTTAATGTGTAAGCCAAATAAACCCTTTCCTCCCCCAGTTGCTTTTGATTACTATCTTTTAATCACAGCAACAAGGTTCAAGGTGAGGTTTCCCAGCCAAAAAGCAGTGAACCAGAGACAAATGGTGTGGAGTATCTTGTGCAAGGAAAACCCAGTGGCTACACACATACAGAATAGGACAAACTAGTTTAATAGCCCTACATGTGGAAAAATCAGAGTTTTGATTGACTGGAAGACAAGCATAATTCAATAGTGTATATTTGGCTAGGGGTAGGGACAGTGACCACAGTTCTAAAAAGTGTGCCATACACAGTGAGAGCAGAAGTGGTGGGACTGAAGCCTTTCTGCCCTAGTCAGACCATGGCTGGTGACCTTCGTGTCACAGTGCAAATGCATGCTTCTTCCATGGGACTTCTGACATGACACCACTTCAAAGAGAATTTGATTATACCTCAGTAGTCCATAGATGCTAATAAACTCAGTTAGCATTGCTTTTTCCCACAGTTTTTTTTTTTTTAATTTGGGGGCTTGCCTATAATTCTCATGTGAATTGCACGTAGGTCAGGCAATCTAGATGCCTCTCACCAAGGCTAATCAGAGAAGATAAATCAGGATGGTGAACAAATGTAATATTCTGCCCCAAAAGGAAGGAGTATTTGTTGGACTTAGTGGGAAGAGAATGGCTGACAATGATGAAGACAGACCTTGGGGGACATAATAGTACATGACTTCAAATATTTGTGGCTGCCTCATGAGGAAGAAGAATGGGATATATTTTAAATAGGTCGGAAAGTCCTGAATTTGAAATAGCATGGAAAAACAGCAGCGTTTGACATAACCTCGGTGAATAAACACCTAGATTTTAGTAAGTAAGAAGAAAAGATGCTTTTTTGTTTACAGAGGGATTCGCCTCATGGTTAGTTTAATAGCAATTTGCTCTACGCATTTAATATTTTTGACTTGTAAAATGAGCTTGCAGGACTACACTGAATCACAATCAGCAAAGATAATATGCAATGAACTTAATAAAGGAACTATTGAGAAAAATAGGGGAGGCCACAGGGAAATTGCAAGGAGTAGGTAATAGCAACAAGGAAGCGAAGGGCCAAGGGGGAGGAAGTTACTGGAACCTGCAGACTGGGAGGGCCCAGAGCAGAATGAAATGCACTGTGCAGCTTAGAGCAGCCTCCCTGGAAGAAGCTGGAGGCTGACAGTCTTCTGGCATCAGCACTTACTTCCCTTTGGCTAAGCTCAATCAGGAACCAGAGGGCAGGAAGTACCACCAATGAATCTGGCAGGTAAGCCTTTGTGCCCCAAAGCCGAGTACAAGAGCTGGAGAGTCACCTCTGCAAAGAAACCGAAGCCACCATGGAACTGTAAGATGAATCTCTTTTCTACTTTGTGTATCCACCATCCTTGTCATACACCACTGCGTTGTGTTAGGGTGAGCAACACTAAAGACACCTCAGCATAGGGGCTGGAAAGATTCCCAGCACCCATGTCAGATGGCTCATGGCCACCTATGTAACTCCAGCGCCAGGGGATCCAGTATCTCTGGCCTCTTAAGGGTACCTCAAGTGCACATATCTACACACAGACAGACACATGTGCATAATTTTTAAAAATTAAGATAAATTTTCTAAAAAGAAATCTCAGTGCACCCTCCAAAACAAGGGATTTGAAGTGGTCTAAAATAAACAAATAAATAAATATATACATACATACATACATACATACATACATACATAAATATAAAAGCTCAGCATACTGTGGGTAAGGCTGGTGGTTTTTCAATTCCTTTCCCATGTGTGCATGAAAGATCTCTTCAATTTTGTATACATTTTTTTAGACCATACAGTATACTTCTGCTCTGTGGCAAAGCTTCCACAAACTAAGAGGAAAGCCAAGTCTTGCTTCTGAAAGAAAGCCTACAACAGGAAGATGTGGGCCTTACTTTCTAGAAGTCTCAAACTATCAATGCAAAAGCTTGAGTAGATCAGAATCTTTAGAAAATAAATATGGGTGTATGAATTCAGAGCAATGAGGGAGAAAAGAATCAGCTAGAGTAATACTGTCTAGCCTAGACATCATGTTTGGACTTTGAATTAGCAAATGTTCCTCCGCCATCCTCATGCATGCAAAAACAAGAAAACATCTTGCTGGTGATTCTTCTTTCAGCATGACTCCTCTCTGTCAACATTCTTGCTTGGTGACAGGGCATGATTTTTCCAGAAAAGCCTTGGGTACCCTCACACATTTTCTGCTGCAGCCGCTCCCACCCACAAAGCAGCATCTCTCTGTTTTTACAGCATTCCTCACTTTGAATGGTAATTATTTAACATGTCTGCCTCCCTTGTGGGGCAGGCATCCCTGAGAGGAAGGATCATGCTTTATTCATTTTTGCATCCTGCCGTCTCAGGAGCACCTTTCCCAGAGAACACACCCAGTGAGGACTTGTCAAATAAATTAATAATAAAGCAACCTCACCTTCTGTCTTTTCTCCCTGGGGAATTCTCATTCTAGTACAGAACATCACCCTTCCTGCCCATTCTCAAGAGTGTGTAACTAGTGGGTATAGAATTCTCAAAGAACAGATAAATAAATAATTAAAAATGAAGAGGGTGAAGCTAATGCTTTAAGTTTGGAGAGGTTTGGTTTTTTCTATTTTATTTTCTAAGATTTATTATGAAGAGCTTGCAAATAAAAAAATCATGCATCAAAATTAACCAAACACAAAGTCTATATATCTCAATGAACTTCTAGACAGTTAGAACACAGGTAATGGACACAAGTCATGAAAGAGGATGAGGTAATAGTTTTTCTAGTTCTAACTCTATCACGGATTTTTCTTGTTTTTAATGGTGTGTGTGTGTGTGTGTGTGTGTGTGTGTGTGTGTGTGTGTGTGTATTCAATAATGAAACTGTATTTTTGGTTGTGAGCCTAGCCTTTAACGGCTGAGCTATCCCTCCAGCCCTCAATAATGAAACTGTAAAATCCACCGTGAAACTCCACTGCTCCAGAATGGCTATTCTAAATGTATTTTATTTTATCTTATTTTATTTTATTTGAGACAGGGTATCACATATCCTAGGCTGACCTCAAACTTGCTATATAACCATGGATGACTTTGAACTCTTAATCCTCCTGCCTCAACCTCACAAGTACAGGATTATAGCAATGTGCCACCACAACCACTCTGGCCTGGGGTTTCTTTTTAACTATTTGGTTTTTTGTTTTGTTTTTCAGTATTTTGTTTTTGTGATTTTGGTATTCTGTTGTCATTGTCTTGGTTTGAGTTTTTTGTTTGTTTGTTTGTTTGGTTGGTTGGTTGGTTGGTTGTTTTGTTGAGACAAGGTTTCATATAGCCCAGGCTGGCCTTGAACTTGGTACGTAGCAGAGGATGACCTCGATATTCTGATCCTCCTGCTTCTATCTCCCAAGTGCTGGGATTATAGAAGTGCTACATTATGCCCTTCTCAGCATCTTTTCTCTTCATTTGCATATACCATACAAGGAACTGTAAGATGTGTTCAATTAAAGCACCTTGACCTGGAGCCACCACACTTTTAAAGGCCAGGTAATAACTATTTTAGCTTTTACAGGATATATGCTAGAATTGGCACAGAATGCAATGGATTCTGCACCTTGTTGAAAACGAAGTCAGAATAAGCATAGCCAATATGTAAACATGTGGAGAATGATTTATTACCTGGAGCAGGCAAGGAGAACAGGGGAGTCATTTCAAAGCAATTCCCTCCTTGAACAACAGAGCACAGGAGTTTTTATTCAGGGAGCCTATACATATTCATAGAGGGTTGGCCTATTCCTAAGCAACTTCAGTCCAAGGTCATGGACATCAAAGTGATGGACAGAAATGCTACTGAGCATGCTCAATTTATACCATAAAGTTTCAGCTGAAAACAAAGAAAAGAATGCTTTGAAGGTATATTAACAACAGAGTCTGTACCAAAAGATACCTGCCTAACTTTGTGGCTAATGAAATGGAACACACAAACCAGAAGTTTAAAGTATGTAATGCTAAGTACTGAGGAAGTAAACCAGTTAAGTCTCAATTCAGAAAATGCAGTTAATTGGACTACCAAATTTGCTAATGTTTCTGAAATAATAACTTTGCTGATCTAGTCCAGGTCTCTTGGTAAGCTTGCAAACAGGCTAGACTGAGTTCAGTTCTCTCTGCATCTGCCTTCTGTTTGAATTCACAAACTGAGCTCAATACAACTGTTGTTCATTCTCTCACAGAGCTGGAGGCTGTGACTCTGAAATCAAGCCGCTCACAATGCTTTGTTCCCTCTGATGGCTCTAGAAAAGGATTTTCTTTGCTTCTTCTAGCTTCTCATCATCACCAGCAACCCTTGGCATTCCTTAGATCACAATGGATGGGTTCCCATCTCTGCCTCTGGTATTGCATGACACCTTCCTATGTGTCACTGTTTCTGTGCCCTCTTCTCTTCTAGGGACATCATTCATATTACATTAAGGATACACGCTACTTCTACCTTGACGTGTCTCAGCTAATTATATCTGCAATGACTCAGCTCCCAAATAAGGTCACATACTAAGTCAACAGATGTTAGGACTTAACTATATATTTTTTAAGAGACAATTCAACCCATGAGCACCCCTTCACATCACTAAGCACCTTAGATATGCCCACAAACACATACCCATCAATAGACTGAAGACAAAAGCCTTCTTGGATGCTCTGTGGTGAATGGGAGGAGAATGGGAAAGACTAGAACTGGCTTTGTGCCTTTTGCATAGTGGAGGCTGGTTCTGGGAGGGAGGAGGGAATGAGAAGGGAGGAGAAACAGAGATGACAAGGCAATTCAAGTTTATCTACAAGAAAAGAAACATTCAAGACCATATGCAAATTACTGGTTTTTTTTTTTTATTCCAAGTACATGGTGGTGCATACCTGCAGTGCCAGCACTCAAGCAGGAAGAGCAGGAGTTCAAGGTCATTTGGAGTTAAACATCAGGTTCAAGGCCAGCCTGGGCTCTATGGTACCCAGCCTCCAGTAATTTTTTAAGGTGACCATTGTTGAATTATATTGAACTGGTTGTAAATAAGAAAGAGATCACCTTTTCCTCCCTCCATTGTAGTTACTCTCACAACAGGCATTTTCCCCGCTTGGGTTAGGATGGACAACATTTAATCCCAGCAACATTGTCACCTAGCAGACATTAACCATCTATAAGGTTATCCGGTGACTTTCAGAGGAACACTTTTTCAGAACCTTGAGTGGAGATAACCACATCCTCATCTCTCCTTTTCTCATGCTTCCAAGCCTAGCTTAACAGCAATTCTTACACCTGGGCACATATCAGGCTTTGTTTGAACACAGGTTCCTGGGCCCTCCCACCACTGTTTCTGATCAGTGGGTCTGCAGTCAGGTCCAAGAACCTCCATTTTTTCTTTAATGTTTTTATTAGCATATTGGAACTATACATTATAATAGGTTTTACCAACATTTTCATAAAAGTATATCATGAATTTCAGTCATATTCACCGAATCATTCCCCTCTCTTTTATTCCTCTCCCACTGATCCACTTCCTCTTCACAACTAGTCCCTCTTCTGCTTTTGTGTCTATTTTGTGTGTGTATTTGATCCAGTGAGTTGAAGGAGGGTTGCTTAAAGGAGCATGGGTGAGGGGTTATTCAAAAGAACCTGGGCACCTTACCAGTGGCTACACCACTGAAGAAAATGTTTCTCTCACCATTCTCAACTGCAGAGCATTGACCCACCAACACCATGGTTCCCTAGAGTTTTCTTGAGTGAGAGTAGCAGGAAATATTAGATAGAAGGATTTAGAGTGTGGAGATAAACAGATAGAAAATAAAGGGTAGCTTGGGGAGGGCCTGGAACCTATTCCAATGAGCCCTGACTGTCTCTGCCCTAAGATATTTATAGAAACACCAAGGGGTGGAGCAAAAGACCTCCCCCCAGCACAGCCAAGTGCAGACCATCTCAGACACCTGCACTCAGGCCTGTGGTACAATCATCCTCTCTATGCAGACCTGCTGAGTAAAGCCACAAGGAACCTGAAAATGGGCTCCCGCACTCAACTATTAACTGCATATAAATCCTCAAGGAGGGGTAGGGCCCCATGTGCCCCTCCCACTATGACAGGATGTTCATAGGCCCGGTCTTAATTACAGCTGCTATGAGTGTGAGCTCAAGAATAGAATATCCATGATGTGTCTAGAAGACAGCAATTCACAGGCCTCCTCCCCACCCCATCCTTCAGGGTTTGTTCTTCCCACCTCCTCTTCAGTGATGTTCCCTGAGCCTTGGAGGGGGTGAAATGATTGTCCCATTTAGGGCTGAGCATTCAAAACCCACTTATTTGCATTGTTTTGACCAGTTCAGAGTCTCAGCCTAAAGGAATCTGCATTTCTAACCAATTCTCTGATGATACTGATGATGGTGGTCTGGGAACCTCGCTTTAAGAACCACTGACCTCATGAAAAATAGAAGGAGCCCCTTATTCAAAACCAAGGCTGATTTTAATGTGGATAAAGTCTTAGGTCAATGTATTCCCCTCCCTTTTTTTCAGACAGGCTCTCACTGTGTCAGCCAGACTTGGAACTAGTGCTATCCACCTGCCCCTGCTTCCCAAGTGCTAAGATCATAGGCATGTGCCACCACTTCCTGTGATAGAAGGCCCCTATATAACCATTTAAGAAGAGAAAATAGTGTTGATATATCAGAATGTTATTTGGCCAAATAGGCCTAAGGAAAAGAAAAAGGCCCATTAAGTTTAAGAACTGATCAACTATTGGGGCCTGTAAGGTGGTTCAGTGGATAAGTACACTTGATGCCGAGCCTCACCACCTGAGTTCAATCCCCCAAAGCTAAAAGATAGACAGAGAAAATTGACTCCTGTACATCATCCTCTGACCTCCACAAGCACACAGAGCATGCACAATCACAGAGGGGGGGAGACTAAACAAACAAACAAATGAATGAATGAATGTAATAAAAAATTTAAAAGAAAAAACATCAGATATTAGTTGACTACTTGGCACTCTTAAAACCACATTGTATGCAAATACCATAAGGAAACCTACTACTTGGTAATTTTTTAACTAAAAGACAATACTAAGTGTTGTGTTTACTGCAAAAACAAAATATTCCTAGAATGATGTATGTAGCATGCAATATAGTACATAAAACAATGGCCCATGTCTGGCCATCTGTTGTAGAAACAAACATAGAAATCCCCAATTTCTTACCTTGTGCCCCAGAGTCCTATTACTTACTACTTACAGTCACTGTTCCTACTTCACCCCACCTGATTACCTGCCATTTTCCCTACACATCTGTCACCCAAGAGGTATCCTTCCCACTCTTGCCTGCCAATAACAGTTCCAGATGTGCTTATTTTATAATTTGCTCCTGCTTTTGGGTTTCCCAAAACCCTGCATCATTATTCAAATTGCTGCAATATACAGATTTCGATAGTGCTCTCCACAAAAAGAGGCATGCTACTTTTATAGACATATCAAAAAGTCCCCTTTCTCACTTTATATTTTACCGAGTGTTGATTTTCAAAAGCCTTGGATGGATAAGCCATTTTCAGAAAGTTATCATCTGGGTTTTCATTGCAACCCAAAAGTGTGCTTTGAAGATGGCACATAAGGAAAATCTGGGACTGGTAAAATGGCTCAGCAGATAAAGGCCCTTTCTGTGCAAGCCTTATGACCCAAATTCAATCCCCAAAACCGATGTGAAGGTAGGAGAACTGAGTCCACAGAGTTGTCCTCTGATCTCCACAAGGGTGTCATGTCATGCATGTACACACACACACACACACACACACACACACACACACACACACCATGCACACATACAAGAATAATAAATAAAACAATTTAAAAAGAAAATAAGATCTAAATGCCACAGTCATTTATTTGCCTTTTAAAATGTCATCTTCATCAAGTTAATTTATCAGATTTTTCCCAAGCTCTCCACGGGAAGCAAAGGCAAAAGTATTATTGTTGAATAGAAGCTGTGGTTACTTCTCCCACCCACCACCCCCTTCATAGCATCTAAAGCAACTAGAACTCCTGGAAATTGAAGTACCATGGGGGAGGAATCTGGGAAATCGATAATAATTTTCCAAGGTTGCTCAGCTTCAATAAAATACAACTCCACCAAGAAGTGTTTTGTTTTGTTTTTTTTTTTTTTTCGTGTCTTGTTTTGTTTGGGGGAACTAGTGGTGTGTGTGTGTGTGTGTGTGTGTGTGTGTGTGTGTGTGTGTGTGTGTGTGTGTGAAAGAGAGGGTGGGTGGAGGGAGGGAAGGAGAGAGAGAGGGAGGGAGGGAGGGAGGGAGGGAGGGAGGGAGGGAGGGAGGGAGGGAGAGGGGAGAGACATAAGAAATAAAGTAACAATCCAGTGTAAACTCTATTGCCTGGAAGTTGTTGTAACTAATACAGTTTTCTATTCCAAGAAAGACTGAAGCAGGATATTTTTTCCTTCCTATATTTTCAATGTTATTGCTAGCACAGGGCTGGAGAGCATTTCAGAGACTGGCTTGTTCATATTTATTCCAACTGGCCTCTGTGCCTTCCTGGATTACAGAGACTGCAACAAATTGTTTTCCAGACTCCTTTACTGCTAGAGTTCTGCTGTACTACCACAGGAATACCGTTAACCATACTATACTGTACACTGAATATTTTCAGAGAGTCAACTTACGTTGTACCATAAGAGTCAACTTTCGTTTCTTACCATGATTAAAAAGTCCATAACAAACAATAATGAAACTACATTTAACAGTAGTTCCAAGAAAATATTCTGTTAAAATAAGATACAGGGCTGAGGATACAGCTCAGTGATGGAATGTTTGCCTAGTATCCCCAAGACACTGGCCTTGATTCCCAGAAGTGTGGGGGTGGGGGGATGCAAGTAAGTAGTGTCATAAAAACAATTCATATTTAACATTGTGGGACTGGAAAGATGGCTCAGCCATTAAGAATACAAACTGCTCTTCCAGAGGAACCAAGGTCAGTTCCCAGTACCCCTGACAAGCTACCTGTAACTCCAGCTCCAGGGGACTCTTTGGGCCCCAGAGAGCACCCACATGCACAGGCACAAACCCACACACAGGTACAAAATTAGAAATAAAAATAAATCTTAAAAAATACTTAACATGTTTTACTTCTGACCATTGCAATAATATATGAATTAGAAATCATCATAAAAGTTTTATTACAAGCTGGTAATATTACAAATGTAAGAAATAAGATAAAAATCCATTAACAAATCATTAAACTGGTTTTTAAGTTCAGTAAAGTAGCTTCAAATGAGATAAAAATACAGAAAATACTAATTTTCCTCTCAAAAGTAACCACATAGAATAGATTTGAAAAACTGATTACATTTCCAGCAACAACAAAGATATAAAATACCCATTTAATAAATATACTGAACATGAGTGATAAGTCCTTGCTACTTCATCAAAGCATGCCATGTTCCTGGCATTAAACAGAGCAGTAAATGGGGACTGGCCTAACACTTGAGGAGTATTAACATTCTGCATCTTCATGTGTATGCCATGTGCCCTAATTTTTTTTATTAAGAAAATTGTTTCATTCATTTTACACACCAATCAAAGATCCCCCTCTTCCCTCCTTCTGCTCCCTCCCAGCCTCCTCCCCAGTCAACCCCCCCCCCCCCTACAAGAAGGCAAGGCCTCCCATGGGGAGGCACATCCAGTAGAGGCAAGTCCAAGCCCTTCCCCCTGCCTCAAGGCTGCACAAGGTGTCCCATCATAGGTAGTGGGTTCCACAAAGCCCACTCATGCACCCGAGATGGATTCTCATCCTACTGCCAGGGGGCCTCCCAAGCAGATCAAGCTATACAACTCTCTCGCCATGCAGAGGGCCTAGTCCAGTCCCATGCAGGCTCCACAGCCATTGATCCAACCTTCATGAGTTCCCACTAGTTTGGTTTGGTCATCTCTGCAGGTTTCCCCATCATGATCCTGATGCACTTGCTCATAGAATCCCTTCTCTCTCTCTCTCTCTCTCTCTCTCTCTCTCTCTCTCTCTCTCTCTCTCTCTCTCTCTCTCCCCTCATTTTAAAAAGACTTTTAAAAATGTTGACAAACCGTAGGCTCCTTTTTCCAAGTTTGTTGCTGAGTGGGGACGCAAGTGACGTAAAGGAGAATATAAAGAAAAAAATTAAAAATCCATGGCATTGACGAAAGAATCTTACCCCAAAACAGAAATAATAAAAAATAAACACCCTTGGAGTATCTGGCCCTTGAAACGATGTTTCAGACACTGTCCGAGGACATTTGATCACATATCACCCTTTTAAATTTAGCAAAGTCCTTTCTGGGCCTGGCTAAGTAGCTTTTTCCCTCTTGCTTGTTCCTATTTCACAGGTGTTTCAAAGCCAATCTCTAGAGGAAGGGCTTGCCAATATTGGCTACTCAAGTCCAAAACGGCCTCCTAAATGAATTTCTCTCCAGCATTGTGTGGCCCATTTATCCCGTCACGTCTTACAGTTCTTCTTTTACTGAAAAGGAGTGGCATCTCTTTACGACTGAGCTATCCTCTGGGAAAGAGAGAGAACAAAGGAGATGGTTTGCTTCCGTGCAGAAGGAAGCCTACAATGTCCTCCTCTGTCCTTGTCAACCCTTTCCCAAGCCCAAAATACCGCTCTCTAAGTAAGCACAGTTGGCCAGACGTACTGCGACACAGGAAACGGAGATGTTGCTCAAAAATAAAGTCCTTTCACCAAAAAAGCTGTTATCTCGATACTGAAGATCAAACACGTACACAAGTGCATTTCACATGAAGATTTGCCTGAATGGAACCTGGAATCAATGCTCAAATGAGGACTTGGAAAGTCAAAATGTCGCTAGCTAAGTCTCTGCGCTGCTAGGTTTGCATTTCCTTAAAATGGGAGAAGCTCACAAATAAAGACAGTTCTCTGTAGCTATTTTCTAAACACCACTGTGTTTACTTTTACAAAGGAATGAAATGAGGAGGTGGAGGCACACGTATCAGAAGTTCAAGGTCATCCTCACTTACAAAGTGAGCTCCATGCCAGCCTGAACTATTGTTAAAAAATTTTTTTTTCAAGTTGAAAAGTATAACAAAGTTTCTGTTAACATATATTTCTTTTTTATTTTAAAGAATGTTATTATACTGAGTTACATACAGCCATTTTCATACAGGTATATAATGTATTTTGAGTATATTCTCCCATCTACACATATTTCTAAGGGATAAATCTTCTTTTTAATCAGATTGCTTTGGGGACTTTAAGGATAAATTCTGGCAGAGCCACTGAAGCAATTTGCCTGGCTCTCAGAGACAGATTTGATAAACTTTGACACAGTAAACTAATAAATAAAATCACATTTAAAAATCAGTTCTTGTATCTACACATGGAAATTATCCTGCTTGAATTTGAGGTACATTTTTTCAAAGCAATGATATTATACTGTCATGGTATGAAGACAGAAAAAAAAACAGTATTCACCTAGACAAGATGAACTATGAAATAAGATTTTGTTCTAAACAATAAATTCTTTTATGGAAAACATGTAGCCTTTCTGTGATAAGCCTAAACATACCATCTTAGTTTCATAATATTGTTAACTTTAATGTTTACTCATTTCTCTTTCTTGAAAGGAAATCACTCCTATCTGTCAATTCAATTTGAAATTTCTTACAGTTTTTTGTTAGAAAAGTGTTTGCAAGTAAAGAAATAACTAACAAGAGAAATAAAAGAATTCCAAGCTTTGGCAAAGAAGGCATTTATAACTGGTTTTCTTTTTCAATAGAGCTTTCAACATTAATTTCAATCACAGCTCCTCTCTGATATATCCCTTAAGCTCCATCTCATGTCCATGTCTCTAAAATTCTCCATTCTGTACTTCAGGACAGTATAGTATTAAAGTATAGTACTACAAGAATACAAAAGTAATTTTTGAAACCAGTCAGGAACCCCAGGTCTTGGTGAGCACATGTATTTACTTTCACAAATAATATAGTAAACTTGATGTTATTGTGTTGAGTTTTCAGAACTACTGTATTACACTGTTCCTGTGTGGGACTATTCTGATATGACACTGTTCCTGGAGAGACCCAACACACACACACACACACACACACACACACACACACACACACACACACCCCTACTCACCCCAGATATGAAAAGAAAGAGAGACCAAAATAACAATACCAATGAAGTCCAACTTGGTAAAGCCATGAGTTTACTGGAGTTGCTTATAGAGGCTCTGCAAGTTGCAAAGTCTCTTCGGGCAGCTCAGTTGCTCTGTGTCTCCTTAGGAGACCTTATGACCTTAAAGAGGGAGCAACGTTCGCATCTGGCAAGTTTCAGAGACTCTTTGAGAATTCTGAAGTGTTCGTTTCCTGAGTCTGAGGGCAACTCCCTTTAGAAGTTCCTGGGTCTTAACCTGTAGAGAAAATGGGCTACACAGCAAGAAGCTAAACAATGACCAATTTGCTGCAGCTCTCTGGAATGTGCCTCACTCTTGCCTGGTGCATAGGATCCTTTAGGACTGTATTCAGGGCTACAGAGATTTCTAGTTCCTTGTTATTATGAGGAGCCTTCACTCTAACGTCTTTGGAGATATGATTATATTCTCTCTCTCTCTCTCTCTCTCTCTCTCTCTCTCTCTCTCTCTCTCTCTCTCTCTCTCTGTGTGTGTGTGTGTGTGTGTGTGTGTGTGTGTATGTGTGTGTGTGTGTGTGTGTGTGTGTGTGTGCATGGGTGCATGTGTCTGTCTGTCTGTGACTTATCAGTGAGGCTTTGTTCTTAGAAATGCACCATTAATCCATGTCATCACAAGGTGTACTTGCATAAGCCTGGGTGGTACATCTCTATCACTCTTGTCACCTTTTCGGGCATATGAAATAACACAGCATCACTGTTTTACAGAAAACTTATATGTGTGCTGCATGTGTGGGTATACATGTATGCAGAGGCAAGAGATCAATATCAGTTGTCTTCCTTAATCATCCTCCACTTTATCTTTTGAGGCAGGGCCTGTCACTGAACCTGGAGCCCACCAATTTGGCTAGACTGGCTATCCAGTCAGCCTCAGGGCTCATCTTTTCTCCATCCCCCACACTGTAATCAAGTATTCACACCATGCCCCTCTTTTTACCTGAATTCTAGAGATCAAACTCACTCAGGTCCTCATGCTGTGCAGCAAGCAACTGGGTCATCTTCCTGGTTTTTTTTTTTTTTTAACAAGCTTCTGCTATGTTAGAGTAAACTCTAAAGTAATGATTAAAAGTACAATATGGTAAATACATAAACTAGTAAAATAGTTATGATCATTGCCAAGTATTATGTACTCCGCATAAGTGCATGAGCTATGCTTTAACACATCTGGCAGCACAATAAGTTTGGTTACAGCAGCATTTCTACAGACCAATAAGTGATACATTGTACAATGGCATTACCATGGCTACAGTGTCACTTAGGGAACAGTAATTCATTCCTCAGCTTCATTATAACCTTAGGAGACCACCACCTCCTGTGCAGTCCACATTGGACCATAACATCATTGTGTGCTACACAGCTATTTGTATATGTATGTTATCTCCTGAAGCAGTCTTCTGTCTATATACTTAACAATTTTAAATATTTCTGCCTCGTTGTGATTAATTTACATATTTCCTATTTAACATTAGTCCTATTTGGCCTCAGTAGCAGCAGTCTTAAAAGAAGTTTGTCCTTGAATCTTAAGTAACTAGTAAAGACAATGCCTTAAAGATTCTTTGTGCCTAAGGTTTGGGACTAAGATCCCTTTTGTGACACTGTGAACTGGTAGAGAAGCTTCAGGGTATCAGTACTCAGAGTTCCACAGGCCCAACTACAATACATAGGAAGAAGAAGCAATTACACCAGGAAATTCTTTGTCTCCTAACTCCAACCACAAGATAAATTGGTACCTAATTGGAGTAAATCATCACTGCTTTGTCATCAGGACATGCTAGATATTTTGTGGGTCTTAATGCAATTGAAAATATGGGATTCTTTTTTTCAAAAATTATGAAGCATTTAAATCAGTAGCAGTGGGTTATAACACTGGGTCCAAGCAAGGACCCTTGCTGTGTACACATGAAGCCAGATCAGCTTCTCACTGCTAAACTGTCCTGTCACCTTGGAAATGAGCTATGGGCTTCAAGGTTGAAAGTCAGCCCTCTGCATTTGTGAGTGAAAAAAGAAAAAATCAGCATACAGGGGCTGGAGAGATGACTCAGTTTGTAAGCAGCTTTCCTTGAAAGCCCCAGGACCTGACCATCCTCAGAATTCACATAAAAAAGTAGGCTATAATGTGCATACCTGTAATCAGCATTAGGGAAAGGGAGAGAATTATCCTTGGGGCTCACTAGCCAACCAGCTTAGTCTGGTGAACTCCAAGCCAATGAGAGATCCTGTCTCAAAAACCAAGGTGAGGCTATGGAGATGAAGCACTGGGTAAAGTACTTGCTGTTAACACATGAAGATGAGAAATTGCATACCCAGAATGCACATACAGCCAGGCACAGCAGCACACATTTACAGTCTCTGTGATCTGGTGCTAAAATGGATGACAGCAACTGGAGAACCCTTCAAAGCTCAACGACCAGCTACCCTGGTACACAACAGAAAAGCAACCAAGAGATGCTGCTACAAACAGGTCAGAAGACAGGGACGGATACCTGAGCTTGTCCTCTAATATCCGCATGAATGACATTGCATATCAACACTTATACTCACACAAGCATGCACATACACACATACACACACACCATATCACACACACCACACCATACCACACACCACACACACACTATACAAACTAATCTTTTTTTTTTTTAAATCAGGATACAGACATGCTTCAGAGGAGCTTTGCTATATAGTCAAATGGCCTAGAGAAGACCATGTCTCATGTAGGAATGTCTTCTAGGGTCCCACCTATCATAGTCCACCCAGACAGGAAAATATTTACTTCAGGCACCAAGAATTCAATTGCACCTCTTGATATCTTAATAACATAAAACTGAAATAGAGAGCAGACTGGAGCAGAAGGAACAGATTGCTTCCAGAATAGAAGAATATTTCTCTTTATTATTCAAACTCAGATAATGAGATGACAGAGTTGCCTTGTATCAGTAGTGGTAATGAGCCGGCCACCATGGTGTACCAGTTAGCATTCTTCAGCTGTTAGCAACGGAAACCAACTCTGGCTGACTTCAACATAAAGTCACTTACTGAAAACACTACAAGTTAAACTTATTTATTATTATTATTCCCACTCCTGAATAGTTGAGCAACATTAAGCAACTATCTGAACCTATCTGTGCCTCAATTTCTCATGGACATACATTGATTCATTGAATATTAACTCTTAGATTGCTCTTGAGGGTTGTGTACAGTAAAACAAGACAGGCGTTTTGCATAATTGTAGCAAGCAGATAGCCCTCAATAAATGGTAGTGTGCGTGGCTCAATGAATCAGTGTACATCATTTCTTATACTAGGGCTGTTTGGGGGTAGGTACACAGAGGTGAAATGAACAGACTTTGGAATCATCTAGATGTCACTCATACTATCCCAATTCACTAGCTGTGTGGCCTCTTGGTTGCCACTGTTTTATTTCCAAATAGTGTTGTGCACATCACTTAGAGTAAAAGCCCAACAGCCATTGGATGAGTAAGAAATTTCACCTCTCCGGAACCTCAGTTCTCCCAACCATACATATTGCCTGAAATATTTACTGTGTTTGTTTCTCCACAAATATTCCTTTCTCTGAAAACAAACATTATTGTAACCATCTCCCCCAACCCATAATAACAACAACAACAAAGTAGAGTTGGAAAGAAGAAGAGATTAGTGGGAAGGGGACAAGAGAGGGTAATGAAGATGAATATGATCAAAATACACTACGTATGTGTATATAAAATATCACCATGAACCCCATAATGCATAATTAAGACATGCTAATTTTAAAAGGCAGAAAAATGGTATTATCAATGAATTAAAAAATGGCCCTGGAGTGTGACTCATTTTGAATACTCAGCTTAAATCAGTGAACAGCTATATTCAATTAGACCCAAGCCGTTCTTTTTAAAATATAAATGTATGAGCCACAGGGGAATTAATTTCAATTTTACCTGATGAGCCTTGAAATACATGTTTCCATATGCAAATCCTTCCTTTGTTCCCACTCCCCAGTTTCATTACTCCAACAGGTTTCAAATCACTGATGTCTGCCCAGAAAATGACCTTGACAGTCAGTCTTGAGAGGCATAAGAACAAAAGCACACTATCTAATAAAGCAAATGTCCATGACTATTTCACTTCTACATCTGGAATGAACACAACTGCAAAGTCCTTGCTTCCACAAGCTCTTGAGAATTGGTCATCCAGTAAACAAATGTAGTCTTCCTTTAAGACAATGTTTCTCAATCTGTGGGTCATGACCATTGGGGGTTGAACGACCTTTTCACAGGGATCACATATGAGATATCCTGCATATCAGATATTTACATTATAACTCATAACAGTAGCAAAACTACAGTTATGAGGTCACAATGAAAATCATTTATGGTTAGGGGGTCAGCACAACATGAGGGACTGTATTAAAGGGTCACAGCATTAGGAAGGCTGAGAACCACTGCTTTAAGATATGGCTGGAAAATAATATCAGGGTAATACATTGAAATTCAATGTGAGCTCCTGTCTCCATAGGACCCAACTGGAGCAAGCAATTTTCTGCAAATCTAGGCTACTGTACAAACACAAGCACATGAAAGAACAGCTTGGGGACTCTGGTTACAGCACAATAAAAAAATAAAAGCTTCTTTCCTTTCATTTAAAAATCCTTCAATTACCTTTTGCTTTGTTCATTTGTGTTTTGCAGATGTTTTCTTCCTTTTTGATTGTTTTCCATCACACTGATGGAAGAAGAAAGCAATTGAATAATTCATATGTCAGATCTCTACCCTATTGATGGCAGGGCTCTCTTAATTTTTCAGTAAAAAGGTTTGGCTACACAAGGTCTGCGCATGTTTATGAGTGAAAATGTGTGTGTCTGCTTCCATTTGCACACATGTATGTGCAAGCTGCAGGAGAAGCTGCGAGCTGATTGAAATGATAATTATTCTTGGGGGGAAAATCTCCTCTGTGGGTTGCACATTCTAGCAGATAAAACAACATAAAAATGAAAATAGAAATTGGAAGGTTGGTAATCAGAAAAACTGGGCTTTGGGCTCTCATTTCATGGCTAGCTGCTCTGGTGACTGTGGTAGTCAGCTTGTAAGATGGCGTCCAGTGATCTCTTCTAGCATTCATTCTCTTGTGTAGTTTCCTCCCGTGCTATACCAGTGTAGGTGATCTGTGTGACCAATAACATGGCAAGTATGATGCTGTATTACATTTAAGCTTCTCTCTCTCTCTCTCTCTCTCTCTCTCTCTCTCTCTCTCTCTCTCTCTCTCTCTCTCATCTCTTAGATCATTCATCTCCAGGAAGCTCCTTGCTTGGGGGATAGTCAAGCAGACACCTGAGGAGGACCATATGGTGAAGAACAGAGACTTAATGCCTTCACTTCTCTTCAGTAAGCTTGGAAAGAAAATGTCCAGCCGGTCAAGCCTCTGATAGCTGCAATCTTGAGTGATATTAGGATTGCAATCTCTTGAGAGACCTGAAGCCAGAACTACCACCTGAGCAGTGAGCCCCACTGAAAATAGCCCACAGAAACGCTAACACAGTATTTACTCTTTTAAGTCAATAGATTGTGGAGTAATGTACTACATAGAAACAGGCTACTAATATAGTAACCCAGCACAAATGACCACTCTGTGTTTCATTTCTCAGGTTATTTTCATTCAATCAATAAATATCTACTGCCTAGGGCTGGCGAGATGGTTCAGTGAGTCAAAAAGAGCCTGACAACTTGAGTTCAATCTCCGTGACCCACAGGATGGAAGAAGAGAACCAAGTCCCTCAAGCTATCCTCTGACCTCCGCCTGTCTGTGGTCCATGTGCACCCACACATCAATGCACACAAAATAAATAAATAAATAAATAAATAAATAAATAAATAAATAAATAAATGCAATTTTTAAAAAATCTATTATGAGGAGACTATATGATAAAAAGTATTTACTGCCTAAAGTGTCGAACATTATTAAAATGGGATGTTTGGACTAAATGTTACTTCCAGAAACAATAATAGAACTTGAACTTTGCTGAATCAAATACAACCCGAAGTCAATATCATTGATCAGCTAACCCAATAGCAATCCACTTGTCCCTTGTTGCTTTCAAATGCAGACACTAAGAACACTACTTCTTGGCTTGCCTGGTCTCCCTTGCCATCAGTGGTAGCCTCGAAACATCATGTTTCCCTATGAGACAGAAGCAGGAACTTGCTTATAGGATTTCCAGGAACAATTTTGCCTTCCTGTTAAAATAGGCCAGTGTGGCTGGCACCACTTTTCTCTCTTCTTTCTGCTCAGTATCTGAGGCTGAAGCTACATGCTGTAGTATTGGTGGGAGTATTAAGGCAATTCTACATAGTTAAAAGGGAGATTTATTTTGTGGGGTAACTTACAAGTAAAGGGATATGTTACAGGGTCTGGGAAAGGTGTTCAGAGGTGTTCCCTGGAGAACTCTGCTCAATCTACCTCCAGCGTCCAGGACCCAGGAACCTAGAGAGCCGGCACATCCAGATCTTAAGCGCTCCCTCTCAGCCCCACCTTGTAGGCATGACAGTTACCGGAAGCCTCAATGGGGGTAGCACTTCCAGGTTATAGCTGGAACAGCTACCGCTGCACTGTAGAGATTGCGCTAGGCAATTAAAACACACTAGCCATGATATAACTCAACTAACAAATTGATGCCTGGAGCTTCCTGCCCCCAAAGATCCTAAACTGTCAAAGCCAATCAGTAGGTTATATTTTCTATTACTTATACCTAAACTTGATCCTAATTGGTACAAATGCTTTCAAGATAAATGAGGAAAAGCTTCTCTTTAATACATTTCCTAAATTCCATGAATTATTGAGATACATTTTTATCACACTCAACAGTCAAAAGTTTGTTTCCTATGCTTCTGTTATACACATTATAGAGAAAAATTGCCATGTGCTGTTTAAACTCATTGAGAAGCTGGATCTACAAGTGAGGTTGGCTCCTATTGTTTTGCATATTTATCTCAGAATGTTCTCCAGGAACCCCCCCCGAAATCTGGAGATGAACTTCCCCTACCCAAGTCTGTCACATGGTGAAAGAAAAGCAAACAGCCTGATAGTAAAGTAATCGTGGTGAAAACAGCTAGAAGGTAAGCCGTTTTCACTGTTGCTTATCCCATGATGTGAAAATGCCTTTACTGGGAATGGGAAGCTGGGAACTCAGCCATGGGAAATTCATCCATGGAGAGAAAACTCAATAGGAAACTCCAACTGACTACATCAACTTCTCCAGTCAATTTCTGCTGGGTGTTGGATGATGTTGTCTCTACTTGCTTTCTCAAGCAGGCTGCTCCAGTCACGTCTGCTGCATGCTGTAAATTCCTGATCTAATGTTTTGCTATCTTCTGCTTCTATCTGGTACTTGCCATTTGTTCTTTTACTTTTTCTTGCTACATGTTTCATAAACCACTCATTCCAAACTGTACAACTATCATAGATCATTCTCTGGACCACACAGAGTAGCTCCTAAACAGCAGGCAAGATGACAATGATATTTAACATTTCTGGAGTGTTCTCTATGTGCCAAGCACTGTTCTAAATGCTTTGCAAGTTTAATTCATTTAATCATCACATCTCCCTGGGATAAATACTATTATTTCCCTCGTTGTGCAGAAGAGGAGTCTGGAGCACTGAGACAAAGAGGAAGCTTGTAAGGATTCATAGTTTATTAAATTCTAGAGCTGAAATTTAAACCAAGATCATTTGATTTCCATCTCTGCTATTTGCTTCTTTAGCAGACTTTCTTATATAAATCATGGGGGAGGGGGAAATCTATGGCTAAGAAAAGGTGCTATATACAACCATCAAATTTTATATAGCCATAAAGAAAAGTGAAATCATGGCATGTACAACTTCAAATCATTACATCAAGGAAAGTAAGTCAGACTCAGAAGGATAAATGCTCCATGTTTTCTCTTATATGCAAGAACCTAAATTTAAAACTAGATATGCACGTGTGTTTATATATGTGGGGGATTCCCAAAACTAGAAAGCAAATTATAAGGGGAGTAAGATATCTTAAGGAGGGTGGAAAAATAAAGAAGGCAATGGCTTACAGGCAATAGGAAGGCAGGAAGGGGAAACTAACTGGGTAAAGGAGGGAACCAACTAGAGCAGGGCAAGGTACAGAGGAGGAACATGGGGGGAGAATGAACGAGAGGAGCATACAATGGCACACATACGTGAAGATGCTAAGATGAAACTCATGTTGTGTGCTAACCTTCAAGTGTTAAGAAAAGGAAAAGAATCTACCATTGCCCCTGAACTGCACAGGATGCTCCATTTTGAATGGTTAAGCTCCTTTGAATCATTTAATAGCTGTCTTCTGATCAAAGATGGCATTCCTCAAGCTTGCTTTTCTCTCCTTTAATGCCCTGTAAGGCATGTGCAAGCCCTCTCTGACTCCCATTGCATTCCCCTGTAGGAATTAGTGTAACTTTCAATTGTCTGGGGCTGGAGAGATGGCTCAGCAGTTAAAAAGCACTTACTGCTTTTGCAGAGGACCAAAGTTCAGTTCCCAGCATCCACACAGGATGGCTCACAACCACTATTAACTCCAGATCCTGGCGATCCATCACCCTCTCTGGCCTCTTTAGTCACCTGCACTCATATAAGTTCTTAAATAAATTGTATGTGTAACCATCAAGTGTAAAATAATAGAATTAAAATGTCAGTGTTAATGACAATGAGAATGACTAACCATTACTACTGTCTCTAGCACATTTATCAGGTGCCTCCTTTATCTTGCACATTATAATAGTATGACCAAGCTGGCTGCAAGCACAATCTCCCACCCCTGACTCTTCAGTGTAAAAGATTATAGACATGTACCATCACTCCCAGCTTGACATCATCTTTACATACAAAATGTTCAAATAGTCTTCCTGAGTCAGTTAGGCCTGTTTTGCAAATGGCCACTTGAACCACTGGAAACACAAGTAGCCACCAGTTAAGAGAAAATCAAATCCACACTCAGGTGATCCTTAAAGGAATGTATCCAAAGACTTTCCATACACAGAAGAAAAGCTAAATGGCTACAGTATGTTGAACATTCACGCTGGCAAGCATACACTTAAGGCTTTGTGGGTGGTGTGTCTTTTCTTCTTCATATGAGTCTAAATAGTAAGTCCTAACATGAGCCTTTGATTCCTCCTGCTTCTATCCCTGCCTGGAAGGTGATGGAGTGTTGCAACGGTTGAAAGTGACAGGATAAAAATCTCTCAGAGCCCCAACCCCATCCTCTATCTTCTGTGCATATACAATGAGTGGGCTCCTACTCACAAACTAAGAACAGCAGGAGCAGGAGCCAATCTTAGCATCACTTGCTCCTGGTTCCTCTTGTCTCCCAAGTGCACGGATTACAAAGCCTGCACTACTGCATCTCTGCCACGCAGCCCAGTTCCCACAGCGGAATGCAATGGGGGTCAGACAGGGCTTGCACATGTCTTACAGGGCCATTGAAAGAGAGGAAATGCAAGCTTGACAAATGCCGATCCTTGATCGGAAGACAGCTAGTAGACTTGCCCCGCCCACTCTACTTTTGTTTTGTTTTTTGTTTTTTCGAGATAGGCTTTCTCTGTGTAGCCCTGCTGTCCTGGAACTCACTCTGTAGACCAGGCTGGTCTCGAACTCACAGAGATCCGCCTGCCTCTGCCTCTCAAGTACTGGGATTAAAGGTGTGCACGCACTGCACTGTTTTTTACTCTGATAGAGTTTTTTTTTTTTTTTTTTTTTTTTTTTTTTTTTTTTTTTTTTTTTCTTTGAGTTACAAGATGCTGGCTCTGCCTCCAACTGATCAATGCCCACCGGCTGCTTTGTACTTTTCAAGCAGCCCACAGAGGCTCGTTGCTCAGAAAACAAATGATCCAGAAGGTTCGTGTAGGATCATTCTAACTTTCCCAAGCAAACACATAGCAACTGAAATTAGAATTCCATATATTTCTAAGCTTCAACTTCATCATTTTAAAAATGACTGTGTAGTGTTCAGAAGTTAGTCTCAAAAACAATTTATTTTGAAGAGATTATGGTACAGAGAAAAATTATAATAAATAGTGGTTATCCCTACATGTGGATAACCTTGGACAGAACTCAATTATACCACCACATACTATATATAGTCACAGACATCCTATGTCTGAGCTCTCCAATATTCAGTCATTGAATTATTCAATGTGCTTCCCGAGGAGAATAAAGTTATCAACAGCATCAGTGATGAAGCTTGTGAATAAATAAATCGCATATGTCAACGCTTTAGTGATAACTAATAGGTGCTACTAAAAAGGCATCGGAAGACAGGTGCAAGGGGTTTATCTCAATCCTCAGTCTTTTAAGTCTATAACTAATTTACCCTGGTAAGTTCCTCGTTACAGATGAGGAAACACAGGCACCGATAAATGAAGCAGATTTCTCAAAGTCATGTAAGCTAGTTTATAACAAGAAATGCATCCATCTCTTTCCCCGTGTGATCACAAAGTGTATAAACAGGACTCCTGATGAGTCTGTATTAACATAGTCCTGGAAAACAGACACCCTCATAGGTTTAAAAAGAGAGAATAGTATCAACTTGGAACCTGGAACCATAAAATAATGACACAGACATTTTTTTAAATAAAATCAGAGGACTTTGGAATGAGAAAAGAAGCTGCAGCATCAAAAATCAGTCTCTGCATTATCCTAACACTGGATAGGTACCTGTGTGTGATGGGGTGGAGGGAGTTACTAGTCACTTTCAATCATTTAGTTCATGCCAGTGATATCCCAAGGAGAAATAAAAGGCAACCGTTTAATCTACCTCACATATTCATAAGAGAAAAGAAATTATCATTTATCAGTTAATAGGAATTCCAATCATTTCAGCTTTTAAACTTGGAAGGAAAGAAACATAAGAAATAAATCATAATTGCATTTGCATCATAAATATTATACTGTGACAGCCTCATAGTTTGATCCCGATAGCCCTAACAGTATGCACAAATTCCAGTGTGGATGCCAGTCAAATGGCTCAGTGGAAAGGTTACCACCGAGCTTAATGACCTGAATTCAGTCCCTAAAACCCACGTGGTGGAAGAGAGAGAAAATTCATGCAAGTTATCTTCTGACCGCCACACACTCAGACATGTGCATACAAATATACACAAACTCCAGTGGGAGAAAAATCAAACTACCATTACACAAAAGGATTCAATTCCTAGGGACACTTGAAAAGATGTGGAAAACTAAAAATACGCCAATCATGTTGACACATTTCCATTTCCAGCCTTTGGGAAATATTTGTTTCTTAATGTATTTTTTCATAATATATGTATGTGTTTGTGCCTGTGAAATCTGATGTGCATCCAAATCTCATTAGAGATGATCAGCTTCCATCAGCCTTAAAGAGCTATACTGACTTTCGGAGCTAGACTTTTCTCATTGGCATCTTTAGAAGGTAAGAAAAATACACTATAATAAAAATATTCCAATAATGTTGTAAGCCCTACTTTGCAAATCCTACTTCCAAATGAGACTGTGGAAGGAGACATAGCACCAATACATGATGGCTCGAAACTCTCATTCACCAACTGATGTGCACTAGGTTTCAATTTGGCTGAGGAAAGGCAATTTAAAGATTTCCCTATGAATAATATATTCATAAGTAGGATGCATAAAACTGCAGTTACCAAGGTCAGCACAGCTTGTAGACTTGTGCGATTTTCTAGTGCAATGGCAACTGATCCATGCTATGCAAGTCTCCATTTTCCTTATCCCTTCACAGCACCCAGAGACGCACAGAAAATGTCATTTCACAGTAGCGCTGCAAGCTGAGCAAAGCAATCAATGGCTTGCTACTCTCCGGAAGAAATGTGAGTGGTTGGAGGAGATATGAGATCGCCTGAGAAACTGCCAGAAGAAAGACAAGTGGGTGTTGTAACTGACCTTCACTATCCACCCTGCCTGGAGGGCAGTTTTGAGCCATGCTCACCTTTTATGCAGAAAAACATTCTGAGACAATTAAGGTTGGAGGTAACCAGGTATGATAGTTAATCTTAATTGTGAACTTGATTGGATCTGGAATCAGATAAGCCACATACCTCTGGGTGGGTCTATGAGGATATTTCCAGGGAGGATTGCTGAGGTAGGGGGGTTGGGGTGGGTTCCCAGAGTGAGCTGCACCTTCTGGCAGGCCAGATATGAAGAAGTCTAGATTCCCTTTTCACCTGCCAGTCTTCCGTGCCTGCTGCTGAGTGCATCTATTCTGTTGTTTCTACTGCTGCTGCCCTCAGAAGCTTTCTTCCTCCATCTCTCAACAAGAACTGAAGCCCAGTGACTCTCCAGGAAGCCTCCATGCCTTCAGCACCATGACAGGACTGCTAAGGCATCCAGGTTTGTGGACCGAGCATCTATCAGATGCTTGGCCCTCCAGTGTGCAGACTGAGCTTGCCTCTTCTGTACTGTGGAAGCCAACTGAATGCATCCTCTTTGTAATATACATTCATTCTACTGTTTCTGTGCCTCTAGAGCAGTAGTTCTCAAACCATGGGTTGAGACCCCTTTGGAGGTCAAAAGACACTTTCTCAGGGATCACCTAAGACCATCAGAAAACACAGGTATTTAAATTATGGTTCATAACAGTAGCAAAATTGCAGTTATGAAGTAGCAATGAAAATAATTCTCTGGCTGGGGGTCACCACAATGTGAGGAACTGTATTAAAGGGTCGCAGCATTAGGAAAGTTGAGGACCACTGCTCTAGACAATCCACCTGGAATTTGGCTAAAGGTTGCATCCCTCAACCCACTGCCTGCTGGATAAAATCTGAACTAGAAATCGTGTGTGACCATTCCTAAGTCAGGCTAAATCATTTTCCAGCAAGATGAACCGAAAGGATGGGGGGGGGTAGGGTTACAAAAAAGGATCAAGAAAAAAATATTTGCAACTTTAAACGTTGATCACATAGCGGTAGTTTTTCAAATGCCCAACTACCAGACATTCTGTTTAGTACTTTACATCCTTACCTAATCTAATTTTCAGAGCCCCATCTTTAGACAAAATCAAATGACTGGTTGATGGCAAGGCTGAGACTCAAATGAAAATTGAGGCTCTGCGCTCCTAATCACAACCCCAGACTGCCTCCCAGGAAATCGGGAAGCTGGGCTTCTCTATTTCCGCAGCACACATGCAAATTCTCTCCTCTGGGAGCATATGAAAATGCAGATAATGGGACCAGGAGATGACCCAATTAGTAAAATGCAAGCAGGAGGATTTGAGTTCCTATCTCCATCACTCGTGTAAAAAGCCAGGCACGGAGGCATGTGCCTGTCACAGTGTGGGAGGCAGAGTCAGGAGCATCCCTTGGGCTTGCTGTCCAGCCAATCCAGCCCAATGAGCTTGTTGCTAAAATTCTTTCCCTGGGGGAGACACAAATAATGTCTACCTCTTCCTTAGGTCCCAACAACAAACCCAAGGCATGATTCCACCAAAGTTCATCCTGGGGAGCTGATGAGTTTATTAGGGTTCCTTACAGAGCACAGGTGAGGAGCTGTGGCAGGAGCATGGGTGACCCTAAAAGAGCCGCATTGGAAGATCTGCACCCAGTATGGATGAAGGCTACATAGATGGAATCCCTTCCCCTAGTCCTTCCCCACTTACATATTCCAGCCCCTCTCGAGACCATGTTCAGTTAGAACAGACTTGTGTATAACTGGTTGGGAGGGATGGCTGGATACTCCAATGAGGGTGTCTTGACTCTCCCCACCTCTCCTTATATGAAGGACCCTCTAAAGTCGACAAGTACAGCTGTGATGGTCTTTTGTAAAGTAAGCACAGCTGATCTCATGAAGGTGATAACAGTCTGGCTTGGAGGCTAGTACTACACAAGAAAGCTCCAGGTTCAGTGAGAGATCCATCACAAAAGAAAGTAAAGAGAGATTGAGGAAGGCACCATAAGTCAACCTGGCCTCCACGAGAATGCTCACTCACCTAGACCTCCCCCTCCTACACATTCAATGCTGTAACGCTGAGGTGGAACCTGAAAATGTATGTTTCTAACAAGCTCCTAGGTGCTATCGATCCTCAGACTGCAGTTTGAGTAGCAATGGGTAACTGTGGGAAAAACAGCAGGTAATTGGGCTCTCAAAAACTATGTAAGAAAACGTAAAGCCTCTGTGGTGAAAGGGGAAAAAGAAAGGCACAGAACACTGGAATGAGAATGAAGCAAATCGGTAAGAAGGCAGGGGGATGAGGGAACTAGAAATAACTGCAAAGTGCCGAAGCAAACCAAAGAGTGGCATCTGCCCAAGAGAACAAGCAAGTGGAAAATGGATAAAGATGAACTTGCACAGAACTCCAAAAATAATTGAGGAAAAGGAAAAGGGGAGTAGAAATCACAAAGAAGGAAGATATGTCTCCAGGCACCAAGATGCTTACAAAAATGGATACTGGCAAGCAGGAACTGGGATGACTAGGACAAATACTAAGCTTGAAGATACACTAGAAGAAAACATTCCTGCATGTAAGCTGTTGATACCACACTGGGACTGAATACTAATAATCACAATTATTTTTTTGAGAAAATAATTCACTTACATATCCATAATGATGTAAGCACTATGCATAGTGATAGTGCATGCTTTCATCACTATGTAGATGACCTTGAACCTCTGACCCTTCTGCCTCCACCTCCTGAATGCTGAGATTCTCTCTTTCCATCATATGGGTCCCAAGGATCAAACTCAGCTCTTTATGCTTGGTGGCAAACACCCTTACTGTCTTGCTGACCCCACAAAAAGAAAGAAATTGTACATTCATAGGTATGTTAATCAACTATTAAGTGGCTGCTCTATTTTGCTTTCATGAGCTTGAAGGCAGCATGGAAGTAGGCAACAAATAACCCTTCACCCATCTCAGTGTTTTTATTGATTCTCCTCCCTGTGGGCACCACTGTTCATGCTTTATGATACTCAAACTATCCTGCAAGAATGTCCAACCCACAGCCCTCAGGCCACATGCAGCTGAGGAGAGCTACAAATGCAGACCAATGCAGAATCATAAACTTACATAAAACACTACATAAAATTTTAGGTTTGGGGAGGGGTGGGGTACTCAATTATGCGTTCTCAGGCATGCACTTTGTAGATAACAAACTGGTGTCACAATGATCAAAAAGATGGACAGCCCTACTCAGGCATAATTCCTGCTTCTTGTCTTATTTGTTAACTCCTTCTTAAAGTAAATACCCTCAGCAATCATATATTATATATATATATATATATATATATATATATATAATATAGTTAATGTAGAATTCTAGTTTGGGAAGTAGCACCCAGAGTTATCTGGCCCATTTGTGAGGCAGCACATTATTATTATCTGGCAGAGCAAAACCATTCACTTCATGACTGAGAACTAAAAGATATGGAGAGGATGCGTGTGAGGTCCTATCATCTCCTTCAAGCACATGTCCAGTGACTTAAAATCTCTCTCACTAGGTTCCATCTCTTAAAGGTCCCACCATTTCCAGTAATGTCATCCTGGGGAGCAAGCCTTTACCACCTGAACCTTTGGCGGACCCTTAAAATCCAGAGTATAGCAAGCAACTCCTGATCAAAGCAATGGCTTTGGACTCAAAGCACATATCACAGTTCATTACATATAGAAATCTCTTAATAATGTTTGTTGAATGAAGATTGGGTGAATCACTGAATCCTGGTACCTGTTCTGCCATTAATCTTAGACAAATCATACAGCCAATCTAAGCCTTTAGTTATTTCTATAATACAAGGAAACCCAACTCAGTGTTCTCTGAGTTCAGGCTATTATGTGAATCTAGGCAAATAAAATCATTCCTGCTATCCAATATTGTATATGTGCATATGTGTGCATATGTGTGCTAATGCTCATATGTGTATGGGGTGCATATGTGTGTGGAGGCCAGAGGACAACCTGTGGTGTCATTCCTCAGGTGCCATCCACCTTGTATTTTGAGAAAAGTTCTCCCTCTTGCCTGGGGCATGCCAAGTAGCATGGAGCAGGGAGCCCCGGGGATGTACCTGTCTCCACCTTCCCCAACACTGAGCTTACAAGCACATAGCTTTTTCACGTGTTCTAGGAACTGAATTCAGGTCCTCATGCTTGCAAAGCAAGTACTTTACCAACCAAGCTGTGTCCCTAGTCCCTCTCCAATATCTTAAGCTTGGTTAACGTAGCATAAAGCTGGCCATGCTATGATAGAAGCAGCCAAATCTGGAATCATAGTACATACATCTATGCTATTTCCTAAAACATTAGCTTACAACAGGTCTTTGAAGATCAAGTAAAATTTTGATGTATGATACATCCTCATGACTAGCCCATTGTCTGAACCTGTGCAGCCCAATATGGTGCCCACTAGTCCTATGTAGCTAATTAGGTTCTTAAAGTATCCCTTATCCAAGATGAGATATGTTCTAATTTCCTTTCTGTTGCTGTGATAAAAGCACTCTGACCAAAAGCAACTTGGGGAGGAAACAGTTTACTTGGCTTACACTTCCGTATTACAGTCCATTATCGAAGCAAGTCAGGGCAAGAACTTGAAGCAGAAACCACAGAGGAACACTGCTTACTGACTTTCTCTCAGGCTCATCCTTAGCTAGCTTTCTTTACATCCCAGGACCTTGCCTAAGGGATAATGTCACACAAAGTGGGCTGGGCCCTCCTAAATGGTTTAACTATCAAGACAATCCTCCATAGACATACCCACAGACCAATCTTATCTGGATAATTGCTCAATTAAGAGACCCTTCTTAGTTGACCCTAGGCTAGATCAAGTTGCCAAAGCAAACTAGGACAAGATGTGAATTAACTAGAAAACACACACTAATTCTGAAATTTTACTATAAAAAATAGGGCAAAATGTCTCAATAATTGTGTTATATTGAAAAAGCTATACTTTTGGGCATGCTGATCTAAATAGAACAGACCATAAATTAAATTTTGACAATTTCTTGCTACTTTTTCAAAGTAGCTCATGAAAATTGAACGAGCTGACCTGAATCTACTACTGGACAGTGCCATTCTAGGATCTATATGGGATACAAAGCTGAATGTCTCCATCTTTGACCATTTACGACCATTTGAGTAGAGTGAAGGGAGAAAGGAGGAGAAGGAATAAGCTATGAGTCAGAAGAGTACCGAGACCAAGTGCTATGAGAGGGAAGCAGAGGGGAGAATCATATTGACTGGGCTTGGGGCGGGACACATGGGCACAGGAAACTATCCCGCTGTGTTTTCTCTTGGTTTTGCTCACAGGGAGAGATGGTCAAATTACAGTAGGCTTTGTGCCAACCAAAACAGAAGAGCTGAGGAAAACCAAGCCAAACCTGGTCTCAAAGATATTATTGTCCCGGAAATGCTCTGAGAACAAGAGAAAATATTTTTTTTTATTTCCCTGCCTGTGGTGTTAAAATCTATCCAGGGACAGGTTGATATAAATTCCCCAAAATAAAGTGTTATGGCTTGCCTCTCCCCATACCCCTCTAAAAAGACAGCTTGTTCACAGAGCAATCTCTTGAATTGGCTAAATGGTGGTTCAAATAAACATTTTGAGAGATGGCTCCCCCCAGGTGCTTATAAATTCCACCAGTCCCTTAATGAGAATATCAGCGAGGTTTCACAGCAACTGAAGGGAAAATGAAAACCAAGATATGGGGCCGAATAGACCAGGGAGAGCTTAATAGACACCTACTTTGTGATTCCAGCTTCACCATCATCTTGTGAAAGCAAGAGATGCTTCAAGGCAGGGAACTGAATTCTATCTTTAGCAATCCAACTCTGCTTTTGTTGAAGAAGGCAAGAGGCCCAGGTACAGACTGTGTGCCCCAGCCTCTGCCTCAGATGGGTTGGGTTAACCTCATGACCCAGCTCAGACCAATGAAACATAGCTAGAAGTCATTTTCAGAGCTTCTGTTTTTTAAGATTGAAAATAGATTCTTATCTTATACAATACATCCCGACCACATTTTCCCCTCCCTCCACTCCTCCCAGCCCCTCTCATCTTCCCACTCCTCCTATCTCTCCACTCAGAAAAGAGCAGGCCTCCAAGAGACAACAACCAAACACTACCCAAGATAAGACAAGGCAAAAGCCCTTACATCAAAGTTGGACAAGGCAATACAACAAGAGGGAAAGAGTCCCAAGAGCAGGCAAAAGAATGAGAGACACACCACTCCCACCATTAGGAGTCCCACAAAAACACCAAGCTGTCACGACATTTATGCAGGAGAGCTGGTGCAGACACATTCAGGACTGGTGATTGCCACTTCAGTCTCTGTGAGCCCATGTGAGCCCTGCTTAGTTGATTCAGTGGGCCTGGTGTCCTCCATCCCCTCTGACTCCTACATTCTCTCTGCCTGCTCTTCCAAGAGAGTCCCAGAGCTCTGAGGGGAGGGACCCTGTAGTGGGCAGCCATTCCAGCTTTGGTCTGGAAGTTCCAACCCCCATTGAGGCTTCGGTAACTGTCATGCCTACAAGGCAGGGCCAAGGGAGGGCCCTGAAGACCCGAGATCGGGACACGTGCCGCGCTCTCTTGTTTCTTGGACCTGGACACTAGAGGTAGACCAAGGGGAGTTCTCCAGAGAACACCACCAGACTGCGCTGCATCTTTTCCAGAACCTGCCACCTTCCTTTGTAAGTTACCCACTAAATACATCTTCCTTTTAACTACGTGGAGTGGCCTTAATAATTTCACCAATAGGACCATATAGAGCCCTCCAATTTAGACTCTTTCTCTACATGCCTGGCTGTGGGTCTCTACACCTGCTCATATCTGCTCTCAGAGGAAGCCTCTCTAATGACTACTGGACAAGGCACCCATCTATGAGTATAGCAGAATATCATTAGGAATCTTTTCATTGATTTTCCTATTTGTGTTTGGTTGTACCCTAAGTCTCTGGACTATCCAGTTTCTGGTTCCTAGCCATCTAGGCAGTGTTGGGTTGGACTGGGGGGCCTCAAGTTAAGTCAGACACTGGTTGGCCACTCCCACAAGTTCTGCACCACCTTTGCCCCAGCACATCTTGCAGGCAGGACAGATTGTAGGTCAAGGGTATTGTTGTTAGGTTGGTGTCCAGGTTTCTCTTTCTGTAACCTGCAGAGTACCTTCCCACACCAAAGAGACTAGAACACAGGGGTGAAGGTGCCATGCAGGCATCGGCTTGACCTATGTTCACTGAGCTGTGTGGATGTTGTCCTCGACAATGGGGCCCCACTGTCAGTTTGCAGAGGACAACCCTCTGTCCTAGCATCAGCCTGGGTTGTTTAGGGATCTCCACGGGACCTGCCCCCTTGGCCAACAACTCAACTGAATGCAACCCATTTCTGCCACTGGAAGCCTTGCCTGGCTACAAGAGATGGCCAGTTCAGACACCATATCCTCCAACACTAGTCCTCTAGGTTCACCTTCATACATTCCAGGAAGTTTCCTCTGAACTAGGTTTTTACACTGACCCCAAAATGCCTTCCAATTCCAGCTGTCTCTCCCCACATGCTCTCCCTCATTCCTTCCTACACACACACACACACACACACACACACACACACACACACACACACACACACCTGATCCCTCCCACTTCCATCGCTATCTGCCCCATCCATCCACAAAATCTATCCATTTTCCCTTCCCAGGAGATCAATGCATCCCTTGCTTGAGCCCTCCTAATCTCTCTTGGTCTGTGGATTTTATTATTTACTTAACAGCTAATATCTACTTATAAATGAATACATACTATATTTGTCTTTCTAGGTCTAGGTTATCTCACTCAGGATGATTTTTTCTAGTTCCATCCATTTGCCTGCAAATTTCATGATTTTTTTTTTTGAATAGCTGAGTGATACTCCATTGTGTAAATGTACCACATTTTCTTTATCCATTCTTCAGTTGAGGGACATCTAGGTTGTTTCCAGGTTCTGGTTATTACAAATAATGCTGCTATGAACATAACTGAGCAAGTGTCCTTGTGGTAAGATGGAGCATCCTTTGTGTATGTGCCCAAGAGTGGTATAGCTGGATCTTGAGGTAGATCAATTCCCAATTTTTTGAGTAACTGATTGGCAGGGCTTCTAACAGAGCTTCTGAGATAGGGATCCCATGGCATCCTTAGATAGGGTACCCTTACCCTTGTGGCCTCTGTCCTTCCTTTTTTTCTGCCTTGCAATGCAGATATGACAGTGGAGGAGAGGTACTCTGCTGTACCCTGAGCAGCAACTGTATACTGAGGAAAGGAATGGAGCTTGCAGCTTTGGTATCATGAAATCATTCACCTAGATTGTCCACCTCTGGATTCTTCATTGTGTAAAATATACTGTTTTTAAGCCACTGATTTTAGATATTTTTGGCAGCTGATACAAGTTGGCTGATTGTTCTATGTACCCAATTAATGATTCCAGCTTGTTTGTTTTCACTGCATGTGTCCATATTCTGATGACCAATAGCAGTTAGCAGTACCCATTAATGTTGCTAAATGGACTAAATATGAATGTAAATGTCCATACAGAGGCTGGAGAGATGGTTCAGTGGTTAAAAGCACCTGCAAAGGACCCATTTTTGATTCCCAGCACAGACATGGCAGCTGACACTGTCTGTAACCCCAGTTCCAGGGATCACCTTCTTCTTCTTCCAGTCACCTTCTTCTGGCTGGATCTATAGACACAAAGCACATGTATGGTAAGTATACATTGTAGGCAGAGTTTTCCTATCCCAGGAGCTGCTTCCAAATTACCACACAAAGGCTTATATTAATTGTAAATGTTCAGCCAATACGTCAGGCTTATTACTAACTAACTCTTACATTTTAAGTTAACCCATATTCCTTATTTATGCTCTGCCACATAATGGTACCTTTATTAGCATGGCAGATTCATCTCCTGCTCCCTCTGCATTTGGCTAGTGACTCCTGACTCTGCCCTTCTCCTTCTCAGCTTTCCCACCTAACTTTATCCTGTTCAGCTATTGGCAAGTCAGCTTGTTTATTAAACCAATCATAGTGACATATATTCACACACTGTACAAAAGGATAATTCTATAGCAATACATGGATGCAGGGGAACACTCATACACAAGAAATAAAATAAATTTACAAATTGAAAATAACTAAGTTAATATTTTAAGTGCATACATACACAGGAGAGAAACCAAACAAAATAAATAAAGTCAACTGAGATTACTGTTGTGATATATTAATAGTTGTTGATGGAGTACTTGCCTATTGTCTTAGTTATTGTTTTATTGCTGTGAAGAGCATCATGACCAAGGTAACTCTTATAAAGGAAAGCATTTAACTGAAGGCTTGTTACAGTTTTAGAGGGTTAGTCCATGGTCATCATGGTGGGAATCAGACAGGCATGGGGCTGGAGCAGTAGCTGAGAGCTTTAAATCCTGATTTGCAAGCAACAGACAAAGAGAGATACTGGGACTGCCATGGGCTTTTGAAACCTCAAAGTCCACTCCCAGTGACACATTTATTCCTTCCGGCCAAGTCTGAAAACCTGGGTTTAAGCCCTGGAACTCATATGGTGGAAAGAGAGCCCAACTCCCATAAGTTTTCCTATGACCTCCATAAAAATTCTAGTGATAAAGAGTTGACTAATGGGTTAAAAAACCTCAAGTTAGCTAGTCCAGAAATGCAACTTTAAAGAAAAGCTGATTTTTTCAAAAACTAACTTCACAGAACCATTTTAAAGATGCATCCTATAAATAAGTACAAGTGACACAGTCTCACAGAGAAATAAATTCAGCTTAAAACCAATAATAATGTGTGATGACAGGTAGGCAAGGAGATGGATATGAAATAAACAAGGAAAATTGTAACTGTATCCTAGTAGCTGTGTCTCCTGAAGGTTAGAATGCCCCTTTGTTGTTAAACATCCTTGAAGCTGTAGGTGGATTCTTCCTATATCAGGAATTAAGATGCCAGGGTACTTTCCCAATTGCTACATGACACTTCTGAAGACTCTGCATCCTCAAAAGTAGATTGTATTGTAGTTTACACACACACACACACAACATATCTTTGTGGGCTTTTCTAGAAGATCATGGGAAGAAATGTCCCCAAAGAGACACCTGGTCTACCATGATTTGGGAGGGAAAGGGGGTCACCAATATGCCATCTACCTCTTAAATATGCATAAAAACTTTGTTATAATCCACAACACAGAACCCACCAGACAGCTTCCCACTTTAGGGCAGCCCACTTCAATCTCTCTGTAGGTGTTTTATTTTGCTTTGACTTCCCCCTTTAACTGTGTTCTTCCCTACCAAAAGATGAGATTCAGGAGATATCCTGCATTGTTTCATATCTGTTGCTATCATAAAATACCCTGACAAATACAATTTAAGTGGAAAGGAGTTTATTTTAGCACACAATTCCAGGTTATAGTCCACCATAGCAGAAAAGGCAGTGGGAACTTCAAACAACTATCATACCATATATCTGCAGTCAAAAGCAGAAAGAAATCAGTGCATGAATGCTTCTAGTGTTTAGCTCTCTTTCTCCATTCTTATACATGTCAGGACTCAAGAGCAGGGAATGGTGCTGCCCACAGTGGGCTGTGTCTTCCTACATCAATTAACATAATTAAGGCCCACAGGCAAACCTGGCCTAGGCAACCCCTCATTGAGACTCTCTTCCCAGGTGATTCTAGATTCCATCAAGTTGACAATTAAAACTAACCATCATATACCCTATAATATGCAAAGATTCACAAAAGTCATTGCTCTGCTTCTGTTGTTTTTAATGTCATGGTTATCAATACAAAAAAAAACCCTTTCAGTTTATGTCTGGAGAGATGGCTCAGCAGTTAGGAACACATACTGCTCTTCCAGAGGACCTGAGCTTGCTTCCTAGCACCCACACTGGGCAGCTCACAAGAGTCTGTAACTGCAGCTTGAAAGGATAAAACACCCTCTTCTGGACTCTGAGAGCAACTGTACTCATGTGTACAAACCCCACACAGACACACACATACACACAATAAAAAATAACAAAAAAATAAATAAATGTTTCTATTTGCTCCCAGGTGTATATGAATATATGTATACATATCTTACTTCAATTTTTAAATTTTTTATTTCAAATCAAACTATTTGTAGATCTGTTGCTATAGCAAAATGCCACTGCTGGTCAAGTAAATACATATCTCATTTATTTTAGATCCTCCCCCTTTCACTTTGAAAGTATCCTGGTTTGAGCCACAAGTTATATGGTTAACCTAATTGTAATCATGCAATTTACATTTCCACAGGGCTAATATAATTGTATTAAAAGAGCAGATGCTTTGGTGCCATCATGAGAGAGACAGAACAGATGCTCAATTTTCACTCGGCACAAAGGTCTTTTCTTTTTTCCTCTCTTCTTTTTTTTTTTTTTTTTTTTTGGTCTAGTAGCTTCAGGGAGCAGGTTTTGATGCAGTTGTCACATTAATTACATTTCTCATCCCTTCCCACTACACTCCATCTTAATGATGCCCAAGAAAAGGTGCCTAACTTCCATGTACCCAAGGACTTAACCCATGAGGGTTGCTAAGGATGCTTGCCCTTAGGTGGCTTGTAGGCCCTATAACTGTAGTCTTTCCCAAGAGGTCACACCTAGGGTTACCTACTCACCCTGGTTCTTTGGATCAGTTCCTACATTAAAAAAAAACAGGTAGAGAGAGCCAATAGCTATCCCAACACATTCCTCTTTTCTTTCTCTTCTTTCCCTCCTCTTTGCTTAGTGAGTTACTTACCACAATAAGTAAAACAGCAATAAAGCCTTTTTGACATTGAAACACAGATAAGGAAGTATCCTTAAATACTTAAGGGCTTTTGAGCTGAATATTTTGCCAAATGGATTGATTATTATTTATGTTTGTTCTCATGGAAACTCCACTTCAGTTCTTTCCCAGCATGTGAGCAGCTACCCTATAATATCGTATAACTGGATCGGCCCAGATCACTACAGTGGGAGAAGCCAGGCATGCCTTCATACTTAGGCATTTCTATTTTTACAGTTGTAATGATCACTAATGTGTTTCCGTTGCTTCTGTTCTCGAGTGTTTCCATCCTCTATCTTTTGCATTAATTAAGATCATCCTAGTTGCGCTGAAATTTCAATGGTATAAGCAATCAAAGTTGATTGTTCTCTAAAATAATGTCCAATAAGTTGAGGGGTTGGGGAAGTGGTTGTATCTCTGCTCTGCAAAACAGCCCAGGGACCCAGACCACCAAAGAGGATCGTATAAGTAGTTACAATAACCTACACTGTTTCCTCCTACACTCTACTAGCCATCACTCAGTTGCACCTAATTATACCTAACTGACCACAAGGGAAGATAGTGTAGTCCAGTTGTGTGGCCAGGAGAAAAGGAAACCATTGTGGTAAAGAAACAGCCTTACAGACTCCATCACAAAGCACACATTGTCTCTGTGGTCAACGGAACTTCACAACAGGCTCAGTGAAAACTTTCTGAAGAATAAATCTCTATGTATAAGCTCACTGCCAAAAGTACATTGTGAGTGTCTGTTAAATGCTTCCAATTGGCTTCATTTACTGGAGAACATGCTCATTCTGTTTTAAGAAGTGGTAGCATAAGAAAATATGCAGATTATGTAGAGAGACTGAAGAAGTTTGTCTCTGAAAAGAATATATGATTCAAATCGATCCATCTTTCTTATAGTACTTTTGAGTATTTAGCTAGCTGATTCATACTGTGACTGCCCATCAGAAAACAATGGACAACCTTCTGGACGTACACTTCAGTTTTGCTGAATTTATGGAACAAATCTCAGACATAATTATATAGTATTAAAATCCGGTGCTCTTGTAAATTGCTTGTCAACAGGTTTACAGTTGCAGTTTCCAAGTGGAGATCTCCAACATCGTTTTGAAAGTGCTTGCTGCTGCAACAATAGCTTTAAAAATCTACTTGTATTTTGCAAATGCCTTGTAGTCCTAGCTATTGCTTCCCCATCTCTGCCAGTTCCCATCCAGATTTTACAAGTGAGGCATCCGGAGATGAAGCTCAATGGTTTGCTCTCCTGTGCAATCCTGAGCAAGCATCACTCCCCTGTATCTCAGTCTCTAGCTTCATCACCTTTCTTGTCAACATATTTATGAAAACATAGTTCTCTACACTGACAGAATCAAAAGCTTCCATTTTGTGAATGTCTGTTCATATGCATGGTAATCATATTAACAAAGCATATTTCCAAAACCACCTTCAAAAACCTTTCAAGGATACCAAAGAAAAACGATGTCATTCAAAAATCTCCTTTAAAGTACATTTACATAAGTTAGCTCGGTTTTTCTCCCTAGGTTTTTGGGGTTTGTTTGTTTAATTCTCCATTCTTTCTGTCAATCATTCTCAAGGATGGTTGACTTTATTCTGCTAACTTCAGTTTAGCTACCCACACTGGGATTCTTTGCAGAGGACAGATCTGGAGAACAGGATTCAGGTTCAAGCTCCAGAGACACACATGAATGAACTCTTGCTCCTCTTTGAATAAGTTATATACAAGAGTTCTATGTCCATGTTCTACAGAGATCCTCAGCTCATCCACTCATCTTGCTGTCCTTTGTGTACTTCTCAAATGCACACTATTTATGGAGTGCTTGATTAGATACTGAGCATCCCATGATAGACAAGACACAAAATGTCTTTCCCCTCATGGAATTTCTATTCCAATGGATGCAACAGACAAATATACACAGTGACATTGTGGTGGTTTGAAAAAGAATGCCCCTCCAATAGGCTCATGTATTTAAATATTTGGTTCCCAGTTTGGGAAGTATTAGGAAATGTGGCCTTGTTGAAGGAGGCATATCACTGGGGATAGACTGTGAGGTTTCAAAAGCCCACTCCAGACCCAGGAGCTCGTCTCTCTCTCTCTCTCTCTCTCTCTCTCTCTCTCTCTCTCTCTCTCTCTCTCTCTCTCTCTCTCTCTCACTGTCTTTCTCTCTGTCTCTCTGACTCTGTGTCTGTGTCTGTGTCTCTCTGTCTCTCTCTCTGTCTCTCTCTCTCTTCTGTAGCATGAATCTTAAAAGTTCTTATTAATAAAATCAAACCCGGAGCCAGGTATCGGGCTGAATGCTGGAAGGTCAGAGAAGCAGAGCAAGCCACAGCTATCTCACCTTGCCAATTCCTCAGCTGGTCCTGTTTCCTCAGACTGGAAGCCTCTGAGTCCTCATCCAGAATGAATCTCACTGACTGTCTAAACCTGAAGCTTACACCATGCTTCTGCGTCTCACCCTATATATCTTTCTGCCTTCTACCATCACTTCCTGGGATTAAAGGCTTGCTTTCTGGAATTAAAAGTGTGAGTCAACTTGCTTGGCTGTATCCTTGAACACATGGATTTCTGCCTAGATCTGTCTCCCAAGTGCTGGGATTAAAGGCATGTGCTACCACTGCCTATCCTCTATGTTTAATATTGTGGCTGCTCTGTCTCTGACCCCAGATAAGTTTATTAGCATGCACAATATTTGGGGGAATACAGTTCCACATTCTTCTTCTCCTTCTCCTTCTCCTTCTCCTTCTTCTTTTCTTTCTTTCTTTCTTTCTTTCTTTCTTTCTTTCTTTCTTTCTTTCTTTCTCTCTCCATGATGGTCATAAACTCTAACCCTCTGCAACCATGAGCCCCAAATTAAAGTTTTTATTTTATAAGTTGCCTCGGTGATGATGTTCTGTTATTATAATAGAAAGGTAACTAAGAGAGGCATATTCTATCAATAATGAATGATGATTTTGTGACTTCTTCTGTCTTAACAGTAGTAGCCCAATGCAAACACTCACTCTCTACTATTGCCCTTATAGTATCTGATACTTCAAAAGAGCTGCAGAATAATAAAGGGGGAAAGAGACATAGATCATTGATTGAAATAAAAATATTGTATTCTGGTAGTTTCTATTCCATCATTTTGGCATTGCATCCCTCCTCTCTACAACCCAATACAAAATGGTAGGCTCTCAGGTAATTTCTGTTATGTTATTGATTTTCTTCACATTATAGGAACACATATTTTTGGAATCCTAAGGATCCTGAGGTATCATCTTCTGTAGTCATTTTATTGTACAAACAGGAAGGGTTGTGTTCAAAGAGATAATTTGTTCAAGGTCACACAAGTAGTTGAATAAGAGTTGGGACCGATTCCAGCTCTTCTCATCCCAAAGAGAATAGAGCAGTGAAATCAACACATATTGGAATACTAATAAGAAACCTTAGCAAACTTAGCTACATAAAGCACAGCTTTAAGCCAGCTGTGGTGAGGCACACCTTTAATCCCAGCAATCCAGAGGCAGAAGCAGGCAGATCTCCATGAGTTTGAGGCCAGGCAGAGCTCCATAATGAGAGCATGTCTCAAAACAACAACAAAAAATAAATAAAAATATAGCTTTAAGGTTAGAAACTCAAAGATTACAAAAATGTATTTTTTGTTTAGGGAGTCATTTTGGTTTTGCTTGGTCTGTTGGTTTGCTTCTATGTTCATTTTGAGAGAGGGTCACCTCATTCTGTAGCGCACACTGGCCTGAGACTCACCCTGAAGCACAGGCTGGCCTTTAATTCCCGGAAATCCTTTTGCTTCTGCCTTCTGAGTGCTTGGGTTACAGGTACATACCATCGTGCCCAGCTCCTACAAATACCAGCAAGTGCTTTTCCTTTTTTCTTTCTCGCTGCACCATGCTTCTTTAGAGAAGAAGTTCTATTTGCATTACAGAAGTTTTCTTTAGTCTAACAAATCCAGGAAACTGAATCTGTTTCTAGAAATTGGGGAAACAAGTGTCTTAGTTGCTTTTCTATTACTATAGTACAATACCGTGTTCAAGGCAGCTTATAAAAGAAAGTACTCATTTGGGACTTACAGTTTCAGACAGTCAGAGTCCATGATCATCATGACGGGAGCATGACAGCATGCAGGTAAGCATAGCACTGCAGCAGTTGCTGAAACCTCACATCTTGAGATGCAACCATGAGGCAGAGAGAAGGAGAACAGTGGGAATGCCATGGACTTTTGAAAGCTCAAAGCCCACCTCCAGTGACACACCTCCCCCAACAAGGCCTCACCTCCCAAACAGTTCCACCCACTGGGAATCAAGCAGTCAAATACATGAGCCTATGGGGGGGGGGCATTCTCATTCCAATCACCACAACAAGGTAACTGATAAAAAGAATTCAAATCAGTGTAGTTCCCTCAAGACAAATCAGTTGATGTCTTTCTAAAGATCACTTTCATAAAGATTTTTTTAAAATCCAGCTGTCTATGATTTAGCTAAGAGTAAACAAATAAAAAGAAACCCAAATTTTCCCAGCAGTACATGGGAAAACTTTACTAAAGATCAAAAAGTGCAAACTAAAATTTCAGAATGTCATCTTTTAAAAATTTGAATATATAATCAGGAGTCTGTCTCAAAGGTCAATCCCCAGCACTTATGAGTATTTATAAGGTAAGCATACCACTGGACAAGGGGGCATGCATATTTATATAACAATTCTGAAGTTATTATTTCAGAAAAATATTTCAAGAGCTCCTGAAATGTTCGTGTCTTTTGACTAAGAAATGTACATTAAGGAACTAATGCTAAAGGGAACGTGTTTGAAATCCCACCAGTGGTGCTTAGGCAATTACATTCATCATAGTGCTATTTTTGATATCAGAAGGTGAAAATGGCTGGCAAGATAGTTCATCAGGTAAAAGTGCTTGCCAGGAAAGCCTGACAACCTAAGCTCAATCCCCAGAGCCTGACTCCTCAAAGTTGCCCTTTCACCCCATCCCGGCATTCATATGTGTCATACACACAAACACACATGCACACACAACAACAGTAATAATAAATATTTTTGTCAGAGCTGAGGACCGAACCCAGGGCCTTGCACTTGCTAGGCAAGCACTCTAGCACTGAGCTAAATCCCCTTCCCCAATAAATAAAAATTTTAAGATAGAAAAATTAGCCCACCAAAAATGACTATGAGTACATAAAGTATGGTGTATCACTACCATGTGGATTGTTTTTAACGACTACTTAATGATATATGCCAAATACAGCACAAAGTTAAATCAGAGATTATCATCCAGAGATAATTTTTCCAACCCATGAGCTTTTGGCAAAAAAAACAAAATTTCTGGAGGTATATTTGTGTTTTGCAACTTGTGAGAAATGAATGCAATTGTCATCTAGTGGACAGAGGACAAGGATGATGCTGAACATCCTATGGTACACAGAACAACCCCAAAATAAACAGCCCACCCAAATGTCCTAGTTTGCTTTCCTATTCCTTCAATAAACACCATGACCAAAAGCAGCTTGAAGAGAAAAGCATTTATTTCATCTTACATGTTACAGTCCATTATCAAGGGAAGCCAAGACATGAACTCAAAGCAGAAGCTTGAAGCAGAAAGCAGGGAGAACTGCTGCTTACTGGCCTGCTCAGTTTTCTTTCTTATATAGTCCAGGCCTACCTGCCTAGGGATGGTACCACCCACAGTGGACTGAGCCTTCCCACATTAGTCATCAAATAAGATAACTCCTACATACATGCCTACAGGACAATCTGATAAAGGTAACTCTTCAACTGAGGTTCCATCTTTCAGCTGACTCTGGTTTGTATCAAGTTTGACAATAAAACCTAACCACTATAAGAACCATTGCTGGGTGACAATCAGATGAATCAAATAAATCATAATATTTGGAATGTGGGTTGTTCTACTGGCTAGGAACATGAGAGGAAGTTGATTCTGCATCTTGAGCCAGAATTTCTTCAAGAAACCTCAGCTTTTACCTTAAAGCCTATAAATGATAAGGTATAGCTCACCTACATTACAGAGAATAACCTGCTTTACTTAAAATATATTTTGGGGATTAGAGAGATGATTCACCCATTAAGAGTGTTGCTGCACCACCCTAACAAGCTACACATGCCTATAACTCCAGCTCTAAGGTTGGTGAAAATAGAGGATGAATGGGGTTTGCTCACTTCCACCTTAGTGGAGAAAATATGAGCCCCAGGTTCAGAGAGAGACTCTGCCTCAAAAGCACTAGGTAAACAGTGATAGAGAAGGGTACCTAACACCCTCTTCTTGCCTTCACATGTGCAAACAAGTGCATGCACCAGCACACACATGTGTCTATATATTCACACACACACAGAAAAAAACAAATAATTAAATCTTAAAATATACCTGGGGTTGGTGAAGGTATGAGGAGAAAAGAGGGTAGAGGGAAGAGTGTAACCAGAATACATTATATACACATGTGAAGTTATTAAAGAATAAATAATTTTTAAATTTAAATAAATATAAATATATTTATTATATCAACAAATAGTCCAATGAATGGAATAGAAAGTTCTTGAAAGAAGAAATACTTGAAAAACGTTCAACATCCTTAGCCGTCAGCATAATACAAAGCAAGGCTGCCTTGCGATTCTCTTTCACCCCAGTCAGAGTGGCTATCATCAAGAAAAGGAACTATAATAAATGCTGCAGAGATCGTGGGGAAAGAGGGGTGCTGACTTGATGCTGGTGGAAATGTAAAATGATGCAGCCACTGTGGAAATCATTGTGGAGGTTTCTCAAAAAAAAAATAAATAAATAATAACATAAAATAAAATTAAAAAACTAAGACAAGAACCTTTAGGTACATACCTAAAAGAATCTAAGTCAAAACTCTACAGAGATACTTAAACATCTGGCTTTTGCTGTAATAGTCACACAAGATATGGAGTCAGTCATTACTCTATACAGGAAAGAAAGAATGAAGGGAAAGAGCAATTGTATTCATCCGTATGGAAGAAAAAAGTGCCATCTGGACTAGTTCTGTAACTGGGTGATACAGCTTGGCCAAACTGACAGATAGGTCAAGGGCAACCTGTGGATGTGTGTAGCTAGAGTTTTCCTGCCTTGCCCACAGTCAGGACAAAACTCTGTCACCCGCCAGTCCCACAGCTGCTCAGACCCAACCAAGTAAACACAGAGACTTATATTGCTTACAAACTGTATGGCCGTGGCAGGCTTCTTGCTAACTGTTCTTACAGCTTAAATTAATCCATTTCCATAAATCTATACCTTGCCACGTAGCTCGTGGCTTACCAGCATCTTCACATGTGGCTTGTCATGGAGGTGGCTGGCAGTGACTCCTTCTGCCTTCCTGTTCTTTCTTTTCTCCTCTCTGTTAGTCCTGCCTATACTTCCTGTCTAGCCACTGGCCAATCAGTGTTTTATTTATTGACCAATCAGAACAACTTGACATACAGACCATCTCACAGCAGATGTGTTCCACAAGGTACATAGCAGAAAGGAAGAGGGTTAAGGGTGGAACAATAGCTGGTACTCCTTTAATAGCTGCCTGAGAGCAACTGTTCCATAGTAAGGAAATTTGAAACATGATTGGTTGAACAAATTGAAGCCAATTATTTTCCTAGTTAAATGAAGATGGGGGGTATTCTGAGCAGGAGAGGTGAGGGACTCACAGCCCTCAAGATAGTTGCTAGGCATTAATGTATATTATGAACAGAGAGTGTAAATGAGTTTATGCATCTGGACAAAGATGTCTGAGTGAAGTGGGGCAGGCAGGGGACCACCAAGTAGAAAGGCTTATAAGCTGACTTTAGAGTGTATTAATAGTAGTTTTAATTTTATTCAAGAGGTCACTAGAGTTATTCAGAGCTTTGTAGAATGGGAGTGTTCTCATCCAGATAAGAGTTGAAGAAAGTATTTGCACTGCTAGGTACAGGATGCTTTGAGCAAGGAGCAGAGAAGCCAGAAAGGATGCAGGTAGATCCTGAAAGTCATCAATTCAGATATAACTTAAGTGGGAATGAAAAGGAAGCAAGGCTTTCCACCAAGATGGTGCCACAAGCAAAGAAGGAAACTCCTGCCTCTCCCAAAGGCAAGGCAAAGGCCTTGAAAGTTTAAAAAAAAAGTAGTGCTAAATGGCATCCACAGCCTCAAAAAGAGGAAGATCCATATACTACTCCAGAGGCAGCCCAAATCCTCTCGAATGAGCATACCCAAGAGAAACAAGCTTGACCACTATGGTGTCAAGTTCCCCCTGACCACCGAGTCAGCCATGAAGAAGACAGAGGACAAGAAAACACTTATGTTCAGTGTGGCTGTCAAGGCCATTGAGCACCAGATCAATCAGGCCATAAAGAACCTCTAGGACATTGATGTGGCCAAACTCAGTAATACACTTATAAGGTCTGATGGGCCAAAGAAGACAAATGATCTACGGCTGCCTGCTGATTATGATGCTCAGGATGTTGCCGACAAATTTGGGATCATCTAAACTGAGTCCAGTTGGCTAACTCGAAATACACATATTTTTTTTTTACCATAAAAACAGAAGCAAAAAAAAGAAGAAGAAGCAGGAAGGGGCTGGAGAGATGACTCAAGAACACTTTCTGGTCTTCTAAATGACCTGAATTGTGTTCCCAGCACATGTACAGTTCACAACTGACTGTAACTCCATCTCTAGTAGATCCTTTGTGCTTTTTTGACCTCCATTAACACACACATATGGCATACACACAGAGAGAAACACATAAATTAAAAATAAATACATATTTTTTAAAATTTAAAAAGGAAGCAGGAAAGCCAAGCAATACTTTAGAGAAAGAAATGCTTAGGAGCTGGGAATCCAGCTTAGTCAGTAGAGTGCTTGCCTTGCAAGCAAGAGGACATGAGTTTATTCCCCAGGAACCAGGAAAAGTCAGCTGCAGTAGCAGGCATTTGCAATCCCAGTGCTGGACAGGCAAAGACAGTCAGCCCATGGGTAACTGCTGAGCAGGCAGCCTAGCCTACTTGAGGACCTCTAGGCCAGGGAAAGACTGTCTCAAAATAAGATGAGTGACATCAAGAACAACATGTGAAGTTGGCCTTCGGCCTCTACATGCATGTGCACACACACTAACAAGGAGAGAGGGGGGAGGGATAGCTTGATAGAA